>NC_083353.1:102371373-103004257 GCF_030254825.1 Meriones unguiculatus
ACAGGGAGCTCATGGGCTATAGGGAGTTTAAGCTAGAGGAGAAAGTGACAAAGGCTAGGGTATATGGACTTTGAAATGTATAAATAGGTACTTGTACTGAGAGAGCCTGGAGGGCAGCATGGACTTTCATATGCTGAGAGGCTCCACAGGTGACCATACGTCCCTTCTGCTAGAGGAAAGGGAAATGATTCCTTTTGACAGGTGGGAGCCAGTTTCACAAGTTTCTGAGGAGTGTTGGCTTCCTGTAGTCCAGGGTGAGATCCTTTCTGGATATACTGAACTGTCTTTGGAGTTTGGGAGATTGGCTTTCCCTTTGGACCTAATGAAAATCAAGTATTGGCTAGCTCTTTGATCATGTCCCCCTGAGGGGGAAGCAGCCTTACCAGGCTACAGAGGAAGACAATGAAGCCAGTCCTGATGAGACCTGATAGGCTAGGGTCAGAGGGACGGGGAGGAGGACCTCACCTACCAGTGGACTTGTGGAGGGGCATGGGAGGAAATGAGGGAGGAAGAGTGGGATTGGGAGGGGACAAGGGAGGGGACTACAGCTGGGATACAAAGTGAATAAACTCTAATTAATAAAAAAATAAATAAATTTAAAAAAGAATCTGAACCTATGGTGCACATTCTCATTTAAACCAGCACACTGAAGAACTGTCTCGAAGGCTTTGTACTCTATGGTCTACATATCTTTCTTTTATTTTTTTTAAAGTACCCTAAATTAACCTCAGCACCTCTTTTCTTCTGAGGTCTGGAGGGTGGCTTCCTGTTTGTTCATTGCTGCACTGGGAACCCGCTAATTGTTGCTCTGCATTCCCACTTAGACACAGCAGACAACATTCAGCTGCCTCTACGTAGACTCCTTGTTCTGATTCCAGATTCAGGCTGGAATTGGTGGCTTAAAGCAGACTGCATACCACAGTCATAATTTCATCTATGACGTTCTTTAACCATTTTCTTTTAAGGGAGAATATCCAGACCCTGCCTCAGAATATGTTGGTGTCATCATTGTACCCCGTGCCTTCCCAAACCAAGAACAATTGATCAGGGATCATGGAAAGCAGACACTAAAAGAAACGAATTCTCCTCTGCTGCTAATCCCTGGAAAAAGAACATTAAATTCCAAAGCCTGTGTCTTCTATCACCCTAGATCCATGAAACCCAATTGACAAGCCAGTGTCTACAAAGAAGATAATCAGGAGACATGAAATCTTAAATTGGTTCCCAGAGAATAGTGGTGGAGGAAGGAAGCGGCGTGGTGCTGTGAGCTGCTGGGACAGAGAATTGGAAAGGAGCCCTTGTGGACCTGTTTATGGCTGTGTGATCAGCCTCTGCATTTAGCCACCACAGGTGGTAATCTTCCTCAATCTGACCCCAATTTTCCTTTCTGTGTCCAGAGCCTCCTGCTGTTCAGGAGTACACGGAGAAAGAATTCACCATACCTCGTCCTTGCATACATAAGTTATTCTATTGTGGCATAGCCTGGGGAGCAGTGTATGGCTTGTTTTAAAGCAGTTCTTTTTGAAAGCCCCCATAAACGTGTTTAAAGACCTATTGGAACATTCCAGGTCTTTGTGTCTCCTCCTTTACTGTTTTGAACTTTAACCTTAATGCAAAATGTTCAGAGCCAAGTCCATACAACACAGGCATCATTGGCTGTTTTCTTCCTTTTTTCAATTGTGCTTGCTCGGGTGAACCACATTCAATTTTTAAGCCATCACAATGCAGTTAGTCCTGTCAGATCCAATATCCAGCTTCTTGATGGACTTTATTAATGTCATGTAGTACACATGACTCCGGAGACAAGCTTTTAATGTTTTGTCTACAGCCTTTGCCAACTTTACCGTGTTGAAAGGAGCCCTTGATATGTATCCATGTAATTCATGATATTTTTCAGGATGAAGAAAGATGTGTATATATGTAAGCATCTAATAGAATTGGCTGGAAAAACTTAGAATTTTTGCTCATAGTGACACATGTAGAGCTCCAAACCTGTTTTGATCATAAAAGGACTTCTTCATTTAAAGAAGTAATTATCAGCTCGACTACTTAGTAAATCAAAATGGAAGATATTTGGAGTATACACTCTGAAGGCAATTTTAGAAGTCTGAGGGAAGAAAAGGGTCTGGATTCAAGGAGTGTGTTCTGGAGGTGACCTCAGTAACAGACTAAAAGTGCTGTTTGCATCTTGCATGCATGTTAATGTTTATAATGTTTATCTAACACTTGGTCCTGCTGACCTATAGTTAGTACATAATGGGAGTTTGTTAAATGGATATTTGTTGACATGCTTGACAAGAGAAAGACAATAAGTGTACATAAGAAGGCAGGTACGGACATTAGCCTGTCAGAATTAGCCTGGAACACCTTCATTTTTTTTCCTCATGACCCTGTAAAGGGTCACAGCCCCATTTTGGCTTTGTGTTTAGTGAGCTTTACAATGGCTCATCCTCAGTCTTTGAATGGATGTGTGAGCCTCCATTTCTTTTTCTATCTCTTTCTTCTTCTGTACATTCACTAACCTTACCTGCTGACACAGCACAGCCAACAGAGACTCCTTTCCAAACTAAATAAACTGACAGAGAATGAACTGTTGGAGAAAGGAGGAGACAGATGGTGCTATTAGAACAGGGGTAGTAAGGAGCCTGGAGCGACCTTGTGCAGAAGCAGTGTAACCAGATAAGGGGATTGGGAACTTGGTACAAATACAGTGAAAATACAATCCAGCTTTTCAACATGGGTTTCCATCATTTCATTCAAAACCCAAAACATGATCAGCAAGTTTATTTCAATTATGCAAGGTTATTTCAATTAACTCTGTGTTTCATTAGACCAGAATAGCAAAATAAACCATCCTGCTGAAGTATTCAAATACATGTCTCCAGCCTTCGTCTCGACAATGCATATATGAATCAAGTAAGCGTATATACATTGCATCATCTCACACATGCATACCCCTTGTTTTCAGGAATGAGGGCATGTATTTTGTATCAGCATGTGTTTTGTCTTCGGAGAAGAACGACACTGAGGTAGAAAAATAAGTTGATAAAATCGGGTTGCTTACTATCTGGCTCTGTAATCATCACAATATAACAGAGCTTACATCATTTTCCACACAAGTCTATTCTTACTACTGGCTGAAAAAAAAAAAGAAGAGTAAAGTGTTTGTGTGTGTGTGTGTGTGTGTGTGTGATGTTCCTGTAACCAGGAGAAATGTTTGCAGCTAATGTGAATTCTTTAATAATTGCTAATTTCATATTTGTGATCATAGATTGATATTTTTTATAATTACAGTGTACTATTATTGAGTTTTCAAATGGAAAATTTGAGGACTTAATTATAGAGTGAGTTGTTTGTTTTTATATCCTTTCCTACATTATTTGTTGGAGACTCCCATCTAGAGATCCAGCTTGGAAAAAAAATAAGGAAAACTCTATGATGTTTTTGGAGGCCCATGCTATTAATTGACACGCATATTTCTCCAGGCATTGGTGCAGATATACTCCCGGGGTGAGTTCCAGCTGCAACTTTTTGGTGTGAAATAAAATTGTGACTTTTCTGAATCTCCCTTTTTAACCTTCTCCTAGTTCGTGATGATAATACTGCCAGGTATGTATCTGACCTGTCAAAGGTTTAAATAGGATGCAGTGTATAGCACAACCTTTCTGGAGACAGCCTCTACCATGAACTTGTTTCACTACCCCAGGTCTAAGGGTCATTTCTAAAGAATTCCTACTGGACTTCAAGACGTTTTGCCTTGAAGATGGAAATGTACTGTTATTTGGTGAAGCTACAGTCCTAATTCAGTTTCTGATATGTAAATCAATAATTACAGCCATCACCCATTAAGCCTGGTATTCATTTCGATGGGTAAGCAGAAATTGCTTGCTAGGAGCACAATATGAACATTCAAAGTCCTTGATAATGTACTCAAAATCTGAAACTAAACAATGTCAGAAGACTCTTAAAACAATAGAAAAGCCACTCATGGAAATCCATGCTGATCATACCCCTAGGCTCTAATAGTATAGAATTTCTGTTCTTTAAAGGAAAGTGGGATCAGGGGACAAAGGGGTAAAACATCGAGTTGGTGATCATTCAACATTGAAAGAGTAAATAGCACACCATCCTTACTTACAAAGCTCAGCTACTCCTGAGAAATGACATCCTGCCTCAGTTCAGGTACGAAATAAAGGATTTTTTTTTTCCTTTCTGGAGTTTCGCTTTAGCACCTTCAGAATAGGGATTTAACCATGCCCTTACACTGAGAAAAAGTAAAATAAAGCCCCAGCTTAAAACAAGTGGAAAGGAGGCTGACTTTGGCACCTTCTGAAATAATATAAAAGTCATTGCTGCATTCATTTTCAAATACATCATCATGCAGGCTTCACCCTTCAATAATCATCTGAAATGTCTATGAACTGCCAATTTGTTTGTCTGAGGCAGCAACCTCTCTGTTGTTGCCGAGATGTGAGGATTCAGTGGTTATTTATAGGCTCCTTAATACCTGTTTGGCAAAACCTGAGGAGTAAGTTTCTAGAACTCAGGGAAAGTGGCCAGACTCCTGATCTGTAAACAAGGAGGCTGGTGGCAGAGGGAGAAGGGCTGAGAGTGATTTACATATCATTAGATCTCTGCAGGGAGGAATCCTCAGACCTGGCTCTGTGAGGATTGCTGTGCTGTGCTGTTTGCTTCCTCGAAGAACATTTCCACTCAGTTCCAACTCAGAGGCCAAAGACAGGCTCACCTCCAAACTGCTGAGATAATGAATACCTAGGACCTTGGAGGTTTGAGACAATATAATCCCATCCATCATTCTGTAGATGAAAGAGCACTGTAGAGACAGGAGCGTGGTCACAGGGCAAGGAGGATGAACAGAATGTGACACTGAGGCTCAAAAAGGAAGCAGTAGTCCAGCAGAAAGTATTTGGCAGAAGGGCAAACTAGAATCCCTCTCTTGCTGCAAGCATACCAGCAGTGTGCACAGGTCAACAATCTCTCAGGCCCTGCAGGGTGGGTCCACATATCACATCTTATGTCTTCCCTTTTTCAGTCACAATCTTTTGTAATTGCACAAGGCCTTAGCTGGTCATTTGGACCAGCCTTTTAGGATAAAAAGACAGAAACATAATTTCCTTCAGAACCATGTACTTAACTGAGTGAAAGGAGGGCTAGGACAGGAGGTGCCAGTCAGTGATAACAAATGACCTTTTCTGAATATCAGGGGAATATTTTTACACAGAATGATCACACAGCCCAGAACACTGATACATATTTGAGAATGAATGGGAAATCAGTAGTAAGTAAATACTAGACAGGGCAAAACTTGAGAGTGATTTATCTTGCACCATGGTTTGAGAAGATATAATCCATGATATCAGGGAAGGCCCTATGATGCTGGGAGTGTTTGAATCCCAGCAACAGCCAGGAAGCAGAGAGAGACTAGACCGGAAGTGAGGCCAGATTGCAATCCTCATGGCCCACCTCTCAGAAACCTTCTTTCTCCAGCTAGGTCCCAGTTCCTAAAATGTCCACAACCTCCACAAACAGTGCCTCCACCTGGCCTCTGAGTGTTCAAATGTGTGATCCTGGGGTGGGCATTTCACTTTCAGGCAGTAGCACTTGTCCAAATAACAGTTTGTCTTTTAAGTCTCACTGGCAAGGAAGTGGTTTCACAAAGAGTGGAGTCGATGGGAGCCTTCTGGTACTGTGGGTCGTATCAATGAAAGAGTCAAGTCCATTCAATTAACAGTCAACTGTAAGATTACAGAAAACAAAACAAAACAAAACAAAACAAAAAAAAACTCATTTGGAATTAGAGTGTCCTTTGAGTTCAGCTGTGCTAATATGTTGACATTCATTCTCAATGAGCCCTTTTCACGAAGTAACATCCCAGGAAAAGTATATAATGTGATGTGGGGTCCCATTCTATCTTCTCAATGGAACAAGGGAGCTCTTCACATACCAGGCTTAGGGCCTTCCGCACACTGTCTTGTTAACCACTGGGTTAGATTCCCCTCTTCAATGACAGCCAACCTCCACCGAACAGTGAATAACATTCCTGTTTGCTCCAGTGTCTCCTTATTCCTTTTTGAATTCCAAAGCATTTAACACCGTAGCACATTAGGTATTTACTTACAACATACATACTTTTAAAATATGTGTGTGTACGTAATATGTGCATGTTAATATTAATGTGAGTGCATATGCACGTACTCTGGCATGAGTATGAAGGTAAAAGAACAATTGTGAGTGTTCCTCTTTGCATCCCATCTTACTTGATTGGGGTATTTTGTGCACCTCTGTGTAGATCAAGCTCTGTGGTTCACTAGCTTCTGAGACTTTTTCTGTTTCTGCTTCTGATCTCACTATAGAATACTGAGACCTAGTTGTGTGCTACTGTGTCTAGCCTTATGTGGGCTCTGGGTATTTTAACAGAGTCATCATGCTTGGGCAGCAAGCGCTTTATGCACTTATCATCTCTCTGGACTCATAGATACCTTTGATTTCCACTTACCTTCATACCTTATGTTATCAGTTTTAAATTTTTTCCTGACTAGCACCTAATAAATAAAAGCAAACCTGATTATTATATTTTTTAAGAAAAGGTTTTTTTTTGTTTTTTTTTTTTGGCTTCTCTACAAAATAGTTGATTCTGATTTGGAGATCTAGGTAAAAATTATCTTGTTTATAAAATGGTAAAAGTTCAAATATGTTTCTGAAACACCAGAGTAATAGATCTGAGGGGAACATAGCTTCCTCAGTAAAAGTTTTGACGATCATGTCTAGTATCCATTCGGCCTGTTTCCAGAGCCAGTGCAGCCCACTGGGTTGTTCCCTGGCCAAGAGATAGAAGTGGTTTAACCTGCTCCTTTTACATAGCTGACTAATCTCATCAAACTGAAGGTTTTGAGTCCAGGAACAATGACTTCCGAGGCAACAGGATACCTAGTGTGATCAGTGCTGAATGTTAAGCATATGGTGCAAACTTACAGTTACATTGAAAGGATGATAGGGCCAAATCAAGCTTGCCAGAGACCCAGGCTTTCTGAGACTCCGTGGTCCTCTTAATTCTGTATCGGCAGAGTGGATATAGAGATATATTTTGTACAGTTATAGGCAAAAACAGGACAACTGACTCCGATAAAAGATGAAGCTATGAGGACTTGGGAGATGGCTTAGTTGGGGAAGTGTTTGCCCTGAGAGCATGAGGACCTGATTGAATCCTCGCGGTTCCCAAGTACAAAGAAAGACAAGCAGAGTGGTGTGTACCTGGAACCCCAGCACTAGAAGCGAACAGACAGGAAGTTCCCTCAGACTTGTTGGCCAGCAGTCCAGTCTAATCAGCAAGCAACAGGTTAAATGAGAGAGATCCTGTCTCAGAAACAAAGATGAAAAGGTGATTGTAGATGAAACCCAGTGTTGACCTTTGACATCCACATTCATGCCCACATACGCAGCCACACATTCATGTATACACACACACACACACACACACACATCCAGAAAAAGAACAAAAAACGAGGTTAAAGTCCCATGATCGGGGCTGTTTCCAGCTCTGCTGGCTTCAGACTTGTCCCCTGTAGTTAAAGCTTTGTGTCATAGATGGCTTCTGTCTTCTCTCATTATCTTCCAGAAAACTCAGAATCCCACCCCAAGGCTCGGGTAACCATTCCTTAGCTTCCAATTCGAACGAAGTATGTCCAACTTCCACCAGATTCCTCTCTTCTGTCCTCTTTCTCTAAGCTTGTATAGTTTAATGGTCTCTTAAAGCACCTTCGAAAAAGACCTTTGTGTAAGTACAGAGAATACATAAATAAGCTACAAGGTAATTGAGACTGTGAAAATGTCACAGAACTTGACCTTCCCCACATTCCTTCCCACGGACTTGCCTACTCAACACAGTGACAAGGGACAGTGTGCACAGCTTCGTCTGTCACTCCCACATCTGTTAGGTGACACCTTTTGCCCTCTGCTACCCATGTAATTAAAGCATCAGGGACTGCAGCCTGTTTCTACCTTACTGTGTTTTTTTCTGTATGAAAGGATGGCCCCAGGAACTTCTTTAAAATTAATAAGGGATTCAATAGAGGGAGGCAGAAGCTGTCTCTTCTTGATTAGCAACTAGTACTGTGTTGTTTCTGAAAGAACATTTCTATTTTCTTGTTTGGATTTCTTTCCAGTTCAGTAAAGAGGCTGAGGCATGAGTTTAGAACTGAGAAGTCCTGGGCTCTTGAATCTCAGCTTCTTCACTAAGCATAGGGGTTTTGTTTACCTTCTAAATTAGTGTGTGTGTGTGTGTGTGTGTGTGTGTGTGTGTGTTTGTGTGGGTAGTGTTCCTTGTTGGAGGTTGTATGTGTGTGAAAGTCAGAGGAGAACCTTAGGTATCTTCCTCAGTCATCCTCCATCTTGATTTTTTTTAGGCAGCTCTTACCCAGTGCTCATTGATTCAGTTAGGTTCCCTGGCCAGCAAATCCCAGGGAACCTCCAGGCTCTGTCTACCTTTGCTAAAATTCCATGTGCACACTGCCATACCTCACTTTTTACATTGGTTCTCTTTGGGAAAATGGGGGTGGAGACAGATAGAGATGGAAAGAATGCACTTATAATATGTTTGTATACATGTACAGACATATAATTGGGTGAGGGCTACCATTTCTCAGAAGCCATTTGCCCAGCTTTTAGAGACAAAGACAGAATCTCTTCCTGGAATCTGGAGCTTGCTTATTAAAGATAGACTGAGTTCTGGGACTCTTCAGGTCTCTGCCTTGCCAGTGCTAAGATTATAGCTTTTGTTATGAAGATTGTGTTACTCAAGCTTGCTGACAGGCACAGTACTACAGAGCTGGGTTTCTAGCCCTAAACAGTATTTCTCTTTTTTTGTTTGTTTGTTTGTTTGTTTATTTGTTTTTCATATGGACTTTATTTATTTAAAGTAAGAACAGCTAGGAAAAAAAACATATGTAAAAGTTATCTTCAAAATGTTTAGCTCATTTGTATTTGGCAACCTTGAAGAAAATACTATCTATTCTATCTATGTGAATCTCAAGTTTTGTACCTAAATCATTCTCTATCATATCTTGTATTTATCAACTTAAAATCTTTCTAGACCTTAATTTTTTTTCTTAAATCCTAAGCAACTTAATCCTAACTGAAACTATAACTATCTAGTCTTCAACACCATAAGAGACTTGAGAAGGAATAAAATTATTACTTAAGTAGAAAGTAGAGGCAAGAAGCTTCCAAAACCAGTGAGTTTTATCTCCATAAATGGGAACCACTTTAGACAAATAGCTTGGCAATGGAAGCTAAAGTAAGACTAGTGCTCTTAACTGCAGTTTCTCTCTCCAGAGTTTCCATTACAAATGACCAAGCAATGTTCAAACATATTAAATGGAAAATTCCGGAATTAAGGGTTATGCAGGTCTTAAATTGCCTGTGTTCTGGCCGGCACAATGAATTTTTATAGCAACCCACTTAGTTTTCCTGAGATGTGTATCATTGCTTTGACCAGTTTTCACACTCATATGCTGTCCGTGTATCCATCAATTTATAGGTGTTTCACTGATCAGATGAGCTGTGTTCTCACAGCAACCTCTATGCTCATCAATAAGAGCTCCAAAGCACAAGCGAAGTGATGCTGGACATTTTATTACGATGCATGGGTGTAGCCATTCTGCTTTATTATTAGTTACTGCCATTCATCTCTCACTGTATCTGGGTTATAAATTAAATGTGATCATGGATGTGTAAAGACGATGTAAAAGAAGAATAATCCCCATGCATAGAGTTTGGTGATCTCAGGCATGTGTCTGGATTGGGATGTGCAGGGTTGGGTTACAACGTAGGTTAGAATTAACATACCAAGTGAAGTGCTGGTTTGTAAAGTCAATGTTGGTGCATGTTCACTTTGTACTACTATGAAATTCAGTCCATAACAAAAACATAACCCCACATGGTTTCCCATACGTGTTCTGTAGTTTGGCTAGTCATGAGATTGCAACTTAATACTGAAACTTTAGCTGCTCATCTGGCCCTTCTCTCTTGCTTTTCTTCTTACCACCAAGTAACTGGAAGTCAGCAAACACACCCAGGGCCACTTCTAACCACTGTCTTACTTATCCCTATAGCTCACTGAACAAAGGAGAGTGGCCACACTCAACCTGAGCCTGATTGCAACCCTCCAACTTCACAGAAAACCAGAGCAGATTATTTGAAACACAAACAAAGAACAACAACAAAGAAAAAAAAAAAACAACCACCCTACCAAAATGGTGAACTAATACTAAAATTAATTTCTGTCTCTTTCTTGGCAGAGGTCTAAATAAGATTTTTGGTTAAATATTAGACAGAACGGTACCTATCTCTCCAAGTTCTCTAATGAGTCACTCCTGTTCTTTGCTAAATGTTGCTTTCCAAACAAAGATGAATTTTGTGGACCAAACACAGATGAATTTTGCATCATCCGTTGGGAAGCCCTGGCCATGTTAAAGTATGGCCCCCTCTAACACCCGAGGGCTGGGATGCTGTACAGACTGAATTGGTGGCTCCCAGTTTTTGTTTGTTTAGTGTTTGTTTGTTTTTTCTAATTAGTTCAGAGCAGCATGAGCAAAAGTGTAAGAGCAGGCTAAAAGAGGTAGGTGGAAGAAGAGGACATGTCTAGAAAGGAAATGTTCTTGGAGTCATCTACCACCTTCTATTTTTATAGTCTCTCTACTCCTCTTCCTCATAGAACCCTGGGCCTTGGCAGGGGGCCAGGAGTAGGTCTGATAAAGACTTCTTATTTGTGACTGAGTGCCCCAATGTCTCTCACTCTCTACATATTTTTGGTTGTGTGTCTCTATGTTAATTTCCATCTACTGTAAGAAGAAGCTTCTCTGATGAGAGTTGGTTGATTCACTGATCTATGAGTCTAGCAATATATTTTATTAGAAGGCATTTTACTGTTATATATCTTTAGCAGGATAATTGCATTAGCCTTTCCCCTGGGCCCACGACCTGTCAAGTTTTAGGTTCATGGTCATTTGAGCAGTAAAATGTACAGGTTCTGTCTTATGGAATGGTCCTTAGATCCAATCAAAGAGTTACTTTCACGAAGCTGGCAGCACTATTGCAGAAGTATGCATACCTTGCAGGCAGGTCTTTCTTGTAGTTTTCAGGGTTCCTAGCTTGGTGAGACTAGTGATTACTTTTACGCAAAATACCTTCCAACCCCATGAATTCTAGTCAGTAGAAGTGATGCTAGCTGATTTACCAGCTCAGTTTCTCCATGTTCAATGATTTAACTTTGTGGTGTCTTTAGCAATAGGGTCTTTCTGTCAGGTTTTGAAGAGCAACCAACAGCACTGGAAATAGCCTGTAATATTCTATTTTTGGGTGTGGAAGAAAGTGTCTGTAGAACCCATTCCTAGTACTGGAGATTTTATTTGGTGGCATATGGTGTCTTGTTAGGGTACTGTCTCTCTCCCATAGGATGTGGTAACTCCATTTAGATTTACATATGTTTCTGGAAGCTTCTGTAGTATCAGGTTTCCACGTGATTTTTTCAAAAGAATTCAGTGTTATTTATCTCTGTTCATATTTCCTTTGCTATCCTGAACTTCACCACTTAACCCTCCTCTTCTAATTTTCTCCTTATCCCTTTACAACACTCTATTCCATTCCCCCTTCTGTAGAAGAATCCCTCCTCCTTTCCATGAAAAAAAATAAAGTGTGTAGATCCCTAAAACTACGAAATTCCGATCTCACTTCAGGCAATCAAAATAAAAATGAGGCTAGATATGAATCATGCATAGCTTTTATGCATGCCAGACTTAACTGCATTGGGGGAGCAAGTGTTTTGTGTCACAGGTAGGGAAAGGCACATCCATCACCTTGCATCCTATATCCCTGATAGCCAGAAGCTCAGTCCCAGATTAAACTGTTCTTGGGATCACTCCACAGCACAAATGCCAATCACACAACACACTGACATAGTGTGTAATGGTGGAGCTGCCATTGACAGTAAAGTATTGCCCTCCAGGTAGTCTCATCCAGCCTGAGGTTCAACTCTGTACCCGAAGTATGATGAATTATGACTCCCTTCTCTTTTGAATGAATTAACAGAGAATTTATGCATGGTTACAGTTATGGGATAAATTCCAAGAATACCAATTAAAAAGAGATTGCACTGGGAACATCTTTATTCCAATATTCAAATAATCAGGATCTAAAAAAAAATCATCCCGAGTAAGGTATACCAGAAGCAGAAAGACACACAGGGTATATACTCACTTGTAAGTGGATATTAGACTTATAATATAGGATAATCATACTAAAATCTGTACACCTAAGGAAGCTAATCAAGAAGGAGGACTCTGGGTAGGAGGCTCAATCTTCATTCAGAAAGGCAAATGATATGGTCATCGGAAGAGGAAGTAAACAGGGAACAGGACAGGAGCCTAGCACAGAGGGCCTCTGAAAGACTCCACCCAGCAGGGTATTAGAACATATGCTGAGATTCATAGCTAAATTTTGGGCAAAATGCAGGAAATCTTATTAAAGAAGGGGAAGATAGAAAGACCTGGAGGAACAGGAGCTCCACAAGGAGAGCAACAGAACAAAAATGTGGACACATGGGTGATTTCTGAGACTGATATTCCAACCAAGGATCACGCATGGAGATAACTTAGAACCCCTGCAAAGAAGTAGCCCAAAGCAGCTCAAGATGGTTCCCCAATAATAGGAACAGAGACTGTCTCTGACATGAATTCATTGGATGACTCTTTGATCACCTCCTCCTGAGGGGGGAGCAGCCTTACCAGGCCACAGAGGAAGACAATGCAGCCAGTCCTGATGAGGCCTGATAGGCTAGGGTCAGATGGAAGGGAAGAAGGACCTCCCTGAACATTGGACTCTGGGAGGGCATAGAAAAAGAATAGGGAGGAAGGGTGGGATTGGCAGGGAATGGGGGAGGAGCTACAGCTAGGATACAAAGTGAATAAACCATAATTAATAAAAAAATACCTATATTTTGATAGGGGCACAATTTGATCCATTGTACTTACTGACCTTGAAAGGCTTCTTGATTTGAGAAAGCAACTTAAAGCTTTGAGGGACACTGCTAGGAAATGGATACAGAAAGTAAGTGGGATCTAGGAGTGAGACTTCTCTCCTTAAATCAACTCAGTGTAGTCTTGTTAATAACTATGTTTTTTAAGACATCAAGGACTTTGTAGCAAGAATGAGCTCACAAATAAACTACCATTTTCCCAAAGCATCACATGGCTTCTGTCAATAGAAACAACTTCTCACTCTGAATGAAAATTTTCTCCCTGGATATCCTGACTATGCAGAAACACTCAAAACTAAATGCATTTACTTTTACAATTTCTTACTTTGTATGCACATGTATGTGTGTGTTGGAGGCTAGGGGTGAACGGCTCAAGGTCATTACTAGGTGTCTTCTCTTTTCTCCATTTTTTTAATCAAGTCTCTCACTGAAATTGGAGTTCTCTGAGTCAGTTAAGCTGCTTGACCAGCGAGCATTAGGGATTCTTCTTTCTCTCCCTCTTGAATGATAAGAATATAAGCATGTGCCATCATACCTGGGTATTTTACATAGGTCTAGGGATAATAATCAGGGTCTCATGATTGCACAACACTTTGTATACTGAGCTCTCTATCCAGCCTCATTTACATGATTTATTAATTAACTGTATGTAAGACAAGTCTGGGCTCTATCATTAAGATGCTATATGATTATGTAACAATATTTATATTACATAAAGAACTAGGGCTTGTCAACTGCCAGTATGAAGATGACAACCTTACTTTAATGCATTAAAAGATATATTTAAAGCATCTCACCATGAAATTGACATGATATGATAGCATAAAAAAGCTTTTTATTGAGAATCCAGTATATGGATACATATCTTTACCATAGATATTGTTTTGGTCCTGTCCATGAATTAAAGACATTGTTTTAGAATATATTCTGAGTTTATAGGCACATGCAAGTAAATATATACTTTCTAGAACATTTATGGTGGCAGACCTAGGAAAAGAAAGTCATGTTTTATGAACCTGCTGGCAGGAAGGTTAAACACCAGCTCTCTGAACACTGATGTTCATTTATGTCTGAGTCAAGGTACTTGACGTCTCCATCTAAAAGTATAAATTACCACCTACTTCAGAAGTGTCACTTGAAATGTGAAGTATTAGAAGGGGGGTGATGTGTAAAGTGGTTCTTGAAAAACAAATTAGATAATTGGAGCCTTCTGATGGTGCATTAAAAATACAACAATATTCCTATGCACCAATGGATGGCATTGCCCAAAATGTCCCTAATTTCGTAGATAGTGAGCAATGATGTGAATTCACATTGGCTATTGCCACTTAGGTACTCAAAAAATAATATGCTATTCAAATGAAATGCAAAGACATTTGAAATAAGCAGGAAATTTTTACTGTATTTCATTATACAAACTAATATTAACTGCTTCAAGAATGCCAGAGAAATTGCTAGCTTTGTTTAAGAAAGTGGCAACTACTCATGCTTCCTCAGAGAAGAGTACTAGAGTGGTCCTGTAGTGCAGTGACTTTCAAGAGTTCCCACCTTCTGATATGCCCAACTGTGACAAATGAAAATAAATCAGAAGAACTACAGGAAAATTAGAAAATACGCAAGGGATAGTTTTAGTACCTAAACTTGAAATGACTTCTTTGTTTGAAAAAGCACTTTTACGCTTATAGGGACACCACTGGGAAATGGAGCTACTCAGTGGGTGGGGTGATCATTATTTGGGTCCTGTTATCATGATTCTAGGTCCTCTTGTGTGAATCCACAGGAAATGATGTCACTTGGTAGAAACCTGATGTGAACATGTTCATCTCTGTGAGCAGGGTTCATCTATAATGAGTCTCTAATGGCTGCATACTCAGACCAGTCCAAAGAAAATCAAAAGCATTAAAGAAACTAGGATGTGCTCTTGAAAGAAGAGAAAGAGTTTGGTATGTTCTTCTCCTGGCCACTGAGGTATAGATTGACTCTAATGAAAGATGATTTAAGGAGAAGAGTAGGAGGGGTAATAGGACACAAGAGAAATGAGAGTGAAAGGAGGAAATGGGGATGGAAGGAATGAGCAGGGAGGAGCAGCAATGAGTTAAGGAGAAGGCAAGGATAGGGAGAAAGGACTAACCTAAACTATGTATTAACATGTCAAAAGGAAATCAACATTTTACAAATAACAAACTAAGTAAATAAATAATATTCACCTAATAAAAAACCAAGACACAAAGAAAACACAAGAATCTACTTGATTTTTTTAATTTTTGGGTTTTTTTTTTTAACATCTTAAATTGACTTCTTTATTTCATTCATTTCTTTGTCTTAATCTTCCTTTTCCAACGTAATTTGTTTTTCCTTGGAAATCAACGTTAATTTTTTCTTTTCATTAGACTTTATTCACTTTGTATCCCACCTGTTTCCCTGCTTCTTTTCCTTCCAATTCCATCCTCCCTTCCTCCCTCCAGTCCACTGATAGGGGAGGTCTTTCTCTCCTTCCTTCTGATCCTAGACTATCAGGTCTCACCAAGACTGTCTGCATTGTCTTCCTCTGTGGCCTGGTAAGGCTGCACCCCCCCCCCGCCCCTTGAAGGGGAGGTGATCAAACAGCAGGCCAATCAGTTCATGTCAGAGATAGTCCCGGTTCCCATTACTAGGGAACCCACTTGGACACTGAGCTGCCATTGGCTACATCTGTGCAGGGGTTTTAGATTATCTTCATGAATGTTCCTTGGTTGGAGTATCAGTCTCAGAAAAGACCCCTGGGACCAGATTTTTAGGTTTGGTTGCTCTCCTCGTGGAGCTCCTGTCCTCTCCAGGTCTTACTATCTCCCACTTTTTTCATAAGATTCCCTGAACTCTGCCCAAAGTTTAGCTATAAGTCTAAGCATCTGCTTTGATACCCTACAGGGTAGAGTCTTTCAGAGGCCCTCTGTGGTAAGCTCATGTCCTATTTCCCATTTTATCCCTCTTCTGATGTCCATCCTCTTTGCCTTTCTGAATGAGAATTGAGCATCTTACCCAGAATTCTCCTTCTTGATTAGCTTCTTTAGGTGAACAGATTTTAGTATGTTTATCTTATATATCTAATATCCACTTATGAGTGAGGATACGCTCTGTGTGTCTTTCTGCTTCTGGGATACAACAATCAGGATGATCTTTTCTAGATCCCACCATTTGCCTGCAAATTTCATGATTTCCTTGTTTCTTATTGCTGAGTAATATTCCATTATGTAAATGTACACAATTTTGGTATCCATTCTTCATTTGAGGGGCATCTGGGTTGTTTCCAGCTTCTGGCTGTTACAAATAAAGCTGCTATAAACATCGTTGGACAAATGTTCTTGTTGTATGATTGAGCATCTTTTGGATATGTGCCTACTAGTGGTATAGCTGGATCTTGAGGTAGCACTATTCCTAATTGTCTAAGAAAATGCCAGATTGATTTCCAAAGTGGTTGTATAAGTTTACATTCCCACCAGCAATGGAGGAAGGTTCCTCTTTATCCATATCTTTTCCAGCATGTGTTGTCAGTTGAGTTTTTGATCTTAGCCGTTCTGATGTGTATAAGGTGAAATCTCAGTGTTGTTTTGATTTGCATTTCCCTGATGACTAAGGACATTGAGCATTTCTTTAAGTGTTTCTCTGCCATTTGATATTCTTCTATTGAGAATTCTCTGTTTAGCTCTGTACCTCATTTTTTTTTAGTTGGATGACTTGATTTGTTGCTGTTTAACTTCTTGAGTTCTTTATATATTCTGGATATTAGCCCTCTGTCAGATATAGGGTTGGTAGAGACCCTTTCCCAATCTGTAGGCTGTCATTTTGTTCTGTCAACAGTGTCATTTGCTTTACAGAAGATTTTCAGTTTCATGAGGTCCCATTTTGGATTGTTGATCTTAGAGTCTGTGCTGTTTATGTTTTGTTCAGGAATGTGTCAATGAGTTCAAGGCTCTTCCCCACTTTTTTTCTAACAGAATTAGTGTGTCTGGTTTTATATTGAGGTCTTTGATCCACTTGGACTTTAGTTTTGTTCAGGGTGATAATTATGGATCCATTTGCATTTTTCTACATGTAGACATCCAGTCAGACCAGCCCCATTTGTTGAAGATGCTATCTTTTTTCCATTGTATGGTTTTGACATCTTTCTCAAAAATCAGATTTCCATACAATGTGTGGTTTTATTTCAGGCTCTTTTATTCGATTCCATTGACCCACCAGTTGGTTTCTTTGCCAGTAACATGCAGTTTATACTACTGTTGCTCTATAGTACAGCTTGAGATCAGGGATGGAGATACCTCCAGGAGATCTTTTATTGTAAAGGATCGTTTTAACAAATCTGGGTTTCTTGTTTTTTCCATATGAAGTTGAGAATTTTTCTTTCAAGGTCTGTTAAACATTGTTCATCTCTAGCCCTAGAACAAGATAAAATAAGCAAAAATGAAAATAATCACAAACCCTAACAACCAAAAAGAAAAAAAAGGAAAGGAATCTTCCGCTTAATACTCACATAGTTTTTGAGCTGAGAATATTCTACAAAGTTGAGGAAGGAGACTGCTGTGAGAATCTTGACCAATATTGTTCTGAAAACTGAAGATTAAGTCCATAATCATCACTTTTTTTTCCCATTGCAGAAGTTATCAACACTTGCCTTTCCCTTCAGCTTACCTTGCCAAATGGGTGACTGTGTGACATTTAATGAAAGCTAGCTCCAGCAAGAGTTCTTAGCAGCAGGGCATGTGACACTGGCCACGGTCAATTTTTAGAGAGGCTGAAATGATATACAGCAAGTAAGCCATGCCCTCTGTGGAGAATGGTACACAGCTGCTTCCACAGGAAGGTTTTCTTTTTTTTTCTTTTTTGTTAAGAAAAGAAGTCCATAAATAGCAATAAACGACATAGCATTGTCTGCAGTGTGCTCTACAAAACAGAAAATGCCAAACGAAATCATCGTGCAGCACCTAGATGTATTTCACCTGTATTCAATTTGAAGTCTGACCTCTTCCAACAATCCTCTATTCTTTCTAGGTTTTCATGCATTTCTGCTTTCATTGGAATGGTACACTATAGAAAACACATGAGCATTTTTACAAGGTTAACACTAAACGGGAGTATAACGTTGAAAGTATTTTTCTAACACTGTTTTTCATACATGGTCTTGCCATGTGTCCCAGGATGGCCTCAAACTCCAAATGCCCTCACATCTCACATGTTAGTTTACAGATAAACATTACTATTCCCAGTTTTTTGTTTTTGTTTTTTTTTTTTTTTTTTTTTTTTTGCATGCTTATAAATGTAAAGTTTTGTGAAAACCTACTCTTTGAATAGTAAAAGCAATCCTGGCATCTTCAATCCAATCGCTGAATATATTCATATCTGGAATTCACATATTTTTGTATTTCTGTCTTCACCACCTGCTCTCATGTAAGCTGCAGTTTCCTCATTGCTGAAAGCTTTGGATAAAAATAAATATTGCTGCTTTGTTACTACTAGAGAGATGTCATTTAAAATATATATTTATATATATATATATGCTTTACTACAATGAGAGATGAAGAACAGGGGCAGGAAATGACCACTGGCTTGAAGCAAGCAGCACAATGCCCACAAAAGGATATACTTTGATGATATTAATAAATTTATTTTAAAGTAATTTCACAGGCCTTCACACACTACACACTACACACACACACACACACACACACACACACAAATCTGATTTTGTTTAATGTTGATTGAAGACCTATAAGGCACATTGTATCATGGTTTATAAGACAATAAAATGAATTAATGTCTAGTTGGTGGTATGACAATCGGCCATCACCGAGACAAGAATGGAATGCGCATGATAATACCATGAGAAGGACTGAGAAAGGGTGAGTGGGGATATCCTCTTCCCATGTGATCTCCTAGGAGCCCATCGCAGGTGTCCTTAGAGGAACATGCATTGCTAACACTATGTTGGTTGTGTGTTAGGTACCAGGGCTAGGTAACACATTTTCTAGTGGGAATGAGTCTTAGGAAAGCAATTATATCTGCTTTCTAAACTACAGACAAAATAAAAATTAAATATAGTAGTAAAATAAAAATGTTAAAAGAATGAAAACTTACCTTTAAATTTCAAAAAGGCTTGTCTCAGTGTATCACCTTAGATTATTTCCATATACAAGTTTAAACTACAGCTTTAGAGTCACCTTCTTGAGAAGATGACCAAGTGGGCACTGCCAACCAATGGTTCAGCCCGTCATTGTGTTTCCCTAGACTTGGTGGGCTCTTGCTCCTGACAAATAAGTATGACCTGAGTTTAACTAGAACTAATAAACAAATATAGAAAGTGATACACTTGCCACAGACGTTGGGTCTTCTAAAGAGCAACATCTTAACATAGACATATTCATGAATAATCACAAAATACCATTGAAAATAATAAAATTCACAGTTTCAGAGGGCTAGTAAGGTTAGACTGGCTCTAACAGACTATAACAGTCTATAATAGAGTAGGGAAGCTAGATTCCATGAATGTTTTATACATTTTATGTTTACAAGTTCTAAAATAAAGGAACAGGAACATTCCCAGAAGAAATAAACAAAATTTGTTTATAGTGATTGGAACATTAAAAATCCTGTTGAATGGTTTTATACAACTATTGAATTCCTGAGTAGGATTCCAGAAACATGTGCAGCTACTGTGAGTCACCTTTTAACTATCATCTTAAAAAAAAAGACTCATGGGACTGAAGGGATGGCCAAGTAGTTAGGGCACTTTGCTCCTCTTCCGTAGACCTGGGGTTTGTTCTCAGTACCTGGGGATATCACCACCACTTCTAACTCTAATTCAGGGACATCCTATGTATTCTTCTGTTCTCTGTGGGTACATCCACACTCAGTAGACACATGCACACACAGATAGATAGATAGATAGATAGATAGATAGATAGATAGATGATAGAGAGATTATTTAAAACATTTACTCATGATCAGAGGTAATCTATTTTTCTTGATCATTAATAAAACAGTTCAAAAAAACAAAGGCAGGGAAATTGTTCTCAAAAATGAGTCTAGAATGGTAATCAAATGTGATATACAGTCTTGTTTGAATTAGGAGTGTGGGAAAATGTAGAGAAATTTAAATTTCGAACATGGCTGCTCTGGCAACAGATCACATCCATAGACCTTCTATGTCTGTGTGATCTGGCACACCTTTACTCCAGGAGACAAAGGCAAACATATCTGAGTTCAAGGCCAGCCTGGTATAGAGCAAGTATCAGGTAAAAAAAAAAAAAAGCTTAGGTCCAGGCATGATGGCCTTTAGTTCCAAACAATGAAGATAAAGTTGGTTAATAGAAGGAAGTACCCATGTTTGAAAATGATGTCTAATTCAGTGGCAAAGAAAGTTACAAATCACAGAAAATTTGACAGAATAGGATATGCTCAACTCTCAGGAGATAAGAGAGGTAAAAGGAAGCTACTTAAGGGGAAATGCAGAGAGAAAGGAGGCAGTTTTTACTGGTACAGTAAAAGAGAGACAGGTTACTGAGAGAGAACTCTGGTGAAGACTGAGCCAGAGAATGAGAAGGAGCCAGAAAATTAGGAAAGAGTACTGAATTTATTTTGAGGCAAGAAGAGCAATTTAGGGTTGAGAGAGAAGCCAGACTGAATAATTCAGCTGGGAGAGGAGTTTGAGTCAGAACAGCTGAGTTGAACCAGCCAGGCTGGAGCTCAGAAAACTAGAAAGGGTGAGTTGCAGAGGCCCAAAACCTTCTAGGCCTAGGTTAGATTGTGCGGAGGCTATAAACTTTCAGCACTGGTCCTAGGTTAGCAGAAGGAGGCAGTAAACCTCCAAGACAACAATTGAAACAGGCAAATAAAAGTTCCTTTTACATATGGCACCTCACACCGGGTGCCAAAATGTTGTTATAATGAAAGAAAATCTCAACCGTTCAATTTTACCAATGAAGACTCAGGAGGCAGATGCTGTGGTGAAAACCTGCTAGCTCAGAGACACAGAGAAAGCACCCAGCTGACTTTACTACTCAGCTCCTGTCCCAGAGGAAAAAAGCCTTTCTTACTCAACTCAGCTGACAACCCAGGAAGAAAAGGCCTGCTAGCTCACCTGACAATCCAAGGAAAAAGCCAAAAGAGCTAGAGAGCTAAAGCTCCTAAAAACTCTTTTCTATGAAGTCTTAAATACCTTTCAACTCAATGCCCCTCCTTACTACTTAATCCCTGACAGCTGGTTTCTTGCTCTGCCTCTTGATCTACGTTAATGTTATTAAATCCTGTGCACAGAAAGTGCTTGGATTAAAGTTGTGTTCTAGGGCTGAGTCATACTATAATTACAGGTTCACAATAAGCAAAAAGTTATTGGATTAAAGGAGTGTGTTAGTGCCTAACCATACCAAACAAGAAACAGGTTTTTACAGTTGACAATCTGGGGTTCACAATGGGACCAAATATCCTGCAACAGGAAAAATTCTAAGAGGAACTTTTTGAACAAAGGAAAAAAAAACAAAAAAACAACAGTCATCTTTGAGCCCTGTGGTAGATGATATTTTGAAATTACTGTGAGATTTCTTGGCTCTGATACTGGTAATCATAGTCACAAATGAAGGTATCCATTTCCTTAGGTAAAATTTATGGAAAATAAAATGAGTTAATAGCCATGATATGCAACATTCAAATAGTTTAGTACATAGAAAGATCAAGAGAGAGAGAACTACATTGTGACCATATATGATCGTATAGTAATCTGTAGCATAGGCATGGAAGGAGTTGTATACACCACATCTGTTTGCATCCAGATGAGTGCAAGTTTTTGAAAGGTAGGGTTTCATTCCCCCAGATAATATGAGGAGGAGAAATAAGTTCTTGTGGGAGGATGAGTCCTGTTTGAGGTAGACTGTCTGTGCTTAGGACCTGCTCTCGGAGAGTGTTTCTTATGCTCAGTTGGTCTTACATATAAGTACTGAGAAGGAAGTGATAAAATACATTTTGAAAGCTCCTATTTGGATGGAAACTTCAATATCCATTATGATTCTAGGTGATACTCTGAATTTGGTTTGGTTTTTTGCAGAGCATAAATGAGGGAGGTTGATTTTGGAAGCAACCTCATCACCCTCTTAGTGGGCAGAAAGGAAAGTAGCAGGACTAAAGTAGAGGAAGGGGCACAAGGTAGGCACAAAAGAACATTGACACCCCTCAAAGAGATCTGAAGCTGCACTCTAGAGTTATTCTCCCCTGAGAAAGACCTGGGGATATGCTCTAATATCTCTTGTGCCTGCAAACTGCCTCAGGCTTGAGGACCTTAGGCGACATCAAGGTCTTCAGCAAAAGCAGCTCCCAAAGAGAGCTTTTTGATGCCAGCCTCATTTGGGCATCCCTTTGGCCACCACAAGAACAAAGAAAGTGTATTGCTATACATATTGTAGGCAAAGCTTGTACTACAGCTTAACACTTGAAGACAAGGGTAGAATAATTTGATATTAAACACCCTGTTGCTAGGCATTTAAAATTCACAGCCCCATACAGAGGGTCTAAAATGGTCAATGCTTTAGATTATGGAGCATTTCCATCCTACATCATTGTATACTCTTTTTTTTACTAAAGGTAAGTATTTCCCTCTCCTGTTCACCTCATCCCTTTAGCTTCTTCACTGGCATGTTGTTTGAAGCTGGCAACCACACAAAAGATGGACTATCTTGTTGGGAAATAAACTTGTCTTCTAATCCACATGGCTCATCTTACCCAGAAGACAAACTTTTCATCCTCATCCTTTGAGGAACAGATTTCCATGACACACACCCATTCTGTATGAGTGTAAACAACCATATCTTGGGGCTCAAGAGATGGCTCAGCTGTTAAGAGCACTCACTGTTCTTGAAGAAGACTAGAGTTTAGTTTCAGCACTCATTTTGCACAGCTCACATCCACTTATAACCTCAGTTTAGAGCATCCAGTACCCTCTTCAGGCCTCCAGTGGGCACCCACAGACAAGTGACCACAATCACTTGTAGTCATACATACATTCACATAAATAATAGTAATAGTAATAATAATAATAATTAATAATAATAATATGAAGAAGAAGAATGAAAAGAACTAGCCCTTTCCTACTGCAGGGCTGGACTCCTTTTAACATCTCATTATGGATTGGTAAAAAAAAAAAAAAACAATCTCTATTTTCAAATTTCCAATTGTTGCATTTTATATACAAGGTACATAACTGTTTACACATATTCTTACTAGAAAAATATAATATGGATTTACATGTAACATACAAACATTTTACACGTTGCAATGGTTAAGAATTTTCTGTCAGTTCCTTAAGAAATACTTGAGTTGTTTGTTTTGATAAGCCTGGCAATTATAGATTTGAAGGATGAAAAATTAAACAAGTCTATGACCTACTGATTTATTAAATCAGGATTTTAGTTGAAAGTGAACATCAGTAGAAGAATGATCTTTGATTCAAAAGATGTCAACTTTCATTTTATCTTTGCCTCTAAATACTACATATTGGTCTTAAAACCCAAAGGGCATTCAATTTAGGAACCAAACTCCTACAAATATATTTCTGTTATAGAAAGAATCAATTTTATCCACTGTGGTGCTTATAACTGTCCCTTGCCTGATATTTAAAAAAATATTAGGATCCTTACTCAGTTTTTCCAAAAAGATTTCTTACTGATATCTCTTCCCCTGGTAACATGAAGCTAGAATCATAGTTGGAAAGTAGAAGAGATAAATGGATTCATAATTACAATGGCAATTACTGGTTGTATTATGTCTTATGAATAAAGAAAATGTGTTGCTTGGAGAAACAACCACAAGAAGAGAAAGTGGCCGTGGCAAGTTCATCAGATAAAATGAGGGCACAGAGATTGAACCCTCAAAAGCAGTTAGTGTAACTGCGTGTATAAATGACTTTTTACTAAAAATCATTGACTCCTGACTTGACCTCTTAAGGAAACTAAAAGCGAGGTAAAAGCTATCTAAATGTCTCCAGTAATTGTCTTCAACTTGCAGTCATCTTGGCTTCCAGGGTCAGTAAGATTACTCTTTATGACAAAGGACAGAAACTACACCCAAGGATGGAGAAAGGACAGAACTGTCCTCTAACGAAAGCACATATTTCCAACGGTGAAGCTTAATATTACAAACTGACTTGCATCATATGGAATTAGATGGGTTTTTTTGGAACCACTTTATAGGACCGGGACTGAGACAGTGATCAACCAGGCCACACTTCAATCAATACTGCCTAATTATACAAACCTCTTCCCCACCCCATATTCTTTAGCTACTAACCCTAAGTCTCTTCCCAGTATGAACACATGAATATGTTTATACTACCCTCTTCTCACTGCCCCCAAAGGATAGAAACCCCTCTGTTTGCTTGTCACCATTCCTTGTCTCTTTAACTAACCCAGTAGGAACAAGAGGTTGAGCTTAGCTTGGTGGCCTTCTGGAACTGGGTTTTTTTCCCCTTAAAACCAGAGTAACAAACTTATAAATGAAAAACCTATGCAAAATAAATAAAAAATTTCACAACAAACATGAAATTTCATAAGTGTTCTCCTCTATGTGAAGAACTACCAGCAACTAATAGCTACCTTGATTGTTCTTCTGGGATCAACTCTAGGATATGTAGGTTATCCTATCCCAAGGAATCATCCCTAAACACATGCATAGAGGCAACAATATTCATCATTTATATTTATAAATGTACATGTATATTTTATTGTTACACATATGAATCTAAATTTATAAATACATGCATATATGTAATAATAATTAAAGAATAAGATTAAAGAATTCGTCACAGAGTTCTGTAGTGGACACAGGAATAGTTGGAGGGAGGAGAGGGAAGGATAAATTATATAAATATAATACTCATGTATGAAATTCTCAAAAAATAAAAAGAGAAGAACAAATTCTAGGCAAAGAGAATGCCACCACACAGTCAGCTCATTTTTTTGAACCGAGCATGGAGCAGCAAGAATGCAAGTATAGACAAATGTAGGTGAGATTGGCAAGGTGGTTGGGAATATAACCATGTCGGATGGAGCAGGGTCTCATTTGAATTACCCACAAAGACCACTCTGGTGGCTCTGTAGAAATGTTTGAAGGGAAGCAAAGCCAGATCCATCAAAGTCAGATATATTACTAAGACAGAAACCTAGATACCCCATGACAGGGGATAAGGAGGGGGAAGAGGGAAAAGAGTAGAATTTTAAAATGTGTAAACGGTAGCCACTGTCATATATGCTTTAATGGTATTATGTAGTTACATATATTTAGCTCCAAGAGGGCTAGCATGGACAAGAAAACAATTCACATACCATTTGCAACTAATATTAGCCAGCTCCATAGTGAGGATAAAGAATGTGTGAAATGTGAAAGCACTACAAGAATGAGCCTTGAATGTTTTGGATTTTCAAATATAAAGAAGTAATTGGTCATAAGCAAAGGAAAATTAGTGCATGAGCTTGTTTCAAAGGAAACCCTTTATTTTCCCACTGTTGACAATGCCAGCTTGGTTGTCTCAGCAGCCTGGTGGGGTTTAGGGAAAATGAGGATCCAATGGAAGATGTTAAGCATCTATTTAAATGGGTATGAATGCATCTTTTTCAGGATCTACTACAGGTTCTGTCGCATGCATCTGGCATCTCCACAGAAAGTACTTAGTTCACTGTGGAGAAGAGTTTTCAATTTTGTCTTCTCCATAACACAAACGTATGATGATTTTATAAACCAAAGCCAAGTAGAAAATTTACCTCTAAAATCATGGGTTCAGATACCTTCATTCATCTTTCATGGAATTATATCCAGGTTTGACTTGTTTTCATTCCAAGATTCAGATGAAACAATATACCATTGACTCATCTTCTTTCCTTAAGTTGTAAGCTATGTGTATAAGAGTCAATGTGTTTTCCTGGATTGCAGAAAGTAATAGAGGATTTTAAAGCATTTCCTTTCCATTTTTGTTTGTTTGTTAGCTTTTGTGGTAGCTTTTCAACATTCATTGTTGGTTCCAAAAACTTTTAGGGGGATTAAAACTGTCCCAAAATGTGTGTAGTCTCTATTAAATTACAAAGTCTCTCTCTGTGTGTTTCTCTCTTTCATAGACACACACACACACACACACACACACCTAATATATACACATTCTTGAATGTGAATAGCAATGCTTGTTGAACACTTAGAATAGTATTTCCTAAATTTGTTTGAGAAAATTTCAGTTACAACATGGAACTTAAATGCATATCTTTTTTTTTTAAATTTTTCATCAATTACACTTTATTCATTCTGCATCCCCCCATAAGCCCCTCCCTCCTCCCCTCCCAATCCCATCCTCCCTCCTCCCTTTGCTTGCATGCCACTCCCCAAGTCCACTAATAGGGGAGGTTCTCCTCTCCTTTCTGATCTTAGTCTGTCAGTTCACATCAAAAGTGGCTGCATTGTCCTCTACTATGGCCCGGTAAGGCTGCTCCCCCCCAGAGGGAGGTGATCAAAGAGCAGGCCAATCAGATTATGTCAGAGGCAGTCCCTCTTCACATTACTATGTAACCCAATTGGACTCTGAACTGTCCTGGGCTACATCTGTGCAGGGGTTCTGGGTTATCTCCATGAATAGTCCTTGGTTGGAGTATGAGTCTCTGGGAAGTTCCCTGTGTTCAAATTTTCTTGTTCTGTTGCTCTCCTTGTGGAGACCCTGTCCTCTCCAGCTCTTACTATTTCCCAGTTCTTACCTAAAATTCCATTCACTCTGCCCAACAGTTGCCCATCAGGCTCAGCATCTGCTTTGATAGTCTGAAGGGCAGAGGCTTTCAGAGGCCCTCTGTGCATATCTTTAGCAAGAATGAAAGATGAGGTGAGGAGTATGTTAGAATATTCTAGAGAAAATGCAGATTATAAGCAAAGGCCCTGTAGCCAAAGAGAGTATAACATACTGGAGAATTGATAGAAACTAATACAGATCCTAGGTGGAGTGGTGACCTGCATGATTGATGTGATTGAATAACTTATAATTTTGCATGGACTTATCAAACAAGGGAAGATCCTCTCAGTCAAAAGACAAACACTGAACAAGGCATATACTGATTGCCAAGTACCAGGATGCAAGATAAATTAACAATGGACCCTGTCTAATTTCTTCATTCTGTATTTCTATGGTTCTCACAAAATATTGTGATGTTTTCTATGTTACATATTATTTGCTTCAATTTTTGTAAGGACTAAACACCAACTCGGGGGGTTAATATGAAAATGGCTGAGGTGCAAGTTAGCAAGTACAAAGCCTGATCCAAAGCCATCCATGCTGTTCCAATCCTATCTTTTATGGCTCTTAACTAAACAGGATTTTCTAGAATATATCTACTCATTTATTCAGCTACTGTTCACTGAGCCCTTACTGTGACCCACTGAGTTGGAAGAGATGGTTTGCATTTACAAAGTCTAGTCAGGAAATTCTCAATAAAATAATTCATAGTGAATGAATAATCACAAGAATGGTTACTGAAATAAAGGTGGGTATAATTTAGATCTGAGAGCCAGTCAGATCTAAAAGACCTATGCCAAAAGATATGAAGTAGAAAGGCAGGTGGCCAGCTAAAGCCATGTGAACAGCAAGCAAAGTGGGGAGCCATCAAAGGCATACTCCTACTCTTTCAATGGACTTGAATAAAAGGAGAAAATGCAGAAACCAAGAGAGTTCTCTGGGCCTGGTTAAGGATTTTTGTCTTCATCTGATACATGACAGAAATTGTACAACGATAGCAGAAGAGGCATCATAGCTTCTAGCCCCAAGGATTCTATGATAAACAAGGCTTTACCTCTAAGGTCCTTCCAGGAGTATAGGAGGGGACTGCAGAGATTGGTAGGTACTAAGAGTTCTTACTGCACAATCCTTAGAAGTGCAGTTTACATTACAGTACCCATACTATAAGCAGGGCATCCAGTTCATACCTGTAACCCCAGTTCAAAATGGAACCAAGATAAGAGGATCACTCTGGCTGATTGGCTTCCTAGCTAGAGAAGACACAAGCCCCAGGCTCAGTGAACCCCTGCTTTACAAAAAGAAAACCTCCCCTATCAGTGGACTTGGGGAGGGGCATGCATGCAGAGGGTGGATGAAAGGAGGGATTGGGATGGGAGGAGGGAAGGAACCACAGGGGGGATACAAAGTGAATAAAGCGTAATTAATAAAGAATTTAAAAAAAAAGAAAAGGCCAAAATCAGTATAGAACACTGGACACCGTCTTCTGTCCTCTGCACGCATTCTACATACATGTACACATTCTCACATACATTGTGCCATAAATAAATGTCTTAGTTTGTATTTCTATTGCTGTGATAAAATACCACGACCAAATGCAATTTGGGGAGAAAAGCGTTCACATTATCTTACAGATTAGAGCCGAGCATAAAGGAAAGTCAGGGCAGAAATACAGCAAGGAGCACTATGCTTTTGTCTTGCTCAGTTTACTTTCTTAAACCCTCAGGACAACCTTGCCAGGGATGGCAGCACCCACAATGGGCTGAGCTCTCCTGCATCCTTAATCAGGAAAATATCCAAAACTGATCCCCCTCCCCCACAGAAAGGCAGTCTCTCAGTTGAAGTTCCCTGGGTCATATATCAAGTTGACAAATAGACAAGCAAACCGAACTACTACAATAGATATATAAATAAACAAACTTTTTTTTTTTTTTAAAGGAAACTAGAAAGCAGATTCAGGAGTTGAAAAAAGAGGCTGGATCTCAGGCCTTTAGACTGAGTAGTGAGAAAATGATGGCCTTTAAAGATTACATGGTATAAAACTTCAGATACAAAGGAAAAAGGAAATGAGACTTAGGAAGTGAAGATCAAGACCATGAACCACTTACCCCTACTCTTTGTCTGGCCAGGCCCATTCCCTCTCAGTGTATCTTTGGGTGACATAGGTAACTGGTTCCTGTCATATCCACACAGATCCATTTAGAGACACCAACTGCATGACTACTTACTTGAAAATTTCCAGGGAGCTTCTTTTGGGACCTAAACTATTCCATAGCTGTGGATTCTGATGGGGATATGGCGTCAGAGCACACTGGCACCTCAGAAGAGCAACTCAGAAAGGCTAAGTAAAAGTTGTTGATGTCATTGGAGCCCTTTATCTGTCATCTGTTGATGACACCTAGCATATTAATGAATGGGTGGTGTGATATTCCAAACAGTCAGGGCCTCTAGCTCCATCTACAAGAATGTCATCTCTCTAGACAGTACCTATATTCACAGGGAACAGAGAAGCTCGTGCAATATAGAAGTTGAAGGGCAAGAGAGGAGGGAGATGCAGAAAAGGAATGCAGAATTATCAACAAAAATCAATATACAGGCCTAATGAAGTGGCAAAAGAAGCTGGGATGACCAGTGATCAAATATTCCCAAATTCAAATGAAAGCTGTTCCCACTGGCTTTGAGGACAAAGATAAGAACACACTTTGTTTTTGATGAGAACCTTTCACTGACCGCTTGCAGTCTTATTCATGAGTTTAATGTGGTAAGCACTGTGCCATTCTAATTTTTTAAACACATGGAATATGCATGAGGAACACTAGGGGGGCTTGCTCTTTACCTTTTCCTGACATCAGTATTTTCATTTGGTTCTGGTTTTCTTTTATGTTCATTAGAACTTTAATGAGGTCTTTGAACTCAGCTAGCCTGGCAAGCTTTGGGCTTATGAAAATGGAGCAATTCCCTGCATCTTTAGAGAGTGAATAAACTAAGCTCAGGTTTTATGGTTTCAAAACCCACCGGTTGACTTGCACAGTAACACAGAACATCTTTGCATCACCCCCAAGATATTCCCCAGTGAGGAAGAAACCAGACTTTTTGCATCATAAGGCAGAATGGGATGTAGCCTCCTGCAGAAAAGGCTGTTAGGTTCCGTCTGGATGAATGTGACTGGAGATTGAAAAGAAGCTGATGAAATCTGACAGAAGTGTGTCTCTCCAGGCTGACGGTGGGGGAAATGCTTTGCCCTTTGTATGTTAAATCACTGCCAGGCAGAGACCTAACATTTTTTGTGCTCTCAAACCAGCAGGAAGGGTAAATAACCTTTTTTGGTAGCACAACACAACACACAGTGGCAGTATTGGCTACAAAAGAATGATACTCCTATTTCACATTAGAAGTTGAACACGTTTTAAAATCGAAACTGAGAGTTAAGACTCAGAGAAGGGAGAGAAATTCTGTGTACATGAGTTTGTGTCTTGGTGTATGCCTGAGTATATGTTTCTCTGTGTGTATGTATGCTCAAGTGTGTCACATGAGTACCCACTGGTATTTATTTTAGTATACATGTATGTGTACATATGTGTATATACACGTGTGTGTATGTGTGCTTATATGCATGTATATGCATGTTTCTACATATTCAAGTGTATTTATGTGTGTGTATATGTGGGTGTAAATGTGTACATATGTTTATGTGTATCTGTGTGCATTTGTGTGTAAGTGTATGTGTTACATGCATGTGTATTTGCGTGTATGTGATTGTGTCTTTATGTATATACGTATATTTGTGTGTATGTACATGCACATGTTTGTGCTTTTGAGTGTGTGGGTATGTGTCTATGCCTATGTTTGCATGTACAGTAGTGTTTGTATATTCATGTTGGTTTACATGGGTGCATATGAAGGCCTGTGTATAACTGTATGGGTATGTGTTTGTATGTATAATTCTCATAATGTGTTTGCCTTTCCGTGTGTTTCTGTGCTTATATATGTGCATTTATGAGTGAAGGCATGTATATGTATATGAGTTTGTGCATGTATGTGCGTACATTTCTTTGGGCATATGTGTACCTTTGTGCATTAAAATGAATGTGTGTCTGTGTGTATGTTTAGATATAGGGGTGTGTGTGTATGTACATGAACTTACCTTATGTGTTCATGTATGCACATGTATATATATCCATATATGTGAATTATGCAAATGTCTGTGCTCACATATCAGCGTATACACATTTGTTGCCTGCATGCATAAAAATGTGTTCATGAGTATGTATTTTCATACTTTCAGGTACATATGTGCATAAGAGCATATGCACATGAATGTTCACATATATGTATGTGACTATGTATGTGCATGTAGGCTGGGCTTGTCCATGTGAAGCACAGTAAGAAGTGTTTGTTTCTGGAAGAGGAAGCTTTGAGTCAGTCTTGGAGGGTAAAAATGGCCTGGCAAGGCCAATAGAAAACTTTTCCCAAGATGTGGCTAACTAAAATAATGACATCTCTGATTTTGCTTTGTGGGAAAAGAGCCGGCATTAGGCTTCCAGTCAGGAGAGGAAAGCACAGGCACATATGTGATTTTATCATGAGCAAAGCCATGGTTCTGATGTGTCACTAGCTTACTGGCATTCACCTGGATCACCTGCCAAACAGGTAAAGATACTGTGTGTGGATTTGCCCAGTGATCATTTCAAGGACCTCATGCCTGTCCCAGACTTCCAGCAGTATCTCTATTTAACTACACTTTGAGCAAGATGGAGAATTAGCAAGGACTTAAAGGAAAAACGTCTACATGGAAGAATATGAAAAGAATGTGCAGGGTAAGAGGCTATCTTTTCTACAAATGCTGCTTACATTTCCCAGGTTACTGCCCCGTGCCAGCCATGGCAGGGACCCTCTTCATGTGATTTCCTTTGTTTTTCTCAGCTACTGAGAACATTTTTCATAGGATAGCAGAAGGAGCAAGGGTTTAGCAGCACACTTAGGTTGAAGTCTTTACTTCCTTACTTGCTAGAACTGAAGAAGCTTGCCCACAGTCACCCTTAACAACCAAAGAGCAAGAAATACAGCCAGCTCTAACGACAAAACCCTGTTTTCCTTTAATGAGCCACACTAAAAGGCAAAATCCCTTGCCCACTTAAAAAGCCTCTTTCCCCCATTACATTCTAGAGCCTTCTATAATAAGGTGTTATTCCATACACAACGAAGGTCTTTAGTGTGTCAACCTCTAGGACCGAACAAGAGGATCCAACTGGGAGCGGTCTTTCCCCTTGCCAGTCATGTGGCATTGTTTCTTTCTGACTACATGGCCACTCTAACTAGGCACCAAGGGTACAAGTGTTAAAGATTGAAAAAAAAAAAAAAAAAACAAACCTGTATTGACTGCCAAAAACTTTTATTTCAATTTAGTATCATGAATACCTCAAATATCTGGCAGGTACTGGTGCACCCTCATCACAAGGACAGCATCGAAGAGCATTTTCATTTCTATTACACAAGCTCTGGGCTGGGAGAAGCATTTGAGGCTTCTCCAGTCACCTGAAGACTCCTGCAAAGCTCTTTCATTCCAATTCTCAGCCGACACCTGGGGACAGACAAAATTGACTGCTTTTTCACAAAATAGTCAACGATAGATGAAATAGGGATTTGAGTAAACTTCCAAACAAACTAGGAGCAAATTTAATGGAATCCTATCAGAACGAGCTGTTATTCATTGGATTCTATATAGAAGACAGTCATTTCAAGCTGTATTAAGAATGTAAGAAAAAAGAATAGCACAGAAAGCCAGTTGTTTGTTGTATTAACTAATAGATCAGAGCATGACTCGAACATTCTTATTGAGTGTTAATTACCCGCTTGGCACCATTTTGTGTCTTTTCCATGGCTATATCATTTATGGCTAGCACCCAGCAATCACAACCTTCACAATAGTAAAAAGAGAACTATATACACTCATAATGGATAATATGGACTAGGAATGCCATCAGCATGCTAGGCGCGAAAGAAGTTTATCATATTGAATTCCTAGGTGAAATGCAGAAGTTTTCAGTTAACCAGAATTTAATTAGTTCATACTCGGTAAAGGGCATTTTGTTTATTATCTGGTGAGTTCTGCCTAAAAATGTCATTTGTTTTTAAAGAATCATAAGTGGTGGCAATAGTGTACTTTGCAAACCACAGGTGAATAGGAAGACTGTGCGATGGATATAGTAGCCACTGATGTCATTATCATTCTCCAACTCTCTCCCTCCCCTTCTTTCTCTCTTGCTCCTTCCGTCTCTCTTTCTCAGATGCATAAACACACTCACACAGGTGAAAATTCTTTATAAATCCATAGACACTGAATTTAGTTTGGAAGATGTCTGATAAATTCCTAAAGAGTTGAATCAATGTGAAGCTTTATCTCATAAAAAATATCCTAAAGTCTTCTCCTGGAAATAGATGCCAGGAAGTGGGCACTGGTGGTTGATACTATAGCTGTGGAAGACAGCAGCGGCATACCTTTGGAGAAGGCACGTGTGACCTTTTATGTATTTCCCTTCAGTTTGGTTCAGCTTTGCAGGCATACATGTCCCCTCAGTGCTGTCTGTGGAATGAATACCATATGTAGAAATAATGTAATGATCAAGGTGTTTCTTATGTTCCTGTTGCTCTGGGAAAAATTGCATCTTCTTTACTCCTCTCCTTTTAGCGTTTTGATCATCATATTGCCTGGAAATTTTTCTTTAATTTGTATTAATAATTTCTTACGTTTATATAATGTGTTTTTCTCAAATACATTTCAGTTTTCTCCCTTCAATTCTTTTGTCATGTCCATACAACAATATTTCTTTGCTGTTTGTGTGCTAAGTTTTTAAGCCAATCGAGCCTATTTGCTATTGACATAGCTATAGGGTCATCCACTGAAGTATGAGTTGGTTCTCAGGGGCTCTACCCCTGAAGAAAAATGAGTCTTTCTCCCAGCAGCTTTGCCAATAGCTCCCTAGTTATGATGAAATTTCATGACCATCTCCCTTTTTCATTTGGCATTTTATTTGTTTTGTACTGGCCAAGTATGTGAAGTCACAGTGCACAGGCATTCACATATGTAAATGCCTTGAATTTACCTTTTTCAAAGCAAGCAATGGGGTACACAGATTGCACTATTTTAGATAAACAAGAAAAGCACTACCCAAAAAGCACATGAGCAGAGGCAACTCCCTTGACTACGAAGATGGAGAGAGTTTTATGTAGAAGGGACAACACTAAACACCAGATCAGATGTAAGCAAGTCCTCAAAGGCTAGGCAGGAAAGCAGTGGGCATTTGAAGAGGAAGCATTAAGGAAAGACCAATACACAGTGGGAAAGGGATATAGTGAGGCTCAGCATTATCTTAGCATTGAATATTTATTCATACACTGTTTAATTGACAAATAAAATTACACATGTTTGTTGTCTACAACATGATGTTTTGACAGGTCTGCATTATGGAACAGCTAGATCAAGCTAATTAAATTACATTACCTCTCACATATCTTTTTTTGTGGTAAGAAAACTGAGAATTTTCTGTCAGCAATTTGTAAGTATAGAATACATGGCTATTAACTACCATCACTGTGTCATGAAGGAAATCTGATTGCTTTGCTTCTGCTAGTATAATCCAGCTCCTTATGGCAGAAAAAGTGGCTGTCATGCTTGAAACACAGCAAGTGGGCCAGAGAAGGCACACAGCAGTGTCTTGGAGAAACGGTACTCTAGATGTGGTATTGCAAAAGATGCCTCACATGCTGGGGATCTAAAGAACATATAACCATGAATTTCCAGAGTATAGTTATGATTTGTCTCCTGTGTCAGTAGCTTGACACCAGTAAATTGCTTCAAACTCTTTAATGAAATTCTATTAATGAAGACACACATGCATAAATACATTGCAGTTTATTTTATAATTACTGTTGAAGACAATGGCAGTGATATTGAAACAGTTTTGATGAATCCACAAATCTGATTTTTTTTCTCAATGGTTCTGGTCTGTCCTTCTTCTCTATGAGCTGTGTTTCCTCTACTATCTTTATGTTTTTGAAGAATATTAAGAATGCCGTAATTCCCAGGGTTGCAAATTTGTTAGCCTTGTAGTTATTCACAGCTTGGTTTGAAACATCCTAAGCTGGTTTCCAACTAAACTGCTTCTAAAACTTTAACAATGCATTTGTCAACTTTCTTATGCTGTAGAGCTTTTTCCTCCAAAATACAACATCCCTTCCTGGAGGTGAGAAAGAAGCTGTAGGGTTCAGGAAAGCTTTGGGATCCAGAGAGGCTCAGGAAGCTCAGAAAGTAACAAAATTCATAAGGGCCATTCTCAAAATTATGTAAGGAGCAAACACTTGTTGAGGAAAAAGATGCTCCCTTAGGGGGAGCTGCAAGTGGGACAGGAAGCTGAACAGGGTTTGTGAGTCATCATTCATGCTGGGATGGGCCTTTCAGCAATGTTCCTGTAGGTAGCTCCAATAAATTTTCTGACTTGAAAAGGTAGACTTGGGTGGAATCTTTTCTTTGAACTGTCTTTGGTGCCTTATCAAATAAATGTTGAATAAATGTCAGTTCACATTTTCCCAGGGGAAAAACAATCCTCAACACTTCATGACTACAGGAAGTATTCTGTGTCAAGCAAACAGTAGATCAATTCTATGACAATTTCTTCCTTTCCTGGAGAAACACAAAGCTTTGATTAAAATGACATTTCAGTGTGATCAGCGGGACATATCAAGCTTCTGTTAAAGGCAGACTGAACACCTAAAGTTTTCCAAATTCTTAACATATCAAAGACAAGAAGTCAACTAACAGTGCTATGTTAATTTTTGGAGTACTGAAAGCATCTCATATTATGCCCCCACATCTTTCTGTAACCATAAGAATTAGGGAAAATGAGGTCCCGTTTATTGATTGTTGCTCTTAGAGCCTGGTCAAAGCAGATGCTGAGCCTGATGGGCAACTGTTGGGCAGAGTGAATGGAATTTTATGTAAGAACTGGGAAATAGTAAGAGCTGGAGAGGACAGGGTCTCCACAAGGAGAGCAACAGAACAAGAAAATTTGAACACAGGGAACTTCCCAGAGACTCATACTCCAACCAAGGACTATTCATGGAGATAACCCAGAATCCCTGCACAGATGTAGCCCAGGGCAGTTCAGAGTCCAATTGGGTTACATAGTAATGTGAAGAGGAACTGCCTCTGACATAATCTGATTGGCCTGCTCTTTGATCACCTTCCCCTGGTGGGGAGCAGCCTTACCAGGCCATAGTAGAGGACAATGCAGCCACTTTTGATGTGAACTGATAAACTAAGATCAGAAAGGAGAGGAGAACCTCCCCTATCAGTGGACTTGGGGAGTGGCATGCAAGCAGAGGGAGGAGGGAGGGTGGGATTGGGAGGGGAGGAAGGAGGGGCTTACGGGGGGATGCAGAATGAATAAAGTGTAATTGATGAAAAATTAAAAAAAAAAAAAAAGAACTAGGGAAAAAAGAAACATGGAATACATCCAGCTGAGCTTTGCCTGACCTTGAGCTATCTCTAAACCCGTGCACTGTAGTTACACATGCTCTTTGCTATGTTTCTTCATGCTTAGGCAGGAACAGCATGAAATCTCATATATCCTCAGTCTTAAATGCCACATATGTCCTTAAGTTTAAAATATCTGAAAGTGGTTACAGGAGAAACATTTTTCCAATATCCTTTCTGAAACGAGCTAATGTGGTAAGTACCAGCAGCAGAGATTCCATTGGTTCATTGCTCCTAAGGATCCTGCTGAATTCTTCCCTCCTCATTCATTAGTTTGATCCCCATCTTATGAGGTTGGAGTTGCTATTATTTTTATTTTGGAGTTGAAACAAAAAAAAAGGGGGGAAGATGGAGAGAACCCATGTTACTGTGTCATGTAGAAGTCTTTGAGACAATTGCTATAAAATACTTGCTCGGATCTTGGCTTGCTTTATTCTACAAGTATAGGTAAATGTAAGTATGAGTAAAGCCATACTTGCAACCCAGGAACTGAAACTGGGTTCTGGATTTATTGAGATTGATGGCACATAGCTTAAGGTAGAAATTCTAAGGCTAACGGTTCTTCCCAAAGGCCTAAGCCACTTCCGCCAAGATGAAGGACAATCTTTTCTTTACTTGGCAGAATCTCAGATAGCCAAGGTAGGATTAGGCTGGAGTCCTGGAATAAGGCTTAAGCTATATGCAGATGGGCACTTACTCTCTAATGAAAGGAAGTAACCATGGTTATTAACTAATTTATTTCACTAAGTTAATTGGCTAGCCACAGGAAAATGGTATAAACTACCCATCATTAAAAAGGTAGTGCATTATATGATAAGCATCATGTGAGGAAACAAAAATTAACATGACTGTGGCTTTGATCACCTCCCCCTGAGGGGGGAGCAGCCTTACCAGGCCACAGAAGATGACAATACAGCCACTCCTGATGAGATCTGATAGACTAAGATCAGAAGAGAGGAGGACCTCCCCTATCAGTGGACCTGAGGAGGGGCATGCGTGAAGAAGAGGAGGGAAGGTGGGGTTGAGAGGGGAGGAGGGAGGGGTTTATGGGGGGATACAAAGTGAATAAAGTGTAATTAATAAAAGTTAAAAAAATCAACATGACATTAAAAGTGTTGTAAATCTTGTTGATAAATCACCCACTAAATATGACATTAAAATGAAAACTTGAAGCTTATATCCTGAATATTCTCTTCTATATGCCACCTTACTTTCTAAGTAACTTTATTTTTTTAGTACTAGAGGTGGAATCTGTGGCTTTGAGCATGCAAAGCAAGGTGGAAAGATATCCTAGGTTTTTTTTTTGTTATTGTTCTTTGTTTGTTTGTTTTATCAGACATATCCAAATGCTGTTTATATCTGATAGAAATATTTATATATTTAAAGAATGGCCGTGTGACCAGTGAAGAATAGGAGAGAAAAGTGGTGTCAAGCAACTGACTGTGTCCATCATATACCATGTAGCATCTAATGCCTTTCTATTAGATAGAGAACAATGAATCCAGAAAGGATATAACTTCATGGAACCTATAGTGGAGATGGAGACAGTATAAAATCAAAAAAGTAGAATATAACTATAACCTAAAACTAATTCTGTACAGGAAACTGTCCTTGGAGAATGTATAAGTAAAGAGGCTATGAATGATGAGAACATCCCAGAAAGAACAACTTAAGTAGCAAAGGAGAAACAGGCCAGGCTGAAGTAAGCAAACTTAAATACAAAGAACTTGTAAAAAATGTTCCATGGATGAATGAACAAAGTCTATTGAGATCTGAAAGTCAGTCCACAAAGGTGAAGAGTCAGGAAATTGAAACACACAGAGTTAGAAAATAGTAGAAAATTTGTCTGCAAAAGCAGTCAAGTACAGCCCAGTAGAATAATGTTGATTCCTAGTGGAGTTTAACAAGAAAGTAGAGATTGTGGCCTACCACAGCACAACTCATTGTCAAGGACTTAGGGGTTGCCTGGATAGAAAAGACAAAGGTCACCAGTTGCCCCGTCTAACCTATCCTTTAGATGCCATACATAGGTTAGACATATCTGATTTCTAAGGAGCTCTATTTTATAGGAGTACATGTCATAGATATGCCTGGATCATAGAAAGATGACTGTAGCTCTACTCTTACTGACTGTATGACTTCACATACCCTTTGACCCTCACCTTTTCACCCCCACAATGACATCACCCCATGGACAGGAGGTGATTGCTAAATTTGCTTGATCCTCCAGAAAGCATAAAGCTACAGTGATGGGGATATGGGTAGCATCCAAACTATAAATAGCTTAATGATACAAAAACAACACGAAAGAATTCATGAACAAAAATCACTTTCATAATAAGGTCTCAGAATCTCTGAATAGTAAATCAAATAAACTTTTTGTTTTGAGGTTTAAAATAAGCAACTTTTACTTAAGATTACATATTACTATGGTAACTATAATTCATGTTTTCACAGCTATCATTATCCTTAAAAGAATTTAAATCTGATTAAAAGCCTACTTGTCACAATAGTCTAGAAGATCTCTCAATACAATAGGACTTGCCCAGTGTTAACTAACATAGGCTTAAGCTCTGAGATGGAGGTGCAGCCAAGTTGTCTTCCTGTTTAGCAGAAGGTCATTGGGATTGCTGTTTGTCTCCTTGCCATAGTCATTCATGACACGGCTTTAAGTTTTCGCTCACCCTCTGCGGTCATTGTATTTGTAATAGTGCCTTGTGTGTTGTGTCTCCTAGCTCTACATACAAACCACCACGCTTACAATCTCCATGAACCTAAGTGCGTCAGTGGCGCTGGGAATGCTATACATGCCGAAAGTGTACATCATCATTTTCCACCCTGAACTCAATGTCCAGAAACGGAAGCGAAGCTTCAAGGCCGTAGTCACAGCAGCTACCATGTCATCAAGGCTGTCACACAAACCCAGTGACAGGCCCAACGGTGAGGCAAAGACAGAACTCTGTGAAAATGTAGACCCAAACAGTAAGTAACTCTCCTTATCTTTGCACCCTGCATCAGAAAACCTCTAGAAAATGTGATGTGTGTTGCTGCTCTCTGGAGTAAGCTTGCCTGGTGGATGGTTTGACCTAATGAATGGTAACTGCTGCTCTTCTGGTTTTGATTCATTTCTGCTACAGTTTTCCTGGTAGAAAGCTTTTCACAATTCTGCCTAATTATTCTTTTGTCTCTCCTTTGCTCCGGAAACATCCAGTGGGGATAAACATGTCTATCAGGGCTCTTTTATCAGACCCTTCCCACCAGGGAAGTAACTTCCTCTTAGAAGGACTACTTCCTGATGGGAAACCAACTTCCTGTTAGAGCAATAGCCATACCCAGTGAACATTAGAAGCATTAGAAGTAAAATTAAATTTTTGAAGAACTTTAGAAGCATGCCTTTCTTCCACTGGGATATGGACAAAAATATGTTGACATAAATCATTGCCAAATCAAGTCTTTTAGAAACAGAAGCATAAAGTATGGAATAATGATGTTAAACTTTCATTAAAGTATACAGGGCCAATGAGCACCTTGCTAAAGGCAGCACACAATTGGGAAAGTATCACCAAACTACTAAGAAGAAAGTCATTTTATGAAGGACAGAAACTGATAGCTATGTTTCAGGGTTCAGAAGTGTTAGACTCAAAATACTGTGTGTCTTATCCCTAACAGCCAGGAGTCTTCAGTGTGGCTTAAGAAAGACCTAAAATAAAAGACACAGGACATCATATAAATAATATGACATTGACTCAGATGTTAGCTGCATAAAATTCTTTATTACTATTTTTACTAACAATGTAGTAGTGAGTATAGATTTCAGATTAAACCTAGTTAATTATAAATTCCGTAAGGTAGATGAAACTGAACTCCCAAAAGTAATAGTTCTATGATCATATGAATATCTATAATTATAACTATACGCATACTGATCAGTTTCCCTGTAAAGCCCAGTTTCTGTAGCTGTTTATAATAGATTTTTCAATTTTCGATTTCATGGAAACTTTATTCTCTATTTCAATAACACTTTTTAATCATATATGTACATCCATATAAACCTAAGCATACAAATTTAACAAGATTTTGCCCCAAATCAGTAAGCAGAACAGACACTTGGAAGTCTCTCTATTTGTACTTTATAAATGAACAAATATGAACTTACAAATTCAGACAACTAATCCTACAGTGCTTAAGAATTAATCTTTTGACTGTAGATAACTTTTAATGTTCATATCCATCCTTGTTGAGTGTTTGAGTGATTTCTAAAATGCCAAAGCAAACATTAATAACAGTGCATCAGCTACTTCTAAAATATCTATCACACAGAAGCTTTGTATGGAAGACCTTGCATTTATTTTGCACTGCAACTCTATAGAAAAGATGCTCTTAGCCTCGATGAACTGACGAAGCTTCACTGCAGGCAGTTTCTATGACATGGCCAAAGTCATGCACCTGCTTAGCATCCAAGGTTGAGTTAAGTTAGATCTTACTCCTGAACCCATGCTTATTCCTTTTGGCTACTGGGTGTCCTGAAACATGACTAGCAGAACAAATCCCCAAGGCATGAATCATGAATTATTCCTTTGGCTCTCTTACTTCATAATATAGCTTAATAATAATAATAACAACCATAATATAATATGACGGTGATATGATAACAATAATGATGATGGTTGTGATGGTGGTGGTGTATTGAGAGGTTCTGCCTTTGCTGAAACATACTGTACTATGGAGTAAATATGTGGATGCTTATTGTATTTCTTCAGACAGTAATAACCTACATTTAGAGAAGGCTGCCAATGTAGAGGCCTTATCAGATTATTTCCAAAATTCAAATATTGTAGTGTCAAATAGAATAATGGCAATAATTTCACTGAGAACTCATTGGACAACTGTCCTTAAATTTTTTTTGATTGTGTGGTTGTTCTGGTATCTATAAAGAATCATAACAAACATCCAGGAAGAAAAAGAAAAAGAAAAATGAAGAGAATAGTACAATTGAATGCAATCATTGTCTCCCGACCAGTCTGAAAGATGTCTGAACTTCTAGCTTCTCTGGCATTGTGTATCCACTGCCATAAAACACCAAAAAGGATAGCTAGAAAGGGGTGTAGCCACAGGAGAAGATTCATGTACCTCCAAACATTGGGGTTTCTGATGACCCAGCCCTTGGAGAACATTAAGAGAACCCACTTATCCTAAGCCATGTAGCAGCAGTATCAGCAGGTAGCCGCGAGTTCTGGATCTGTGTTGTCTGATACAGCCAGCACAAGCACCAGTGTCTCTCAAGCACCCAAAAGACAGCTTTTCAAAAGAGATGATGCATCTATTTTCTATTTGACTTTGTTTTAAATAAATAACCACCAATGGTTGTGATTACTTCACTGGACATCACAGATCTGGAAATTTGGGCATATTAAGTCAAGGGTTTATTCCTGTGATGCCCAGTCTGAGCCATAGTGGAGACTTGTTTCTGTCATGTTAGGATTGGTACTTACCTGGAACAAACATGGCTTAAAGTAATGAAGTAATTGGAGATGAAAAACACATCATTTGAAACGTTCCCCAACAAGCTTCTAAGGTAGAAAATGTGGTATCATAGATGACAGACAATTGCATTTGAACTGTAGCTTGAAAGTCACAAATATGAATATATGTGGATGCATATCTATCATGTATATACATATATATTTGTATTAAGACTTGCAGTGAAAATGTAAGTTAATGAAAATAGACAAGAATGTTCTAATGCTAGGAAATGTCATAATATCACATTATGTTAAAAACCAAGGACGGCTCAGATCATCTCGAGAATTTAAATTTTGGCATTAAAGACACAGGAAATGTTTAATTTAAGCTTTTTGGCAAAAACAAATTACAAACAGTACACGCCCTTGAAAATATGCATCTCTCCACTGGGCAAATTCTTTTTTAAGGTGGTGGAAGATATCTGAGAAGACAGGCCAGTTCATAGTATGAACTTCAGAGTAATTAATGGACCAGAAATACTCTCCAATTCATCTTTGCTCTGAACACTTAGTGTGAATGTTTCTCAGTCCGTGGTGTCTTCATCTTGAATGGCTCTGCTCCATCACTGCAGCTTGCCATCTGGTGCATGACCGCTTCCACCCATCCACCTCCACACTGCACATGTCTACATGAAAATGAGCTTGCTTCTTGGCTTAAAATGTGCAGACATCAAAACTGCCCTCTCCACTGCATTACTTATCAAGGATTGAAATTTTCCTCTCAAGTTGCTCCTTCAGTTAAAATTCTGATTGCTTGAAAGAAAAAATATCATGGGGGGGGAGATAAAGGGTCAAACTTTTCAGATTGTTATTGTTACACTGTGCATATATCATATATTCTATATTCAAACTCAGGCCAGTGTTTGCCAGAGTCTATGTTCAGACTAAACAATAGCAAGCCCAGGCAGCATTAGGATGAAGCTCCAAGAATTTTTATTTATATAATGGTAATTCCAGCTACAGGGCTTCAGAAAACCCAAACATCATTTGGATATTTTAGCTATGTCCCAGATGCTGTCCCTCAGAATTTCTTCAAATTCTGGTCCTCTCACCTTCCTCCTGAATCTAGCCTCCCTCTATGTACTTCTGAATGTGAACTTGTATATATGTTCATGGAAAACTGTAAGATGACAAATAAATAGGAGGATGTGGTCATGCTTGGGCTGTGGCTTATAATCCTTTTCAAGCTAGATGGATGATATTATTTAGTGGGGAGCATGACTTAATTGCCAATGGTGAATATTTTCTGGTGTCTTCCTCATCTGGAATAGTCATACTCATCAGATGCTATGTGAATTACCCTCTTGTCTCATGCTTCCCTTGGGCAAGGATTGCATTGCCTAATGATGAGAAGGTGTGACCTAACCTGGTTCTACGATAGCATCCATTTTCTATGTTGATGTCTCCTAGGCTGAGAAATAACTCAGTTTAAAACAATTGGGTGGGTACAGACGATATCCTGGTAGGCAAGTAGAACCTAATGAAGATAGGCAGATAGACAGTCAAGAGCACACCCTAGTTATTCAATATGAGAGTTCATAGCTGATAAATGACTCTGAAACAGATAATCTGAATAGATGCTATACAGCAAATGGGATTACGCCCATGAACATAGAATGTAAGGAAGACTATATTAGAATAAGAACAATGTATACCTCAGATATAAAATGTAAGATAAGATAATTTCATCATAAATATATTCTGATGTTACTTTTCTTTCTATTTTTAAATTATTATTTGGCATTGGCTATAAGGAAAACAAGAAAAATCCTCTGCTGGTCTCGAAGAAAGAAATCACATAAAATAGAAATGTCAATACTAGGATGTATTTGATTAACAAACAACAACAAAAAATAAGTCTTGGCTGATGGAAAATGGATGTGGGCAACCAATTGGACATAAGTAGTAATACCTACAAAGTTTTGTGATACATTCCTGTGCTATGCTGATTTGTTAATGTTTCTTGTTTTGTTTCGCTTCTTCATTTGTTTGGATCTGTAACATTCTCAACATGGCGCTACTCGTACTCATCCTTCTGGACTAAACAGGCAAAGCTGGTGAGCAAGAATGAACTAGGCTGAGGTAAAGAGGATGGCAACAGAATGGAGAGAGCCAGATAGCTCAGTTATTTGTCAGCTGGTTCCCTCTGCTGCCTAAACCCTAGCAAGTGCAACCTAGTTACAGTTCTCTAGTGGCACCAGCACTCCCATGTTCAGAGGTACCTGAATTGTGGTGAACTGGTCTACCCCAGCCTAGCATACCCACCGAAATAATGGGCACGATGTCTGTGGGTCTCTATTGCAGCCTCTTCTTCAACAACAACAACAAAACTGATAATAATAAAAAGGAATATTGTCTGCACATTTATTTTATATATTCCTATATATTTACTTTTCCTGTAGACTGTATACCACCAGTAAGAAAGAGTGTACAAAAGTCCGTAACTTGGTACACTATCCCACCAACAGTATAGCTTTTGACTGCTTTCTGAAAGGTAAGAAAACAATCTCCTTTTCATTTATTTGTATGTTATTGTCTACACTAAGAATAGAAATGTTTTTTTGTGAACTCCGTGCATGACAATATGAAATTCTGTCTGTATGAAGAAATAAATTTTGAAAGATTATCTGTTTGATGAGCTCAGTGACAGCTCAAATTAGGTGTCTGGTATCTTTGCTGAAGAACATGATTATGGGTGTGACAACTAGCCAATCGCTTTAGAGACAGAGTCTACCTTAAAATAATTGATGGTTAAAAAATATTTAAATATGTGTTTTTACATTCTGACAGTGTGGACTACTGACAGGAAAAAAGGGGGGACATGCTTCATCAGTCAAGTACAAATGTCTACTTCAGTTATTATTACTTTGTTTTGTACATGAAAATAAATTTACACGTTTCTGGTAATGTACCAATTCAGAAAATGTAAGTGGCTGGTCCAAATTCTGTAAGACTGACTAATTGTCTTGTGGTTTTTTTTTTTTTTCCTTGTTCTTTTCTTCTCCTTTCTTTTTCTCTTTTTTCCTACTTTCAACAAATAACTAGAGGGATATTTTATGGTGGGAATTCATGACTTGTCAATCATATTTATTTGCCTAGAAATCAAACCAACATTAGTGCTCTCTGAAAGTAAGGAAGGGGTTGAAGTGAGAAAATTTCCAAAATTAGCCAGAAGAATTACCAATTAATATCATGGTATTCAAAATAATGGATTATGTGACCTCATCAACTGATCAGATGGATGAACTCTCTTGAAGCCATCAGTTGTCTGACTCACCATTCATCCATTTCTAGGGCATTGTTAGTCAATATATGCTCTAAAAGACTATCCTTAATTGTCCTACTATACTTATCATTTCTGAATGTCAGCCTAAGCAAATGGAATCCCAGAGAAAACAACTCTTGCTTTCAAACATCTTTGTCTAGATAAATTCAAGCCCTTCCAAAAGGTGGAAAAATAAGCAGTGAAGGGCATGGAGAAGAGTGTGAAAAGGCTGGAGATATGCCTCAACAGATAAGAATGTGTAATGCTCTTGTGGAAGACTAGAGTTTGGTTCCCAACACCCAGAATGGAAGGATCACAACCACCACTAACTTCACCACAGGAGTCTTCTTCTGGCCTCCATGACATTAGCACTTGCATGTACATACAAACACACACACAAACACACACACACACACACACACACTCTCTCTCTCACACACACACAGAGTTAAAATTAAAAAATTAAATTAGGTGGAAGATTTGAATAAAATATTGTCTTCTGATTATCTCTAAACTTACTCTCTTCTTTGTAAAACATCTCAAAGGCTGATCTTTCGAGATCTACAAAAGCAGGGTCCTATCGTGGAAAGTAACATTATGTTTAGCAATGTGGATTAGTCTTTCTCTTTGTGTATCTCTGTCATGGGACTTCTGTCAGATCACTACCCCACTCCTACAATATTTTTTTAGTAATGATATTTTGCATGCAAATAATATCTTGGCCTTAAAAAAAATCCACTTAGTACTCAAAGACAGGACATGATTACTTTCAAAGAGTAATTACATTTCTTGTTGATTTTAGATGGCTGTAACATCTCACTCTTTAATTTCAGACTTATTGTTTCCACAGTTATTTCCTTTTCCCGTATCAACATGATCTGTCCTAGATTTTAAATAGGGCATTCTTCCCTACAGTGAATATGTAACTGTGTCCCAGTGAGATTTCAAGTCTCTGCAGTACAAGTGCTTGTCAAAACACTGCAGCTCATCACTTAGCAGTTCTTTTACAGGAGACTTCCTGAAAATAAATGAGAAAAAATTATCCACAGGAAAAGAAAAGATAGATTAAATATCCATCTATTAAAAATTCTCTTTAGCTTCATTCGCAGTTGGTGGCTTTTGGTTTAAAGGGAGCAATAGGAAACTATGTGAAGTTTACCTTTCAGTTAAAAAGTATTGCTAGGGTTCTGCATGTTGGCTGAGCAGATAAGATAGCCAGCTGCCAAGCCTAATGACCTGAGTTACATCCTGCGATCTATATGGTGGGAGAGCAGACTCTCTGAGTTTGTCTTATGACCTACACTTAATAAGCGCAATAAATACATACATGCACACACACACACACTATAATACAAATTTAAAAATACTGCTAGGAAGTGATGTTTAGCAACAAAACAACCTTTGTTCTGGGATTATTTTTTCACAGATTTTGATTGGTGACATTCTGAGAGAATAAGCAGGGAGGTCACATCACAGAATGAAGACTATGAAATGGTCTTTCTTTTCCCAGTGCCATTAACATGACACGTTCACCCACTCATTACTGTGTTTTTCCCCATTTTTTTTGATGGTCCTATAGATCCAAGTAATATTTGTACTTGATTTTTTTCCTTATCAGTTTAAAGGAAGGGTGCATGTTATATATGATTTATTTAAAAATAATTGGGAATGAAAGATGGTCCAACTTATGTTTTCCAAGAGTAGGCATCAACGATATACCTTAAAAATGAGAACTACCTATGTTTGGAGGTCAATTAAAGAAGTGGCCCATAGTTCCATGTTTGAATCCCTTTCTGTGTGATGGTATTCCAGGAGATGAAACAGTAAAGAGAAAAAAAAAAGACATAAGAATGAATCTTGTGCTAATTTGCTTTTAAAATTTTGCTTTAGCTACTGTGTCCCAACAACAACACACCATATACAACAAGCCTGGCTTTTGCTTGTAAGAGATGGAAAGAAACAAATTAAAAACTAGATTGTACAAAACATAACACAGCTAGAAATTATGTTTTATATAAGGGTTCTGTTTTAGACAGTACCCTCTTTGGCAGAGGCCTAAGCCTGCCATCAGCTAACTCAACACTGCTTTCTGTTGTCATTGATGGATTTAAAAATTTTATAACTGTAGGAAGTGCCACCAGTCTAATAACACTCATCTTAACATCTAATTAAGGACAAAGGAGGAAAAAGAATCACTGATCCTATACTATGCCCTGGCCAGAAAATAGGTGTTTCTCTATCATAGTTGTAATTTCATGCTATAGGATGATGATATGATTATAAAGCAGTAGATTCAAATACAGCCTTACAAATATGGACATATAAGAATCTTGAGTTGTATGTTTGTGTAGTCTTGTTCTAAGCATGTATTCATATGTTAACGCTATTAGGACATCACCTTGTGGACTTGCATTTTTTAAGTTAATAAGGTTTAGGGAGATGGCTCAGTGGGAAAAGTGCTTGCTGTCCAAGTGCAGAGTTTGAATCACTAGTCCCTTTAAGTAAATTCCTGATGAGATGACAGTCCACCTACAGTCCTCGCTGTTGGGAGAGAAAAACAGGGGATCCCTAAAGCAATCTGCCTAGCTAGACTAGATAAGCAATCTTGAGTACAGCAAGAGACCCTACCTCAGTAAATAACCAGAAGAACCATCAAGGAGAACAATTTGTATAAACCTCTGTCCTCCACTTACAGGTGCACAAACATGCACACACATGCATAGGTTTGTGCAAGCATATACCTGTACACAGGCAAATACATGGACACCACAGATACATACGCATTCCATGAACAAATGAATCTTAATAATCATTGCACTCTTGTCGTTAATATAATGGTGTAATTTGGTACTTGAAGACTTCTAGAGCTTTGACATAAAAGGCTTTATATCCTGTTGAAATTCTTTCTCTTTAGCATTTAGTGTGGTACCAATGCTTGAGCAGGAGACCACTTCAATTTTAAATCCACTTTGAAGCACTCTCTAAGTATAATACAGTCAAGAATATAAGGCTACCCCACCTTGACATTGAATCACCTCAGAAATAAATGCAGCTATAAATCTTATCAGGACTGATCCCTTAGCACATGCTCAGAAACCAGTTAACACCTGCCACCCCAGCTCTGCAGCTCATGTTCCACTTAAAGAATGGGATGAAAGCACACACAGACCATAGTTTTTACTAGCACAGTGGAGTTGTATACTCCATGCCCTTAATTCATGGAAACTGCATCAGAAAGTGCATTTAACCACTGATCTGCTCTATCCCATCAAGATTTATGAACCATGGGGTGCCTATTTGTGTGGGCGGGGGAGCAATCAAATGAATGTCTCAGAAGCTTTAGTCTGAACCAGTCCTGAGGTGACACGAATGGGAGACAGGAATGGACAAGGCCCTCAGGGAGTTCAGACATGATGGAGGATGCTAAGGTAAGCAACTTCAATTTCACACTGTGAGGGTTTTAGTAGAGGTATATCAGTTGTCCAGCTATGTATGGAGAACATGCTCCACCTTGTATGCAAGGTGGTTCAGGCAGCACAAACCAGGAAAGATACTTAAAACAGGGAAGACTATGCACAAATAATCTGAAGCACAAAACATTGGTGCATGTTTAGGGACTCTAAATGGTTCTGCAAAATTGCTGTATCATAGTTAGAAACACATTGTCTTAGGGTATGATATTCAGGGTACAGCCTGACTATGTAGGGGCTAAAGGTTTTGGGGTTTTTTTCCGTGCTATTGGTTATACTAACCTGGTGAATCCCAGGCTTTTAGCCTCATCTAGAACCTGGTAGCTATACAGTTAATAGTGGACAGGAATTATGAATAAAAAAAAGAATTCAGTCTGTAACTCAGCAGGTAGTACTGAAACCTTCAAGAAAAAGATCCCTCAGGTTCTTAGAGACTGAAGAGTTCACTTTTTATTATTTATTTATTTATTTATTTATTTATTTATTTATTTATTTGATATAGGGTTTCTTTGTGTAGCCTTGGCTGTCCTGGACTCACTTTGTAGACCAGGCTGGCCTTGAACTCACAGAGATTCACTTACCTCTGCCTCCCAGAGTGCTGAGATTACAGGTATGCACCACCATGCCTGGCTAGAAAAGACAGCTTTTAGGCTGATGTCAGATTTCAAAATGGTGTTGTGGTTTCATGCAAAAATCCTAAAATTGACGGTATCAGTACTACACCTGTATTTATGTAGTTAATTTCTCTTTTGGTACAATAAGCCAGCATACAAAACCAACAAACGATGTGCCTATTTCTCTCCTCTGTGACTATAAATTTCTACACCATTTATCATTCCAATCACACATGAACTTGACAATTTCCATTGGAAATGGGTTTGGGATGTAGAAATGGCTCAGTGGTTAAGAGCAATTACTTCTTTGGCAGAGGACATGGCTTCATTTCCCAGAATGCACATGGTAACTCACAACCATATATAACTCCAGTCCTGTAGGACCCAATACCCATTTCTCACCACAGTGGCCTTTCACATGTATATGGTACACTTAGACTGATTCAAGCTCACACATATACACAAAGTTTAAAACACAGCTTTTCCAGAGTCTTTTTTGATAAATTACTGGTAGCTTTCTAATCACTGAGTTTTCTCAGAGCCAGCCATTTAGGGTAAGTTTTGTCTTTTAGAACCACAATGTCACTCTAATTTAAAAAGAAAAATGTGTGTTCTTAACTGAGGTCAGTTCATTTCTGAAAATTCTCCCCGAATCAACTGCTATAAGGAAGGATTATCCCAATAGTCAGCTGATGATTCTGTTCTGGTTTCTAACTACTAAAGATGTACCTCAACTTTGCAGATTCTCTCTCTTTCTGTGTCTCTGTCTCTTTCTCTTTCTTTCTGCATTGAAGCTTGGACACATTTTAAATTAACTTTCTACTGACATCAAAGGTAATCATCATTTTCTTTATACCCTACATGAATATTCTCATAATTTATTTTGCCTTTTCAAGTTGAAGACTGGATTTGAATTCCTTATTTTCTATCTTCCTTACTCAGAGTAACCTTCAACTTGTACCAGGAGGGTGCTAGAGAAATCTCCTACCCACTGCTGTTCTTGCTTAACTGACCCAAAATCCTTAGATGATTTAAATGTGAGTAGCTACTTCATATTGGTAAGTGTTGGCCATGACCTTGACTGTGCTGTTATTTCCTCTAGCCAAGAATAAGGAAAACTAAACTTGGAATGTCGCCCTTGTGGTGCTAGTTGGAGTGTCACAGATGTGGCTTGCCTGTGACCCTGGATAAGACCCATTTTATGTAATTCTCAGTACTACATAGAAACAAGTTCCATTAATGGGACACCGTACTGACATGGTAACTCCCTTTTTAGGAGATCCCTCCTCTGTAAAGGCAGGTCGCATGTGAGGGCATCCTAGAGATATCCTTAGTCACCTCTGTCCTCTTTCCTTTCTCCCTCCTCTTTACCTTCCCATTTTTCTTCCTTCTGTGTACCTCTGATTCCTTTCTTTCCCATGGATTTTATTCCATTCCCTCTTTTTAAAGTTTGTTAAGGTTTAGTTATATATTTTGTTTAATTCTGTGCATGTGTACCAGTGTGTTTGTACACATGGAAGCCAGAGATGGCTAATGAGCATTCTTCTCACTTGGTTTTTAACCTCACTCTCTGAGACAGAGTGGCATAGTGAAACTGGAGCTCACCATTTCAGCTGGTCACATTTCCACTCACAGGGATACTCTTGTTTCTATTCCTCCAACCCTAGTGTTACAACTGTGTCCCATTGCTTTCACATGTGTTCCAGGAATGGATTTAGGTCTCCATGCTTACACAGCAAGCACTTTTATCAACTGAGCCATTTCCCTGGTATTGTACTTTGCCTACCACAAACCATCAGCATTAGAGGGATGACATGTAGATTACTAGTTAAGTCAGCCAACCTTGACTCTAAGTATAGCAAGCTCTTTTTTCAAGATGGGTTACTGTGGTCTTCTGATGGATTATTAATACTCTCTTGCTTTGGTGAGGTCAACAGAGAAAAAAGCTACCAGTGTAAGGCTGCTGCAGGATACATCAACTCACACTACCTGATAAATGTATCATTCCGTATAATTAACTTTAACAGGTAATTGCAGGCCTGTTGGCAAGCTAAAAACCATTTTAGGTAGGAATCATAGTTCTGGTATATGTTCTGAGTGTCAGAATAATAACAGAGCAGAGTGCCAATCCTTTCATTTTTGCTAATGAAAACACATTTGGTCTCTTTGTATGTCAATATATAACAAAATTTGTAACAAAACAGGAACATTTCACTGATACTTTAAAATTTGGTACTTATCAACCTCACATCAAATATAGGACTGCCCAGGAGCAGCAGATTCATTCATCTTTACCTACAGAGTCTTAACACAATTAAATAATAAAGGCTGCAATGTTGCTTAGGATTATAAGAGTAATCTCTGCATAGCATTGTTTTTTTTTTTTTTTTTTTTTTTTTGGCTTTTTGAGACAGGGTTTCTCTGTATAGCCTTGGCTGTCCTAGACTCACTTTGTAGACCAGGCTGGCCTTGAACTCACAGAGACCCGCCTGCCTCTGATTCCCTGCATTCTGGGATTACAAGTGTGTGCCACTGTGCCCAGCTTTGCATATCATTCTTAATGATGGAATTTTCAAAGAACTTAACCAGACCCTTAGGCATGGCTTTTTGTCACTTTTAACATTCAAGAACCTAAAGCTTAGAACTGAGTGATACCCTCTCCTGCAAGGCATACCAGTAACCGAGTGGCAGGACAGACATCAACCTCAGGACTAGTGGATGGAGGCTTTTGTGATGAACTTTTCTACATCTGAGAAGACTACATGGATATATTTTTCTTTATGTATCATCATCCATCTTATAATTTCTTGTTTTTATCAGTTGATTCTAGAGTGCTTGGGCTTTTCAGGATCTTAAAGCTCATCATCTAATGAGAAGCCCTCAGATGAATGAGACTAGCTCTTCTCCTTTTTTCCCTCAGTCTTTCCATCCTCTTTCCCTCCTGCCTTCCTTCCCTCCCTCTCTTTTTTCTTTTTTCTCCCTTCTCTTTTCTCCTTTACCTTTTTTCATCCCCTCTGTTTCTTCTCATCTTTCTTCTCTTCTTCCTCTGTTCCCTTCCTATCTATCTCAGTTAGAGTTTTATTTGCATGAAGAGATTCCATGACCACACAACTCTTACAAAGAAAATCATTTAATTGGGGGTGGATTATGGTTTCAGAGGTTTGTGCGGGGAAACATGTGGAGTACAGGAAGACACAATGCTGGAGAAGGAGCTGAGAGTTCTATGTCTCAATCCACAGGCAGCAGGGAGAGATTGTGTGCCACATTTATCATTGTTTGATCATATGAGATGTCAAAGCCAGCCCCCACAGTGACACACTTCCTCCAGCAAGGTCACACATCCTAATAGTGCCACTCCCTATTCGCAAAACATTCAAACACATGAGTCTGTGGGGTCATACCTATTCAAACTACCACACTCCCCCTTTCTTATTTTCCTTTCCTTCCCTTTCTTCCCTTTCTTTCCTGTCCCCTCTTCTTCCATCCTGGCACCTCTTTCCCTTTCTCTTCTCTTCACCTTTCCCTCTCCTTTCCTGAAAAGATAAGACCACAAGGCATGCTTTAATTTCTCTTTAGTACTTCTGGTAACCCAAATAATTAAGCACAGTAATTCCAGTTTAGAAGAAAGTAATCTTCCAGATTACAACTTATTAGAATTCATCAATGAACATATAGGCAGGTAGGCTTGTGCTCTTGAGCAGATCACAGCCTACTCTAAGTTAAATTATCAGTCTTCACATACTGATGGATAAAATAGACTCCACCTAAGCTTCAAATGGTTACATCTGGCATAGGAACACAGGCAAAGGTGATTAAACTCAGAAATAGATTTTACTAACATTAGTGAATAGCACTAGGGACTTCCTTTGAACAGAAAAGTAAAATTCCTACCACAGCTTCATCACCTTCCCCTCCCCCATGTGTTTTGCACAATAGCAAAGCCCAAAAACCATTGGCTACCAAAGTCATTATCACTAGCATCAGTATAGCTGAAAATCAGATTAAATTAGCCTCCTAGGGTTAGCATGCAAACCACTTCACATTTCTTATAGGAACTTAATCCTTCTTTTCCTTTCTTTTTCTTCTTTCTTTCTTTTGTCATTTTTGCAAATCACTTTTGTATTTTAATTTCCCATTTTTTGGTGAAATTCAGATAGCCCTGCGTTGTTGTTTCCCTTCAGGTAACATGCAACTACAAATGACCATCTGCACTGGCAGACAGTCAAGCCAAGCTGGTGGCCAAGGCAAGTGTCTGGCTACATTCTAAGCGTTCCCAGAAGGTCTTTCTTTCCAGTCCACCAGTGGTCTCCTTGAATGAAAGAGACCCAAGACTGTTTAAATGTTCTTGAGCATGAGTGACCTAGCGTTTTGCTCTCAAAATTTCAAAATAACTGGAGGAACTACAGTGCTAAGTTGTCTTGAAGCTTTTCTTAAGAAGAGCATGGATGTCCCCAAAGGGGGGTAGAATCCATATAAGGGAAACCTATTGTTACCCATTGACATGCATCACAGAGAAGGACAGTCCCTTGTAGTGTAGTAAGTTCTCAGAATATTAGGGGATAGGTCATCAAGGAGATAAGCTTCAGTGGGGATTTCTACCTCACTCTCTTTACAGGAAAAACGAAACAGCAACAACGATAACTAAACTAAAGTAACCGACTAGTATGTCACCATTTATGCCTGGTAGGCAAGGTGACTCTTGAGCAAAGACTGTCCCTCTGTGTAGCTCTGCTCATTTGTACAATATATTGTTTTATATTGTAGTTTTAGGACCTAAGTAATAGGAAAGTACTTCAAGCTGAATGGGAGGACCAGTAGCTATACAGATGTTAACTATTAGTTTGATTCTGTCACCTTCAATTAACCGGAGTTTTCTATTTCTATTCTAGGAAAGAGTGTTGGAGACTGCAACTTTCTGGTTCTGTTATTGGCTATTTTGTCTGCCTCCTCTTTCTGTAACACTCCCAATAAGTCTCACTCAAACCATCCTCCTGCATCTGATTTTTTGTCTAGAAAAACCTGTGAGATTTTCAAATGGAAATATCAATAAATCTCCTGACCTGTCTTCAACCTATTTAGTATTGATTCATTAAGCAGCAATGGTTCCTTAAAGCCAAAGCTTCATTGAGCTAGCAAACGAGCTATCTGGGAAACCTCATTTAAACACATTCAGTTTTCATTACATTTCATAACACAGCCTATGTTTTCTGACTTTAGGCACAAATTCGCTCAGACTGAGACCATGGCAGTGACATTTACATTAAATTAGCAATACCTGTTTGTACCTCAGCTGTTTAGGGAGACATCAAAGATGGATTATAAAATCGTAGTTAGGGCAGAAGCATGGCCATGAAGAAATATCCTGAACTAACTGTTAATCAAATTTAAATAATTTCTTCCCCTAATCTTTGCTCACTGGAACATTGATGATGGATTGAAGAAGCTGCTTTGTTGATTCTGTTGTCTATCTGGATTAGAAGAAAACTTGTCACCCCTGAATTCTTTGTTGTAATCAGCACATACCATTCACCAGTGATGTGAAGCCATTAACATCCATAACCAAAGGCTTTTCAGGATATTAAAAGAATATAGTATGGAACAGTTTGAGAGTTATTATACAAGCGGCATCTACCATATCTGTGGAAGTCACCTTAGATCTCCAATGGCACCATAAGAAATTGTGTCGAGGCCCTGTCTCACAAGGCTTTTCAGACTAATGCTGCTTCAGACAAAATAAAACCGAAGCTGCTTGCTGGGTCTGTGACTGGGGAGGAAAAGCATCATCATTTAAGGCTCGTCTCCATGACAACACCCAGCAAGAAGCTATATCAATGTGTCTTTCTTTCTTCTACCTTAAATAGGCCAGAGTGACTTTAGCAGGCAAAATGAACTGGCAGGTCTTCAAGAGATCATTTCAAGAGACTCACGAGAGAACTCCATGTATTAAAGCCCTGGTGTCCTAAAAGAGATTCCATATTTTAAACATCTCACTCTATACTCTGCCTCACCAGGCTGTGAAAATGATCAGGATACTCTGCAATGACCAGAACTTTTACTTCATGAGCCTTCATCTTGAGGAGGACAGAATCTAACCTGAGCCTTCATCTTGAGGAGGACAGAATCTAGCCTGACTATTGGTGTCAGTGTCAGTCCTCCTGGCTGCAAAATCTGGAGTTCCCATGCATCTCGACATAGCTGTGAATGTGGCTCAACACATCTGTAGATGACAACACTATCATGATGTCAAAAGGTTGGACAACCCTTCTCTAGATAGCGATCTTGGCCCATTACTTAGCCTTTGTATGTCAGTTTCCCCCGTCTTCCAAGTGGGCAGAATATTACTAGGAGTCCTAGGAGTTGCTGATGAGATTAACTGAGTCCATAATATTAAGAGCTGAACACAGTATAAAATTCTATGTCAAATAATTTGCTATGAAATAGTTTTCTTTTTGTTTATTACTCATGTTTCATTGAAAATAGATTCTTCTCTCATACAGTGCATCCAGTTCCTTCCCCTCCCTCTTCTCCTCCCAGTCCCCCATCACCTTTCCTCTTCCTTGGGTCCACTTCCTTTGTCTTCCTTCAGAAAAGAGCAGGCCCTTAAGAGAGAACAACCAAGTGGGACAAAACAAAATATAATAAGCAAGGGAAAAGTCCTCACACCAAGTCTAGACCAGGCAACTCAACAGTAGGAAAAGGGTCTCAAGAACAGGCAAATGAGTCAAAGACAAACCCACTCCCACAGTTAGAAGTCCCACAAAAATTCCAAGCAAACAGCCATAACATATATGCAGAAGACAGGGTGCAGACCTCTCCATGCCAAGTGTTTGTAGCTCCAGTCTCTCTGAACTCAAATGCACCCTGCTCAGATAAGCCAATGGGCCATGTTCTCCCAGTATCCTCCACCCTAATTGACTCCTACAATCTCTCTGCCCCCTCTTCTGAGGGATACCCTGAGCTCAGAGGGTAGGGACCCAATGGAGACCTCCAAGTTAGACTCTCTTTCTGCATAATGTCTGGCTATGGGTCTCTACATTCTTTCCCATATGCTGCTAGAGGAAGCCTCTATGATGATGACTGAACAAGATGCTGATATATGAGTATAGCAGAATATCATTATGAACCATTTCACTGAGGTTTTTGTTAGTTTGTTAGATAGTTAGATACTTAGTTTGAATCAATCAAGACCAGTCATCTTTGGTTCTTCCTGGCCATTCAAGTGGTGTCAGACATAGGCTTCCTCTCATGGAGTGGCCTCAAGTTACACCATGCATTGGTTGGCCACTCCCACAAATTCTGCACCACAATTGTCACAGCACATCTTACAGACAGAACAGATTGTACATCAAGGGATTTATGGCTGGGTTGTTGTTCATGGTTTTCTTTTAAAAGCCTGCAGAATACCTTCCTGTACCAAAGAGACTAAAAGGTAGGGGTGCAGGCTCCATGCAAACAGTTTTGACTTCTCTGTGTTTAATAAATTCTGTGGATGTTGTCCTTGGCAATAAGGCCCTGCTGTCAGTTTCTGGAGAGCAAACCTCTTTCCTGGCATCAGCCTGGGTTGTTGGGAGATATCCAAGGTACCCCCTCGGCCAACAGCTCAGTAGAACGTAACCCAGTCCTGCCATTGGGAGCCTTACCTGGCTACAAGAGCCAGTTCAAGTTCCATATCCCCCCTTATTAAAAGTCCTCATTAGGTCACCCTCATTACAGAAAGTTTCTATTGCACTGGACTTCCATACCATCCCCCAAATATTCCCAGTTCCAGCCATCTCTCCCAACATTCTCTCTCTTTATCTCATCAGGCCCCATACTCAATCCTTCCCATGCCCATCCCCAAACACTCCAAAACCACTAGGAATAATCTATCCTATTTTTTCTTTCCTGGGAGATCCATGCTTCTCTCCTAGAGCCCTCCTCTTTACCTAACTACTCTGGGTCTACAGATTTTTAACTTGGTTATCATTTACTTAACAACTAATATTCACTTTAAATAAGTACATGCCGTATTTGTCTTCTGGGTCTAGGTTACCTGAGTCAGAGTGACTTTTTCTAGTTCCATCCATTTGCCTGCAAAATAAAAATCCTTCCCCTTTGCCTGTCGTCAACTGTGTCATAACACTTAGTTTATATAGTAGCCATCAGCCATATAGACCTCTTGAAATTAAAAGGTTTTACATGAAATTAAACATTAGATTCCTTACTTTAAGTAGCTATATTCACGTGATCATTAGACATACAGAGCAAAGCTGTGACCTAGAAAATTCTATTAGCACATAAAAGATAGCATGGATCTATGGGTTAGACAAAAAAAAAAAAATGTTGGGTGAGAAATTTCTTTACAATAGAGATACAGAGATATGTTAGGATTCTAGCCTTTTAATGAAGATACTCCATGGGCTTTCTCTGAGAGTGCTTCTGTACATTTTTATTACAACGTCTAGTAATATGGATTATAATCTGTAATGTATTAGAAGGTAGCAGCAACAAAATTTGCTGGTCCAAAGTGCCTCTCTCTCAGCTGGGGAAATTTCCCAACTCCTTTTCTAAGCTGTTTGAAATGTTCTATAGTTGCCAATCTTCTGTAGTTATAGATCTTGTAGCAGGAAGGCTTGGCTGTTACCAGCACCACACAAATGTCAGCCATATAAGATCTGATCTTTACCGCCACCTCCCATAATCAACAACACATTCAAATTAGACATTCAAGGCTAAGAACAGGCCTTCATCTGGTCCTGGAATGTTTCTACACATACTTTCCCTGTGGTTGGCCACTTTGGGGATCCTGGTGCTGGCTGGAGGAGGCTTTGAGTGTCCTTTCCAGAGCCAATAAGCATGTCTTAGTTGTGCTGTATATGGATAACCTTGGCCATCACTGTCTAGCAGATGCTTTGTTACTTGTTTCCATGAACTTTCAGACAAAAAAATCACACACACACACACACACACACACACACACACACACACACACGCACCAGAGATTTTGTCAACAAAACAGTATCAACAGGATTAAAGAAAGATGGCTCAGTGTGTAAAAACACATGCTGAGCAAACTTGCATTTCTTGAGTTTGAATCCTGTAGCAGGAGCACCCATAATCCCTGATTTCCTGCAGAGAGATGGGAGATGGGGACAGGAGAATTCTTGGAAGTTTGAGGGTGTTCACTATAGAAAACAACAGAGACCCTGCCTCAGTGTGGAAGGCAAGAACCAAAACCCAAATTGGCCTCTGACCTCCATACATGTGCCATGTCAGATGAACAAACATATTTATATACATGGAGGCACACTTACACATGCCTGAACATTAAAAAAAATTAAAAAGTATATATCAACGTTCTGGAAGAAGATAAAAAGCAAAACCCACCCCATTTTTGTTTTTTCATTTTAATTAAATTTTTATTTTTATATTAATTACAGTTTACTGACTTTATCCCAGATGTAGCCTCCTCCCTCATTCCCTCCTAATCCCACCCCCCCTAAACTTCTCCCTGCCCCTTTCTAAGTCCACTGATAGGGGAAGTCCCTCTCGCCTTCCATCTGACCCTAGCTTCCACCTGCAGGTGTGTTCTATTCCATGTCCTTGTTTTCTTATTCACTTATTTATACAGCATCATTTCATAGGTGCATCAGGCTGGTGAAGGTGGTATCATCCCTACTTACAAAAGCATAACTTAAGTTCATGGAGGTTAAGAAACAAGACAGGAATTAGAGACACAAGGAGTTTCAAACTCATTCTCACCTCATTATACCCCAGCATATTCTCATTAAAGAACTGCAAGATCTTTGAACTGACAAGTTAATTTTAGGCCAAGAAGAGAATAGCAACAAATCCTTCATTATCAAGGACTCAGTTTCAGAGTGTAGTCTGGAAACAGTGTTCTCTTCTACACACAGATGAACACTGACAGTAGGTAGCCACTTATCCCAGTTTATCTAGGGGAATGGAGACAGCTCAAGGCAGGGTGAAGGCTAGAGATTAGAAGAGTACAGAATGCGAAGTGAATTATTAATCCTAGGTAGCATACCACGCATTAACTCTTCCCATTAACTCTTCCCAAGGCCAGAAAGCTACCGTGGTCAATGATGTTCATATGCTGAGGTGAAAGAGTAAAGTACCCCACCTAGCTTAGCCTACAATTTAGCCTTTGTCTTCCCATGAAGCTGCCTGATAGATTCTGCCCTTGTAGCATGGTCTGTAAAGGAACCACACACACTTCAATTAAAAATAGGCTTCATATTTGCAAACAATAATTTTGTGAGCCACACTGAAGAGATAATGCCTTTACTAGTCTTCTTAGAAATGGAGACATGTCAAATGAACCACAACTGAACCTACATAATTCATGCAGTGTTCAGGACTCTGGCAGAGGTGGGTCATTCTGTCTCTAAGGACTTTACCACCTCCAGAAGAAAGACAAACAACATTTTAACCAGATACTAAGACATGCTAAGATGTGGAAAGAGGAAAAATGAAAGGTGCCGTGGAAAGAGTATTCTAATTATGATATATAAATAGATTTTAAAAAGAGGAAGCAGAAAAAATGGCCATCTTACCAAAAGCAATCTACAGATTCAATGCAATTCCAATCAAATTACCAACACAATTCTTTACAGACCTGGAAAGAAAAATTCTTAACTTCATATGAGATAACAAGAAACCCAGAATTGCTAAAACAATCCTCTACAATAAAAGATCTTCTGGAGGTATCTCCATCCCTGATCTTAAGCCGTACTATAGAGCAACAGTTATAAAAACTGCATGGTACTGGCATAGAAACAGAAGCGTGGATCAATGGAACCAAACAAAGACCCAGAAATAAATCCACACACTTATGGACACCTGATCTTTGACAAAGATGCCAAAACCATACAATGGAAAAAAGATAGCATCTTCAACTAATGGTGCTGGTCTAACTGGATGTCTACATGTAGACAAATGCAAATAGTTCCATACTTATCACCCTACACAAAACTAAAGTCCAAGTGCATCAAACACCTCAACATAAAACCAGACACATTAAATGGGTTAGAAGAAAAAGTAGGGAAAACCCTAGAACTTATTGGTACAGGAGAAAACTTCCTGAACAGAACACCAACAGCACAGGCTCTAAGAGCAACAATCAATAAATGGGACCTCATGAAACCGAGAAGCTTCTGTAAAGCAAAGGACACTGTCATCAAAACAAAACAACTGCATACAGATTGGGAAAGAATCTTCACCAATCCTTTATCTGATAGAGGGCTAATATCGAGTATATAAAAAGAACTAAAGAAGTTGAAAAGCAGCAAACCAAATAATCCAATTAAAAAAATGGGGAACAGAGCTAAACAGAGAACTCTCTGTAGAGGAATATCAAATGGCAAAGAAACACTTAAAGAAATGCTCAACCTCATTAGCCATTAGGAAAATGCAAATCAAAACGACCCTGAGATTTCACCTTACACCCATCAGAATGGCCAAGATGAAAAACTCAAGTGACAACACACGCTGGAGAGGCTGTGGAAAAAGAGGAACCCTCCTCCACTGCTGGTGGGGATGTAAACTTATACAACCACTCTGGAAATCAATCTGGCGCTTTCTCACACAACTAGGAATAGCGCTTCCTCAAGATCCAACCATACCACTCCTAGGCATATATCCAAAAGAGGCTCAAGTACACAAAAAGGACATTTGCTCAACCGTGTTTGTAGCAGCTTTATTTGTAATAGCCAGAAGCTGGAAACAGCCCAGATGCCCCGCAAATGAAGAATGAATGCAGAAATTGTGGTATATCTACACAATGGAGTATTACTCTGCAATGAAGAATAAGAAATCATGAAATTTGCAGGTAAATGGTGGGACTTAGAAAGGATCATCCTGAGTGATCTGTCCCAGAAGCAGAAAGACACACAAGGTATATACTCACTCATATAGACAGATAAGATAGGATAAACCTACTAAAATCTGTACATCTAAAGAAACTAATCAAGAGAGAGGACCCTGACTAAAATGCTCAATCCCCATCCTGAAAGGCAAAGTGGATGGACATCAGAAGAAGAAGAAAACAGGAAACTACCTAGAAACCTTCCCCAGAGGACCTCTGAAAGGCTCTGCCCTGCAGACTATCAAAGCAGATGCTCAGACTTACGGCCAATTGTTGGGCAGAGTGCATGGAATCTTATGTAAGAAGTGGTAAATAATAAGATCTGGAGAGGACAGAAACCCCACAAGGAGAGTAACAGAACCAGAAAATTTGAACACAGGGGTCTTCCCAGAGACTCATACTCCAACCAAGTACTATGCATGGAGATAACCTAGAACCCTTGCACAGATGTACCTCATGGCAGTTTAATGTCCATGTGGGTTACATAGTAATGGGAAGAGGGACTGCCTCTTTGATCACCTCCTCCTAAGGGAGGAGCAGCCTTACCAGGCCACAGAAGATGACAATGCAGCCACTCCTGATGTGATCTGATAGACTAAGATCAGAAGGAGGTAGAGAAGGACCTCCCTTATCAGTGGACTTGGGGAGGGGCATGCATGAAGAAGGGGGAGGGAGGGTGGGATTGGGAGGGGAAGAGCGAAGAGCTTATGGAAGTACACAAAGTGTAATTAATAAAATAAAATAAAATTTAAAAAGATATTAAGATTAAAAAAGAGGCAGCATAGGGAGATGGGGTTCCATACTGGAAGATTATCTCAGTAATGTCACAGCATCCATTCTTATAAGTGGAATGTACATATGAAACCCTTAACCTAAGCAGCATGCACTGTGCCAAGCACTTATTTTTAGTTGATTCAGTCATTTGTATAACCTTAAGAGATAACCTTAACTTAGGTTGGGAAAGCAAGGCAGAGATACATTAATTAGTGTTCCAAAGTAATTTTGTTGTTAGTCAGAAGAATTTAAGGATAAGCCCCAGCCTCTGGGCCCACAGGCCAGGCTTTTAACCAATGGACTGCCTTCCAGTGGAAGGTAAAAGTCTGGCTTGAGGCAGACTTTTACCTGTATATTTCAGTATAGTTGGACAGAGAAATTCTCAGTCCTGGTGCTACTGCCATTTTAGGTGTGACCATACTTAGTAGGATATTCAGCTGCATCACTGACCTCTGTCCCCTGGATGTCTATAGCTAGCTCCTTTACCCTGCAGTCTTGGGCACTGAAACACACAAGTATATGTGTGTGTTTGTGTGTGTGTTTTTGTGTGTTTGTGTGCATGCATGTGCACATATGCACTCAAACATCTCTAAAAGTTGCAACTGTTTTCTGGCCATTTCTCTAGTCAGGAGCCATGTGGTTAACATATATTAAAGCTGGAAAGAAGAAAAAGTGTACCAAACCTCGACTGTGAGCATGCTCCAATTCTATTCAGAAGACTTTGTTGGTACACTCTGAAGAGAAAGGGTGCCATTCAGAACTTAACGAATGAAAGTCAGTGAAAATGATAAATTGCAGAAGCAAACAGGGTTCTTGAGAGCTTCTACACAACCAGATAAGCTCTCACCTGAGAAAATGAGAGAATTTTAGACTTTTCTGTTCTTAGAGCCAAGGGTGACAAATGACAGATCCTGAGAAGGAAAATGTCAGGGGTTGGAGAGATGGCTTAGAAGTTACAAGTGCTCACTGTTCTTGAAACGGCCAGAATTCTGTCCTCAGCATCTACATCCAGCTGCTCACAGCTGCCTGTAATTCCAGCACCAGGGAATCCAATGTCTTCCCCAGGCCCTTCCAGAACCAGCATATATTTCACACATGCACAGAAATGCACACACACAGACATATACAATCAGTCTCCTTATTGAATGCCTACTTTACTTAGCAGTGATTTAAGATATCACTAGGATTAAGTTTTCAAAAGTCCACATTACAAACTACCTTGAACATTTAGAATCAGGCACAGTTCAAAGCTTCTAGTCAACTTTGTCATTTCAGAAATGGATTTCTGTTAAAAGAAGACCTTAATTGTCTAAGAAAATCTAGCTGAGCCCAGAAGATGTAATCCATGCCTCTTTGACAAGACAACCAACAGAAGGCCAGATGCATGGTTTAGGATTGAGCCATGGTGTTTCTCTGGGATAGACATCTTCTCATCTGCCTTTCTACCAACAAGGGGTGTGAATAAACTTGGTCAGAGGATTCTTTTACGGCCGAGTGAGCTGAGACCAGATAAGGTAGATGCATGGCTAACTTACAATTATTAGTGTCCCTTTTCTACTATCATTGAAAAGAAACCCTCATGGCTTTGGAGAAGGGGTGCCTACATGGGAAATTTTTTCAGCCTTCCCTGCTGTTCAGATAAGGAAATAACATTTTGGTTCAGTTTGTTTACAAAGTTACACCTTTATGTCCTTCACTATTTGAATACCCTTCAACTCCAGGAGGAAACCTCTCCACAACCCATCCTACTACAGCTTTTGTGACATCTGGATTATTAAAAACTAGAATTGAAGGAACTAGCCTCTAAACTAGCCTTGGATCATCATCATGCCTCAAGTGTGCCCTGCAATGGAAGATACCTACAGAGAATGGTATGTATTTAAAGGGCAAAACTTTAAGCAGAAAGACTCTACATTAAGCTTTCAGCTGGAATCTTAAGCAGCTGGAAGATTATTTTTTCTACACTTTATAGTTGTTCTTTGAAGAACAGCAACTTTTTACATTCTTCATAAATAGTAAATAAATTTAGTCATAAATTTCCTCTAATGTGTGCTTTGTTCCTTTCATTTGGAGGCAAGTTGCAATTTCTGATTAAACATGATAAATCATTATCCATCAACCATTGTACAAGGATGACAGCCACCAAGAAATGCCATTTCTGCACTGATGAAAAGCATTTTAAAGACATCAAATCCCACACATCTGTCATGTATTGTCAGCAAGAGAAGACACTGAGTAGTCAGTCCTGTGGCATTCTAAGGACAGCCTACAGCTGGCATGGATGTGAACAGTAAGAAAAAAAAAAACCCTCAAATGATGGAATTAGATATCAGTCCTCATCACAGAGATGACTGCTGTTAAGAAATGGAAAAAGAAAAAGAAAAAAAAAGAAACCACTATTTTCCAGCTCTATCTGAACTGGACAGAGAGCAAGCCAATGCATGTGAAAAAGAAAACTCTAGAAAGGCATGAAGCCTCATTTGACCATTTCCTCCAGGGGTCAAGATTATAAAACCATGCCTGGTGTGGTGGCACATACCTTTAATCCCAGTGCTCTGGAGGTAGAGGCAGAGGCAAATGGATTTCTATAAGCTTGAGGCATCCTGGTCTACATAGTGAATCCCAGGGCAACCAGAACTATATACCCTGTCTCAAAATTAACAGACAGAAATATTATGAAATTTTTGAACTCCTGCTATCAGATGCAGAGTTGCAACCAAGAGTACCATGTGTTTGAGACTGGGCAACAATTCCAGATTTTGGCACAACCATGGAAAAGAACCTTGCCTCTCACAGAAGATTTTTTCCCTTACTCTTCCAGCACTGCAGCTTCTCCATGGCCATGGGAGAATAAGATCTGGAGGCTCAGATAACAGACACAGGTGTTTGCATTTAGTTCACACTATCATCTAGCCACAGTGAAAGTTAAAAGAGTAAAAAAACCTAGAAATAGGAACCTCCCACAGATTTATCCCTCAGTCTAAAGAGTTACATGGTCACCTCATAGGAATTTCCCACAGAATATGCTGAACACTAGAAATGCCTGGAAACCAAACAGTTAAATAGAATTCTGTACAATTCATGTTGGAAGGCCTGCCATTCATTTACCATCTTTAATATGTTTTTGTTGTTGTTGTTGTTTTGTTTTGTTTTTTTTTGTTTTTTTTTTTGTAGACACTAATGAGAACTGTTATACACTCCCCGATCAGCTCTTATTTCTTTGCCATTTAACACAATCCTTGGCACAATATAAATGGACCACCCATTTTTTTTGAAACAGGATGTAAGATACAATGAAGTTACTGTTAAGTGTACTTTTTTCCACTATCATGAATTGGACCACATGGCTTCTGCGGGATAAAAGAGGAGTAAAAAGAAAGGGAAGGAAATTTTTATTTTATTTTTTTCTTGTTCTACTTAAAGCCACAGTCTCACCAAAAAATGAGAAAATAAAGCCTCAGCAAAAATGCAAAGAGACTCCCACTCAGTAAATTCTACATTCTTCCGCTACTGAAGTCAGAAGCCTTGGCAATCAATGAATAATTTAAAGCATTGCTTTTCAAATTTTAATGTTCACACCAGCATCCAAAGATCTTGTTAAAATGCTTGCATAGATTCAATAGGTTGCTGGGTCTCTGCATGTCTAACCAAGTAGTGGGTGAGGTCCATAATCCAAGTCCTTTGATGGAAAATTTGGATTCTACCCAACATTTACATGTTTGACAGTAAAACTTCATCGGCACTGGAGATGTCAGTCTGCTAGGTGTAAGCTCCTTAACCTTACAGAGTTTTAATAAAATTACATTAAACACCGAAGATGAGAAATCCTTATAATTCAATTGGTTTTCATTATCTGAAGGTGCCTCTCATTCAGCAGAGAAACTATCTACATTGCAAGATATGACCCCACTTTAAAGCTTCAGCTTATTCTAGTAAGTGAAATGGCTTAAAACACCTACAATAACAAAAGTATAAGTAAAATATGCAAGTGCTGTGTGCACTCTCTTCTTTACAGACCATAATTACAGACTACAGACTTTTATCTAATTGCTAACAGCAAATTGAGTCTTGAATAATTAGGAGGAGAGGATACAACATCACTGAAATAGACCGAGAGTACAAAGAAAAAAAAAATCCCCACAACTTTTGTTTTTCAAATGTCATGCTGACATTTTACATAGATAGATAATATATATTATATATGTATATATTGCTAATTAAAAAAACCCACACAAACACAAAATTAGCCCAGCAGAAGAATCTACTGCAAGTTAATAATGGGATAGAAGAACCATGTTTTGTCTGTGGTTCTCAGCACTTAACCACTGAAGTGTACACCACTTACTATACAGCAATGTCTGCAACTCACCCTTTCGGAGTTTAGCAATTGGCTAAGATGAGATACTGGTATATTGAACATATCCACTGACAGCCAGGGGTAAAACCCATGTTTCTAAAACAAAATTTCATTTTCACCTACCATCCTAGTCTAGTAATATTGGCAATGCTTGGGAATTTACTAGAAGTAAGGATTCTTGAACTCCACTCTTACCTCTTTCAGGAGATAGGAATCCCTCAATCTGTGTTTTAACCAAATTGCCAGGAGGGCCTGAAGCATGCTTTTGGAAGTATGGTTTCTTAAGAATGAGGAGGGCCCTACACATGGCTTTGTGTCAGGGATCCACTGAAAGTAGGACTGCACACTGAGACTTTCCTGTTCAATGTCCTACAACTTGGGCTGTGATGCTAATTCCAGAGATGACTCTACTGTATTGGTTCACCAAGGGGAAGGATCTTACAATCCTTTGATTCAGACTCTGATTGAATCTACACCATCTTCCAAAATATGACCTTCAATAATATGCTTGAACATATGAAGTGACAGGGAACATAGTACCACCAGTAACAGTCTTTCCCATTTCATATAATTAACAGATAAAAGCTCTATCACTGATGTTGAATAAAACTGATTAATTCATACTTGACAATGACTCATCCTCATGTGACTCCCTAAACAAACTGAGGTTTTGTAGTTTGTTAAAATCACATGACACAACTTCTTATTAAATTTATGACAAGTTTTTTGTCAATAAGGAACATAAAGAATTCACGATTAACAATAATAACACTGGGCATATCTATGTTGACCTTTCTGAAATAAAAAAAGATAAAACTAATAATTATGACTTCCAAGGCGAAAACCTGCATGCAAGAGAGCAAATATTTGCATCCAAATTTATTATATATTATTTTCTAAAACTGTAATAAAACTTGCTTCTGTGAACCAACACATACAGATGAAGTAGATATTAACAATTTGTGATTATGACTTTCTGGTTATTATCTCTTCAAATTCTTGGTAAATGAAAAACTTGGCATGTTTAAATGATAAAAAGCTTAGCAATGTTTCTTTGCAGTAAAGTAAAAATGTGTAAGAGTTGAATTTGAAATGAAAGCATACAGAAACATCTCTCTATCAGAAAATACAATATAAAATTGTCTTGTGATAATATGCCTAGATTTTTGATATAGCACAGTGTTAATCCTCTTGAGTGTATTAAATGATGCTGTTTTAATTTTCTGAGTGTATATGTATAATTAAAACAATTAGCATGTGGACTGCCAGACTACCACAAAAAGGATCCATTAGTCACAAAGGGTCACACATTTATTCCCGTCTACATGAAAATATATTTACATAGTATCAGTGGTTCAGTATTGACCTTCCAAAAGTACCATTGATCCTTCTTATCCCCACCAAGCAATCTTTCCTTGTATCCAAAACTCCCTGGTTGTATAGGTGAACTCTCACTGTCAAAACATGAGCTTCTTGTCTACCAGGGCTGGTGTACCCAAACATCTCTTCTGTGATGCTCTACAATAGAGCAGCAAGAACTGGAGTAACTCATTTTTCTCTTCACTTACAGAAATCCTGAGACAATTCCTCTGATTATGTAGACATTAGAGGAGCAACAGTTACCTTCCACCTTAGACAATTGATGTAGAGGTAACACATGACTAGAAAGGATATCCCAGACCCTAAGTAACTGATGAAAAGTCAAAGAGGTGAATATCTCACTATGTAACCACCAGGGTGGCAACACTATGGCCAAAGTGGATACTAAAGATAATTTTCTTAAAGATACTTACTCCAGAAAAATACCTAAATGTATGTGATGGTGCTGGTGGCTGGGTTCATCATCAGGTTATTTACTCTAACTGAAAATGAGTTCTAAGGAGTCAGGCAACATTATCTAAACTCAAAATGACTTGATACTCCTATGCAAAGTACAGACTTCTGACTCTACCCATACCCAAAAAGCTCATACTAGCAGGTGAAATAGATTCCTAAATGGCCAGTGTGAGAGTATAAATGAGAGAAACATCTATGAATAAGAAATTCAGAGAAACATAAAGCTAAGGTATAAAGGCCAAAGCAGATTTGGGAGAAAGCTTAGGATGAGTATGAAAGACTGAATAATGATCAATATGAATAGAGGAAAAAACAGAGACAGAGAAAGATTGGCTCAAGTTGTAGTGCTAGCAGTAATTATGAATAAAAGTAAGCATTGAGTTAAATTTATTTTATGTGAAATAGGAAAATTGTTTCTGTCTTTAAGACTAATAGGAAATGTGATGAGGCATTTAAGCATAAGCAGTTAAAAATAAGAAGCACTGTGATCTGGCTAACCTTTAAAAATGTTATCTTGACTATTTTAAAGAGTTATTTTATATGGGCAGAAGAGGGCATGGGGTCACTTGAAACAGGAGTTACAGGCAGATCTGTGTATGAGCTGCCTGATGTCAGTGCTAAGAACTGAACTTGAGTCCTTTACAAGAATAGTACCCACTCTCCACAGCACTGAGCCATTTCTCCAGCTCTCACACTCATTTTTTTTAAATTAACAATTGCAACAAATAAGGGAAATATAAGCGAAATGTGTCCAGAAGGCAGTTGGAAGATAGTTTACTTTGTGACTTTGATCACAAAGGTACTGGTAGAGAGGAAAAAGTGAAAGGCAACAAAGCTACATATTGCAAATGTAAAAGAAATTATGTGATGATGAATACCCAGCTTATGAGACATTCCAATGAGAGGAAGCACAACCTTCCTACTTGGATTGCTTTCTATAGCTCCAGAGAGTAACAGCCAAATAGGTTCATGGAATCCTTACTGAACTGTGTTAAATGAATTCTGTTGATTATTTTCCTTATTTATCTGGACCGTGGAATAGTGGGAAGTTTCTCCAATACCCAAGACTTAAGTATTGGGAGATGCTTAAATTTATCTTCTCATATTATGTAAGTTACTCCATGCAAAAATTCAAAAGGAATGCATGAGATGATTTTCAGTCAGTCACAACGCTTAGAAGAAACGGTACCCAAGATCTGATACTTATTCCAATCAAGAGATGGTTCCCCAAACCACCCTAAATTATTCACAGTTTATTTAGACTATTCCACCTAACCCAGTGGCAGCTTTTATACCCAAAATGCAGCTCATTGCTGTGCAAGGATATATAGTAAGATTAGTTAAGAGAAGTTTGGAGGACATTGCTCAGTATAAGCACCCAATACAAACCCCTCTCAACATGAAATCTTCTTATCCTGAGTGACAACATGCACAGTGATTGTGACCAAGGGGGTTCACTGAGCTTTAGTGCTCAGAGCATTCATTGATGCCTAGTTGCATCTGCTTGTGTGACTGCCTGGGTAACCCTGGGATTGAGCTAAGTCTTCTGGTTAGTTAATATTGTGAGATCCAAGTCCCCTACCCGAAGACACACTGTGGTCTCCTGTGTATCCCCAACTGCTACCCTAGATCATATTCTTTCTCTTTCACTTGACAAAGGCAAACATCATCCTGCAAGAGCAAGAACTCTTGGGACAGAGTGCCTAAAATACAGATGATCTCAGCTATGGACAATTGCTGTGACTACCATTAGAAACAGGGTTAAAGTAATACTACATTACGCTAGGGGTTTTGGTTAGCTTTTAGATATAATCTTCCTTCCTTCTTTCCTTTCTTCCTTCCTCCCTCCCTCCCTTTTTCTTCCTTCCTTCCTTCCTTCCTTCCTTCCTTCCTTCCTTCCTTCCTTCCTTCCTTCCTTGCTTCCTTTCTTTCAATATGAAACCCTATGTAGCTCTGGCTGGAATGGCCTGGAACTTACCATGTTAACCATACTGGCCTTGAACTCACAGAGATTTGCTTATCTCTGCCTCTTTAGTGCTGGGATCTAAGGCTTGCACCACCATACCTGGTAATTTTTCTTTTACTGAGTATCTTAAATGAAACCTTGCCCCAAACTAGTTTTTCTTATCTCTTAAGTAGAAAACAGAATTCTCTACTCTGTTTCCAGATTACACTTCACAGCCTACTTGTAGAACAAAATGTCCTTTTGAAAAGATTGTTGTCCTCTATACCTCTCATAAAAAATAAAACAAATAACCCAGCTAACCAACAAAATAAACAAACAAATTAAAACAAAAACTGAAGAATGCTGGCCTACATTCTAACATCTTAGCTTTTGTCAGAATTTGAAATTTTCTGTTTTAGTCTTTTCTTTTGCCCACAGAACCCATTAGTGGGGCAGAGCCAGCCCAAGGTCTTTACTTCTTCTGTGTAAGGAAGAGACATGAAGGTATATGGAGCCAGGATGGGCTCCCATTCTATGTGACTGCTGCATATATTTGACCATTAGGAAAAAGTACGTGTTTTCTATGGAGACTGATGCTTGGTATATGGTTTTTGTGGTCACAATAGTCAAGACCACCACAGTGGTCACCTAGTCACTGAGATGGCATGGTATGTGTGAGAGACAGCAAGAGAGACAGAAACAGAAACAGACAGACAGACAGAATGTGTATACATGTCCATATGTGCCTCTGTGTGAGTGTGTAGGTGAGAGGACAACTTTGCTTGTTGTTTCTCAGAGGTAATATATTTTTTCATATGTGCTTTTGGGTTTGAAGACAGAATCTATCAATGAAACTGGAAGCTACCAAGTAGGCTAGGCTGGATGGTTGGGAAGTCTTCATAGATCTTCCTTTCTCTACCTCCCACTGCTGGGATTACAAACACAATACCAGGCCTTTTACATGGCATCTAGAAACTGAACTAAATCCCTCATGCTAACATATTAAGTACTTTCCCAATGAACAATCTCTTCCTCCAGGCCCAAGTCCCTTTCATCTCTCCTGATCTTATGTCTGTGTTTCAACCCAGACAGAGAGCTTTGGCCATGAGCTCTTTTGGTTTTCATTTTATCTTTAGTTTTTAGTTCTGCTTCCCTCTGGCAGAATTGGTCTCTGTAGCCCCAGAAGAGAACAGAATATTGGAAAGGTTTCAATTTTCCTTATTTCCCATGCTCTATAAAGCTTTACTGACTCCAAGCTCAGAAAATTGAATCTGGAGGTACATATAAAACCACAGATTTTATGGAGCACTCATCCTGGTTAATTTTATGGGAGGGGCAAGTCTAAGGACTAACAATTTATTTGCCTCTTCATAGCTCTGACTTTGTTTTGAACTCTTCCCTTTCAATCCTTAGAATATTTATCTAGTTTTTGGTTTTGTGGTGATCTTTTTGCTAAAAACTTATTTCATATTCATATGCGTACTCAGGGATCTGCAAACCCCTGGTTTAATACTGTTTAATACTACTATAAAGAATATAGTGAAGAACAGCCATGCAGATAATTATCAAATATGGAAACAATTCTAAAACTAGCAGAGTGTCTGACTGTGTGAAAAGCAGAGTTCCCCATGAGGAAGAGAAACAAAAGGACCCATTTCTTCCTTATGAAGTCAGGAAAGATTTCTTGGCAGGGGTAACATTTCATCAGGGTATCAATTGGTGACTAGAAAATAGAAAGGAGTAAAGACCTGGTGTGTTGGATAGAGCAAAGAGGATGAGGCCAGAGAACATACATTTGACTTCATAAGTTTGTAAGAGCAAGACAATAGAGATTTTGGGAGAGCTATCTGCAGTGTTTACTTAGAAAGCCAAAGGAAATAGCTGGGAGGAAAGACAGATATATTTCGGAGGTAGAGTTTGAAAAGGAAGGTGGATAATCATTCAGTATGACTTCATGACAATCCAATGTCCTGTGGTTATATTATACATGCTCCCCAGCTCAAAAAATTTACTGAAGTAAGGTATAGGTTAGCTTTGAGGGAGTTCTTTCACAAAAAAAAAGATGTATTAAATACACTGTATTTAAATATACAGACATAAAAAATATAATTTTAATTACACGTGTATTTATAGTGTAAAAATGACATAGAGTCATCTTAAAGCAAACACAGCCAAAGGATTAAGGAATGGGCTCACCCCCTTTCCTAAAAACAACTCCCCTATTTTCTGTTCTGCCTTTGAGGTTCAGGGTACGATTCTTTGAATTAGACCACTGAACAAGTTAGTGAGCTTTTATCCGCAAAATGTAGTTCTAACCCAAGGGAAAAAAATAAACACTGGCTTCAAGGCTTTTGCACTGCTTTTGGGGAGCATATATCAGGTAGGAATTCCCTTTGTGACTTCTGACATTCACTGAAGACATTAAATATGCCCACCAAGATAGCCCATCACACTTTCAGGGTCTTCTCTTGACTTCATATTAATATTCATGTGACCCAAGTTCCATTCTTCCTTATGACCTCTATGGAATTCTAGATAACAGACAGTCAAAAGATGTGCCCCATGATTTTGGTGCTAACCCAGTGCTTACCATTATTAGCATATACTTATACTCATGCATACATTTTATATACTATATAGAAGTATAACACTCTAAAAAATTCTATTTCATTATAAGAAATATACATTACTTTTCTTTGTAACTTTGGTTTACATTTTTAAACACTTTCAGCAAGTCTGAGAAAGTTCATTAAATATATACGACATTATCAGGACTCTTCAGATCTAAAGCTATTTTCATTTATTTTAAAAAAGCATTTCTCATGCTTGAAGACCCCACAGGCCCCATTTTTGCTCCAGTAAAAGATTTTGCACAAAGTGCAAACCTGTCACTCACAAGGCCAGTCATCACTGGAGATTACCAGTCATTTTCATTACAGTAATTTCAATTACCTCCTTTTGCCATGTCACTCAGATTCTTGGGATCTTGCCAGACTGTAAAATCGGGACAGGAAGGAGAGCTCCAGAACCATCGGGCCGGTTTGAATGGAAAGGAAGGGTGTGTGGCCTGTACAGATGAGCCACATGGACTGGAGGAGCTAGACCCTCCCCTTCACTGTGTGAATGGGTTTGCTTAAACAACTGCACAAACAACAAAATTCTCCAGAGGTCTTCCTCTGGTCTCTTCTCTGGCCACCTCCTCGTAATATATCAATAACCCATTTCTGAGGTGCTGTGCTTCTCTTCCCCCATGTAGCATTTGTGATTTGTGCTAGGAAGCATTGACTCTCCCACGCCTGTCTCAGCCCCCTCCTTGGGGTCATCATTTCAATACATTTTCCTTAACTGGCTATGACAGAAATGCCCCTTCTAAGTATTCCGCAGCCTGGTGCCTGCCTGTCTCCACACTATTTAAATATGTAGTATTACAAACCACATGCAGATACGCTAGAGTGAGTCAGAGCTGTGCCCCATCTAAATCCACTAAGAAGGAGCCCAGCCCCTCCCAGCTCTCAAGTGATTCTTAGCTTTCACCTACACCCTTCCAATCTTCACTTTTCTGCCCCTTTGTGTGTGTGTCTGTTTCCACATTTTCCCCTTCTACAAAAGTCACTGTAGTGAGACTTCTCTGTTTCAATACGGAGTCATCTTGACTTGTAATGTCAAAAAATGCCTTGTGTCTAAGTCAGGTCATATTCATAAATCCTGAGGGGTGGGACTTCAGCCTGTGACTTGGTACAACATAGATGAAGCCAGCATGAACTCCCTGTAGAAATTCATGCAGTGTTAGAGTGCTAGGAAGTAATATCTAGTTCTGACTATATTTTCTGCTACTATCCTGATCCATTTCTTTGAACTCAAATGTAGTTTTCTCATATATACTCTAGGAGAGGTCATATCTAACTCATAGAATAGATGAGTGCCGAATAAAATCCTATAATAATGTATATTAAGAGCACATATTTATTAAAATTGCTAACTGTAAATATCAAAATGGAATAAAAAGGAGAAATGAGTTGAGAAAAGAGAAGGAATCTGTCTGTCAGCTAGTCTTAGTACAAAGACTGCCAGTAGATGCTATTTCCTTAGCAATGGTTTGAGTCTCCTTTGAGCTACTGGCTCACATAACATCTGACCTATGGGAGAAGTCGGCATTTCGTAAAGGTCATCTAGATGAAATGAGGGACATTTCTGAAAATCATCTATTACGCACCGTCCTTCTTGGAGGCAATCTGAGAGGGCCTCTGCTTCCAGTCTTTCTGTTGCAGCCAGTCCCACATACGCATTCATTTCCATTCGTTTGAATCCCATTTTCGTGAGTATGCATTGCTAATGTTATCTATTGAAAGAGGCAGAATGGAAAAACAAAACCCTCTACCAATTTGTGCCATCCTGATACCTTGGAATTCTCCTTAATGCTTTCTTAAACAAATTAGGCTGTGGAAGAAGATATTTTTCCAGCCTTTCCTCTCATACATGCAATGAAGAAGCAAATCAAAGCTTTCATTTCTGTGTCTCCAGCCAGTGAGTGAAACCCAAATTTATTCCAGCTACCTACACTTTTATGACTTAAATAATTTCCAGGAAATAAAAGGTGTAAATATTCCTAATTGGGTCAATAACGCTAAGAGTGATCAGAACTTGACAGTAGTGTAACCTTCTAGAGACATCCCTAACACATGATTATTTTTGATAGGTAGCATTGGTGTCATCAGGGACTGGTTAGAACTATACAAGCTTGGGCTCTGTCTCAGATCAGCTAAATGAGACTTTAGCCTAGCAAGCTCCCCAAGAGATTTACGTGCACCTTCTCTGGCAAGCATTCCTTAATAACTGTCTTTTGATTGTATGTGCCTCTACTCATTACCTGGTTGTACCAACCAGGGACCTACCAACGCTTAACACCCTTTTTGGAGATACTCATCTAGCCCAAGTGTGTTTAGGACATCAGAGGTTATGAGTAAATCCATTATGTCTAAGTCCAAAGAGACAGCACCACAGCCCACTAGACCACTGATAGCAACAGTGTTGAGGAGCTTCTGAACAAAAATGGAGCTCAGTTCCCATCTGTGAAGGTCTAGAGGTAGAGAATAGCCAATAATTCTTTTACTCAGTGCAGTGGCAAGGAATAGGATCTTTCCAGCCAGATCCATAGCTGAACCTGGGGCTCTTTTTTGACAAAAACATGGAATTTGAAGCTCCCCCAGGGCTACAAACATGACTTTCAAATGGACAGAGAATGGTTTGGTCCTTTCACCTGCTACTTCTGTGTTGCTTAACAGAATGAGTAGGTAGTTTAACAGGAAAATTTGTGGTTTTAACTATTATGCCAATATGTGGGCCAATTTTCAGCTGCTCATTCCTTTCCTTGCTGTTCTAGTGTTAAGTCCCATCACATCCATTTTTTTCATAACTTCTTCTGCTAATCAAGTGTTAAAACTAAAGATGGTCTCATCTATAACATGCTAAAGCCCCTTTTTCACTTGGTAGAAAAAATAAGTTGACCAAAATTTATTTAAGATAAAAAAAAAACAAAACAAAGATGTTATTTTATATTTCCTGTCTGATGTGTTTTCTCCAACAAGCCACATTGCTCTTTCTTTAAGGCTGTGTCTGTAGATCATACACATTGATATTTGTCTTTATACTCAGGCTTCTCTTATGCTGCCCATACTTTCTGGGTTCTTATAGGTTCTGGGTCCTTATTGGCTCCTGGTCCTTTTACAGACACTAAACTTGCTTCCTACTTGGACAGTCCTACAGATTCTAGTCTCTCTCTATTATTTTTTTTACTGATTTATAGAATGCTTTTTGTGTAAGCGAGGAAATTTAGATCTTCAAACAATGTTCCTTGCAAGCAAAAGGAAATAATACATTTGGAAGGGTAGTGAGTCATTTAGTAAAGGAAATAACAAAATAAATGTCATTTATTTTAAATCAATGTATTTTAAATGCACTAAGCCTTCTGCATGCTACACAGGAACTCTATAACTGAACTGTAAACTAACTCCTCTCTTTACTGTTTTATTTTGAAACAGGGATTCCTTTAATTCCATAGACTAGCCTTGAACTTGTTAATCTTCTGAGAAACCAGTATTACAAACACCTATGATCTGGCTGAGGTTTTAAAAAAGTATTTGGGAGAATATATATGACATTCAACACACACACAACTTTAACTACATTATTGAAATCCCAGCTTCTCTATATAGCAGTGACTACTCCCATAAATATTTCAGGGTTATCATGGACAGTTACAATTTACAAAAGTAATTAAGTGACAGACAACACAATATTACCCTATCCATTTCCAGGAGGTGGTTTAGGATCTGATATGCTATGTATTCAATCTTATTACTTAAATTTCCAAATAGTGTCTCACATCTTTTGCCTCAAAGGATTTTTAAAAAGGGAATAATGTATTCTCTAAAGAGAGAAGAACTAAGTTGACCAAGACTAAGAATAATGATTAGTGGCCCCTATCATACCTTATAATCTTTCAGATTGATGAATATTATCTTATATATCCCTTAATTAGAATTAGGTTATGGTTCTGGGAGACCTGCATAGAATATGACCATCAGAGGGAGGCCCCCAAGGTACCCAAGAGAAACACATATTTATGAGTCATCAAAGCAACAGAGCCTTTTCACCAGCTGACAGATATAAACTGAGGTTGACTCATACAGAGAATTCATCCTACCAAAGCTAGCACTGCAGACATCACTGAGACATCCGCTCTGAGACCATGGCAGATGGGCTCAGTTGTACCATTCTATTTTAGGCAGCAGCCAGTGGGTCAGACTGACTGGTGCACATGTTGGAAAAGCAAACTTTGAAGAGAATCCATAAAGAACAATGGTGCAGGCCTTCTAAGAGAAACAAAGACCTTATCTTCCTAACAATACCTTGAGAGTCCATTCCTTAGGCCTGTGGTTTCAGAAATGTACCAAATCTAAATCAATCTTGCTGAGATTTGGTAGAACTAAGATAGGCTGTCCAGGGAGGTTATATCCAATTCTCAGCGGTTATAACCTGTTCATTATTATTCAATACACAAGCAATGCTAAAAACTGACAACCCTCAGAGTACCTGTTTCCATAGTGAAGACTGGCAAAAGCATGCATGATGTCTCAGACCAAACAATGTTGTCTTATAATTATGAAATATAGCACATGCCAAAACTTAGAATAGAAGAACAGCGCACAGTGAGAACTGAACCTTTTCAAGATAACCCTGACTATTGATCCCCCATGGCACCCAAACTAAGTTTATTTGACAAGTACTCTGTGATAAATTTCAAGTTACATGGGTAACCTTGTAATTAACATAATTAATTTCTAGATCATATTTCCTACTGTGTCTCTAGTAGAATGAATGCATTAGAGAGAAGAAAGGGAATCATGTGAATACTCATCAGGATCTGGCATAATAGTATCAGGAGCTTACTGCATGCTTACTCAGTTCAAGTTTTTATTGAGTATTTTACATGATCAAGAGATCTACTTAATAGGTGTTTTACTGTTTCTCTTAGTTAACAAGTATCTTGACTAAATTACAGTTAACCAGCCTGAATAAGGTCATAGATCATGAAGAAGAGCAACAGTATGTCCCAAGTCTTACTATCTGTCCACACAAGTACACTTGGTAGAGAGACAGGCATGAGCTGTGATTCATGGGTTGCAACTTCAGCAATCATTTGTTTCCCATTTCTTCTTCTCTCCTGCTATGCTTTGCCTCCATCCTTATTTGCTTATCACATTTCATTCTGAAAAGCAGCTGCAGGGAGTCAGCAACCCTTTCCTGAATTGGGTTTCCAGCCTTACTGTCACCCCCATCTTTCCTCCTCTTATTCCTGACTAGCATCTTTTCTTCCAAGGAGTTTTATCACTTGTCTCCAATGCAAGAATATATCAGATAACCAAGATCTAGCTCAGATGTTTGAAATCAAGGGCTGTAAAGACCAATTTGGTCATGTTTTTCTAGTTCAGAGACATATGAAGATGGGCATATCTATGTCCAATTGTGCCCTTCTCATGTTACACAAACTGTCTCCTTCTTACCATCCATTTGAAAACACTGATTCATTTGCCTGACATTTCTCCACACTGTCTAAGTCATCTAAAGCTTCTAAGATTCCATTACTACCTAAGGACTGGTATACACTGGATGCACTCATTTCCATTTCTCCCTTTCTACAGAGAAAATAAGACATTTCATAATATGGATTCAAGTCTATAAAATGAATATCATCCAATACCATCCCAGCAAACTTGATAACAGATATTTAGTCCTCCACATGTCAATATCTTAAAGCCCAAGGCATTTAATAAGAAGTAAGGAAGCATGTGCAAGCTTTTATGAAAGTAAAAATATGGGCTGTACAGAAAAGTTATTGCCCAAGTTTGTTTGTAAGATGGCACAGGGGATGCTGACCCAGAATGAGCTACCCAGTTCCACTCTAACCTGCATACTTAATACAGTTCATTTGGACATCATGGTCCCATGGGCCATATGAGCTGATGGTCAATTTCATTTTCACAGTTGGCTCTGTTACAGAAATTGACATTTGGACTGTATTTACAGCATATCAACACAACCATTTGAAAAGTAACAGGATCAGTCCAAACTGATTCCAATATCACTGGGATTCTATGATGAGCTAGGCAAGTTGGGAGCTCAAGGTTTATTGAATTTTCTAGTTGACTTGAGGAGTCCTGCTAAGCAATCTTTGTTTCATTCTTTGTGCTTCAAATCCATAGTTAAGAATTATATGATTTACTTAGATTTTTGTTCAGGTGAGGATTCTGAAATGAACTCAGGTTCACTTTTTTCATCATCAGAACTGATGGTGCAAAGAATATAACTATAGATGGAGTACTTACTAAGAATCATATATTTTTCTTTTCTTTTTTTCTTTCTTAAAATAATTTATTATAATTTTTTTCACTTTGTATCCCAGCTGTAGCCCCCTCCTCCAACCCTCTTCCCCCGAATCCCCTCCCTCTTCACTTTCCATGCTCCTCCTCCAGTCCACTGATAGGAAAGTAAAAGAATGGGTTTGTCCTTACCTCCACTATTTTCAAAATGGGTGGGTTTCACCAATTTTCTCCTTATATAAAACTACATGAATCAATGATCATGATCATTTTGACTACATGATCAATTTGACTTTTCATTTAGAAAACACCAAAATATGAACAGAAGATATTTTCAAAGAGCTAATTTAAAAAAAAATAATATTAAGACAATTTTTCTTTGCTGGCAAACACAGCCACAAGCTTTTAGCTTCAGAAAGATGAAAGTGACAATGATTGGCAAGTTCTATGACTGGTGGTAAAAATATCTGGGAGCTGCTGACACATTTTATTCTGCTTTATAGAACAAAAGTTCTGCTGTAAACTATATGGTTTATTAATTATGGCATACTTCATTCTATTATCTCAAAGTTGGTCCTAAGAGTAGTGGCTATAGTTCTCACAGGTAGAAATGAAAATGGAAGCCTAGCCTGTGTTCACACTAAAGATGATCAAAGAAAACCAAGGACGTATACCAATAGCAGCAGCACCATGTTTATTTTGCAGTATCTATTGAAAATTTGCAGCCATCCAGAGACAGTGCCTATCAGCCATAAGAAGGGGAAGTGCCGTGTTGGACAGAAACCAGACCTATACAATACGAGCCAGAAATCTCTACCTAGAATACCTACTACGGGCAGGATTCTGATCTTTGTCACTAAAAATAATTACGTTGTTTTATCTGTTACCCCTCACTCTGGTACCAGAGGCATGCTGAATTTTATCAGCCCAAATCACCTTACATGTCATCACCCCACATTTATCTGTTCCAATCCTCTTCATCCATTCTCTAGATAAAGCTGAGAATGATGGCCAACAGTTTCTACTAAAAAAGGAGCTTAATGGTGGCTTAAACCTGGGTACTGGTGTCAAATTACTTGACTGTATGAGCCTGTACCCTTAAGAGCTCTACTCAACTTCTATGGATCTATTTTCCACATATAAAATGGGAGAAGAAAGGCATTCTCTCAGAAACCTAGCAGGCTGATCTAGTCTTAATGCTTAATATTACTTGACTAGAAAAACATTCTAATATTAACTAAGCTGTCTTTAACTAACTGTACTAATTATCTCATCCTTTTTTGCTTCCAAATAGCATACAACAATTCACCAATAACACCATGTGTCAACCCTCTGTATATTTTTTCCTCAATCAGTGAAAGAATCTTAGGACTTTTTGATTGATCTTAAGTGATGAGGATAGGAATAAGATGGGGGAAGCCTGGGAAGAAAAGCCTAAAGAGAATAGATATTAACTGCATAGGCCATAGGACAGGTCAACCCTGAAACCTGGTGTTAATAGACTTCAGATATCAGGTAGAGAACACTGCTAATTAGACACCAGGGATATAAAAATTAATACAGTTTTACTGAAAGCAAAGTGAAACTAGGGTAGAAACAATGGAAGATTAAGAGCCTGAGGATTTATAGGATAAGACCAAACCTGTCCGTAAAGGAAGATTAACTAAGAACTATGGGCCAAGGACACAGACTAGACCACCTAGCTGGAAGACAAATTGCAGGCTGGTTTCCTGTGATGAGGGAATGTCTTCATGTAAAGAAGAACAAGAAGGACTGACTTATCCCAGGTCACTGTCTTCACAGCAGAAAGATCTTCTGTGATGCTCTTGGTCACTGATTTTCATCCTGTGGGTAATATCCCCTTTGGGGATAGAATGATCCTTTCACAGAGTTCACCTAAGATCATTGGAAAACACGGATATTAACATCACTATCCATAAAAGCAGCAACATTTCACTTATGAAGTAGAAACGAACATAATGTTGGGGATTACTAGAACATGAGAAATTGTATTAAAATGTCACGGCATTAGGAAGATTGAGAACCACTGTTCTTGATCGTGTCCGTCACAGCAGGTGCATGTGTACTTTAGCTCTTCTCTTGGTGTGAACATCTATGAGCATTGGAGTATCATTCATAAACCTAAAACTCAGAGCATCATATGACTTGTTCTGGAGATGTGTTAAATACATGAAACCCAGTGCTGTGCAATTGTTGTAATGAAAATGTTAAGAATTTTGTGATGGTTTAAAGTACAGTAATTAGCTTAGATCATAGTAACTGCTTGGGAAGAATAATGGGAATTTTCTCTCTCTATGGTGTGTGTGTATGTGTGTGTGTGCATGTATGTGTGTGTAGGGGAGTGCATGTGTGTTATGCGTGTAGGTGTGTGTGTGTGTGTGTGTGTATTTGTGTGTAGGGTATAGGTCAATGTTGAGTGCCATCCTTCTTTACTATCCAAATTATCTTATTTAGTTATGTGTTTTGAGATAGGGTCACTTGCTGAACTTAAAGTTCACTAATTCAGATAAACTAGGAAGCTCCAAGAAGCCTATAGGAATGCTCTACAACACCCAGATTCACACACACACACACACACACACACACACACACACACACACCTACACATGGGCACTAGGGATCTGTGCTCATATCTTGGTACTTGCACAAGGACTTTTCCCAGGAGGTCCATCTGCTAGTCATAAAGAACTGTTCTCTTCAGTGACGAAATAACACAGTATTTTAGTGCAGTAATTACTAATGAGAATTTTCTCTGCTGATGTCTTTAAAATAACAAAAATTTCCCTCAAAGTAAAATCAGTAGCCAAATGCTACCACCGTCTAGAGTAAATGACTATTCTTATTCTCTGAAACAATATGAATAAAATCTTTCTAAATGTATACCTGTGCTTTCTTTCTGAGATCAGACTGATTATCCACTACAGCTCAGTCCTGAAAAACTCCTAACTAAAGGCCTGCAGGAGTCACTCAAGATGAAGTTCAGGGTCTAGATTATTCTGGCACATAATACAGAACTGGCAATTTCATGTTGAAATGACATCCTCTAAGGGAAGGCCATGCTACAAAGTAGGGGCCACCAGCTGAGGGATGATTTATTTTCAAATTCTGAATTCCGTTATGTCATAAACTGATTTGACTTGAATGGGGATAATGATGAGCTAGAGCTCTGAAGGGGATGAATATGGTAAGGATAGGAATGTTGATAATAGCAATTTACCAAGTATTCACCTCTATGCTGAAGAGATCACATACATCCTCACTTTGATTTGTCTCAATATCACTGGCATGAATATACTGCTTTGTTAGACAATTGAAATGCAAGAAAACACAGGCATTAAAGACCTTTCCAATGACACAGATTGTAGGAAAAGTTGGAGATGGCACTCCAGGCATTTTGGTATAAATGGCCTCAGTTCATCCACACCTTTGCATTTCCCCTTGCATCAGTGTTTATACAGCACTATCTTCTTTAGCAGAACAACAACAACAACAACAACAACAACAAAAAGGTGAAATATAGACATTCTTTAACCTTTCTGTGCAACTGTAACTTTCTCTGAATGTTAAGAATAGCTTGTGCTTACATTGTTTATTTCTCATCCCTAAGGCCAAATATACAGAGTCTCAGTTCCCTGGGGAAGAAGGAGAAGGAGACTGTGGAGGAATCCTAGAAGCAGGGTGTGTGTGTGGGGGGGATGTCTGTCAGGCTTGCTATCTGTGTCACCACTGTCTACAGGAAGTTGCTTAAGGGATTTAAATACCCACGCTTGATGTTTCTGAGCACTTCCTGGGATTCATTGCTTCTTGCAATCAGCTGAACATTCAAAGGAGTTGGAAAGATAGAATTTCAGCCTAGAAGCAAAGGGAAGAGAGCTGATCAAGACATAATTTAACAAGCCATGGAGATAGCATCCGTGACCTACCAGAAAAATAATGCCAGACCCTGGTGGCAAGTTCGAAAATGATCGCTGGATGAGACTTGTCCTGGTGCAGATGTGCGTCTCTCCTTCCAGAGCTCACTCTTACTGCATCAGAGCCGCCATTTGGAAATGGTGATGGTATCTGAAAAAGCACTGGATATGTTTCTTTCACCTTTCCAAACCGCAGAGCTTTGTGTTTAATAGAAAGCTAGGAGTAAGGAGAAGTTTCTCCGTGGTCAAGAACACTTGCTGCTCTTACAGAGGAACCAGGTTTGGTTCCCAGCACTCACATGGTGGCTCACAACTGTCCATGACTCCCATACAATGGTATTCAGCAACCTCTCTGGCCTCTGCCCTCACTAGAAAAGCACACAGTGCACTTACACAATGCTGGCAAAGCACTTACACACATGAAAATGAAGGCATGCTATTTTTACAAAAAGGAAAGAGCTAATACTGATGTGTAGCTCAGAGGTGGCTGCAAAGATGAAAAGGCCTGCACATAAAAGCCTTTGCACGTTTTCAATGCTTAGCAAAGGCTAGAACACAGGTGTTTTTTACGTTTGACATGCCACCCAGAATTCACGCTAAACTTCTCATCAGGATCCATGCCTTCTCTTCCCTGAATTCCCAAAATATAAGCCAGAAGTGATGTACTAGTGTTACAACGTTATTTCCAGGAAGACTCACCCAGCACAGATTTTGGCTGACTTGTGTAAATTACACTCCCGCTTTGGGATGCAACCATATGTTTAGAGTATTATCTCTTGAAATTTATAAATTTCTGAGTAATGACTGCTATGTCTATTTGATAAGCAGTTTGAACGAGGGCTATGTGACCCCTGAATCAGGGCTGGGTATATACACAGTATGAATGGACAGTTTTACTTACACTGTTTTTAATAAAGCCAGGCTAGTGGTTGTCAAAGTCTTCACTTGGCTTACTGAATGTGGACACTGATCAATTCTCAACTACAAAATTGAGCAGTAGATTAACAAAGAACTCCTCGCTTCAGCTAATTCAACAGACATTCTGCCAGCACCAGTCAGTAGATGGCCAATTTATCAAATCAAAATAGATGAAAATGTAAATAATTTCATGCTTATGATCTCCAGAAGCAGAATGTGTAAATATCAGAACCATAAAACAGTGATGTTTCTTAAAATCAGCGATGGCCTGTTCCAATGCTGGACAAAGTTGTCATGCAGTGCATGTAAGAGAATTGATTATGAGGCTGTGCCACCCTGCGCCATACAAAACTGTCATTTTGCCACATTAGTAACTGCCAAGGCCCTGATTCCCTCTCTGGCTCCAGTAGACTAGCACAAGATTTTAGTGTCACACTTCCACAAGGATGGGGTAGGATTGATGGTGTCAGGGAAGGAAATGGAGGGAAAATGATTTGATGGTGCTTTTTTTTTTTTTTTTTTTTTTTTTTTGGTGAATGGAAAACATGACCAGGTGTCTCTTTAAGGATAATTTCTAGCATAATGACTGTGTTCCACAGCCTAATAATGTGTTTATTTCTGTTTGTAGTCAGGCTGGTGACCGCCAGAAGGACTTTTTCTGTAAAGAAAACCATATATATAAGTGCCACGTGTCTGTGTCTATGTCCACATGCGTGTGTGAGAGAGAGGGAGAAAGGGAAGAGTTCATTCCCAGAAAAGATCAATCTCACAGATGAAATAGAGTACTATCAATTTTATCAAGCCCTATTCTAATCACCCTACCTGTATTTTCTACTTTCATAGCAACTTTGTAGTTTGGTGTTGCAATCATGTTCATTTATCAGATGAGAAAGCTGAAGCACAGAGGAATGGGCTGACAGGCTCGAGGGTCATTCAGCTGAACTGTCCGCACTGTGTTTATATCTGTCCCAGATTGCTGTTTTCACACAATGACGATCACTTTGGTGTGCTAATTCCCCCAGCTCTTCCACAAGAACTATCTCAACTTACATCTATCCTCCTGAATTATATAGAGGAAGCTGACCTGAGATGACAACTTTATTTTTAAATTTTAGGTTAACAACAGGTTTATATGACATTTTCATATCTAGTTTGTACTTATCCTTTCTCTGCCACCCCAATTCTGTTGGCTCTTTCTTGCTAAACAGCTTTCTCTCTCTCTCTCAATATCTCTGCTCTTCATTCAAAGCAGACATTGTAATAGTTGTTTTTCGTTGCTGTGAGAAAACATCATGACTAAAGGCATATTTGAGATGAAAGTTTGTTGGGGATTATGGTTTCAGAGGGAGAGTCCATAATGATGTGGAGACATGGGCACAGGTAGCTGGAGCAGAAAGCCAGCTAAGCATATCTTCAACCATCCAGAGAAGGCAGAGACACAAAACTGACGTGAGATGAGGCTATGAACTCTCAAAGCTTTAACCTAGTGTTGAACTTCCTCCAGAAAGGCTGCACTTCCTACAGATTCTGTAATCTCCCGAGCAGCACCAAAAACCACTGAACAAGTGTTCAAATACCTGAGCCTATCAAAGGACATTTCTCATTCCACACATTACAGATGTATCCACTATCCTTTCTGCTTTTCTCTTGCACCTCTTTTAAACACCACACACACACACATACACACATACATACACACATACACACACAATTTAAATCTAGGTTCTGTTATGAGAGAAAACTTAGAACATTTGCATTTCTGAACCTGGATGACGTAGCCTGACAATCACTTCTTATTCTAGACATTATCCTGCAAATGTCATGTTTTCTTTTTCTTAATGTTTAAGATTCCATTCTGTATACTAACCACACTTTCTATCTCTTTGTGTGACCACCATCTCAGCTGGTTCAATCTTTCTGGTAATTGTGAATAGTGCAGGAATTAACCCAGGTGTGCAGAAATCTCTTTGATATGTTGACTTAGAGCCTTTTCAATACAAGCCCAAGAATTATATAGCTAGGTCAAATCATAGATCTATATTTAGGTTTTTAAGAAATCTTTCAGTGGCTGGTATTGTGAGAAAAATCTGGAATAAGTTCCCAGAAAACTTGTAATGGATAGATTTTACTGTGAATATGGGAATCTGAAACATTTTATTTTTAAAGACCCAACTATTTGATCATTGTGAAAAGCAGAAAGAACAGCTTATAATGCACCACAAAGATTTAACGCTTGTTAACACTTTACTGTATTTATTTTACCCATTCCTGGAATGGAATGTCTCTAACCATTTGAAGTCTAACTACAGATAATATGATACTTAACTTGAGAATATTTTATCTTTCCACAAAGTGTACTCTTTCCAACATAAGCATATCCCATTATTCATTCCAACGCAAACCACATTAATTCTCTGTAACAATTAACATCTAATTCAATAGATCTACTATAATTCAGCATTAAGCCTCCACCTTAAAAAGGCTGCTGGGTTGCAGGCATTTTAGTGGTCATTAGTGACCACTAAACATTGAGAACTGTTCGGAACATGAGATTTCTAATCCACGAAGTGTGGATGAGTTCATAGCTGAAGAAGGGAAGAAGGGCTTAGTTAGAAAAGGCTCCTCAAAGAGTATGTCTTGATCCTGGCTCTTTTCTTTCCTTTATTTCTTACTGACTGTAATAAGGTCAGCAACTGTACTCCACCACATGCCCTGTACCTCATCATGGCTCAGAACTGTAGACTAAAACCTCTGAAACTGTGAGCCTAAACAAAAGTTTTCCCATTAAGCTATTTATATCAGGTATTTTGCCATGGTAAAAAAAAATCTAATACAGTATTTTATCTTGAGTTTTCCTTCATCCTGTTAATAGACAGACCTTCTGGCTCATCAACCATTCTCTGCAGATCCATTGCCTTTAGTTGAATTAGAAGCTAGTTTCCAGGAGGCTTTTGCTGAATTGTGTAGGACATCTAACTTGTGTTGTAATTTCTCAAGATATGTGATGAGTGTGTTAATACAAGTAAGAGAGGAATAATCAATAAGGACAAATTGGTGAGACAAAAAGCACAAATATGCAGCATGGCTAAAAGAAGACTGTAAGTAGAAATTTTATTAGGACTAAAATAAACATCCTTGAAGGCTTAAAAATGGCCTTAAAACTTCTTGAACTTCTTATGTTCATCAAAGGGCTGTACTGATCAGCCTATCTGAAATTATAAACTGCTCTAAGGCAATGGGCTGATCATATGCACATGAAAAGAAGACTGAAAGCATTTTTATTTTTTTTATTAATTACAGTTTATTCAATTTCTATCCTAGCTGTAGCCCCCTCTCTCATTCTCTCCTAATCCCACTTTCCCTCTCTCATCTCCTTCCATGCCCCTCTCCAAGCCCACTGATAAAGGAGGTCCTCCTCCTCCTCTTCCATCTGACCCTACCCTATCAGGTCTTATCAGGACTGGATGCATTGTCTTCTTCTGTGGCCTCCTAAGGCTGCTCCCCCTCAGGGGAAGGTGATCAAAGAGCCAGCCACTGAGTTCATATCAGAGACAGTCCCTGTTTCCCTTACTAGGGAACCCACTTGGACACTGAGCTAGCATGGGCTACATCTGAGCAGGGGTTCTGGGTTTTCTCCATGAATGGCCCTCGTTTGAAGTATCAGTCTCAGAAAAGACCCCTGAACCCAGCTTTTTTTGTTTGTTTGTTGTTTTTATTTTTGTTGTTGTTGTTGGTTCTGTTGCTCTCCCTGTGGAGCTCCTGTACCTTCCAGGTCTTTCTATCTCCCCCTTCTTTTATAAGATTCCTTGTACTTTCACCAAAGTTTGGTTATGAGCCTCAGCATCTGCTGGGTAGAGTCTTTTAGAGGCCTTCTATGGTAGGCTCCTGTCCAGTTTCCTGTTTTCTCCCTCTTTCAATGTACATCCTGTTTGCCTTTCTGAGTGAGGATTGATCATGACTAACAGCATTTTTAAAGAAAAGACTGACTAAAGAAAATGCCGGTATAGGAAATACAGGAAATCCCTTGTGAGTGCAGAAGGCGTGTTGCTGAGTGGTCGCTGATGCTCAGTTATAGAACCAAGTATGCTCATAGCAAGAATCATGGTGTGAGCTTACAGCCAATAAGAAAAGAATGTGAGTTAGGACACATTCGTATTTGTGAAGACCAAGCCTTGGTATTCTCAATTCTACAGCCATGTGTATGAAGTGCTCTCTGCACTCAGAGCTCATGTGTAGTCTTCTCTATCTGGAATATAAGATGTCCAGAATGCTGACATATTTGAATACACCATATTTTATTTCCAGTTCCTTCTGTTATTACTTTTTCCTTATGATCTCTTCTTGTGATAAATGATCAATGTTTCTGTCCTGCCTTAGTGAGTAATTAGAAGAAGAGCACAGTAATTAGGAGCAACGGAGGCATTCGTACTCAGGGAAGCTGATGGAAATAGACTGTTTCCTCAGTTCTCTGCATCTCAGAAAGGAAGTGGGACCTTAGCCCAGAGCACAAAGGCCCAGGCAAAAGTTTTAAGGAATATTGGACTTTAACATAAATTTCTTCTGACTGGTCTAAAAGCAAGAATCTATCATATTTCATCTGTATACCTGTCTGTCACTGTTCTCCATTCTGTGTCTATGCTATGAGTGCGAAGCAATCTAAAAACTCACGGAGATACATGGTTAAAAGAAAATGCATCAGAAAATTTTACTCTAGAGAGGAATAAGGATATAAAGCATGTGTTGAAATAAAAGTTAATTTAGAATCCTCCAGTCAATGTTAAATAGGTAATGGAAAATAAAAAGGGTAAGAAGATAGAGAGCAATGGGAAGTGAGCAAATCCTACTTTATAGAGCAGCCAGGGAAAAAGCAAGCAAGACAGTAGCATTCAATTTGAAGCCAAGGCTGTGTCTGAACTCAGAAATAAGAGTCCAAACAGCTTCTTGAACACCTCAAATCCCATCCCAAGCACTGCAAAAGGAAACAAAAGGGAAGTCTGGTGAGAAGCCACCTTCAGGAACACTCTATGTAAAAGAACATTCTAGAACACTGACACATCATAGTCAGAATATCATCTCCTTGCACTTACAACCTCTTCCCCCTCATGCATATTTTATGGCAACAGTTTTACAAGAATTAACTCTATGTGGACATTGGGTGGAATCTAGGAGAAATCTAGCCCTGCATCTTCCTTTCGTTCCTAATTTTTATGCATGCTTAGCTATGTTCCTCTATAAATAAAGTCCAAATTCCCCACGTATACACATTGTACACATGAAGAAGTCAAGACAAATAAAGAGATAGGGAAAACAGCAGGCATGATTATTATTCTAGCCCGGGAAAGAGTATTTACATTTTTACTGTTCTCCATCACTGCTCACCAAAGATGTTATATTTTAAAGGAAGCCAGATGCCTGTGAAGAAATATGCACAGCCAGCAGTCACCCCTGAACTGAGCAGGATGTTCAGCAGACATGAGCAAGACCGTTGAGAGAACCAAGACTTAGAGAAGTAGCTACTTCTGACAGATGTTTCCACCCCATTCTTGAACTTCACCCTCTGATGCCTAATACGAAGTCTAAACATTTAAAAGCTAAACATAAAACAGCAGAATAGAGCAGAATTTAACTTTTAAAGCTACGCCTATCTTAGTAACAAACATCTTTCCTGGGGCTTCCATGAAGCATTTAGAACATGGATGCTTCAGAAGATCTTCTAAGGAGCTATTTACGGGTTGTATATATATATTTTTTTCAGTTAAAATTCTCAAAGAAACATTTATGTTGCAATTAATAATACCCTTATCTACGTCTTATTTACTGAGTTCTTTGGTATAACAAAAATAGAATGGCACAAAAAAAGTATAAGAGAGTTGCCCCATGAGACCTCATTATCGAAAGAAGGAGAAAAGAAGAAACAAGTCAGGAGCCTGACACAGAGGACCTCTGAAAGGCTCTGCCCTGCAGACTATCAATGCAGATGCTGAGACTGATGGACAAACTTTGGGCAGAGTGCAGGGAATCTTTTGAAAGAAGTGGAAAACAGTAAGATCTAGAGAGGACAGGAACTCCACAAAGAGAGCAACAGAACCAAAAAATCTGAGCAAAGGGGTCTTTTCTGAGGCTGATATTCCAACCAAGGACTATGCATGGAGATAACCTAGGACCTCTGCACAGATGAAGCCCATGGCAGTTCAGTATCCAAGTGGGTTCCATTGTAATAGGAACAGGGACTGTCTCTGACATGAACTGATTGGCCTGCTCTTTAATTACCTCCCCCTGATGGGGAAGCAGCCTTACCAGGCCACAGAAGAAGACAATGCAGCCACTTCTGATGAGACCTAATTGACTAGGATCAGAAGGAAGGAAAAGAAGACCTCCCCTATCAGTGGACTTAGGAGGGGCATGCATCCAGAGGGTGGAGGAAGGGAGGGATTGGGATGGGAGGAGGGAGAGAACCATGGGGGATACAAAGTGAATAAAGTGTAATTAATAAAGAATTAAAAAAGACTTAATATGAATCAACAAAACCAAAATTCTCAAAACCAATGGTCCTGTCTACCCTACAAAAAGCCTGACAAATAAGTACAGCCACCCAGTTCTGAGAGATGGCCCTCTTCACTTGCATTTATAGTTTAATTAAAAGAAATAAAAAGAATCCTGGGGGCTGGAGAGATGGCTCAGTGGTTAAGAATACTGGCTGCTTTTATAGACTACCAGGTTCCATTCCCAGCATAAACATGGCAGCTCACAGACATCTGTAGCTAAAGTTCCAGGGCATCCAATGCACTCTTCTGACCTCCCACCCACTAGGTCTGCATGTGGCAGACATGTATACATGCTGGTAAAATAGTCATACAGTAAGTTACTGAAAAAAATTAAATACGGCCCGCTAATTTAATGACAACACTAAAATATAATAGCATTATAGAAACGCTTAGTTTAAAAAAAAAAGCATAAAATAAGAGAAATTCAGCTACCCTGATTTGACATAATCTGTTTGGCCTGCTCTTTGATCAGCTCCCCCTGAGGGGGGAGCAGCCTTACCAGGCCACAGAAGATGACAATGCAGCCACTCCTGATGTGATCTGACAGACTAAGATCAGAAGGAAGGAGAAGAGGACCTCCCCTATCAATGGACTTGGGGAGGGGCATGCATGCAGAAAGGGGAGGGGGGTATGGTCAGGAGGGGAGGAGAGAGGGGCTTATGGGGGATACAAAATGAATAAAGTGTAATTATTAGTAATAAATAAATAAATAAAAAACATGTTTTATGTTTATTAAGAAAAATTTAAAGTCTATAAATACACAGGAATGAGGAATTTCTGTAAACTCTTTGCACAGAATTACTTGTCATTAATATTAGTCTACACACAATATCTTTCTATGATTGTTTCCGTTGTTTAGATCTCCAGTGTGCTCCAAACTCCTGGGTGTTAAAGGCTTGGTCTCCAGTCTGTAGCACTATTGGGTGAAGTCACTGAGAGCATAGCCTTTGAAGAGGCTATCAGGACCCAAGCTACTCTCTGTGCCTCCTATCTGCTCTTCGTGAGTGGTTTCCTGCTAACCCATGTTCTCTCTTGCCACCACCCCAGCTCTAACAGAGATTACTGACTGTAGATGGAGAGCCAAAATAAACTCTTCCTCCTTGTAAGCTGTGTTCCTTGGGTGCTTTGTTATGGAAATTGAAAAGCTGACTAACGTCCCCCAGGAACTGTGCATAAGTAAGTCTCAGCCGTTACCACACACACACCACTGTCCCTAAATACTTCCGTGAACCTTTCAATGACATGCTGTAAAAGCTCTGTATTTTTTGCTACTAAAAACACTGACCATAGACACAATGGAACTATTTAATATGGAGTCAAAATACCCTCTGTGATATAATCAATGATCATGCATTTCAGTTAGTGTTTCTGTCTCAGTAGAGGGCTTTAATATTTAATCTTATGAGGTTGGTTGTTTTATAAAGTCAGTATGTCTTTAAAGTCTACCAGTTTTCCTGTAGCTCGTAATAATTTATCACATTTCAGACATTCCCAGGCAATTTTTGTCACAGAGAACTTAAAATTTTGTGATTTGTATTTTTATTCATTCTTATTAATGTGTGCGTATATGTACCTTCATGAATATATGAGTATCATGTGTATTCTGGAGCCCAGGAAGGCGAAAAGAGAGGGTTGATGTCCTGGAGCTGAGGTGGTAATCAGTGCTGAGCTACAATGTGAGTGCCAGGAATTAAACCCCAGTTCTCTGAAAGAGCAGAAACTTCTCTTAGTCACTGAGCCATCTTCTCAGCACCCCACACGTTTGTTAACTACACATTTTAACCCTATTTTACTACATGTTTTTCTACAGACAACCGTTTTTGTTAGAATTTAACGTTTCTCATTAAAAGAATACATGAGAATTGATTTGACACCCATCAAAGGTTAAAGATTTAGGTTTAAAATTATTACTTATATATCTTCAAGAGAGTTGTTCATGCAGCTTTTTATTTCAACATTTATTTCTTTCTTCAAAAAAATATTTATTTCTTTATTTTACATTTACGTGTGCTCTATCTGTAGGTCATTCGATTGCAAAAAGAGAGCTTTAGATCCCAGTATAGATGGTTATGAGCCACCATGTGGCTGCAGTAAATTGAATTCAGAATCTCAGGAAGAGCAGACACTGATCTTAACTGCTGAACTATCTCTCCAGCCCCCTGATTTTAACATTTCTTTTTTTTTCTATTTTTTTTTTAATTTTTCGTCAATTGCACTTTATTCATTCTGCATCTCCCCATAAGCCCCTCCCTCCTCCCCTCCCCGTTCCACCCTCCCTCCTCCCTCTACATGCATGCCACTCCCCAAGTCCACTGATAGGGGAAGTTCTCCTCTCCTTTCTGATCTTAGTCTATCAGTTCACATCAAAAGTGGCTGCACTGTCCTCTACTATGGCCTGGTAAGGCTGCTCCCCGCCAGGGGGAGGTGATCAAAGAGCAGGCTAGTCAGATTATGTCAGAGGCAGTCCCTCTTCCCATTACTATGTAACCCAATTGGACTCTGAACTGCCCTGGGCTACATCTGTGCAGGGGTTCTGGGTTATCTCTATGAATAGTCCTTGGTTGGAGTATGAGTCTCTGGGAAGTTCCCTATGTTCAAATTTTCTGGTTCTGTTGCTCTCCTTGTGAAGACCCTGTCCTCTCCAGCTCTTACTATTTCCCAGTTCTTACATAAAATTTCCTTCACTCTGCCCAACAGTTGCCTATCAGGCTCAGCATCTGCATTGATAGTCTGCAGGGCAGAGGCTTTCAGAGGCCCTCTGTGGTAGGTTCCTAGGTTGTTTCCTGTTTTCTTCTTCTTCTGATGTCCCTCCTCTTTGCCTTTCCGGATGGGGATTGGACATTTTAGTTAGGGTCCTCTCTGTTGCTTAGTTTCTTTAGATGCACAGATTTTAGTGGGTTTGTCCTATGTTGTATGTCTATATGAGTGAGTATATACCATGTGTGTCTTTTTGCTTCTGGGACAACTCACTCAGGATGATCCTTTCCAGATCCCACCATTTACCTGCAAATTTCGTGATTTCCTTATTTTTCATTGCTGAGTAATATTCCATTGTGTAGATGTACCACAATTTCTGCGTCCATTCTTCAGTTGAGGGGCATCTGGGTTGTTTCCAGCTTCTGGCTATTACAAAAAAAGCTGCTACAAACATGGTTGAGCAAATGTCCTTTTTGTGTACTTGAGCCTCTTTTGGATATATGCCCAGGAGTGGTATGGCTGGATCTTGAGGAAGCGCTATTCCTAGTTGTGTGAGAAAGCGCCAGATTGATTTCCAGAGTGGTGGTACAAGTTTACATTCCCACCAGCAGTGGAGAAGGGTTCCCCTTTCTCCACAACCTCTCCAGCATGTGTTTTCACTTGAGTTTTTGATCTTGGCCATTCTCACGGGTGTAAGGTGAAATCTCAGGGTTGTTTTGATTTGCATTTCCCTAATGGCTGGTGAGGTTGAGCATTTCTTTAAGTGCTTCTCTGCCATTTGATATTCCTCTACAGAGAATTCTCTGTTTAGCTCTGTTCCCCATTTTTTAAGTGGATTACTTGGTTTGCTGCTTTTCAGCTTCTTTAGTTCTTTATATATACTGGATATGAGTCCTCTGTCAGATAAAGGGTTGGTGAAGATTCTTTCCCAATCTGTAGGAGGTCGCTTTGTTTTGATGACGGTGTCCTTTGCTTTGCAGAAGCTCTTCAGTTTCATGAGGTCCCATTTATTGATTGTTGCTCTTAGAGCCTGTGCTGTTGGTGTTCTGTTCAGGAAGTTTTCTCCTGTACCAATGAGTTCTAGGGTATTTCCCACTTTTTTTTCAAGCCGATTTAATGTGTCTGGTTTTATGTTGAGGTCTTTGATCCATTTGGACTTCAGTTTTTGCAGGGTGATAAGTATGGATCTATTTTCATTTTTCTACATGTAGACATCCAGTTGGACCAGCACCATTTGTTGAAGATGCTATCTTTTTTCCATTGAATGGTTTTGGCGTCTTTGTCAAAGATCAGGTGTCCTTAACATTTCTTAATTAATACATAATTTTCCAAATATATTGTGATTTTCTACTTCTCAAAAACAGATTCCCTCTTTTAGTCAAGAAACATGTTGTCCTCTTCTAGAATTTTCTATATTTATTAAGTGTTCTCTCAACATCCTGAACTTTCAGTTTGGGGATTTTTATTTTATTTTATTTTATTCTATTTTATTTGGCCTATGTTTCTGTGTAACCCACGCAAGCATCCCTAGAGTGCCTCTCTCGACAACCTCAAACCTCTACTCGTCCCTGAAATGTAATGCCTCCTACCTTGGGTGGGAGCTAAGGTACTCTAGCTCCTTAAACTGCTTCCATTGAAGTGTACTTTATCAGGTGACACAGTACATCAGATTTTCATTATCTGGAGGTTCCAATTTTCCGATTTGCCTACCCACAAAAGTAGATTTGGAGGGCTGAAATCATAAATTTGGAGTACTTTAGTTGGCTAGGGAGGCCTTTCAAGTCACTAGTTGGAATCTCAGTTTTATGTTAGAAAGGCAACAGTATACATACGTGTGTGTGTATTTATGTATGTATATCTAATCATGGTTTCCTCTAAGATTAATGGGTAATGTGACAACTTTTCAGACTATAACTACTTTGAAAGGGAAATATATATATATATATTATATACACATATATACTATATAGTGCATTTATATTTATACATGTATAATATACATTCTGTTGCTACTTAATTAACCTAATATAACTATTGTGAAAGGTAATTATATCTACAGACAGTATATATACTATATACTGTATATTATATATACATATATATGTACTGTAGCTACTTATTTCTCCTCTAAGATTAATGGATTAATGTATGCTAAGTGACAGTGACAATCTTACAGAATATAACTACTATGAAAGGGAATTTTCTCCACCCAATACCTGTTGTTGTTGTGTTTTTGTTTTGTTTCTGTTTTTTTTTTTTGAATGATTTATCTTCTTTGAATGTATAAGCTGGATCTGTGTCTGTAGTGTACCATAATTTGAGTCCTGTGCTTGAAAGTACACCTTAAGCAAAATAGGTACTGAATAAATCATCACCGAATTGCATTGAAGTCAGAAGTTGTACCTGGATTGAGATGATTTTATCTACCTTTGTGTTACTACATCATAGAAAGCTCTGGGTAAAAGCTGGATAAATGTGTGGAGGAATGAATGAAGAGACTACAAATCTCCTCGCCTCAAATGCCAAGACCCATTGTTAAGCAGTGAATGTCATGTAGCAGGAGGACCAGCACTCTTCTGCTGCTATGCCACCATGATTCTTTTGTTTGTATCATCAGCCTTCAGACTGGCTTTGGAGCACAGCCTCAGTCTTTGATGGATTATCTCACCATGTCCATAACACATTCCCGAACATTCGAATCCACAATATATTGAATTGCAAAAAAGCACAAAAGCTTTTTCAATACCCACACAAAGTGCATAATAAAAAAAGCCATTTCTTTGATGTAGTAATTTGGTGTATCTTTTCCCAACATATACCTCAAAGTATCCAAGTTGTAAATTAGCCAAGCTTCATGATATTTAAAGACAGAAACTATCTGCCTTCAGAAGCATCTTCTAAGAACCTTGCAAACTTCTGCTTGATGCTTTATGTCTTCGAGTACAAATTGGGTTTCTTTAAGGAAGCACTAAAACGACCATTTACCCTTTTCATGGTGGGACTGAAAATTGATTTCTCAGTTATAGCAGGTTGTTGTGACCCTGCTTATATGTTCAGAGTAAAAAAGAGTGTTGTGGTTTCAAACTTACAAATGAGAGGTTAGGGACATGGCTCAGCAGTTAAGAGCTCTTACCACTCTAGGAGAGGGACAGGTTTGGTTCCCAGAACCCACAGGGGCTGCTTGCAAGCACCTACAGCTTCCGTTCTAAGGGATGTGACGTGTTATTCTGCCTTGAATGCATGTGGTGCACATGTACACATACAAGAAACACCCATACACATTAAATAAAATAAAAACCTTCTGTACAAGTTATAAATGAAATCTGAACAGCACCATTCAAGGTATTCTTGGAATACACTGAATACAGCAACACCAAAGAAAATACTAGGCCACTCATGCTAAGATCCTTCTAGAGCTCATGGAGATCAGAGACCCACAACATGCGCTGCACAATTCATAAGCTTGAAAAAAAATTCAATTCTGTAGTGTAGACATGCATGAGAAATTGTGTTTTAACTCTAGTTGTGTTAACTACTTGGAAGAATTAGAAGGTGGATCCTGAGAGTGTCCAGAAATGTCAATACCACTGCCCACTGTAACTAAACTAGAACCATGGCGCCATGGCAGATGGCTCATTAAAGAGAATAATAAGATAACCTTGCAAGAAGGAATGTTATTCATGTGACACTCTATTTGGACATTGCACAAGGTTCCCTTATGTATGGCTAATGAGTGAAACTCCACATTGAAGGCTTTTGAAGAATCCTCTATGAAGAAATAAAGCATAGAAATGAACAATAACAACAAAAGCAGTGGGATTTTGATATGCTTGTATTCCTAGTGTCTGAGATTTAGTAAGGCAAAACATGCAGACATGGAAGCAATTTATCTGACGCCACCCTCCCTTCCATGCTCAGATTCACCACGTGCTGACCACCCTCCACATTCATTTTCTCTTGCTTTGGGTTCAGATTATCCCCTTCAGTAGGAAGCCCTTCCAGGTTTAAGGTAGTTCTTCCTCATCAAAGACATCAACTAGCCTCACATGTTGACTCCGAACAGATTTCATAACCATTTTAAGAACTGGGTCTGTCTCTCATCCATGCCCCTCACAAAGACAGAAAAATGAAGGATGCACTTGATGCATTTCCCCCCCTAAGGATTTCTATGCTTCTGATTCACTCTTGTTTTCCCATTATTCATTCTATTGCTGTCTGAAAACAGTGAACCGAGGCCAGAAGTCGCTTCACTGACCTGCTGTCTAACATGAAGCTGGTCTGTGACTCACACAATTTTCCTATCCCATTAGACAGAAAAACAAAACTGCTTTCTGGTGACACAGGTCAACCCTTACATGAATACAGAACAAATAAGAAGTGAACCAATAGCCTGCAGATTCCTAGGCTATTTTGTATAGTCAGCATCTATGAGGAATGACATTCAGTACTTGTCCTCTTGGATAACTGGAAAGGGAGACAGACACCCAGCTTTTGGAGTTTTTGCAGCTGGATCAGAATTAATGTTGATTGGGGCTAACGCGTTCTTTTTCTGGCTGATTATATTCTCACCTTGCTAAGCTCCTTGTCTTAAGAAGTCTAGCTAGGGCTAACAAGATGTCTCAGAGAGTGAAAGCCCTTGCTGCTAAGACTCAATACCTGAGTTTGAGCCTTGGGGTAGGAGAGGACTGTCTCCTATGTTTTTCTTCACACACATACACAGGGACACACACATACACACAGAGGCAATGCACAAATATTTTCAAGAGAGAAGTACAGCTAACCAACCTAACAACACATACTTTACAATTCTCCAGGGAAATTATTGCAAAGAGCTACAGAGGGAGCTGGGGAGATGTATGGTGTCTCAGGGGTTTTTTTTTTCCCATAATTGTATTGCCATAACTATGAATGCCTCATCTTTCACTCATCATGTTCTGCATTCCTGTTCAGATTTGCATCTTTTGGTATGGATGATGTGCTAATCTAATCAATTAGAAAGAATTTACGAGAAATCATTACAAAATGGATTGCTTCTTACTGAATGATATACAGGAAGCTGATTAGCTTTCCATCAAATCTAGAATGAGACTTACCAGTTGAAGACATCTTCTCCATGTCCTTGTGCCATTAAATGATGTTTTATTATGAATTTCCACATACTGAAAAGTGGTATGTTGCTAATACCTAATCTGGAGCCTAACACATGACATTTTTTTTTGTATATATTTTTGTTGGTTGAATAAGTGAAAAAGGAACTTCTTACATAGAATGAAGATATATGGCTCATCTAAAAATGTGTAAATCTGCCTGTTGAGATAACAGCCCAACGTGCCTAAGCCTCCTACTTGAGGCAAGCCATGTCCAGTTCAGTCTGCTGATGCCTTACATCTGGTACTCGGTCCACTTTGCTGTTTGGTACTGAATGTGAGATTAACTATTATGTTAAAGCCCTGGGAAGCCCTACACAGACCTGTGTGTGCATGTGGGAAACTCTCCTGTGTGTCTAGAAGGACGGTTTCTCAGTCATTGGCACACAGATTGTTATGGTATTTCCCATGTGTTAGATTTCTGAGGCAGCTGAAAGAGAAGAAAAGAGATCATTCTGACCTCAGCAGGAAGGCCTGTGTATGTCAAAGTGCACAGAGCAGGCAGCAGAAAAAGGGTGCCTGCCGAGGGAAGGAGCTACCTGAGGCTTGTATAGGAGGCTCGGGGAAAGGAAAATTAAAGCAACCGCTGGACTGATGTGCAACCCTGCAGTTTCTCCTCCTAGAGTTGTTTGTCCAGATGAGACTTTTTTCTCCTTTTCTCTAGAAACTGCTGTACCACCGCTCTCAGGATGCAGGTCATACTTAGTGACTGAACTTGGCGATAGCAGCGATGGCAAAGGGGCTGTAGTTTTAATGTAGAGCCTTGGTCAGCCTGGAAGGATTCATTCAAGGGTTATTCTAATGTGATGGCTCTCCCAGAGGACTGTGTTAATTTACAGCCCTACCACTGTGATAAGAAATTCTTCTTTATTTACTTCCCACCAATATTTGATATCAATTCAATTTCTTGTGTCATCCTATAACAAAATGCTATCTGTTTGAACCTATGTTTCTATAATGTTGCAGGGTTTTTTTTCTTTTTGTATTTTTTCATTCATAAATTATCTTATTGTATTTTAATCTGTTTTCTAAAAATTGGATTGTCTTTGAGTCATTAATTTACATAATTAAAATTAGAAGTTATCGGTCATTTTTTAAAATTTTAGTCAAATGGATAATAAATATGTTTTCTTGGCTTATACCTTTTTCATGATTTTTTACTTTTTAAAATTAGGAAATGCATTCCATGGATAGAAAAAAAATAAAGTTATAGATTTTTTGCTATTTAGTACCTATCATTGCAAAATTAATACAAATAAATCTCAAAAAATATGTTATAAGAAAAAAAGCTTGTGAGGGCCAAGAGGTGGCTCAGTGTTTAAGAAAATGCACACCTTTTGCCAGGATCTGAGTTCAGTTCCCAACTCTACAAGGACAGCTCACAACTGCCTATAGCTTTAGCTCTAGGGGTATGTGGCGCCCTCTTCTGGCCACCATGGGCACTTTACACATAGGTGAACATAGCCACCACACAGATACATACTCTAAAAACATCAAGATTGTAGTTAAATTTGCATGGAGGAGCACCATCCTGTGTCTTTAAAACACATGAAGCAATATTGTCTATAGCCTATTGGTAACTGCCCACATGTGTGATTGGCATGATCCACACCAATTTCAGGGAGCAGATATGGTAGCTGAGAGAAAGGGAGGAATTGCTAGTGCAGGTGAGAAGGGGATTATTAATGTTTATCTCCTTACTATGGATAGGATGCCATGGCCTTTTTGTATGTTATATTTAAGGATGTTATTGTTATATTTAAGGATGTTATACAAGTTTTGTTTACTTTGTACAATGTTTGAAAAACCCATATGTATACTTTATGTTTACCCCTTGCATAAACATATTTATAAAAAACTAAAAACACACGTTATTTATCTATTAAAACATAAATTTTGTTGCTTATAAAATTAGGAAACTTAAAAACGGGCTAAAAGGATGTCTTGCTTTGTTTTCACTTACTCAGTTTTCTCACTATGGTTTTTTATGATTCTTTTTCTTCTCTGTATTTTGCCTTTTTACATTATTTACAGTTTCTTAAATCTAGCTTACAATAAATCACAGTTTTGTGAGAAGAAAAAATGGAGAGTGGGCAGTGACACAGCTCAGGGGCAGAGGTGCTTGTTGCCAAGCATGATTATCTGAGTCCCATCGCTGGGTCCTGTGTGGTACAATGAGAGAACCAACTACCCCTAGCTGTCCTATGATCTCTACAAGTATGCCACGGCTCAAGCTTTTCCTCCTCCCATAAATTAGTGCAACTGAAAAACAAATCCAGATGGGCAGCTGGATCTTCATATGGGTTCCCTAGTAAGAGGAATGGACGCTGACTCTTCCATGGACTTTGTTGCCTGCTTTTTGATCACTTTCCCTTTGTCACCAGGCCACAGGGAAAGAGGATGCACTCAGTCCTGATGCAATTTGATATTCGGGGGGAGGGGGAGCTTCTCTGAAGAATAGCAGAAGGAGGCCAGGGCAAACAGAGAGGAAGGGTGAACCCAAGAGGGGGTGAGAAAATGGAGGGGACTAAATCAGGATCCAAAAGGAATAAATAAAACTAAAAAATTTTTAAAAAGCAAAGAAAATTATACTAAAAACAAAATTAATTTTATATTAAAATTAGCCCACTAAAGTTAATGCCAAATTGAGAGTAAGTTTTGACAAAATAAGAGTGAGTTGGATGTCTAATCTTTCTTAAAAAGAAAACATATATTAATAATGTGTCTCAGAAATCAGCATCCTTAATACTTTCTCACTGAAATGTCAGCTCTTTGAAATATCTGGCTTTGAGAACAAATGCTAGAGGTAGCCCTAACATTTTGAATAGGAACAATGCACTCCACATCTGTTTTTGCTAGAGCTGGACAGATTGTTCCGTGGTTAAAAGCAGACACTCTACAGGACCCATATTCTGCTCCCAGCACCTACCTCATGTCTCACAATCATCCATAACTCCAGTTCTGGGGACCTAACACCCTCTTCTGACTTCTTTAGGCACCAGGACCTCATGTGATGTACATACATCCATGCAGTCAAAACACTCATACACATTCAACATGTAAATAACTTTTAAATTTTCATTCTATTCCTGTTCTTAAACAAACAAACAAACAAAAAAAACCTCTGTCTTCTAAGGGAAACAATTCCTAGCCTTTTCAAAATAAAAAAGTGTATCTCTTTAGCAACCATTTTTCTGGACAAACTATTTTGAGCTAGGCATTTCTCTTTCCTGGACCATAAACCACATTGCTATTCAAACAAAATAGAATTATCAGCCCTGAAGGCTCTTCTTTTATTTACTCATAAGGCCAGGAAGCTTTAAAAATAAACACTGTAATACACTGGACTTTGCTGTGATAAAGGACAGAAATTGCCATTCTAAAGGCTGCATAAACTTCATTATAACCTTGCTGCAACTCTTCAAAGCAATTCCACAAAGAAAGCATATATTGAGGCTTATCCTTTGTAGAGAAGTTTGTATCCTAAAAATACATTTGTATGTTTTATTCTCCAGTGAGAGACTGGGATAGTTCTGACATCATGCTATCAACAGCCTACAGGGTCAGAATTATTGTCCTCATTTTACAAACCTCCACAAAGTTCAGCTCATCTCATCTCACGTAAGTGAAGGAGCAAAATCAGAACCTAGGCCTATGAGTCCTAGAGAGAGGGTCTTCTCACCACAGCCTAAAGAAGAAAAGAGAGATTCAAATGTCACGTGGCATAGTTATGGAATGCTGGTCACTCTGAGGCCCACATCCTTCTCATCCATATTGGGGAATACAAATTAGGTCTCTAGTTTTCTGAAAACAAGATAATCCCCATGAAGCTTCCATGTTTTGCAAAACATAATTTCCTAATTTTCGTTTGTTCCATTGTTTTGCTGCTGTTAACCCGGGGTCTTGTCTAGCCTAGGCTGGCCTAAACTTTGCTGTGAAACTGAGAATGAACTTGAACTTTGATTCTTCTGTCCTCAGCTACTCTAAGCTGAGGGGTTGAATGTAACACAATGCCTCGTTACATATTTATATTTATTCATTTGTGTGTACATTTATGTGTGGGCCTAAGGCACATGTGTGCAGGTCAAGGACAACTTGCCCTAGTAAGTTTTCTCCTTCAAACATGTGGGTTGCACTCAGATTGTGGGGAGGCTTACTAACCAGCATCTTTACTGGATGAATTATCTCATTGCCCTAAATATCTGATTTTTAAAAACCATAGCTAGATTTTTATTTTAACTTAACCCAAGCCAGTGTCCACTACAGCACAGGAAGAGTATTTTTTCTAAGCTATTCATTCTTTCAGTAATAATTCTTTACTGACTGGTATTACATAGTAACCTATTTGAGGAAATTTAATTATTCTTTTTCCACTAGACAGTCTGCTTACACAGAATCCAGTCTTAATTAACCACACAATAGAGGTGTCTCAGATATTTAGGTCATCTCAGGCTTCTGGGGGTTTTGTTTGTTTCTTTTCCCTCTGGTCTGGAGGATAATTAGCTCCTTGGCATTTGACAAGGCACACTCTTACAATGACTCGTCTGTGTCAGCTGAGGTTGACTAGCCATGACACTGTAAATAAGGTCTAGTCTGAAAACATCTTTAGAAAGTTTTCCTTGCTGAGGGCTCGGGATGTATCTAAGCATTAGAGTGCTTTCTTAGCATGCTCCAAGTTCTGGGTCTGATTCTCAGCCTTGCAGTAAAAGATGTGGTGGTATATATTTGATATGTATTTGGGTCATGCTTAGCCACATAGCATTTAGGGGCAGCCTAAAATACAAGAGACCCAGACTCAGAAAAAAAGAAAATTGTAAAGAAAGTTACTTTTCTTCCTTATGCCCCAAAAAGAGAGTTGCTGAATGCAATAGACACTGTAAGGGCCACAGGGATGTTCTTGGGGGACTTGGCATCCTCTGAGACTTAAGTTTATGTGCTCATTAAATGGCAATGCATCATAATTAGAGTTTCCAGGAGACTCTCGCTTTCATATAATTCTATTTTTTTAATTTTATCTATTGAACAAACTATACCGTAACAGAGAAATGAGTCCTCCAATCAGAAATGTCTGAATTTCTCCATAAAATGATATTCAACTTTTTAGGCTTTGAGGAGTATCTTGAAAAGGGATGTTTGTGTATGTGCTTAGAATATAGCAGACAGACTATCCAAAAGTCACTTACAAGCTCTTAGTACACTAATGCAGCTGCTGAGGCCTCTAAATTCACACGAGTCCCTGTTTAAGAGTTCTGAAAAGATTCTTGCTACTTTGCTGTGCTCCATGAACAGCTCTATCAAGAATCTAAGAAGAAAAAAGAAATAAGCCACTGACAATTATACATGACAAAGAGTCTATGCCTAACAGAAATTGATGCAACTTGACTTATGACTGAATGTGCCAGGACAGGAACCCAACTCTTCACAGTCATGGTGTTATATAGAACTAAAAGCCAGAATCTTGGTACTTTATAATAGCTTGGAGTTCCCATCATGAGCAAAGAAAAAGTATTGCTTTTTGGCTCAGTGTGCTGTCCTGTGCCTGCCTTGGGAGAACCAGTGTGTGTGTGTGAGTGTGTGTGTGTGTGTGTTTACTGGATTCATTAGTAAAGGTCTCTGAGTGAAAAGCAAGTTGTTCTCCATCTGAGGCAAATTAATGTAGATGGTGTCTGCTCAGACATTTAAAAGTTTCCAAGTGTGCTTTTAACCTACATGGAAATTATCCTGAAGATGAGGACTTACACATTGCTGTCGAGATTGGAAAAAAAGAGATAAATGACTTGATAGTTTGAATGCTAGCTGGTGTATGTACTCTGTTAGCCAACTGAAGTGAATCCCAGTGACCTAGGACATCCCCGCCCACTAGTAAGGATTCTTTATAAAAACGATTTCAGGAGATGACCACATGGTGAAAATCTCTGCAGCACCAGATCACTCTTGACGTTTAGGGTTGGCTAATAAGAAAGCTTGGTAACCAATGATAAATCTGGTGACCTCACAGACCAAATAAGAGCGAGATTGAAGGCATGTCAAAGAAATGAATCCAGGTGAGTCTGTATCACTGGCAGGTCAATCTTAATCGGGGAAAAAGCTTACGGATAAATGCAATATGCCAAAGTACATGTGTATTCCCCAGAGGTGCCCCTTTCTATCTTGACTTGGTACTGAAAGTCATCCAAGGTCTACCTTTGAAGGCAGGTTCATGGCCACAGTTGACTCTTCCCTCTCTTTCTCCCCAGGCCCTGCTGCAAAAAAGAAGTATGTCAGTTATAATAACCTGGTTATCTAACCTGTTCCATCCCATGGAACCACGGAGGAGGAAGACCCTCAGTTATTTTGGCACCCAACCTGGCATAGGACAATTTTGGTCCTGCCTGCTTCCTATCTCTGGAGGAGCTTCTCCAGCTGGGAGACCAACGTTAGAGGATCCACACATCCTACCTAAACAGCTGCTTTCTGAGACACCTTTACTTTATCTTGGCTTAACAAGTCATTGGCATCAGCACTGCCATCTTGGCTGCAATTCTGGACTCCCTAAGCAAAGGGAGAGTTGAGACTCAAGTCCCACCTGGCTCTTTTGGATGAACTGCTGAGAGCCTCCAGACTGATTTTGGGGGCTGACTTGTCTTTCTACGTATGTACTTCCAGGATGCAAGGTTTTGAAATTTTCTGTACAGTTTGTGAGGACATTTGCACTTTGCCACTCAATGTTGTACCTCGGTTCACTATTTGTTTTTGAATGCCCTGTTTTCATAGAACCTTTTCCTCTCAGATGGTGGAATCTTTGGGAAAAAAAAAAACAACTAATTAAAAAAATCTCGGCAGACATAAGAGAACACAAACCCCCATGCACATCTGTAAACGTCTGTGTGGTTATGATTATAGTACCACGGAAAATCATGTTATTTTTTTTAAACACACATGCACACACAAAAGATATTTAAAGACCAAAAACTGTGCTGAGAAGATATACCCCACCTATCTTTGGTACACGGTAGGTGATGTGATGTGAAAGAAAAGCATTGGCTAAGTGGAATAGAGGTCTTGATCTTTGGAATGCATGCCAGTAATGTATTTTACAGTACATGTTAATAATTTATGTTTAATATTTGTATTTGTGTTCCCCTTTATTATTTTACTTAGGGTAAATGAATATTTTGCAATAATTTTAATGATTATTAAGCTATTTGAAGGAAAGAATATGGATTTTTCATGTCTTGAGGTTTTGTTCATGCCCCCTATGACTGACCAATGTGATAAGGACTTTAAAAAGAAGCATGTATGTTTTTTACTGTTTGTAATAAGTACTTTCGTTAATATTGCTGCTTATGTGTCACTTTAGTGGAAAAAAAATCTCTTGCTGAAGAAAAATTCCCTTTCCATTCTCTTCCAGTTCTGTGGTATTGTCCAAGAATGTATCAATAAAATACTTTGGTTAACTTTTTTATTTTCTGTAGTAAGTGCTGTAGCTGTCTTCTACTGCCTGTGCTTGTATTTTATTGAAATCCTAAGCTACAGAACACTAGGGAAAGCTCAAGTCCTATGTTTCCAACAACATGTTTCTGAAATATAAAGCAAACCCTAGAGCCACTGAAGGCTCTCTTAGAAAAGGGAGAATCACAAAACCCAAGCATTCTTTCCCTCTATAAATGAAGTTCAATTCTTAAAGATTCTCAGTACTTTACATAAAATTCATTGAAAGGTTAAACATTTCCACAAAACTGAATGGAAAGGTCATAGGACATAGAAACAGATAACCAAGGCAATGGAATTGTTTTTGCATACAAATATGGTGACCAAAACTCAGGACTCTATAGTCTCTAGTACAAAAATAAAATAAAAACTAAACAAACAAACACGTCCAAGAAGTCACTCACAGCAGCCAACTTACCAGGAACATACCATGATCTTCTTGTACAGGATGACACTGGTACTTTTCACTCTAAGTGGGTCCCCAAATCCAAAATATATTCAAATGTATCCAGACTAATGGCAAAGGAAATGTCTCAGATGTAAGAAGATTCCCACACAATAAAGAAGACCCAAGTTTGAACCCTAGAATCAATGCTAATAAAAGGCCAGACTCAGTGTTGTGGACTTGTAATCCCAGCAGTGAAGAGGTGAAGACCACAAGATTCCTCTATATTCTAGAAAGGCAATCAAGCCAAATAAGTGACCTCCAGACCAATACGAGTTGTTTCAGAAAAAGAGGAACAAAGAAGTCAAATCCTCAATTTGACACACACACACAAACACATACAAAGAGAGAGCGGTTGGTTGGATAGATAGATAGACAGACAGACAGACAGATAGATACATAGATGATAGATAGATAGACAGATATAGATAGAGACATAGATAATATATCTAGATGATCAATATATGTAGATGATAAATAAATAGTTTCAATAAATATTCTATTGTCACCAGTTTTCCTACACTGCAAGGTAAAACCCTCATAGTTCTCCTATTTTTGGTCTTTGTCAAGTTCTTCCTGTAGTCTTTTGCAAGCAATGTTTTTAAAGGTACTCCAAAATTCATTTTTTTATCAGACTGCAGAAAATAAATTGCTTTTCCTACTTTCTCCTATTCCTTCAACATCCACAAACTAATAGACCATGGAAAAATTGCAAATCAAAACAGAAACATTTTGAATTATCCACATTTCTTTTTTCTTGAGTGTGGAGTAAAACCCTGTTTAGAAGCTGGCTCCTTTTCCTGCTTACTACCCTCAGGTAGCTTATATAGACATTCTCCATGTCCTCAGCTACAAAACGACTCCTGTAGAATCTACTTCATAGGATAGTAAGGGTGAAGAGAGAAAATTCCTCCCACAGATCTCAAAGTTGCTTAGTAAATGACTGTTCAACACGGCAGCTCTCAGGACCATGGCTTCTGCTACCACTAGCACCATCATCAGGCTGCCTATATCTTTTTTTTTTTAATCTTGCAGTGCCTTCCCCTTCCATATAGGGAAACAGGCTCTATAAAATACCATGTGAACAGGTCATCCTGTGTGGCAGTCCTGTTGCAGAATCACTGGCATTTAGGAATTACATAAAAACATTTTTTTTCAGTTCTTCAAATGTTCAACCAAGAATGCTAAGAAGCCATTGAATAAATGCATACGGTGTTCAGGGTAAGAAAGGGCTCCTCCTGAAAACAACTGCTCTATACATTTATTCTCACAGTAAAGCTGAGCTAATCGGTAGTGATGACTAAGAGAAGGGTATAGCACCATATATAAGGAATTATTAAATATGTCTCATAGTTTATATAGGCTCTGCATGTTGCATACATTGAAATGTATGTCTATATAAATTTGCTCAGTCCTCAAAAGCGCTTCTAACATCTTGCACCGCTTCTACCTCCCACTAAGCATCTGGGATTCAAGTTTGTCTGTAGCAATAGTGCAAATGTATCAGAAAATAGAGTACCAGGTCACATCAATAACAGATCCATAACTTATATCTGGAGTGTCCCTCTCAAAGGTCCTTTGTGTGTTGAACGCTTGGTTCTATATTGACACTTTGGGAAAGTGGTAGAATCTGAATAGTGAGACCTAGTAAGAAGGTTTCAGATCACTGGAGGTGTTTCCCAGCACATTTCCTCCCAATATTTCTCCTCCTTATTCAGTCCTTTGTTAGTTATTATCATGTCTGGTCTTTGCTCACACTGTTTGAAAGGACAGTGATTGACCAACATCCCAGGGAGCCAATTTACTCACCTTATTTTTCTTTATGGAACTTATGATCGCTATCTAACTTTAGAGATTTGTTTCACTGCTTTTGTCTGCCCCTCTTTAGCATTCTGTTTCAGAAGGTCAGATATTTTAAGTCTTGCACATGGTAATCTCCTAATGCTTAGACTGATGCTCAGCAGGTAGCATATTATCCTAGAGATATTTACATCTGACTCAGATAGAACAAACTGGATAAATAAACAAAGTGTAAAACTAAAGAAATATGGCAAGAGATCTAGAAGAGGTGACAGGGGTGGTCAGCTGAACAAGGCATCAGAGATGGCAGTCAAAAGCTGAACAAGACTCTGATAAAGACGAGGAAAGGAAGAGGGATATATGACCATTCCACACACAGCCTCCACAGCCTCCACTTCTACGAGATGGATATCTTTTGACAAGAAGATGAACCAGCCTTTTGGGTAAGTAAATTGGGATCTTGATGTAGACAGGTAAATATCCTAAATCAGAATGCTTTCATTGAAAGAAAGCACCCACACCTTCAGCCCCACCCAGTAGCTGGTACTAACGAGGCTAAGGCAGGAGAACTATTATGAGTTCAAGACCAGGCTGGGTTACAGAGTGACACCCTCATTCAGACAATCAAGAAGAATGGATAAGGAGACAAAGAAGACAGAGAGGGGTTGGAGTAGGATAGCACCAGACTCCTTATTAGAATTCTGTTAGGATAGAGTTCTGATCTCTGCTTCTTGCCAGTGTCAAAGGACAGAATTACAATTTCAAATCTTAATTGGCTTTCTTTTTAAGTCTCAAATTGGGCAACTCTTCAGTCCATAAGATGGATTATGTCTTCCAGTGAGCCAAGCAAATGAGGTTGGCTTCATATACAGAAAAAGGCAACAAAAAGCAGATGGGTCATCTCAAAGTGACTTTCCTCATAAGAAGGAACAGAGAGATTGAACAACCACCAAATAACAGATTGATCAGTTGCAGTTGCCGTTTCCTGAGGCTGACTGAAGTCAAGGGAACTTCACTACTGTGCTAGTGGAAAGTGACCAGTTGGGCAAGTTTGTCTTTTACGTCTCTGATCCTGATAAACAGCGTAGTCTTGGCTCAGTGACATGGAACTGCAGCAGGAGTGGTTCCATTTTGACTTCCAGCCTGCTGTACTGAGGCATAGTGGAGGAGTTCAATCCAAAACAATGGCTTCCTGTAATTTTTATTTAACACCAGCTACAAAAATCTCTGGCAATTCATGTAGCCTGGGACCCTCTCCCTCTTCATCTTTGTAATGGAGATGGGATACTCATGCAAATCTCCGTCATTCATTCATCTATAAATTTGTTCCAGAACATTAGTTCATTCTCAGATTGTGCCAACCAAGAATGAACACCACCGTCAGAAACAGCATTGGATGTGGTAACCAGTGTGCAACATGGGTAAGAATAATCACTCCACTGCTATCACCACAGCAGACACAGCCTGAGGTATCCAGCAGTATTTTTGGCAGCCACTTTCTGCAAACAAAGGCAATTAGACTCCAGTGAGCATTCCAGAGCCCCTAAGCCAACTGCTTCTGCTGTTATTTCCCATCTCATATTTCCTCTATAGTTAATCCCTCCTGAAGGTTTTGATTTATAATGTTGAATTCAGTGCCTTCAAAGTCCTAATGCCTTGATATATTCTCCACCCTTCCAACTGCTGTCTTGGTGGTAATGATATCTTGCCAACCCTCAGACAAGGCACTGATAAAATTCTGACCGAAGTTGAGTATGGCCCTGGAGAATTCTACAGAAACCTGTGGTTTTGGTATGTTCATCAGGTAACAGAATTCTGGTCATTTCATCATTTAGTATCAACAAAGCACTACACAGTCAATTAGTCTGAGTTATTCTCTCATGCGTATCAATAACAGACACGTGAAAAGAAGGATATTTCTCACACCTTGTAAAAATTTAGACACATGGCTTCTGCCTTTGGTGACCATGACCATTCACTGCATGCATACCACACCATTGCGTATCTCCTCCTTTTTTCTACCCCCACCCTGTCGCTCTTTAAAAGAGTTAGGAAATCAATGAATGGTGATGGCGGAAGCAGAGAACAAATTCTGACTTTCATCCTCTCATGTATACTAAACTTTAGTGTCCCTAGGGGTACCTCAGGGTTGTGTTGAGCTTTTAGATTTGGAGGTATCAGTGAGGACCCTGAATCCTGCAGTCTGACAAAACTCTCTGGGAAGGATCATGTTCCAGGCCCTGAACTGGAATTCATTTTTCATGAGCTCTGATTGCACATTAGCTTCTCTAAAGGACTTTCAGATTATATCCATGATCAGACCTTACTCCTGAGAATTCAGATAAGCATGGCATGGGTTAAGCATTTGTATCTCCTCCTTCCTGAGCTTTCTAGGAGATCATAATTAATATTGATAATCCTACCTTTTTCGTGGGCCTTAGAATTTATTAAAGGGCTTATAAAAATATAATGCTGAGCATGGTGGCTAATGCCTATAATACCATCAATTGGGATGCAGAGGTAAGATTGCTCCAAGTTGAGGTTCAGTGTGATCTACAAAGTGAGTAGTAGGATGTACGGATGTATTAGGAGACCCTGTCTCAACAAACCAAAACCAAGTCAGAGGAAACAAGCAAACAGACAAGAAGCCACTGTGCTGTGCACCACACCGAGTTTAGTAAGTCTGGGTGGGGAGACCTGAAAGTGCACTTCAAATTGCTGCCCAGACACAAGACACTGCTGCCCCATGGTTCCAACTTTGTTCAAATATCAGGCACCTAAAATCTTTTCCTCCAGCATTAGCTTTACCCATAATAAAACAACAAAGATAAGCCAGAAAAACAAAACAAAACAAACAAACAAAAAAACAAAAAAACAGCAGAAAACAGAAACATTTTGGTTGCTGATAGCATACCCTGCACAGCTCCATCCATTCTGGACATTTCGCATCCTGGCTGCCTTTGTGAATCCCTGTCACTGCTCTGTGGTGACCTGTGCTTATCCCACCACCTTCTGGCTTTCAGGAAGTAAGGAAGACCTGATGCAAGCTTAATGTGTAGTCACATTTGTCTCCTTTAGTCACTTTTCTATTTATTCCTCTTCCTTGAGGTCATAGCTAGAGAGCCGAAATTCTCTTTAGTACTAAGTATAGGTCTCTTGCTCTCTAGTTCATTACTAGAGTTACTTGTGCCCCTTCGAACGTTGTCATCTCCAGGCATACTCTCCTTGCTTGGTTATATCCAGGTTGCTAAAACCACCCTCCATCAGGACCACAGGGGACATTGGATTTTACCTCTGAGATTCTTTTTCTCTAGATGCACTTTGCTGCTCCAAATTAGATTCAGAATAAAACAGTTCTTATAGTTTTATTCTTCCATCAGGTGTTGAGATAGATGATACTAGTACACATAATGCAAACATGTTTTTGGGTACAGAGAGTATACCAGGCACTATTCCAAATTCTTGGAGTCAGGGTCCCTGGCTAAGATGACTGAGTCCCTCCCTGTCTCTGAAGATCAGCATTCTACAGGGGCGGTTGCTCAGTAGATGTACTTTGTCCCTGAGATGGCTCTTCAAGGAATACAATCTGATTCTCTGCAGATTCCAGACTCTCTGCATTTCTTCTGTTCTCCAAAGACCCCCTTTACTTCTACTTAGAAAACTTAGGCATGCACACATACTGTTTTATCTGTTATTCAACTGCCCTATGAGCTAAGAGCGCATGAGATTCAGGTGGGCACAGACCCCGCTGTCAACAACCTGCTTTTATAGTTAAGAAATGACTTTGCCTCCCAACAGCAGGAAGCTATTCACTATGGGGGGAAAAAAGAAAACAGTGCTTTCCCAGGGAGAAATCATTCTTTGCATCATGAACTGGCTGGTGCATCCACTGTTAGAGTTAGTAAAGTATTCTTGATTTTAGCCTGTTCCTTCTAACAAACAAGAGGGTCTCCGGAAGAGGCTGCATGTAGCTATGAGATGGGAAGTTACAGAGTCCACATTACCAATGCTGTCCTGCTGGGGGATACTTACTGACTGCTAAGAGTAACAGCCAGGCAGAAGCACCAGGTCCCTGAGCTGAGTGGGCAAGCAGGAAGGCATTTTTGTCTCTTCAGACATGCTGTGAATGGAGAGAGCAGAGATCAATTATTGAGGAACTGGCTGAGCATCTGGCACTGTGTTACCCTAAACATAGGTACCATTTAAACTTGAAAACATCTACTCCCTTTATGTGTGTTGTTGGGGGTCATGCATGTGCGTACAATATATGTGGTCTGACTAGAAGGAAAGAGAAAAGGCCAGGTAATTCCCTAATGACATGTTAATAAATGGCAGGGTAGAATTTGAACCCCTACTACTTCAGTGGCTAAATTATAAAGCCTAGAAAATAATTTATTTAGCTCCTTTTTTTTTTTAAGTTTGGGTATAGGTTAAGCACAGGTCACATGCATGTTATAAACACATGTTATAACACTAAGCTCCAGATGCTGTTTTTCTCCAAATACCACCATAACCACTATATAGGAAATAAACAGCTAACAGGAATAAAATACAATTTTTTAAAAAACTATATGCACAGAAAGTACATAATAATTACACAAGGTAGAACATTAAACTATACTGAAAGTGACTCAGAAGGGAAAATGTAACAGAGAAAGGCTCATGGTCATTTTCAAAATTATCTCAACTGCATAAAATATATCTTCCTTGGTATGTATATGTGCATTTATATATATATATATATACATATATATATGTATATATATATACAATATCATGAATTATTATTTGCTCCTTCTTTTCCTCCTTTATTTTCACTCCCCTTTGCAATGTAGATATGCTCTATTTATATCCACAGGAAAGTAGTTTTAAAGCCATCCTATGGGTCTCTGCTCAGAGAGCAAACAGCACAGATTGTGGGCTTCCTGTTGAAAAGCATCTGTAAACACAAACCACAGAACTGTTATTCTAGACCTTGTGGCTGCAGTAGAAATACTTGTGAATTTGGCAAACTATCCAGGCATAGTTTCCATTCCACAACAACAAAAGCAGAAATCCCAAGGAAAAGGTAGGCAAAGATGTATTTCCTAAGTTCCACAGAGAATGTTCTTGAGAGAAATACAGACATCAGCCACTAAGCACTGAATGAGACAGTTATTATAAATTATAGCCATCCCCATCATACATCACAGTTCTCACTCATCTGGAAATCAGATGTGAAAAGGAAGATGTCCATGGAAAATTGTGAATTGTAGTGAAATTTTGATATTGCTATGGTTCTGTAGTAATGACTCACTTTATTGCTAAAACAAAGACAAAGAAAGACATACATGGACCAGTAATGATAGTGCTGAGTTTAGAAGAGGTGATGGCTGTGTCAAGAGCCTTGGAATCTGCAAACAAAATAATCAAATTTGAGATTTACTTTATTACTTATTATTTATTGAGCATTTATATTAAATTGTCAGCATGCTTCTTGGACTATTTGATGAACCACATTGATATAACTGACTTCAGGGTTAACAAACTTGTTATATCCATGGCCCTTCATCCTTGTCTTATTTAGCATCCTGTTAGAAGGGTATGTCCATTCCCACTGGACATAGGAGGAAAATGAGAAGCAACAGAGCTTAATTAAGCCAACTGTTTCACCCTCACAGTTAGTAAATGGTAAAGTGAAAGAGAGACTTTATATGCACCATAAAAGGCTCTGTGGGAGGGTTGGCAGAGAGTCTGTGTTTATGAAAGAGAAGCAGAGCTTCCATGCAATCATTCACAGGCCATGTAGATCTGTTATGCTATCCCGTCTATTTAAAATCTCATGATCAAGATGCCACTACAAGTAAAGCTACAATGTCTCTCAGTGGAAGCAAGCAATTGCCTTTTAAAACCCTTGGTCCTTTGCTGCTTATTTTAATGTTCAGTTAAACCATCACATATTTCATGCTTACAGCTGGTGATGCCCAGGAGATGAACACTAGAGATTTTAGCTACTGAGAGGATTTCAGAAGCACAGCAGGAATCCATCACAGAGAAATCAGTATCTATGAAACATCTATTTAAATGTAGTTCAGTCTCCTCAACTGATCTTCTGAAAGGTGACCAACACCTTAATTTTGCCTAGGACTCTTCTCACTTTGGCATTAAAGCGCAACTTCTAAGGAAACTGCCCAACGCTAGGCAAAATAAGATTGACAGTCACACTAAGGGTAAAACACTTAATGATCCTACCTGATTAAACATCAAACTACAGCATTTTTAACTGAAGCACATGGGTATCATATGTAAACACATTCACACCTAGTTCCAGAGAGAAAACTTGATGGGTCAGACAACACATAAAGCTATGTGAAAAACTCCTTAATGCGAAATATACTAGAAAAGGGAAGAAGTCTTCTCATAAGAAAGAACTAAAACCTGAAACTCAGAGATGTTTCAGACACTGCACAAATATCAGGGCCTTAGTTTCATGAGCTTTTCCACAATGACATATCTTGTCTGTAAGAAGTACAGCGATGTCTTTAAATTTAGAAAGGAAGAGACATTCCTTAAACGTGAGTCATTCATTAAATGAGAAAATAGTGCTTAAAACTCACTCTTTAAAAAATGACAAGATAGGGGGTTACTGCTCCTTTGTAAACCAGGGATTGAAAGTCCCCCAACCAAAGCTGTATTCTATACATTTAAAGACATGCCTGTGTCTCTAACATCTATTTTCCTATAATCCTCCTGATGACGGCCAGTACAGAACTAAAACTTTAATTTGAGTTCTGCTTGAGAATAGGCTGGATATGCGATCCTGACAGAAGGAAGTGGTGACAAGCATTGCTTTGGAAAAAAAATGTTTTAAAAATCATAACAAAAACCATGAAGTGTTGTATCAAGGGTAGCCTGAGGTCTTTGGTTATCTCAGAAAGTGGAAGCAGATACTCAAAACCTAGAAACTGGGGTCCAAAGCAAGCAGTTAGGGGAATGTTGAGACTTAATGTTGATGGTCTATGTGAATTTGTTAAAATGAGTGCTGTGAGATAAGGATACCAATAAAATTGTCACTGCAAAGCCTGTTACTTTGTACAATGAATAAACACTAATAAACGAAAAAAAAAAAAAAACTCCTTAATGCACTTCTCCGTTCCCCCATTCTCCTAAAGATTCTCATTCATTCTAAAGGTTCTTTCAAACGTCCCATTTTTACATTAACAAAAATGACACAGCGGACACCCTGAAATACATATATATTTTGAGCAGAAAGCTTCTATTTTAAGGTTTCTAACAGTTAACGACCTGTAATTTAACTTGAAGCAGGATTAAAAAAAAAAAAAAAAAAAAGATGGGAAAAAGTGTGGAAACATGAGAAAAGAAAGGTTGGTAACCTGGGTGAAGATGTGATCTTTCTCCTGGGGGGCTTTAATCAGCTTTGGATCAAGAATTCCAAAACAACTGACAAGAGTTTGTTTGTAGCCTATCACCCTTCCAAGGTCTGAGCCTCTAGGTAAGAATCTAGGCAAAAATTTCATTTATGAAAAAACAAAACAAAACAAACAAACAAACAAACAAAACAATGAGCTAAGCCCCCTTGGAACAAAACTCTGTTGCTCCTGGTGGTGTCTGATCAAAATAATCACTTCCAAAGCAACTAAGGAGAAAACCAATAGTGCCTAGTATGGAAAAGGAGACTAGACATAAAGAAGAGAAAGATCTCTTAGAAACCTATTGAATAATGGCATCCCAGACCATCCAAAATGTTGCATTCGTTGCTAAGACACTGGAGAGTGGTTCTTTGAAACATCCCTCCTATGCCTATAGTTTTGTTTTATTATTTCCCCAAATGCCTTTACTTTCTATTGTTTTTATTTATCCCTTTCTACTCCTCTTGTGTTCACACACACTCTCCTCTGAGTCCAGTCAGTGTTGCTTGTATGGTGTGTTTATAGGACTGACCACTCAGTATTGGATATTCAATCAGGCTTGTCCTTGGGGAATTCTAATTCTTTATGTCTCAGCAGTTGTTAATTGCTTGTAGCTCTTTATCAAGGAGAGATTCAGTGTGGAGCTCCATGAGATAAGATCTTTCAGAGAGAGGGGGAAGGCTGAGCAGGCACAGGGTGTGCCTTCTGATTCATATAGATGAACACCCACACTCATATGTAACACACACACACACACACACACACACACACACACACCCCACAAACACAGAAAAAGAGAAACAAACAGCTACACCCTTCCTCGGCTGAGAATTACTTCTATATGGCTGACAGCACAGGGGCACTCATCTGCAAGCCCAGTATATGGATGATTGAGAATTTCAAATTTGAGACTATCTTGTACTATAAAGTGAACACCTACCTAAAAAAATCCAGCTCCTATAGTATGTGATATTAGATAATGGTGATGAATGGCTGTACTACAGATTTAAATGATCACTACACCACATGCTTATGCTCATTTTAGAGGGTACACCTACTTAACCATTTGCTGTGTTTTCCCATCAGCCTCACATACTTCACCTTTATCATATCTTCAGAGGACGTCAGAGTCATGTCAAGGTCAAGTGATAGAGCCTTGCCTATTGCAAAGTATGATTTTCACACAGCAACAAAACGACAGAACACATCTCTCAGAATGCAGCCTTCTGTGTGTGTAAGGTATGCATGGGTGCATGTAAGGGTGTCAGTGAACTTGCCTGTGTGTAAGCATGTGGAGATCATGTGCCCTCCTTCTCTCACTGTCAACCTTAGTTTTAAAGACAGGGTCTATCTCACTGAGCATGGAGCTAACCACTTTGGCGAAACAGTCTGGATAGTGAGCTTCAGGGATCTACCCATCACTGCCTCTTAGTGCTGGTGATGCAGATATGTACCATGTCTGGAATCTTGGTACACATGGGGCTGAGGATCCATCACAGCTCCTTGTGCTTGCAGAACAGCACTTTGTGAGACATCTCCCAGCCCCATCAGCCCTACGGCTAAGTGACATGATGATTTATGCCTGACACACAGGAGAATGTCAAAATCTTCAAATATTGGGATGGGTTTTCTAGTAGTTCAGTGTGGACCTACATAAGATGTGAAAGGAAGGTTACATGGATTAGTAGCTATGTCACTAAGGGAATGGCAACACATGAGGAGAATATCTTTTTATTCCTGTTTTTAAAGACAGGGTTTCTCTGTCTATCCTTGGATATCCTACATTAGTTTTGTAGATCAGGCTGGCTCAAACTCACAGAGATCTGCCTGCCTCTGGCTTTCAAATGCTGAAAGTAAAGGCATATGCCACCATGCCTGGCTGAGAGAAAGAATCTTTAAAATTAAGTATAAATACTCAACTATAATATATAACTACATTTAGAAACAGACGACTTAAAAATTAACATGAAGTCATTTTGTTGTTGTTAGTAAGAAGGCAGTCTGTAGATAATATTAAATATCTGGGTAACTGTCCTTGTTTTAACACACACACACACACACACATACACACACACTAGATTTCACACATCTTCACATTCATGAAATGGCTGCTAGATTTTTAAGACATCAAACCCATATCTCAAGTTACGGTAAGGAAAAAGCCACAGAAACCATCCTGCAGTCTATTATTCAGATGAGAAATTCTTCTCTCAATGTGGTCAGTTCTTTTTGGTTCTGAACATGTCACTGTCTCCTGAAAAGTTGCTGCTTCTAAAAATAAGAGCACAGACTTAGGTGGCTGGGACTCTGTTTCCAAGCATGCTCAGGGAAATGTCATACAGTCTCCCTACTTCAACCAGCTTCTTTCATCTGGGATCTAACAACTCTTTAACAGTACCCTAAACTACTGACACTAATGAAGCATAAGCTAGTATATCTCCATCAAATTTTAAAATTCCATATCAAATATTGAAGATGAGGAGATAACGAGTGAGAAAGAGGGAGAGAGAGAGGAGATTCCTTGGAGAGTTCTGGAGAATGTGGAGGGCAGGGGTGTTCTCTGTTCTCTGAGTGCATCTTTGGAAGCCTACCTGAGCATATATGGGCCCCCACACTTGCTTAACTAAAACTCACCAAGAAGCAGTAGGCTGGCGAGAACCACTCTAGCACATTTTTCACAGGTTTTAGGCACTTTTAGAAGGCCATTCACTTGCTCAGTAGCAGCCACTGTCTCACATTTGCTTCATACTGGATTGTATTTTAAGAGAAATTGCCTCTTCAGCCCCTACTGCTAATGCGCAAGGAATCACAAGGACACATTGGGTTCCAGGCTGCTAGTTCTGCTCCAAAATATCTGAACCCCCCTGTTTTCAACCCACTTTCATCTTCCTTGCAAAAATTAAAACAGGATGAACTCCATATACAGCCCAGGTGGCACTAATAAAAACAAAAACAAAAAATAAAACAAAATAAAACAAAACAAACGAACAAAAAAACTGTATTTGCATCCTCATCTGAACACATTATCCATCTTTGCACAGACTGAAGACACATTTTCTTTACTGATGGATGTTCTTTACTCTCATTTCTGAATTGCCTTAACTTCCTTAGGGTCTTTCAAAATCGACATCAAAAGCCAGTTGATAATCTCTCTAGTAATTACCACTAGTTAAGTATTACAAACACATGACAGTATCAAGGTGCTTCTGCACATCTATTGCCAAGTTCTATGCCCAGATGATGTCCACACACTCTCAACTCTGCCTATCCCAAATCTGCATTGCTCCATTCTGAGAGCCAGAGTACCATACAGTGTGGCTTGGACTGGATAATGATTGTGGAAGTTAGAATAAAATACAGCAGGGTTAACCCACTGTGTGCCCAGCGCTGCAGAAGGCCTAAGGCACCTATTCCATTTAACCAAAGACTGGCAGCGCTGACAGATGGGTTTCCCGGATGAACGTGAAACTGAGAATTCAAATACAAAATATTTCTTAGAATTTGAAAGGGCACAGAAAAGACACAGAGAAGTGCCATGAAAAATGAAAGAGTACAGAGGCCAAGGAGCAAGGGAGGATGGCTCAATGGCCAAGAGCATGTCCTATTCCTCCAGAAGACTAAGTTTGGTTCCTAACATCCACAAAGACCCAAGCTCAGCCCTCAGTACCCACACTCATAGCTTACCTGTAATTCCAGAACAAAAGGAGGCTAATATCCTCTGCTGACCTCAACTGGTGTATGTGACATACTTACACATGCATACACATACATTTGTATTTTTAAAGTATTAAAACAATATTTTTGGTTGAAAGTGTGGCTCAATGGCAGTGTTTGCATCACATGTGGGAGGTATTAATTAGGCTTAAACCACTTGCCACAAAATATATTTTTTAATTATTTTATGCATATGGATGTTCTGCCTATATATGTCTACCATGTGCATTTCTGGGGTCTTTGGAGCAAAAAGACAGCATTGACCCTGGAACTGTATTTGTGAGTCACCATGGGAATGCTGGGAATAAAACCAGTGTCCTCTAGAAGAGCAGCCAGTGCTATTAACTGCAGGACTATTTTTCCAGCTATACCACAAAATATTTTTTTAAAAAGTACTATCCTGCTAGAAGAAGGCAAAAGAAGACCCTGGGAAGTAAATTAGTAAGATGTTTGGCTTAAGTCTAAGTAAACCAAATACTTTGGTGAATATACATTTCCTAGATAGGCTAACTAAATAACAAAAACAAATAGTTTTTTTTTTCTTTTTTTTTCTTTATTAATTACACTTTATTCACTTTGTATCCCCCCTGTGGTTCCCTCTCTCCTCCCATCCCAATCCCTCCCTTCTTCCACCCTCTGCATGCATGCTCCTCCCCAAGTCCACTGATAGGGGAGGTCTTCTTTTCCTTCTTTCTGATCCTTGTCAATTAGGTCTCATCAGGAGTGGCTGCCTTGTCTTCTTCTTCTTCTTTTTTTTTTTTCAATGCAGTTTATTCAGGAACCTTGAACAATCCTCGGACCCTGGGGAAAGCCAGCCCACAGCTTAAATAGCCTCTGGGTAGCCAACCCAGGCGTGCCACGTGTGCAATGCAGATAGGTCCACATTAACAAAGGAAACACATTTAATTATGAATATCCAAGGACTATTCCTCAAAGACAGACTATAGGTTGTTGTGTGTAAAAGGATGCAGTAATGAGCTGAATAGTGTCCCAAAGGTGTTAAGTCCCAACCCAGACCTCTATAAGTGTCACATTCGATTCAAGTGAAGCTTTTTCGGTTGCATCCTATAATGGAATGACCTTCTTGAAATATCCAGGTGTGTCCTTCCTATCACTGTATGCATCCTTAAAAGAGAGTTGTTGATGGATACTTGATGGACAAGAACAGATGAGGAGCAGGCAGTATGACCATGGAAACAAGTGACTGAAATGAGGCATCTACAAGTCAAGGAAGGCCAGTGGCCACAAGGAGCTCAGAGGCCAAGGCCAGAAACAGACTCTTCCTATTCTTGCGTCCTAGTTAATACAGGGGAGAGAAGCAGGATTCCAGATCCAGTGGTGTCTCTGGTGATCACGGCTGTGAGATGACTGGCTTTCACCTGGGAAGATGCTTGCCATTCAGAATGCTCCTAAAGCAAAGGGATAACAATTGCCAATGCAAACTGTTTGGAGCCTACACAGTTGGTGTGGAGGGAGGAGCTGCTTTCTCCACAGTTCCTGAAGCTCAGGAGGAGGAGACCATTCACTTGCTTGGAATGGAGAATCACTCCTCCAACCTGGCAGTTAAGTTTTGAAACATCTCATCCCTAGGATTTAATCCCTTCCTGCTAGAGAGTTTTGTACCAAAGCCAAACTTACACACCCTTAAACTGTCAATCTCTCTCCTCAGGCCAGCGCTCTAGAACACTTGCTTGCTTACTCTAGAAGCCCAAATACCAACTAGAGGTGTTCCTTGACTTATAGTGGAAACATGATCCAGTAAACATATGGCAAGTTGAAAACACTCCAAATTGCAAATGCAGTTGACACATCTAATCTACCAAACATCCATAGGATCACGGAATATTCTTTAGTGTCACAGTTGTCCTTTAAGATGGATGTAAGGCTGATTGGATACTGTGGTTTGTTGCCCTTGCCAGCATGGTGGAGGAGCATCCAGCTTCAGGTTGCTAGCCCAGGAATAGGCTTAAAATTTCAAATCACAGTACAATTTCCATAGGAAGCTTATTACTTTTGAAACATCTTAAAAATTTAAACGGTATAATCTGAGTCATCTGAACTCGGGGCCCATCTGTATCTTGCTGTGCAGTTTACGGGCACCCCCAGGCACCTTTCCATGTCTCTGTATTGAGTCACTTCATTATTCCTTTAATCTGGAATGCTCTGAAACTTTCCCAAGGGACCCATGTTATAAAAGAGCTGAAGATGCTGCATATTCAAGATGGAAGGAAGGGTGTTCTCATACAGACATTCCACTGTCTATTACACTAGGAAGCTCTTAGAGGACAAAGCCAGCTTTCCTGGCAGTGTCAGTGTAGATCTTATTCTGTAAGTGTAGATCTTATTCTTAGTGATACAAGCCAGTAGTCAATAAAACACAGTTACAGAAACAGAATCTCAGAAAATATGAGATCCTAGTCTCTGCGGTCTTGATCCTATCCTCCACTTCAGAAGAAGGGATGGAATATAGAAACACATGTATACAGGAAGCAATGCCCAATGCCCTACACAACATTCTTCTTCCATGGACAACTCAGGTACCATGAAGCTATATGCTAGGAAATGTCCGCTGTCAGTCCAGAGCCTACCTCTTCTCTCAGGGTGTTCAAGCACAGAAGCACACAGGGCTGGGAAGGATGAAGTGGAGCCAGAATGGGTGGGTCTGCAGGAACCCAGTGGGGGCTGGGAGTGCTGGGAGTGGGGAAGACTTCTCTGAGGATCTTAGTGTTACAACTTTCTTGGTCTATAGCAGTGGGGGTCCGCTTGGCATCAGACCAGAAGGAAGGAAGCCTGGCGAGCAAGTGGGTCGAGGAGCCCAATGCGGTGGTGAGCAGTCAGAGGGACTCATGATTGAAATTTTCAGGGTTTGGACACAACACAACCTTGCTCTAGCTCCATGCCAGTTTCCCTGGTGGCACAGTCCCTGTGCTTCACAGTCCATCATATGGAGACATTCAGTAGACTGTTTTAATGCTACACCGATGAGAAACATGTGCAAATTTTGTTGTGCTGAATATCAATTTAGGCACATGGGGAGGTTATGCAAACACCTACTGATGAAAAAGTACAAACCAGCAAAACAAGACTCCCCTAAGCCTCTTTATGTTCAATATAAAGGAATTACTAGCCACGTGTTATAACACTAACTGCAGAAAACAGCATGCTAGAGCCCATGACTATTTTGAAGATGTATCAGAACACACCCCTGAAAGTACCAGGAAGCACTGCCATTAGATTCCAGGCAGGTGGTGAGGTAGGCAATGAGCAGCAAGCATGATGTAGCCAGACATGGAGACCACTAGTGTTTCTGAGGCAATGGGCTTCATTCTCACAGATTAAATTGCACAAAAGACAAATTTTCAGAGAAGTTCCTCACCTGAGCAAAGTTCCTCACCCAGAGATTGCTGAGAACAGGATGACAAAAGATGAGACCTGGTTTCTCCAAAACACCCCACATACTCTGGGACCATGTTATTTGTCTGCAGGCAAAAGAGCAGACTTCTAAAACTTCAACCATCAAGAAAACCTGGATCCTTCCTCAGGACCTCTGTCAGGTGACCCTCTGATCACGTGACTCCTTTCTAGGACCACAGTCTTCCCTCAGCACAGGCTAAGTTTTGTCTCCACCATAGCGTACCCATCCTTATACACATTCTAAATTAAAAGTCGTCACTTTAAGCATAAGAAAGAGAACTGAACATAATAACCCCCCAAAATTGATCATGGTAATTCTATAAATTGATTTCAGATGACAGTGAAGGTGATGATTACCCGTAATTTTCAACTTGACACAAACCTGAAAACACAGGTGAAAACGTTTCACTGAAGGATTGGCTACCTTGGGTTGGCTTGAGGGCAATTCTGTGAAAGACTGTCTCAGTTTAATTCACAGAGCGGGGAGGGGCCGGCTCACTAGGAGAGGCAGTGTTTCCTAGGCAAGGGATTCCAAACTGAGTAAGAGTGTAGAAATATAGCTGAGGAAGATGAGCAAGTGGGGTGTGTTGTCATTATAGTTCCGCTCTCGACTGTGGAGATGCAGGGACTAGTTGCTTCAAGCTCCCACAGCTTTGGATTCCCTGTAAGAACAGACTGTAACCTGGAACAGTAAGCTAAAATTAACCCTTCTCACCTGAGTTGCTTTTTGTCAAGAGTATTTTTATCACACCAACAGACATAAAGCTAGAGGAGTGGCATTTGCCTTTATAGCAGTGGAGAATCTCAGTGAGCCACCAGGAAGTCACATCTATTTCCAATCCTGGGAATAGCACTGAGAAGAAAAAAAGTCTCATTTATCCCATTTAAATATCACCAAGTTTTTGAGCTGGAGAGATGGCTCAGAGGTTAAGGGAACCACTTGCTCTTCCAGATGGTCCTGAGTTCAATCCCCAGCAACCACGTGGTAGCTCGAAACCATTTATAATGAGATTTGGTGCCCTCTGCTGGCTGTTAGGCAGAACACTTTATACATAATAAATTAAATAAATAAATATATTAAAAAATATATACAGCCAAATTTTGATGCAACTTTATCCAAAAGTTAACATAAGTTATGAGTTGGACTCTAGTATCAATATTTTTATAATTTCTTCAAAACTCAAACTATCTATACATTTCCAATCCATGCCACTTTTTGTATCCCATGGGCCAAACATGCAGAAGCTCTTCCAAGTTCTTCATCATATTGTGAGTGTAGGATGAGCATATAATTTAGAGGTGGAATGTTGGCCTCGTATGAGTGAAATACAGGATTCCACCACTAGTATAACAAAAAGAATAAAAGGGGAGGGGGATGAAAAAGAGAGTGAGAGGAAAGAAAGAGAGAGAATGAGGAAGGGAAGAAGAAAAAGAGGGGAAGAAGAAAAATGAAGAGGTGAGATGAAGGGAAAGGAGGTGAAAAGTAAGGATATCTGGAGGGAAAGAGGGAGAGAAGGAAGAACGGAGGAAAGGAGAAAAAGAAGTGATGTGAAAAGGAAGGAAGAGAGAAGGGGGAAGGAAAGGGAAAAGAAGTGTGATAGAGGAAGGCAGAGAAAGTATGGAAGGAGAAGAGGAAGAGAAGAAAGGGAAGAATGGAGAAAGAGAATGAAGAGAGAGAGAGAGAGAAGAAGAAGGAGAAGGAGAAGCCAGAGACCTTGAAATGAGGGTGGGATGGAAGGAAAGAGCAAAAGTGAGAGATAAAGAGAGAAAGAGGTAGACTGATAAAATATCCTGGAGATTTAATGCAGTAGTAGACTGCTCACAAGACCCTGAGCTCCATCCCTAGCATGAAAAAGAAAAAAGGAGGGAGGAAGGGAGAAAGGGTAGAAGGAAGGGAGGAAGGAAGAAAGGAAGGAAAGAAGAAAAGAGGAAGGAAGGAAACACTTAATACATGGGTGTAGTTTATTTCAACTTTAGCCTCCAATTGTTGTGTTTATGCTGGCTCTCAGGAACCTCGGGGAACTCACTGTGCACTCAAGCCTTGGCCCGGACACTGGTGATAGCAGTGTACCAAGTACCTGGCTTTCCTCCATGATTAGCACAGTCTTGCATGGAGAAAAGACTCAGGGAGTTACCAAATAGGTGTTGCACAGCTGCCTGGAACTCCAGCCTCTTGTCAAGTCAGCAGGGCAGACACAGGGTGAAGCATCTCCTTAGTTCTGGCCAGCAGTCTCTTACCTGTGTGAGGACAAAATGTAGGCGTGGTTCTTCCTGGCAAGTCCCTTTTCTCCAGACCCAGGAGGCTTCTGGGGTTTGCACCTTTAGTCAGGATTAGGAAATTTTTAGCCACATCTATGAGAATTTGGGACAAAGGGTCTGAAGGATCAATAGAAGATGACAGATCAGGTGGAGAAGAGGAGAAAGACAGGAGGCAGCAAGACTCTGGGCAGGAGATTGTAGAAGTTAGAAACAAAAGGTGTGAAGGAGTTTGGTACATGTGAGAAATAACCAGAACATAAAAGGGAATTCTAAGAAATGTGTATAGTTGCCTCCCTACATGATGGTTTGTTTCATTTTTGCAAAAGGGTTTTTCACTTTGGCAGGGAGCACAGCATCCCTCCTACCCGGGCTTCTCTAGAGTTACAACATGGGTATGATCTCCTATGCTTGACTTCTTCATGATAATATAGAAAACCATCTGAATTGTTTTCAAATGACCTTTTGGTGTCTTGACCCTGTTGTTTCGGCATGTCCCAGTGAGTTTTTCACTTTAGAGTGTCTGGATTTCTATTTCATGCTGCAGTGGAAACATAACACTCACATTTGTTTCGTTTCTTCATTCTGTTTTGTTTCTGTTGTCCAGACAGGCATTCCTGGAACTTTCCGTGCAACTCAGGCATGTGAGAAGCTGAGGATCCTCCTGTGACTCAGTTTCCTGAGTGCTGGGAATACAGGAGGGCAGCATCATGCTCAGTTTGTGTTTCTTTTTATGATCTTACAGACCAGACTGCAGAGAAGACAGGGTGAGAGGTCCTGCAGTCCAGGAGTGATGGAAAAGAAACCGCAGAATTTCCTTCCTCCATTCCATTTTAAAGCCATTCAGAAAGTTCCATGCCCCAAGATGTTTGTCCCCTGACCAACCACCTTGCCTGTAACTTATTTAGAAACATATTTCTATTCAGAAATATTTAGAAACATATGTTGGAGTAAGATCCCATATCCTAAAATAATATTCTTGGAGAAATAAGTGCATCCTAGAGTCGTCTATGTGCCAGACAATCTCATTTCCTCCTCATCCCAGCCTCGCAGGCATTGGTTTTAGGGGGAAGCACATTATAATGTACTAGGATTTGAACTGTATCTCCAAAGGAAGCTCAAGATGGTGTGGTACTGACAGAGAATGGGACAATGTTTGAAAATAAGGCAGATGTAGCTAGCTAGGAAAAGCTCATTCTGACACATGGAGTTTTATGCAGTCATAAAGAAAAATGAAATTGTATTTTTTCCTGGAAAATTGTTTCAACTTGAAATCATTGTATGAAGTAAAATAAAACAATCTTAGAAAGGCACATATGGCAGGGTTTTTCTTTTTAAATTTGTGGCTGCTGGCTTGTATGTTAATAATAAAAACAGATCTACATGTCCATATATAAAGATATAGATATAGATTTTAAAAGTGGGAGAAGAGGGTTGAGAGAATATAAAGAAAGGAGTGAAAACCTGGGAGGGAACAGGGAAAAAATTATGGTCCTAGCAAAGCACATGGTATCCTTTAATGAAATGCATTTATGAAATCCCTTAATGAAATGCATCATTATTCACAATAAATACACACCAGCAAAATTTCAGGGATAAATGAAAAAAAAAAACAAAACAAAACATGAGCACAGATACAGGAAGAAGATGAACAGATGAAAACGGCATCAGACTCAGGAGTGACATGTGTGTCAGCCAAGGAAATCAAAGGTTGCCTACAAAGACCTGATGTTGAGATAATGGTAGTAGGTGTGCTTGTCTGTGTGTGTGTGTGTGTGTGTGTGTGTGCATGTGCGTGTGCCATTACTTTTTCATGGGGAGTATGGCCCTGTCAAATATCCTGAGCTTGAACTTCTGGTCCCTAGAATTACAAGATGATTTGTTTTTCTAATTTAAGCAACCCAGTTTGCAGTATTGCATAAGGAAGGCCTGGCGAATTCAGGTAGAGGCTTTTGGCCATCCTTACTTTGACTTGGACAAACTGTGCCTTTTACATGAAGCATCATCACCCTCCAGCCTCCTCAGCTGAAAAACGCAGATCATGGTGTGTGCTACTGACGGAACTTTCAAACATGGCTTAAACTGAACTGTTTGTCATCTTTTGACCTCAGTTTATTTCACTGATTAGGAATTTTAGAAATGGCAACTTATGCCAGAATTTTTGCAAGTAGGAGCTGAATGATGGCTTGGTTGGCGAACTGTTGCTGTTCCGGGATGAGGACCTGAATCCGAGTCCTAGAACCCAGGGAAAGAGGAAAGATGTAGTAGTACATATATGTAATTGGAGTGCTGGGGAGGTGGAAGCAACACACACATACACACACACACACACACACACACACACACGCACGCGTGCGCGCGCACACATTCACATCTTTGCAGTCATTTCTTACTGTTTATGAGTTAAACAATGAAGACATTATTTGGTTAAAGATCATACCCAGGGACATAGCAGAGTTGGTCTAAAATCAGATTTGATTGACTCAAAAGAGATTATGAAATTTTATTACAAAGACAGATGGAATTTTCTGTAGCATCCGAGTGGGTCCTGAGAAGCAGGATGCATAGGGGGCCCAAGAGAGTGGGGAAAACCATATACAGTGGCGGGTGAGTGTAGCATGTATTGGGCAGTTGAAGTTCAGGGTTGGCCAGTCTTATCTGGCTCTGTCCCTTGTTTCCTATCCTCTGCGGCTACCCCGGGAGTTGATGTTAACATCCACTGCCTTCTTCAAGAGCCCTTGTTTCATCTTTCTGATGTATTCATGTTCCCTGCAAGCATCCAAGTGAGCCAAAGCTGTCCAGTTCCTGGGGCAACCCAGCAGGCTTCCTTCTTTCAAAGCCTGTGGCAGTGCCCTAGGCAGTATGAGAAGAGAGCGCCCTGAGTAAGGGAACCCGTGACACAGCCACACTCTTCTGATCTGAGTTCACCTTCACTTCACACACAAACACTGCCCTGGTTCCTGAGCCTCAGTGCCTGTCACACTAGGGCAATCACTCAGTTCACTGGGGAGGGCCCACTTTGGGGCTACCATTACACCGATTCTGGCTGTACTGTATTTATTTTGAAGAACAGATGAAAAGTTCAAACATAAGACAAAAAAGAATACTCAAGAGCCCTGGTCTGGTGCATGCCTTATCTTTCCTTTCCTGTATTTTCATAAAAGGAAGGATGACACACACAGTCTTGGAAGCTTTGCCTTTAACGAACACAGAAATGTGTCTCTAAAGCAACTCATCCTCATTCTCTGATTCTAGAGGACAATATATACCAAAGAGCAAACATAGCAAAAAGGTAAAAGAAAGAAAACAGCCTAGAAATCACTCAGCCCAGAGTTAGGTTAATGGCACTTGTGGTTACTCCTCTTCTAATCCCAGCATAATTGGTGAGGTTTTGTGTTTACCTGGAGAAGGTTTTATCCCTTCTGGGCACTCACTACAAAGGGATACACACAGAAATTTTAAAATGGAATGATTTAATCTCTCCCCTTTGTAAGAAAGTTGCCAGTTAATGAAACGTCTGGGAGAATTTGTAAATGTTGCCTGACCCTGATCTGAGGCTACCCAGGGATTGAAAAGCAGCCACGCAACCGTGCTTTAGCACACTTAAGTGGAGTGAAGTGAGCGTAGAGTGCCAAACAGAGGGTAGAATCCCAGGAACATATGTAATAACCTACAGACATGGTAACTTTAAAAACAATCTAAAATTAAGTTACTCATGTTAAAACAAGAAAAAGAAACAGTGTTCTAGTTCCAAAGTTGCCTTGGCAGGAGAAGTGGTTTAGAATTACAATGAGGATGAACCTTCCCTGACAAACCCAAGCATATTCTCTTTATTGACTCAACACCAGTCTGGTGACTAATATCTTAAGGCAAAATTTGCTCCCTGTCTACTTTTGTTCTTTTTTCCTTTATCCTCCTGACCCCTGACACTTCTATTTGCTTTATGAAGAATGCTCCAGGTCATATATATCCAAGGAGTTCTCTAAGGAGACCAAGCAGGTTTCAGCTTGCATGCTGAGAGTACCTCTCACTTCTGGCCAAGTTGTCTCCATGATCCATGGTTCCTTGTGCATTGTGCAGAATTAGAGCTGACATCCTGAAATATGGAGACAACAGGAAACGTGATGTGTATGACAATCTTTGCTGGAAGGAGTTGTCAGGAGATGGGTCAGTAAATACTGGAGTCATGGGGCCCAGCGGGGAAAGAAGACAGGTGGCATCCGTGAAGGCCAGTTTTGCCCAACACAGGGACAGTAAACAGGAGGAACATCAGTGAAGCCTCCTGAGGGCAGAGTAATCTAACAACCCACTTGAGTTTTCTCAACAGAGAAGTGTCAAAAATCTAGCCACCTAGACCCTACATCCAAAGCACCCATTTCTCCCTTGTATGCATAGGCTCAAATAAGTGCCTTACTTCTGCATGACTCATTCCCAACTAAAATGGGCTGGACTTCCATGCTCAGATGCAAAGGTCAGATGATTGAGTGGGATATTGTAAATGCAAGGACAGACAGCTCACTCCACAGTGACTTGTACATCCTGTTTTCTGCCTTTCAGTCAAGACTCACTCACGATTGTGTGATACAACACTGAATTAGTCTCGGATGAAAGTCTTAGTCTTGCAGAATTTGGATTAATAGGAAGGAGGGACGTGGAAGAAAGACAACTGGAAAGATGAAGGGTTAATAGGTTACTGACTAGGAACATTCTAGAGTGTGCATTTCCAATACTTAACAGATTCACTGAGCCGGTCATACTAAATAACTGGCAAACCCAGACAAGTCTCTGTCTGGGTTTCTGTCCTCAAAATGTGCACAATCTAGGATTGAGGACAATTGTACCCACAGAGTTAACACAAGAGAGAGAGAGCCCATCCAGAAATTTGGGAAACACAAACAAGAAAAGGTCCTTCCTGGATATGGTAGAATATACAGAAAGGAAGTAATTTTTTTTTTTTTTTTTTGGTGGAACTTCAAAATTCAAAATTTAATTCAAGGTTAATTAGAGAACAGCAGAGAGAGGAAAAGGCTTGCTATAATGGGCAGGACAGTTCTCCTCATCCCTAGGTACCCAAGTACAAATCTAATTGAAGCCTTAGGTCATCAAATAGATTATCTTAGGCTATCTGTATGGGATCAACTCAATTGGCTTAAAAGTAGTTCTCTCTGACTGTCTCCAGAAGATATGAGGGGGGGAAAGAACTGATTTAAAGTATGAGAGAAAATCATGATACCATTGCTAGCAAGGCTGCCTGGAAGGCATGAAAAGGGACCAAGGAGGCCTGATAATTAACATGGAATATAAGATACATATGTCTTTTCGACTATATAAGACTGATCATATGTCTTTTTGACTATATAAGACTATATCAGACTATATAAGACTGATAATACATATGTCTTTTCGACTATATAAGACTATATCAGACTATATAAAACTGATAATTAACATGGAATATAAGATACATATGTCTTTTCGACTTAAAAAATTGAATAATCTTAAAAGAGATTAATTTTCAGAAACTTCTAAAAAATAATGATCCCTTCATAGACCTCAGTTTTGGCCTAAACAGAAGACCCAGTGTGGTATACTATATTGAGGTATGTGACTAAAAAAAAAAAAAGTGAATTTTTAAAGTGTAGTTTTGAGCACCAAAATATATTGTCATAACAGTGTGAAATATATGAATGTTTTCAAAAGTCTCCTTTCTTTCTGAAAGGAGAGAACAAATTCATAGACGAAAGAGCTCTGTGAATATAATAATGCCTTATACTTCTTACCACCCCAAGCTAAGCCTTCTGAGTGGCTTTAAAGTGTAGATTTCTTATCTGGAAAACAGATGTCATCTCACCCAAGGCTTGTCAACAGCTTCTGCTTTCCTCATGTCAATATGCTATACCTTACCCTGAAATGACCACTCGGCTACCATGCAGATCATTTGGAAATGAGATCATCAGAGAGATAAATACATTCAAATTCACCTTGTGCTTCTGGACATCTAAGAATACATTAAGTGTAGCATGTCACAGATCATGATTAGCAATCCACATGCACACATGGGTAGCCTTCTTCCAGTAATCTTTGTGCCTGCTAGGGATGCTTCTTCAATCCTCAAGCCAGAAATGTGGCATTTCTGTCATCTTTCTTGGCTCACACATAATTCTAGACTTTCTCTTCAGTCAGAATTCCCACCAAGCAGTAGCTTCAAGTCTTCTATGCATATCAGCAAGAGAAAATCAAGAATCATATGGACAAAGATTAATAAATAAAAGAAAATCCACAAGTTATTTCTGTAGTCTTCTTCTACTCTATAAAGAAAAAAGAAAGAAAGAAAGAAAAAGAAATGGTCCAATGCTTCTTATCATGAAGACCATGGACAAGAGAGCTATGTATCACCATCAACCTTCAAGTTCAACTCTTTGAATGCATCCCTGTGCCAAACCTTAGAGGACTCTGTAATGGTGTCTTGACATTGGGGAATTCAATGAGAGTCATGAGGACAGCAAGCTTTGATTCTGATGTCATTCATGCATATAATACCTTTTTAATTAAAAGTAATGAAACTCATACTTGAGGAGTATGTGATAGGAAAATGCCACTTTTAATCTTTCATCTTCTCTAAGGAGCCAGGCAGAAGTTATGGAATCATCCCTGCGCTGTTGAATACAGTCAGCAAATTAAAACCAGTTGAGTGAATAAAACTTCATCTTTGTAAAAAAAAAAAAAACAAAAAACAAAACACTACTATTCACATTAGTAACTAGACTTAACATTATGCATCATCTGGATGCTGCTAGTAATTTGATCCATTCTTTAAAACTCATTATTGCTCAGGCCTGGTGAGAGTCTTGTAGAAAAACTTTGTAAGCATGCATGTATTTGGTACCATAACTACTGAGAAAGGCACACTTCCTCCAAGATTTTAACCGCTTTCCAAACTTTACCATCATTTCTCAGACTTCTTTGCTTGGTAAGAACTTAAGTCTGGGAAGATACTTAGAAGCAGTTTGTAACCAAATAACTTGAAGAACAGCTGCAACAAACCCAATGTGTTTCTTGGGAAAGCATGAGTGATTTGATAAACATTTTATAGAGATGACAATTTTCTATTGCTTGAGAGTATATGCACTGTGCAATATCTCATGAGAATGAGTTACCACATCACCAGTTTAATATTACTCTTGATGATGCCTTGAAGCTTAAGTGTCCTCCACAGGCTCGTGTGTTTGTACGCTTGATCCCCAGACGTTGGCACTGCTTAGGGAATTTGTGGAACCCTTTCTATGTGGGTCATAGTTAGAAGCATAGGGCAGGAAGGGTGAGTTTAGAGTGTCTCATTGCAAACCTAACCTTTATGCTGCCTAGGTGGCCACTGAGCTATGAGCACTCCTGATTACCCTACCACAGACAAGGCTGCTCCCATCACCATGAATGTAGCTGCCATGCCCTCCCCACAAGGAAACTTAGCTAATATAAATTATTCCCGCCCTAAACTGCATCTCCAGGTGTTTGGCCCTAGTGAAAAGAAAAGTAACCAATAAAGTATTTGAAACTTGTTAGGATATCCTCCTACTTAAAAGAAAAGCTTACAGTAAACTAGTAGCCACGTTATATCTATAGCAGGCCCCCTGTGTCTTATATTTACTTCATTTCTTCTTTGCTTCAAAAGACTGTACCTGGTTACCAGCAGGATCTGTTTGTGTGAGGACCTTCTGTGACATCTGTATAACAATGATACTTATCAGAACATGTCCTCTTAGTAGCAAAATTAGGATGGGTAACTGAATTCACAAGAGAGTCAAAGAAAGAATTACAGATTGGGGTACAGTGGATAGAGAAGCTTGCCAGGGAGGACAGCCAGTTCTCAATTATTGTCTGCACCTGCATCCAAATTTGTCATAAGGGTACTTAAAAATTTTTAAATATTTACTGATTGTATACAATGCAAGTGAATACTAGAGAACTTTGAAGGAATGAGATAGAATTTGTTGCTAAGAAATCCTCAAGATGCCTCCTAAAACTGAGTTCTATAATTTAATAACCATCTTATAAGATAGAAATACCAATGTCAAATTAAATATATCACAAGTTATAGACGTGTGGCTTCTTTAAAGTGTGTTGGGTTTTACCCCCATCCTCTACAATGAAAAGCAAATTATGAAGATAAGGAGAAAATAATGTAATAACCCTAGGCTGGCCTTTAGCTTTTTCAGAGTTATACTATGATTTCAATGTATACTTACTCCCCAGAAATTAATGTGTTAGAATTTTGACAGATGAGAAAATTAGGAAGAGACTGAACCAAAGACCTCTACCTTCACAAATAGGTTCATCCACTCAAGGGTTTCCTTGATAGTAAGCATCGCAGACAACCAGCTTGCCTGATCACAAGTCCAGCCTGAATCAAATGACTCTTGCAGGAGTACACTCTGATTCATTTTGCGTGGCAGTAGAAAACAAAATGTCAGAAGCAAAGTCTCAGCTGAATTGTGACAAATTGGATTATGGAAACAAAGAAAGCTCTGACACACCGGTATCCATGAGGAGGGAGGCAACAGCCTCTGCAGGAGCCTGGGCTGCAATCAGTCCTTCCAATGTCAACACGTAGGTGTTAGGTGGTAGTGACACTCAAAAGCATGCATCAAGATAAAGAGACTTGACCGTGAGCCCCACACAATCAAAATGGGTTTTTTCTTTCTTTCCTTTCCTTTGTCATAGGAAGTATTGGGTCACGCTGGGGAAGAACTGGGATGGGGCCCAGGTTTGTCCTTGGCTCGCAGCAGCAATAGCCTGGTGCGCTGTTACCACCAGCAGGCATGGACCGATGACAAAGACTGCTGTGGTGTTTTCTACACACTGTAATGTTCCCCGAACCTTTCACAACTGTGGCTTTTCTGCTTGTTTTCCTTCAGAGGTGACTAGCTGTCCCAAACAAAAACCGGCCTCTAGAAAGATAAGGAAGACAGCCAGAAAACACAATGGGTTTTATTAAATCTGCCTTCCAAGGACGAATCGTCATCAGACATTGTGCATAGGACAGCAGCGGGGAGCGTCCTGTTTACTCCTTCATTGCTTAGGATGTGACAAAGAGAGTGCGGAAGAGGAAAGTTGTCCCTGGAGACACGACGTGAATGCTGAGGCAGGGACCTCCGCAGCAGTACCAGTACCTACAGCACAGTCTTCTTAGGTGGGCAGGAAAAATCCCACTCTGTGGAAGAAAAGGCAAAACACAAAGAAGAAAACTTTCCAGAACAGAAACATTAACTCATCGTAGCACTCATTCTTTTTTTGTTTCCAACGTAAAATTTTTATCTAGTATTTGGGAAGTTTACATCATACAGCCTAACCGCATTCAATTCCCAGTCCTCCCAGGTCTGCCTCTTCCCTTGTGACCTCTCCCGAAAAATAAATGAAAAAAAAAATTCTAATTTGTGTTGCTCATATATTCACTGAAACATGGTCAAACTCCCAGTGCCCCAGTTACTTAAAAAGACTGAGTCCTTCCCTACCCACATCCTGGCCAGAAACAGTCAGTTGTGAAGAGCGACACTTTAGTGTCCTTATCACCACCCTGAGCAAGACTGGTGGTCTTGTCTGATCTCACTCCTTAAGCAGGGTTGGGCCTAGGTAGTACTTGGATAGGAGTAAGCATTCTTAAAGGATGTAATAGAGATATTTATGCCTAAAGAGATAACACTTTCCCACAAGGAATTAGAATGGAAAGAGGTGGAATTTGAGCTATTATGGTGAGAAGGCCTGACTTAGGAGGGGAGCCGAAGGTGTGTTTTTAGAGAGACGTGGCAGCTCTTCTTCATTGTCAGCTTGCCTGCAGTTGGAGTCACCTAGAAACACACCTATAAGCATGTCAGAGAGGATGTTTTCAGGAGGTTCACCTGAGGAGGGAAGATCTTTACTGAATGTGGTGGCATCATCCCAAGAGCTGGGGTCCTGGGCACACGAAGATGGGAAGAGAGGAAACCATAAGATGAGCAGCTCTCTCACCTCTTTCTGCCCTCTGATTACTAATGAAACACAAGCACTTGCCACATGATTTGGCTGTCACATCTTTCCAACTGTAATAGACTACGCTCTCAAACTGTGAGCCATATACATCCTTTCTCTCTTTAAATTGTTTTGTTAAGGTGCCCCCAGCTCTTCTGTAGTGTGTGTGTGTGTGTGTGTGTGTGTGTGTGTGTGTGTGTGTGTGTGCATGCCTGTGCATGCCTGTGCATGCAAATGCTGACTGTCTTGCTTTATCACTCTTCATCTTATTCCACTGAGACAAGGTCTCTCAACCTTAGGTTAAGCCTGCAGCCATCAAGTCCCAGCAACACCCTCCCTACATATCCATTCTCTCCAGGGATGAAGTTACTGGTGTGCACCACCATCATCAAATTCTTGAATGGATGCTGAGGATTTGAACTCAGGTCTTATGGGTTGTACAGCAAGTGTTTGCACCCACTGAGTCACCTCTTCAGCCTCCTTGTCAGGCACTTGGTTGCAGAAATACAAGAGGTTGTATTTCTGCAACAAAGTGTTGTACAGCCAAGAAATTGTGGGAAGACAGAGGTAGGTAGCACATTTCAAGGACAAAGAAAACTCTGGTGACATTAAGTTGCACCCAGCAGATGGGAAAATGAGCTAGAGCTAGAATGTAGATGGGCATATGTGCATAGCTGAGAAAAAAAAATGAAAGATTTTTGCATTCTGTGGTGAAAAATTGCCATCAGGAGTGTGACAAGATAAAGCAGGTTATCAGGGTACCCTGTAGCTTACACAGGGCTAATGCAGCAGAAGCATCCAGAAGAGGAAGACATTACCAACTGTCGCTGAATGAAGGAATGATAGCCTCCTGAATTGGAAATTAACATCCACATAAAGCTACCACTGAGCATCTGGGACATGCTGGGCTTTGGAGCAACAGTAGCAATCTTTCATTCCTGGTGTGTTGTGATCTCAGAACTCCCTGAAGAGATTTTAGCACATCTAGATGGCAGAGGTTCAGCTTTTTAAAATCCCCTACCCCTGGGAAAAGGAAGAGTTGCCAGAAATGATAGGAGATGCAAGATTAAGGAGCTCAGAGACTCCGTGTGCTGGCTTAGCCCTGCAGGTATTTGTCCCTGACAAGGTCCCCTGCATAGGATACCTTCTGATCAAATGACAATGACTAGGTGAAATGATACTTATTTGGACCATTTATGGAAAATTCTGCTTAATTTAGTGAAAACACTGAATTCTGAAAATAGTGTTACAGTCTGAGAACGGTGGACTGGGAAGTGATGAGACAAAGCAGGGGCAGGAATGAACAACATTGGGACCATAGATTGTGGTGATATTTGTGGCCCCTGAACCCACAAGCTCAAATAGCAAATACAGGTTGAGTAGTCCATATTTGAAATGCTTGGGATCAGAAATGATTCAGAATTTGAGACGCCTTCTGATCTTGAAATAATTGTGTATTCATGAGATATCCTGAAAATGGGACCCACGCCTAAACTCAAAATTCATTCTTTTCATAATGTATCTCATTCATATGGCCTGAAGGTATTTGGCACAAAGGTTTTAATAATTGGGCAGAGTAAATAAAAGTTTTGAATTTGGTAGAATTTTAGAGCTTGAGTTATCATGTTAGAGAAATTCAACCTGGCTTTAAAACTGTGAGTCTATTCAGACAAAAGTCAGAGATTGACACCTTTCTTCACTCAAGTTATGGTACCCTGAGGACAATGGCTAGAAGTTTGGGCTCAGCTGCACTGTAGTCCCTTGCAAAGTATTAAGGGATTTCTGTAGCAGCTTTTATTTTGTTTTTGTACATGAAGTTTCAGAATTATAATGGCTCAACATGAAAACTGCAGTTTCTTTATGGGCATGTCCCAAGTTACCATACCACCACCCAGCAAACAAAATGTCACAGGGGAGCCCAGATTCAAGGGGTGGCAGGAGGGACACCTGCCCAGACTCAAGAGGTGGCAAGGCAGACATTCTCTGCACATGGATGACGTGAAGAAGTTGGTAACAGCCATTTTAAAGACATGATTTTGTAATAGGGACAATGGCAAAGAACATTGTTCTAGGGCAGGGTTGGGGGTGACAAACTATTTCAATAAGATAGCACACCATGAGTATATTTGGCTCCATTGACCATATAGAGTTTAAATAACCCATAAAGCCAATAATGTAAAATTATTGTGTTTAGCTCAAAGGCTAAACAAAGTCACACTACAGGCTCTCTTTGACCAATGAGTTACAGCTTGCTGTTCTACAGGCTTTTGCTGTTGAAAACATTTGCATCTGTTTGATTTGCAAGCTTCATCATGCATGTTCACATGCTAAGGGATGAAAATCCTAAGGAAATCTTCCACTTTACAAAGTTACTTTGATTAACCCTTCTCAATCTAAAACCTACTTAAAGCAGCCTTTTAGTAGATACGATTCCCTAGCTTATAAACTTAGACCTTGAGCAAGTAGACTCAGAACCTAAAGATTTTGTTTAATTAAAAGATTTTAAAACTGACTTCCACAAAATGTTAATTAGATGTAAGCTGTGAGTTTTTGTCAAGTATCTAAAATTATTTTGCCCTTCTTGGCAGGCTAAAGCTCTCTTTTTGAATGATACTTTTAAGTGCATATGAATTTTAAAAATGCCCATTATTCTGAATTAGAACAGAAAATTCCACTGTAGAAAATGATCCAGATCTCACAAGTTGAATGTTTGAGAAAATTTTAAAATCAGGGTAGTGAATTAGCACAGCACTGTGAAAGGAAGATGAGGACTTGAGGCTTCAGACTGTCAGTGAGATACTACTTTTCTCCTGCACTCACCCTGCTCATCTTGAATGTTACTGGTAGGACTTGAATACTACCTCACAGTGGCAAACATTTTGGAACTCTGAAGTCCTGTTCAGAGGGTAAGCTGCTGCTACTCCACAAAAGGGGCATTGCCAGAACAAGTGGATTCCCAAGGTACAGAGATTCTTTATAGGCAGTATTTTCTATGTAGCATTCTAAGATAGGATTGGGTAACCTGTGGGTGTAGACAGCCTAGTTTGACCACACTTAGTGTATGACCTTGAAAAAAGCTGTTTACCTATCTTAGCCTTAACTGTCTCATTTATAATGACCCTTTTTATATAAATTTCTTAATTTATTCACTTAACATGCCAATCATAGCCTCCTCCCTCCTCTCCTCCCGATCTCAACTTCCTGTCATCTGCTCCCTTTTCCCTCCTTTCCTTCTCCTCAGAAAAGGGGAGCCTCCCCTTTACAAGCCCACCCTAACCCTTCAAGTCACATCAGGACTTATCATATACTCTTCTATTGAGGCCAAACAAGGCAGCTCAGCTAGGGAAAGTGATCTAAAAGTAGTCAACATAATCCATGTCACATATGATCTTGCTCCCCTTGCTGCTAGGGGATCTACATGAAGACTGAACTGCCCATCATTTGCATATGTGTCCTGGGCCTAGGTCCAGTCCATGCAGCTCTTTGGTTGGTGCTTCAGTCTCTGTAAGCCTCTATAAACCTAGGTTAGTTGACATTGTTAGTCTTTTTGAGAGGTTCTTGTTGCCTCCTGGACATTCTATCCTTTTCCACACTCCTCCACCAAACTACTCTAGCTCTGGGTCTCAGCATCTGTTTCATTCAGCCGCTGGATGGAGTCTCTCAGAGGACAGTCATGCTAGGCTCCTGTCTGCAAGCATAGCAGACTATCATTAATAGTATCGGGGGTTGGTTTTCTCCTATGGGGTGGGTCTCAGGTTGGGCCTGTCCTTGGTTGGCCATTCCCTAGTTTTCTGCATCATCTTTATCTTTGCATATCCTGTAGATAGCATAGATTTAGGGTCAAAGGTTTTGTGGGCGGGTTGGTGTCTCTCTCCCTCCACTGGAAGCCCTTCCTGGCTAGGAGGAGGCCCCTCAGTCTCCAAGTTCCCCACAGCTAGGAGTCTCAGATGGAGTCACCCCTACATACGCCCAGGAGCCTGCTTTGTCCCAGGTGTCCAGCTTGTCTCCGAGATGTTCTTCCCACTAGGTTTCCCTTCTCTCTCCCAGCCCTCTTGCCTACCACCCCTGCTCTTCCCACGTATGATCCCCCATCTTGTTACCCTCCCCCCACCCTTTCTCACTACCCTTTTACAACTCAGTCTGCATCTTGTGTGTTTTGCACTGCTTGAATAGGTAAGGAATATACAGTAGTTTACATGAGAATTGGCCTCCATAAGCTTGTGTAGTTGAGTCCTTGGTCCCCAGCTGGTGACATGGTGTGGGGAGAGGTTACAGAATATTTTGAAGGTATGGCCTTGATGGAAGGAAGATGTCACTGAGGCCAGGCCTTTCTAGCCTAACCCCGCTTTCAGTTTGCTTTCTGCTATTTACCTGGAGTTGGACATTTGATCTCTCAGCTTCCTGCTTTGACTGACCTGGCATTCATGCCACTACAGAATCTCCCTTTTGAACCACAGGCCAAAGTTGTCTCTGATCACAGCACTGTCTCACAGTAACAAAAATAAAGACTGTGAAGTGTTTAATTGCCCATTCTCCTACAAGGTCATCAAAAGTCATTGTTACAATTAAAATTGATACTTATTAGCTATCCTACTGTAAGAATATTTCTTCACTTGCTCTAAGGTTGATTGTGTAATTTTTATCTTATTTTTTCCCAGGAATAAGATTGAGGATGGATACCAACACTATAAATACAAGCAGAATGTTTCCCACATTCCCCCTCTGGAGTACAGGTGACTTACTGTACTCTCCATTATAATCGTTATTTTTCATCTGGTGGTTGGCATCACTCAGCTGTCTCTAGAAGTGAGTTTCCTCCCCATAAGATTTAGACCTAAGGATTTTCTATCAAGTGCCCTTTAACTTCTCCTGTCCTAGGCTAGGCTGACCCCTTGACTATATGATGCAGAGAATAAAATAGCACACAGCCAAGAATAGGTTTATTTTTTGTAATTGTTACATTAAATTTTGTATTCATTACATTATAAATGTAATAGGTACAAAAGTTAGTATTTATTACATTTCATTTAATTTGAAATTTTGCCTACCACATACTTAATAAACTCATTCAAAAGTGGCCTGGCTACAGATCCTTCTATGGACTATACAGAATACTTACCTATATTAGATCAACTACCCATCTAGTAGCCCTGAAACACAGCTTCTGTCATGATGTGTCCACACAATAGAGCAAAGATGGTAAGTAACCTGCATGAGGTCACACAGTAGCTAGCAGGAGAGCTCTTGGGCTCATTCTGAAAAGCATTTTCCAAAATACATGTTCTCATCCACTCCACTACAGTACTCCTGGAGATTGGGATAAAAACACGAAGAAATGATGTAGCTCAAAAGAGAACACTGTTAGTCAGCAGGGGAAAAGAAGAATCAGCACCCACGGCTCATTATTCTTCCTTGGAGTAGGCTGCACCCTGGATTCCCATGTCCACACATAGGTATAAATGGTGAATCTCTGCAGACCAGAGATTCTAAGAGATTTTTCTGGAATATGTGATACCCTAGGTAGAACAAGTCAACATCTTTCATTTGTGCCCACAAATTCCCAAGAGTAATCCAGAAACACACATCACACAACACACACACACACACACACACACACACACACACAAATCCTTGAGACAGAAACAAAACCTGCTGTGATCCAGTTGAAACATGAGACATATATGTTTTTATTATCTTGGCAGATTTTATAAATCTAGGGCATCTTATTTAAACTGTCCATGCTGACATTTTCCAGCAGCTCAATACACATAGAAGACTAATAAAACCTTCCCATTACAGCATATTATAGATCCTCGGAGAGTACATTTAACATAAGCCCTAGGAAAATGGAATTAGGAGCCAAATCTGCAAGGGATGCCTATATGAAATGTATTCATTGATTGAATAAATATTTACTGAGTGTCTGTTATCAGCCAGACACCGCTGTCGGCAGCGGAGACTCATCAGTAAACAAGCCAGGAAAAGACTTTATCCTCCATGCATTTGCAATATCAAGGAGAAAGCCAGGTAAAAACAAACCGTCTCAGCAATAAGAAGTAAGGACTGCTCACACATTGTGAGGTGATGGGCTGTGATCTTTTGAGACCCTACCTAGTAGGGTAGAACAAAACATTCTGTCACACAGTGTCTTAAATCAACAATAGTTGGTCGATTGGCTGGAGAAGAGCACTGAGGTCTTGCAGAGGACCAGGGTTTGGTTCCAAGCACCCATGTCAGGTGGCTCACAGCTGTCCATAGTTCCAGCTCTGGAGGATCCAGCACCCTCTACTAGATTCCATTGGTATCCGCATGGATGTGCACACAGGCACATCGACAACAACAACAACAAAAAATCTTTTTTTTCTTTATTAATTACACTTTATTCACTTTGTATCTCCCCTGTGGTTCCCTCCCTCCTCCCATCCTAATCCCTCCCTTCCTCCACCCTGTGCATGCATGCCCCCCCTCCCAAGTCTACTGATAGGGGAGGACTTCTTTTCCTTCTGATCCTAGTCAATTAGGTCTCATCAAGAGTGGCTGCATTGTCTTCTTCTGTGGCCTGGTAATGCTGCTTCTCCCTCAGGGGGAGGTAATTAAAGAGCAGGCCAATCAGTTCATGTCAGAGACAGTCCCTGTTCCCATTACTATGGAGGCCACTTGGAGACTGAACTGCCATGGGCTACATCTGTGCAGGGGTCTTAGGTTATCTCCATGCATAGTCCTTGGTTGGAATATCAGTCTCAGGAAAGACCCCTGTGCTCAGATTTTTTGGTTCTGTTGCTCTCCTTGTGGAGTTTCTGTCCTCTCTAGATCTTACTGTTTCCCACTTCTTTCATAAGATTCCTTGCACTCTGCCCAAAGGTTGCCCATAAGTCTCAGTGAAAAAATCTTACAAGTAATGATTCTAAATTGTGTCATGAGCTGAATGGTAAGCTGAGCAGTCCTGCTGATTTGGAAAAAAAGAAACATGTGAAGCCATGACTAGGCTCACTCTGAATTTTCATGTGAGGGAGAGATTGGCTGGTATTGGAGGGTGGTCTCAGTTCACAAACTAGAAGTCAGATGACTGTCATCTAAGATGATGAGTTGACTGGAACACATGTCAATCATCATCTCACAGACCAGCTTGGAATTGTTTACATGTAGAAAGAAAACAGTACACACATACACACAAGGCTTTATCAGCCATATAACTAATAGAGTGGTGATTTTCTTGCATAAAATTAATAAAGCAAGTCTACATGGCTAGCTCAAGCCAACAGAAAGGGGTGCAAGAGGCTATAAAAGCCTTTGGCTAAAGGCACAAATACAGGAAAGAGGGGGGAAATGATTGCAAGAAATCTGCCACACAATAAAACGAGCCTTTCCAGGGATAGCACACTTAAGCTGAGACTCAGATTACTAGAAGAGAAAAAAATATGTCATATGTGGATAGTCAAAGGACAATATATGATCACGCTTGTGCTTGATCACATGAAATGCATGTCTATGTGCATATATGTGTGTGTATGTATATCTATCAGGATGTACATATATGCATGTGCTTACAATACTCAACACACATAAATAGAGCATTCACTCTGCCAGCTGAGTTAACCTGGCTGTTTGCCTCTTTTCTATGCTTTTTCTCTTTTGGCATAGAAACTATCATTCTTACAACCTAATTATCACGAGAACCACCTTAAGAGCTTCCTCTCTCTCTCTATTCTTCCATTTCTCCCTCTCTCTCTCCTTCTCTCTCTCCCTCTCCCTCTCTTTCTCCTTCTGTCCTTCTCTCTCTCTCTCTCTCTCTCTCTCTCTCTCTCTCTCTCTCTCTCTCTCTGTGTGTGTGTGTGTTTTATGTAATAAAGGGTCATGGAGTCTAGACTGGTCTCAAACTTGCTATATAGCTGAGGGTGGCCCTGAATTCTGTATTTTCTGCCTCCAGCATCCAAGGACCAGGTCTATAGGTTTATGCCACCATCCCCAGCTCGTGTCATTTTAAGAATATAGATCTAGAAATGATGTTCTGGTACATCTGGCAGAAAGTGGAACTGTGGGATGGAAATCTGAAATTTACTGCTAGCTCTTAGTGTACTACATTAAGAAATTATGTTTTCCTTCCCTGTTTTTGTCCATAAGTCTTTTCACACCTTATTCCCTACAAAAAAAAAAAAAAAAAAAAAAAAAAAAAAACAAAAAACCAATGACTGTGTCTTGTTCTTATTCCCAGTCTAACCTACCTTGGTATTTGTTCTAATAACAATCAAGCAAATTGGGACTGGCTGATCAGAGAAATAGGAATCAGTGCAGAGGGTGGGAGATGAAAGCCACCAGATAAAAAGGTGCAAATCTCTGGTTGATCATTCATGTAAGAAATGTTTAACACTGCCAGATGTCAGGGGGACAATAACCCAGGGGTTCAGTCCTTCAAATAGCTAGACAATGCTCAAAGCGTTCTTCACAGGATATCTTCACACTAGCACCACCCTGAGACCAACTTTTGATGAAGAGCCACAATGACAGTGATAGGCCACAAAGACTGAGAGCCACAGAGTTAAGGATCAAACCAGAAAAACTTTAAAGCTACACAAACCCCCTGCTTGAGTGAATTATCTGGAGTGATTAACACCCCAGGAAACCATCTAGTTACTAAGAAGAGTCTAGACCTTGGGGTACAAATTCCTGCTTAGCAATCTATGCTTTCATTGCCACCCACCAGACAAAACTCAGGTGCCACAAAAAAAAAAGGCAGCATTAACAAAATCCACTTAGCTGGCCGTATAATAATTTCATTAACTCAGCAATTGGCCTAACACATGATTTGCTTTTTAAAATAAATATGCCACTGCAGTGTGATTATCCCGTAGGGACCAGTTCTCATTATTTCATTTTAAAATGTCACTTTGCTTAAGAGAAGAAAAAATGTCACCATATTATAATTCAGTACATTATTACACGGCTATATGATCCATGCAATTAGGCACATTCATCAGGGACACGGCAAAGTGTACGGGAAACACACATTCCAGCGGTGACAGCTTTCCTCTAGAACCACTTCACCATGATGTGCGTGTGAGTGATTTTGGACTAGGTCTATCTTTGAGTGTTTTTTGTCTTTGGAAAAATGGCAGAGTCGTGCCAACACTGCAGGATGGTACCAGCAATAACTCCAGTGGGAGAAAGGCCTTTTTCACTAATGACCAATGGTACTGGTGGCTTACTTTGTAAGCCAGATGATCTCTGTTGGGGCATCTCACCCATTCGACAGTACCACAAAAACAGCTATAACCAACATTCAAACATGGAGCATAGTTGTGGCTTTGTCAAATTTTATTTGCCAAAGTGGAACACTGGCCAGTGTTTACTGGCCCCTGTTATACAGAATATGTGTGAAGTATTTAATATAATATAGAGTCTAGTTGTAAGCAAACTAGACAGTCAATAAATGGTTATTACTTTCTTACTCCTCCTGTGTGGCTCATGGGGATGAGGATAGGATGGCCATTGCTATCACCATCAACATCATCACAGGCAACGATCAGTGGGAATGAAATGCTGATTTATGTCTATCCCAATCTTCAGTGACTTTTAGGCAAGTAATTTTTTCCTCTGGATGATGATGGTATGAATAGCATGAATAAAGTAGCCTTAGCATTCCTCCCCAAACCATGAGCATAGGGTGTGTGTGTGGGTGTGGGTGTGTGTGTGTGTGTGTGTGTGATTGGAGAGAGCTCAGTTTCTGAATAAATGTTAGAACCCGAGTATCTTCCCCAGAATCTATGTGTAAAAAGGAGTGAGCACACACTTAAAATCTCAGCACTGGGGGTGGGGGTCAGGAAGATTTATTTTGCTCACTGACAGGAAGCCAAGACTAATGGACAAGTTCCAGTCCAGTAAAGAGACCCTGACACTGAAAGAGTCAGCAAACAGAAGTATTGGTTGCTTTTCCAGGGGACCCAGATTAATTTCCAGACATGGGACATTCCCACACAGTAGCCCACATCTGTCTGTAACTCTAGTTCCTAGAATTCAGCACCCACCTCTGGCATCCTCAGGTACTAGGCACACAAGTAGTACACACATGCACACACACACACACACACACACACAAATATGGAGACACAAATACCATGCACATAAAAGAAATAAAAATAACCTTTTAAGTAAATCTGGTTAGCCTTTAAGGAACAAAACCCAAGGCTGTCCTCTGGCTGCTCTCCACATGCAGGCACATTTGTGTGCACACACACACACACACCCACAAGTAGGCACACACACACACAAGGTAAATAAATAAGACATCACAAAGCATGTTTAGCAAAAACTGTAGCATTTTCAATTTCCCAGTGTGTCTTCCTTCTTGCTAGAAACAATGGCAAGGGATCCACTGTGGGATGGAGCTGCTCTTCAGAGGAAGAACAAATGCCTTTCTCCTTGGAGAAAAATCCCATGCCAAAATATTTTCAGGAACAAATCCCCTCAACCATCTAAAGTTATTTGGTGTTTGACTGCAGCTGTCATAATGGAGAGGCTCCAAGAAGCTGTAGGACATGATTTTCATCATGGGTTTTTAACATGGACATTAAAGCTGGGTAAAGACAAGCATCATCTCCAGACTACCAAGAGAGGTGTATACAAAGACAGTTTAAGAGACATTCTGACTACACACACTCACAAATTATAGGTAGCTAAAATCTCTGGAATTATAATAAAGACAAGTTCAGTTTCATTTTTTTTTCAGAGCATAAACACTGTAATGTTTTGAACTAAAGTATAGAAGAATTATGCCATTTGTGGAATGGTGTGTCTCAAAGTCAGTGTCTCAGAAGCAGATTATGAGAGAATTTTCTAGCAATGCTAAATCTTAGCTCCTCCACACAGAGCTACATCATTAGAGCATAGGTGAAATGCATGCTGAATTGGGTAATACATGTTCTCCGACGTATCCTGACACTTACTGAAGTTTGAGAGCAAGTGTCAGAAATATGGCTGTCTATGCATGCCCCATGAACATTCTGACAGGCCCTTTCAATGTTCTTCATCATGCTTTCTCCCTTTACTGTGTACATATAAGCAAGACTTCTCTTTGGATAACCACTCCTCTTCCATTGCCCACAGTCTTGCATAGCCTGTCAGTCAAAATCCCCAACTCTTCTGGAACTTCATGAATGGCAAAATCATTCATCATTTGGAAACTTGCATTTTAGTAAAGAGACTCAAGGGCAAAAGGTGGCTGCAGTGGGTTCATCACAATACAGTCATCTCAGTGTTCTATCTGCCAATTAACACCTGCTGGGGGCTGAGAGCAGTCAGTATCCAAGAGCTCCTGATTCAACATTTCCCTTCTTCATCTGAGATACACACAATGAAGCTTGTGTTCTCCTTTGCTCAAAGCTGCCAGAGTAGAGTTACTACACATTAAAGCTGCATAGTGATGGACAAAGGTGTATAGCATAATAGCATAATAGCATGGAAGTACCTGAACAATGAATGTTGTCTCTAAGCTTTGCAAACAGGCCAGGCTATAAGCCAACAGCCAAATAAGGTTCAAAACAAACTCCAGCTCTACGTCAGGGATGGAGGCCAGCAGTGATCAAAACAGGATGAGTGGATGGAGGCCAGAGCAGACAGTATGAGAACTAAGTCCAGAAAAAGCACTGTGGAAATGGCTCCTGGTGGAGAGGCTTAAGAAGCCTCCTGCTAGCCACCAGCAGGGGAAGTGGCTTCACCAACTCCTCACATGTAAAGAAACTATGAAGTAACTTTGATGAGACTACTTGTTCCAGGCTTATTATGTTGCTTCTGGTTAAATATCCAATGCAAATGAACTCAGTCAAGAAAGGAGCTTGTTCACAGAAACATACCACCAGTGCTCTGGTAAGATTTGGGCTTGGGAATCCCAGCTTTCAGCCCTCTCTGAAATGCTTGCCATAACCTTCTCCTTTCTCAGTCTAAACTCTCAGGACTTCCCCTTCACTTCTCCTAAGCCTTCATCATAGATCTACAACAAAAGAAAATCGTCATGTGTTCCTATAATCTTCCCAAACTTGGAACTTCCCAAGAGGCAAGAGCAAAGACTGAGTTAAAAGCAATGAAAGGGCATGGGGTTCCCTCCCATCTAAACACAGGAAAAGAGAAAAATGCTGGAGCAGATACTAGGACCACACACACACATGGGTTTGGAAACTTAACCTTGACAGCTCTTATAAGATTGTAACAAAGAATACAGAAATAGTATGCAAGAATGAACAGAAGAGTATGCGGGTACTGGTAGAAGTTTAGGAAGGTTAATGAATATTCTTCAAGCCACATATTTGTGTAGAAACAGATGAACTAGAAGAGAGGCAGCAATCATTTCCTACATTCCAGAAAGAAGCAATGTAAGGCTCATACAGTTTCTATTGCTAGAGTACATAGGAAGTCATACACAAGGGATATAACAATTATTATTCACCAAACTGCACAATATGATAAGTAGTTTCTAAGCACCTAAACAGCAATTACAAATGATGAAGAATAAGAGTTAGCAGAGACCCTGTAAACAAGCCCCCAACCCCTTTTCCTCTCATCATTGCCCTTTTGCCCTCATTTTTCTATGCTAAAGATCCCCAGCACTAAGGACAATCACTCTTGCATTGACAATGGCATCTGGCATTTTGGAAAAATTTAAAAGACTAATAACCAAGGATTGTCCTTTCTGGGCAACTCAGTCCTACACAGTTCATGGTGTCCTAGACCCAAATTGTGTTGTTATTTTTGTTTGTTTGTTTGTTGTTGTTGATAGCAGTGGGTTAGAATGTTACCTGACGTATTTCATTGAATGGTGAAATCAGAAAAATTATGGCAACAATAAAAATTCTCAGAACATGAAAATTAATTCAGAATACAACATGTAATGAGCCTGGGGTGTTCCTAGTCGTGCTTGTGTGATTTCACTGTAGCTTGGCTCTAAACACACAACACATGTATTTTGGACTGCATACACCATCCCACTGCATGACTCCAATGAGCCCTGCCCCAAACTCTGGTTCCAAGTTAAGAGCATTGTATGTTTTGAATTTCACTGTTTTTACTGTACAAACACTGTCTGCTGTTGAGGACTGTAGAATGGCTTCGTTGTGGAAACAAAGACTAGGAAGTCTCCTACTGGGATTTTTAAGCCCGTTAGAATAAAATCAGACTGTCTTTGAACTGTGTCAGAATACTGGATTAAAATTTTGTTCTTTGAGTTGTTTAGTTAAATTACATAAAAAAAAAAATGGTTCAGTGACTTTTGGCTTGACGTTATGACAGAATTTCCAGCGATTTCTGAAATGGCCTTAAACATACTTCTGCCATTTTATACTACATATTTAAGCAAAGCAACAATCTTGGCACTGACAATTATAAAATCAAAATATTGACCAATTCTGAAAAATGTTAAAGATGCTTTATGACCCACAGTGCCCAGCATTCAGCTGAGATTTAATTATTTACATAAAAATAAGCATATCTATCTCAAGAATTGCTAAATTTGATTTCATCTGCAATAAGTGATGAGATTACATGTACAACAAAAAATTGTTTTAAGACAATTTCCCTTATGGTTTATTATTGTAAATGTTTCATTTATATTCTAGGTTTTTATTCCTATATATCCATGTAAAGAAAACCCCCAGGAAAAGAAAGTTATAAGTGAAAGTGTTTTTAAAAGCCTTGGTCGACATCAATACTAACCACAGTAAGCAGACACATAGTATCTATATTCTGAGTTCCTCCTGACCTTGGCTGTGGCCCTTAGATGGCTTCAGATCGGCATATCATGTTTCCTGTATCAATCTGCTAAGCACAATGAGTCTTCCACTCACTTCAGCCTCTTCATCTGCAATTCAACACTCTCTAAATCAAACACTTTGTCTTGTGCCTACTTCCATCCACCTGGCTACTTCCCTCTTCTGTTGTTTCCCTATCACTGAGCCTTGCCCTTTGGCACTTGGGTCTCCTTCTCCATATATGTCCTCTTCTCAGTCTGGTCCTGTTGATTTTTTTTTTCTTATCTAACTATAATTATAAGAAGCCTCCTTCCTTCCAAACTCAGTATTTTGTCTCTAATTCTAACATATAATTATGTCAGACCTGGTTATTATAATTAGCCTGCTCTAATTGTCATCGGTTTCAGGCTTTCCTTTTCTAGTTATCCGCATGCCATTTTACTGGACGCAGCACCTTCAACAAGCATCATCCATAGAATACTGTATCAGTACTGTGTCACATTTAAAAGTCTGTGAAAATATATGCCTTTGCCAAATGGCCGCGGAATCAAGGTCTTCCTTGCCCTTCTCAGCTTGACTTTGCTCATCAAGAAGTCCAGACAGGCTTTCTCATTTCAGACACATTCTCCTTTTAATATAGTTACTCAGAAATAAATAACATAATTCAAATATATTATACATATAACATGCATTTATTAAATGGAGAGATTGCTCAGTAGTTAGGAGCATTTTCTGCTCTTGGAGAAAACCAGAGTTTGGTCCCTAAAGGCACATGAGGAAGCTATGGTATCAGCTCTATCTCCACTTCCTTCTTCTAGCTTCTACAGGCTTTGCATTCCCATGTGCATATACACACTCATATGATGTTCACATACATAAATATACACACAAATGACTTTTCATCCCCTGACTGAGTGGTAGAGAACTTAGTCAGGGGAACTTCTTTTTTATCAGTTATTTGGACTTCTCCAATTTCACATGTTTTTGTGCCCCTGTATCCTGTGTGTGGTCCATTGAATAAATATTTGCATCACTGTTAAGAGTCAGATCAATCCCAACACCATAACAGTCCTTTCACACTAACAATTGTCCACGGCTGGGAACTAAGACTTGAGTAGCACAGGAAATTGGCTCTTTGCATTCTCACAACCACTACAACAGACTGGAATGTTCCCCACTAGAGAAGAAAGATTAGACTAGACTTGCTAAGATTCCAGCTACTTCCAGACTCCAAAATTTATTCCTACTGGCACAGCTTCATAGCACTCTCACTTAAGAAAAAAAAATGTCCCATACTGACCATTCCTGCCTAGTTTCTCTCTGTCCTGAGTAGATTATATAAAGATAGTATCCAACATAACTGCACATGGTGTCTGACACGTAAGTCATTGTTTCTTAGTAAGTGATCACTGAGCAGTAGCTGATACCTTAAAGACACTAGTTCCCAAAAGCCTTGCACTAGTCTAAGTTTACCGGTTTATCGAACTTAAATACTCGCAGCAGAGAAGCCATGATGGACAGCAGTGTTCACTGGGCAAGTATCCCATCCCATGCTCTGGTTTGATTTTTTTTTCTTGCATTTTGCTAGAAATTGTCCCATGGAATGTATCTGCTTCGTGATTTGCACCACCTCCCCATGGTCTTACAGCACCTGGCAGACAATCCCTGTGCACATATGCTTTGCCTGTACTATATATCTACATCAGTGCAGGAGTACCTGTCTAACCCCTCAGCAGAGCTTTAAGAAACTAAAGACTACATCAGACTATAATGTAAGGAGCATGTTGTTGTAGTTAGCCTGGCGATGAACCTTCCCCTCCACACAGATCAGCCAATCACATCACATTGGAAACCCTAGTCCCCACCAATGGGATGAGACACAGATGCCTCTATGACCCATGTCAGGAATATGGAGTGACAGATACCATCTTGGTCAAGCGTGCTTGCTGACACAGTCTGGCTCTGATATCACCTTCCCTTTTTTTACAGAAAGAAATTACCTTGCCATGTGCTTTAGCCTTGGTCATGTGTTCCTCTGTGCAACATTAAAATTATTCATTGTTTCTAACAATATCCTTTTTTTTAAAAAAGTCAGTATGTGTGTGTGTGTGTGTGTGTGTGTGTGTGTGTGTGTTGTCAAAGGACACCTTTGTGGTATAAGTTCAATGCTTTGGGTTCCAGTGAGGGAACTTGGGTTGCCAAACTTGAGCTGAAAGTACAGATACCATGGGGAGACAGTTCACCAACCCCACTGTTCTTTATAATGGATTACTTCTCACGCTTGTTGAACGCAGTTTGCCTTCTTTACAGCATAAATTAAATTTCTCTGCACTAGACAAACTCACACCACACCTTTACTTTCAGTTCCAGGGGCTGAAAAGATAGAGAGCTTCAGGCAGATTTAAGGCTCTTCTTGAGATGCAAATATAGAAGGTGGGGCCAGCACAAATTAAACTGCCAGCCCTTCTGCAGAGCTGGCCTTGATGTGGATTCCACCCTGCAAAGGAAGCTATGTCCCATGCTTCTTTCCATAAGCTCCTGGCTGATGCCTAACTTTTAAATGTTTTATGTAGGAGAGAAAAAGAAGTGAAGGATTGCAAAGAGTAAATATGTATGATCTGCTCACAATGTCAAAGGTGCTTAGAGTTAAGTTTACTAGACTGTAAATAAACAGGGGGCCCTAGGTACCTGCCCTAGCAGCTGGCACCTGGTACTTGTAGTTTATCTTAACATTGAAAAATCACAGTCTGCTATGTGACTGAGCCCATGTATCCTTCTGGGAAAAGGGTGGAGGAAGATTTCAAGCCTCAGGATATATAATAAATAAGGCTCTACAACCTTGGAGTTTAGAATCAGTGCTAAGTGTAAACCAAACAAATAGCATGGGGAGTTAGGATGGGCTTATACTAGATGACCTGGAAGACTGTACCTCTTCCAGTACCAGTACTCAGCCAGTGAGAATATATGACTTTAAACAGCATCTTTTTGTGTGCTCCTGCAGTTCACCAACCATTTGTCTATGTTGAGGACAGTGTTTCTGTTCCATTTTCCTTGATTTTAATACTGAGAGGGTCTCAAACTCATCATTATGAGCAAGGGTCTTTAATCTTACAGTGTTAGAACATTGTCCTCAAGCTTAAAGAGTTATCCCCTGGGCATCAAGCTAGAACACTGCATCTGAGCATCACTCCCACAGTGCCTCGTTCAGCAGATGTAAGCCAGGTTCTTAGAATTTACAGCATCAAGTTCCCTCACAATGCTAATGAGACTAGTCCATGGAATGCACAATGAGGGACCCTGGTCTCATCTAATCAGCAGAGTTCGCTCACGTTGTTGATCTGAAACTGAGTCCCTTGAAGTCTAGGTCCTGTATAATAAAGTTGTGAAATAATTTTGTATCAAGAAATTTCTCATGATAATTGGATTTTTCAAGTTATTTGTTTAGGGAAAAATAAGGGAAAGAGCTATCAACATTGAGTTCCCCTTTCTCGAGGCACCAGTGGATTGAGAGCAGTGGCATGCTATTCAGAGCACAGCTGGACCAACACAGTGAAGGGTAGGAAGCCTTATTGCCGGTGCCTGATTGCTATCTGATTGCTTTTGAGACAGGTTCACACTAGGTAGGTCATGCTAGCTTTAAATTCTTGATCCTCCTGCCTCTACCTCTAGAGTGCCAGGACTACAGGAGTGTACTGCATCACGTCTCTGTGTTTCCCCTTCTCACTTTTTTGTCTTTTATTAATTCCACAGCAGGTGTACTCTAGTGGGTGAATGTCTGGTTAGTATTTTATTGCCAACTTGACACAATCTGAAAAGAGAAAATTGCCTTGATCAGAAAGGCTTGTGGGCTTATCTGTAAGGCATTGCCTTTCTTGTCAAACTATGTCGGAGGCGCTACCATTCCTAGACAGGTGGGCCTCAGCTGTAAAAGAACATGAACTGAGTATGAGCCAAATAACAAATCAGTAAACAGCATTCCTCCATGGTTCCTGTCTTGAGCTTCCACCCTGATTTCCCTCAGGGTAAGCTGAAATGAACACTTTCCTCCCTAGGTTGCTTTGGGATTTTATCACAGAGACCAAATGAAATTTGAGCAATACCAGAATTCTTCCTGGACTTTGCTTCTAGGGACCCTGGAAAGATCTCAAAGGGCCAAGAAAGTTCACCTCTGGGTGGTGATAGAAGACAAGTAATCACTTTTGAAACCAACAGCAAAGATTTTCCTTTCAGCTGAGAATGACTGAGGAACCCTCTTTTGTCTAAGGGCATTATTCTTCCTCTACCGAGAACTCTCCTGTCCCATCTGATGTGGTAACATGAGGTCAGGATGGGAAGAAAAAGATACGGAGCAGGTCTAGTTAAAGAAGGGAGTCAAATCTGAGGGTAAAATAATAGAATTCTGGTTTAGATGAAAATATCCTCCAAAGGCTCATGCATTTGAAGAACTGGCTCACAGCTGGGGTAGAAGGTGGGCCACTCTGGGATGGGGCTTTGATGGTCATTCTCCATCCCAGCGTCTAAACACATTCACTCTGTTACTTGTTCCTCTTCAGGATGTGATCAAAGAGTAAGCTCTCATCAGCACAAAGCAAGACATAGTGCCTTGCTTTCCCTGCTACAATACCCTACAGTTTCTAAAAGTACAAACTTCAAATAAACCCACCTTCCAAATATTGTTTCTGTCAAGCATTTTGTCTCAATGATGACAAAAACAACTAACATTGAAGAAACATTTGTCAAAGTGCAGCCCAGGGCTACTGGCCCACTCCAGGAGAGATAAGCCAGGTCAGAGAGCAGAGTCCTTCCCACAAATGACCACAATGGGTCGCAGAAGCGTGATTTTGTAAAGCAGTTGAAAGAGCTGCAGAATGCAGACTATCTCTGGGATGAGGAAACAGAACACAACGGCTAAAGGTAAAGCCAAAGTACCTCACCAGGAATCTGCAGGTCACAGGTGCCTAAAATGATTATAAACAGCCCAACTCCCAGCCAGCCTGATGGAAAACCTCATACTAACAGCCTGTGTTCAGCTCCGTTCCCAGCACTCAGTAAATACAATGTATCTGACCCTCAGCAGAAAATCACAACGCCTTCCAAAAGACATAAAAGAAACACACTTTTAAGGGGCAAAGAGATCACTGATCTCTCAAGTGCAGTTCAGATGCAGGGATTGGAGAAGTGAGAGCCTTACCTACCATTCTGAAGGACACAGGACATTTTATAAGTGCTTTGTCTGTTCGCATCATGTGACCATACCCTTTAATCGCATAGGCTAACCCTGTGGCATTTTATCTCAACCGATTTCAAAAGATACATCAAATTACCTCATCAAATTCAGGAGGTAATTTTATCTGTTTATTGTTGGTTATGGTAATTAATATTTTTAATGTATTTGCTAGTTTAATCAAGAATTCTTGTTAAATTTATGTTCCCTTTGGACACGAATCAATAGTTTTGGTTCCTTGTTTGTTTGACATTGTGGGGACTGAACCCAGGGTTTTACACAAGCTAGGGAGCAGGCAACGACTGAATTATACAGGCTTTCTCTTGTGTCAGCTGGTCTGCTAATTCTAATATTTTCGTCAAAGAGGAATTGACTATTGTTGTCCCATTTTTTTTTTTTCCGAAAACATTTGTGTGTGATTGGTATTCTTTCTTTCATAAATGCTTACTAGGACCCAACAAAGAAGACATCTGGGCCCAGACTTTTTCTATGAAAAGACTCCATGTAAATATAAACAAGCTTTCTATTTTTCTCCCCGAGACCTGTTTTCTCATGTGTGTCTTTTTAGAAATTTCACTACTTTGTCTAAACCAATTTGTCACTGTCACGTTTTAATAGTACTTCTTTGTTGGAAGTAATGCCCCCAATTCCACAACTAGTAGTCATTTGTGCCATCTCTTACTTAAAAAACAAAACAAAGACTAATTATTTTACTATTTCATATATATATAGCTGTTTGCCTGCATGTATTTCCTTTTACTATGTATGTGCCTCATACCCCGGGAGGCCATCAGATTTCCTAGAACTGGAATTATAAATGGTTGTGATCTGCTGTGCAGGTGCTGGAAAGGAAACCTTGGTCCTCTGAAAGAGTAGTGGTAGGACTAAAAGGGTACTCATAACTCCTAAGCCCCCAATTTCTCTTCTTTCCTCAAAATGAAAGACATTGTAGAAGTTGCAATCATTTCTGTGGAGGAAGAATTGTGATACTAAAGTAACCTATTCAAGAAGCAATGCAGATACATGAGACATCCAAGGTCAAGAGCAAAAGCAATGAGGAATCACCTCAGAAGGGTCAAAGATATTTCAAGTTCATGCAGTGCTCTGGACTGAGTGAGGCACCATTCCATTCAGCTTTGGATATTAAAAAAAGGAAAGCTATTCAGAGACTAGATCAGTTTGGTTTTCACTCAAAATGCAAACAGCCTGTCAGAGAGAGGCAACAGATTGACATATTTCTACATAAAAGAAAAAAATGCTGAAAAACATGATAGCTGAGCCCAGAGAGCATCCTGGAGGAAGAGACAGATCTATGGACCACAAGCAGCTCCTTTTGGGGGCTTCTAGCAGCTTTTCTTTGTTTCCATGACTGATTGTCAAATTGTGGGCTTTTTCATTAAGCCTATGCTGAATATACTGTATAAGAGAATAAGTTGTGGTCGGAAGATCACCAGAGAGAATATTATTGTTTAAACCTAGTCTTTATTTTCTTAATGCTTTTATTCCTAAGTCTCACTCAGCCAGGGGTAGGGGGTGGCTTGGCCGAGAGGCTAAGGAACCAAAACTATACTCTACACTGTAGCCTATAGCAGCCCAAAGATTTTAGATTTTTTTTTTTTTTGCAGTGCCCTCTACTGTGGAATTATGAACAAAAAAAGAATTTCAATACCAGTCAGTAAGAAAAGCAGAGTTGGAATTAAGAGGAGGTGATTGGTGGTGGCTGGGGGTTCTAATTCTGTAGAGGAACTATTGGCACCTGACGGCTAGTGACGGAGAGGCATTCTTCTTTTGTTATGTGCCTGCTGGTAAGTTGCTTATGCCTCAGTGGATCCCACCGACTTATGTCTTATAAAGTCCATTATTAATTGGACTCAGTGAACTGTTAATAACAGGTTTATTAAGAAGACATGAAATCATCCAGCACACTCAACTGAGATAAGGACAAAGCTTCTTCATGTGGAGAGAACCTAACACTGAGCATTGATGGCCCCACTAACTTTCATCTGAAGTCCAAGTCCCAAGCTAGTGTGTCCAAGGACTAACGGGAAGAGGACTCCTGACTATTTCTGGGGCTTTTGCTCAAATCAGTCCCCATGTTGACACTGTATACCCAAACTGGCATCCATCAGACCACCTGTTTTGTTTTTCTTTGTTTATTTGGTTGTTTGTTTTGGGTGGAATTATAGTTCATCTAATTACCCATCTGGACCTGACCCTTTTCCTGGCTTGTACAGCTTTCAAGGTCTCCAACCTGGTGCCTGCAGCTCAGCTATGCCCCTACAGCCTGACTCCACAGCAATAACAGGAGCAGAAAGAGGAGCACCTCCAATAAAAATTCGCTCAGGGTTCTTATTCCCCAAAACAACTAGCTTCCCGGCTTCTGAGATCTTGGTGAAACCTCCTCTACTGAGGTCATTTTAAGCCTTTATGGCTATTTCATCACTCATGTATGCTCACACACACACATACACACAATGTCTGGTGGGAGAATTGGTGTTAGTAATTAAGGTCAAGAGAGAAAGATATGTTTGCCTCCACCATCAAAGTCAAGGATATCAAGGACTACATGCTAAACATCTACAAACCAGAGCCCTGTACCTTGAGAATATAGTAAAAAAAAAATCTAAAGTTATAGAAATCACAAACCTATTTCTGACATTGTGAGGTCATGGCATCTACAATAAAGACTTCATTTTCTCTTTTCTCCCTGCGTCCAGACCAATGCTAGCGATTCCCAACATGGCATGGTGTGTTCTTTTCCTGGAGGAGCTGTAAATGTGACAAACTATCTTTACAATGGCACTGGGCCCTAAACTTGCTGGTCTTCTTGATATAAGTTAAGACATACTTTAAAACAATCAATGAGCAATGTCTCCTGCGCTGTGGGAATTGCACATTGACACATGCCTGCACACGTTGAGGGCAAGGCCATTATTTTCTCTGTCAGTAACAGCACCAGACTGCTTCCTGGAACTTTAATCACTCTGATCCCCTCAACAGTAGAGTGGAAATGACCTTTAGAAAGGTGCTGAGGACTTAATTATTTCCATCAGCTCCCAGGGTTTAGGTGTTAAGAGGTTGATTAAAGAAAAGTTACCCTGTTGATTCATTTATAAGACATGGTCTCATCCTCCTTTTGGGGTTGAGACTGGATAAGGCAATGATGCAGCAGATAAGTTTTCCAATTTACTCATCACTTGCCACAGTGAAGAGTTATGTGCCATCCCAGGGCACACCTAGGACAGGTGCATGTGTTAAGAATGCGGAGGGAGGTACTTTAAAGTGAGCTAGATGATATCTTCCTATCATTTCCTATCCTCAAGAGAGTTTATCTGCTATATCTAGTGTCAGCTACACATCCTACATGTCTTTCACAGAATTATTAAGAAGATATAAGAGGGTATAGTGGTGATCTGTATGTAGGATGTCACTTCGGTAATCAGCAAGGTTGATTTTACAGATCTAGCTCACTAGGTATGCCCTTCCTCTCTCAAAGTTCCATCTGCATCTCTCCTGAATCTGTAATTTCAATCAACGAAGATGACCTTCCCCAGTAGAAGGACCAGTCTTCACGAAAGTGTATATAATTAGCTGCAGTCCCTTCTGACAACATCCAAACAAGATACAGAAATACGTGTGAAATGTTTTCTTATTTTTAAACTACACTATATATTTATCTCACATAAGATCCAGCATTGGACGATTAAGAAGCAGTGATTAAGGTGATTGTTATAGGAAGAAAAAACTGCTGAGAATATCAATTTGAAGATTAGTTATTACTGGAAAAGATAACAATCAGAGCAAAGAATCCAATGTATGATCTCCTGTTGCTACAACTACAGGGGTCTGATACTTCAGGACACGGTAGGGATCTGTGATCATGTGCATACAGACACAATTAAATTTAACAAATAAATCTAAAACAATCAAAGGTGATTTTGAATATCCTAGCTATGTATTTTTGAAAAAGACTATGGATCCAAAGTTTTAAGCCAAATAATAGTTTGTTAAGCTTGTCCCTCCCTTTGGGTAGGAAATGAGAACAATACTCCAGCTACAATGAGACATTTGATGCCCTCCTAATTGTCTAAGTGCTGCTACACACTTAGCTTCAGACTTAAAGAAGTAAAAGAAAATCAACACTAGAGTCAGTGGATAAACAACGATACACCAGTGGGACCATGAAGCACAAAGTGAGATTCTCTAAGAGACAAGAGGAATAAAGGAATACATTTTCCTGAGCTGGGAAAATTTGAGGAAAGATGCAGATGAAAAATCCTGGTAACTTTTTTCTCTCTGTCCACTCCAGCTGAGCATGAAGATCAGAGACCTGGTAGTAAAGATAAAAGCATCAAAGAATACTGGCAGGTGAAGACACTGGCTGTGGTGCACTGCCTATTAGGACAGCAGAGAGATGGCTGTTCGTTCTCAGAGCAGCTGCATCAAAATACAGCAAAATACAATCCAAGTACTCATGAGCAGATGAAAAGATAAGTGAACACACAATAGGGAACTGCTATAGACACCAGAAGCACTGTTGAGCAAGAAAGCAAATTACAAAATACTGCACACTGTTAGGCAGCATGATACTATTTATGTGAACTAAAATGAATTTCAGACACGTCCACAGTTTGTAAAGTCAAAGATCTACCCTGTAACGAGATACAAGCAAACCTAGATCAGTAATTAGCTTTGGAGGAGGTAATAATAAATTAGGTCCCCTTCTCTGAGGAATGGGAGAAGGGTGTAGGGGAACAGGAAGGGAGGTTGGGATTGGGAGAAGAAGAGGGCTGTTATCAGTATGTAAAGTGATTAAATAAATAATTTTTTGAAAAAGTAAAAAAAGAAATTAGGATTGATTAGACAGTTAAAATTTAATTTCTTCTTAAAAAGTATTTCTTTCATTTTTTAAAGACTATAATATTACATTTTCTCCTCCTTCTGAATGTTCCAATATATTTCTTCCTGCTCCCTCTCCAATTCATAGCCTCTTTTCTTTTAATTGTTGATACATATACATCGGTATTTGTTATTAGATAACCAGGTGGTCTGCTCTCCTCTGGGGAAGATTATTTCTCTCACTCTCTGCTTTCCTAGTTGTCAGCAGTTCTGTGTGTAGGGTTGAGCCTCCTGGATTTTTTCCTTGTCTGTATTAACATGACTATTGTTGTTCTCGTTCAGCTCATGTGTAGGCAGCCACTTCGATGAAACTTTGCGTGTAGCTTCCTGCAAGACACAATCTCACTCTGGCTCTTCCTCTGGCTCTTACATTACATGGGTTTGTGTTGTAGGTGCCCATGAGGACTGGGCTAAACAACTCTGCATTTTGACCCATTATGCTTGTGTGTGTGTGTGTGTGTGTGTGTGTGTGTGTGTGTGTGTTATGGTTTCTGTTGTTACATTGAAAAGTTTCCTTGATGAAGAGTGAGGACTACACTTATCTGTAAGTATAATGATTACACTGGTTTAGTAATATATATATATATATATATATATATATATATATATATATATATGCTGTAAAATTTCTCCACTTTGAAGTTTGTATTTCAAATATCATTTTTGTAATTAAAAATTATAAAGATCTTTGTATCTTTCAAAACTTGAACTATGGGACGTGAGAGATAGTTTAACAGTTAAGGGCACTGGTTGCTCTTACAGAGGACCCCAGGTTCGATTCTCTTGCCACTCACATGGTGGCTCACAAACATCAGTTCTTCCAGTTCTAGGGGATCTGATGTCTTCTTCTGGCCTCCCCAGGAATCAGTCAAGCACAGATTTGGTGCATAGATATACACTCAGGCAAAACAGTCATATGCAGAAAAGATAAACATAAATTAAAAGCCTCGTAGTGATAGTGCTTACTATAACCAAAGATGGACTCCTAACAGAATTACAAATGCCAACATCCATTTCCATTTGATATTCTTCTCCATTAGGCATTAGCTGTACTTCTTCTTTACTTCAAAAACGTAATTAAATTACAAAGAAAACCCAGAAGCCTAGCCAGAGGTACAGAGGAGACAATTTAGATGACACTCAAAGGAAGGAGGCCTGTAAAATATGGTAAGAAGACAAATGGGTGCTTGGTCACAAAAGCCTTTAAAATCAAAGTTAAGAAGTCCAAAATCTCATTGCATGCTTGACTAGAAGCATTGCTCCTTTCTGGGTTGCTGATGAACCTGAATCAAATAGATGCATCAATGTCCATTTCTCACCCCTGTGCCTGCAAGGGTATCCGATCACCATCAACTCTGCTTTGACAAGAGTTCTAAGAGGTTTGAGATGCCAGACAGCAACTTCAAAGACATATTTGCTTCTCTCCAGAGGGGGTTGCTGTTTAAGGAGGATTTAGGCTCTCAAAGCTTTCAGAAACACTAATAACTGTCCCCTTCATCTTTCTCACCTTCTCTCCCCAGTGTGCAGTCACCATAAAGCACTTGAGGACTATGGTACTTTTCAATGGTAAGTTGCAGCACATGCATCCATCAGTAGGAAAGGGCACCATTGTGTTCCTTTCATCTCTACAGCATCCCATGTTCTGCTTCACAAAGAAGAAGGGAATTATCAATCCTGTGGAGAAAGGAACAAAACAAATATGGATAAAATGGCTATAATAGAAAGCCGGTGAGCTTCCTTACTGAAAACCCAGGCCATTGCTAAGTTAGTGAACATGAGGCAATGGAAAGCTGGGAGGCAGACACAGTTCAGTTTCTAGAAGTCAGCCTGTGTGTATGATTTAGTCCCATAGCTCATGATGGATGTCAAAAGGTGTTGTGTGGGCTCATCAGAGTCAGGAAGGAAACCTTTACCAGCTCTGGAAAGTTGAGGCTAATGAAGTTCACTTCCCAAGCTGATAAAAACAGTCGGCAACTGGTGGGAGGAGAGAGGAGGCTAATCTACTCTGGAGAGGCTAGCTCGCAGGCCAAGCAGCCTAAAGGAAGATTGAACCTGTAGTACTACATGGAAAGCGGCTGTCAGACCTGTTGAGCTACCTGCAAGTTACACAGAGAGCTTCAAAATTATAATTTTTATGAGTCATTGCTTAGGTTGTAATACGCTTTTCCCTTGGTGAAGCTGCTATTTTCACTCTTACTCCTATAAATAAGCCTTTACCTATACCCTTATCAGGAATCCCAATGGTCTCTTTATTATTATTATTTACAATTTATTCATTTTGTATACCACTTGTAGCCACCTCCCTTGTCTCTTCCCGGTCCCTTTCTCCCTATTCTTCCCCTATCCCTCTCCCCTAGTCCACTGATAGGGGAAGTCCTCCTCCCCTACTGTCTGACCCTAGTCTGTCAGGTCCCATCAGGACTGCCTGGATCCTCTTACTCTGTGGGCTGCTTAGGTAGCCCTATGGGTTCCCTAGTAAGGGGAGAAGAGACAGTCTCTGGCATAAACTCGGTTGCCTGCTCCTTGAACACTTCTCCCCAATGCACTTTTAATTTCTCAAGTTGGACTTTGATAGAATCATTACTTTGGTCTGTCTGTGGTGTCCTATTCAGGAATAACATTTTGCAGTTCTTCTTCCCAGGAATGATCTTACACCACACACAGGGACTCAAACAAAATGGTGCAGGGTAATGAAGAAGGCTGACAAGGGGCACAAGGGGAATGTTCTTAGAGTAGTAGATACTCGTATGAAAATAGCCATATGAAACTAGTGAAAGGTACGATTAACACAGGCCAAAGAAAGTTATTCATCACTCTTGATAAGGCTCACCAGATATAGGAGCTTGCCACCAAATCTGCCAAAGAAGTTCCACCCAAAACCTGACATGATGGAAGGAGAGAACTGACTCCCTCAGCTGTCCTCTGACTTCCACATATGTGCCATATGTGCTGTAGTGCATGCACACACAATAAAGAATGTGCATGCATGTATATATATGTATATGTATATATATATATGTATATATATATATATTCACAAAAACAGAAGGGCTTAATGTTAAAATATAACCAAATTAGGAAAATGGGTCTTCAGTACAGCTGTTAACCCGACTTTTAGACCCATGCCCTCTTTCTGATGCCACCCATTTTCTGTATGTTTTCTTAACATTTGCTCCAAATGGTCAAAGAAACCACAGCAAGAAAAACAGCCCAGAGAAGTCAAACTAATAGGATATAATAAGCCAAGAATACCATCGGGAAGCTGAAAGACAAGGCCACACAGGCAAGCATGCAGTCACTGCCTGACAATGCATTAGACAGTTTCTTCCTACATGCCCACTGGCTATGCATATGTGCCAGTTCATGTAGGTGAAGCTTTGTGCCTATGCATCTGAGTAAGGGTGTGTGCATTCGTGTGTGCGCGTGTGAGTGTGGATCTCAGGAGGCAGTCTTGGGAGCTCTTCCTTGGTTTTTCCATCTGTTGTTTTCTTTTGAGACAAGCCCTCCCAGCGGTCTGGATCCAAGACTGGCTGGCTGGCAAGCCCTACAGATCTGCATCATCCCTGCCTCCCCAGCACTGAATTAGAAGTCCACACTCTCACAATTGACTTTTAAAATGCAGGATCTAAGGATCCAAACTCTGGCCCTCATGCTTGTCCAACAAGCACCTTACTGACTGAGGAATTTCCTTAGACCTGGGAGTTTTAAACTAATGAATATTGGTCTTCAGACCCTCATTATTTTGTCACATGTTTTTATGGTAACTATAAGCACACAACTGACCAGTGACATACTAAGTCCCTATGCCTGAGATTAACATGCAAATGAGGACAACAGAGAGAAATTCATTGCACCCTCATATACCTGTTATAGAAGTGAGGAGACAATAGCATGAGTGCTACTCTTGCCTCAAGTCCAAAGCTAAGACTAGATGATGGTAATGCTTCAAATAGGCACCTTAGGACTCACAGTTCAACCTGCTTTTTGCTCCCACCTTAGAAATCTAACCCTGTCAATTATGTAGGGAAGACTGTACCAGCCAACCTAGAAGATACATCACAGCAATCACTCTTTTCTGTTCCTTTTGTCGAGACTTACTACCCAGAGAGGGCCTGGCTGACAAAGAAGAAAATTGCAGAGACAACATGCAGGTCATTTTCCAAACCTGAGTGAAATATGTATAGCATTAGCAATAGAGGGCAAGTTAACATACACATTTTTCTTTCTTCCCACGCCCCCCAACCCCTTTTATAGCAAATGCAACACTGCATTTTGTAAAACAGAAAGCCCTTGAAAAATCCCACGTTTATCACGTTGTTCTCATTCTGATTAAATGCTATGCAGAGCTGGGGCTGACAAGCCGCATCTTAACACACCTTTTATGAAGTGCAATATCAGGTTTACACAGCACAGCACAGCTCATAGCCCACTGCTATCAAAACTGAAGAAGCGATTGTCCCTCATGTGAAATTTTTATGACAGGGACTGTCATACTTGAGGCTTCATAGAAACTGTCTTTTTTTATTATTATTATTCTCCTTTTTTATATATGTATACTCTGAAAGTGTCTACTATTTTTTCAAAGTTCAGCTGACTCTGTACTTCCTGCCTTTTCCTGTTTCACTTTCCTTGGCCCCCACTGCTGCATACAATATGTGGGCTGCTGTCAACCAGAGCATCATCAAGACCTTCCTAGTGTCTCCCAGTTATCTGGCATCTACCCATTTCATGTATATCTAACCTGATCACTGATGTCATTTTCACTGTCCCGCACTAAAGTGAGTATTATTTAACATCTTGGATTTAAGAGAATCCCAGAGTAGTTAAGGAGACAGCAGTCAGCTCATAAAGCTACTGGAATTGACATTGGTTAGCGTGGTTACTATACACTGGATTGTCTCAGAGATGTGAGTTTCATCCCTAAGGGGTTCTTTTCCTTGAATAGGGGTTATGTAACACAAATTAGGTTCACATGAACAGATGTCCTGAGTCAACTCAAATATGTTTCTCATAGAATTGAGGAAAGGCTGAAGTTTCACAGCAAAGAGGAAGTGTCTGGTTCCACGACGGTCTTGGACAGATACTTAATACACTATTATCATTACAGTTCCACTAGTCTGTCAGGTGGGCGTCAGCTATGAACCGAAGTTAGAAGCAAATTTCTCACCAAATGCTAGAACATGTAGTCCTACCCCAATATCCAAACATCTCTGACTTGCCTTAGCCCTACTCCCTCTATCTGTCTATCTATCAATACAATTCATTGTATATCCAAATGGTAGCCCCCTCCCTCAACTCCTTCCACTCCCATGCTCTCTCCCTCTTCCCTTCTATTCCCTTCCCCTAGTCTTCCCTTCTATTCTCCCCCTAGATGGGGGGGAGTTTCTTCTCCCCTGCCATTTGCCCATGCCCATAGCTTATCAAGTCTCATCAGGATTGCCTGGATCCTCTTCCTCTGTGGCCTGGCAAGACCGCATTACCAGGTACAAGTGATCAAAGAGCAGGCAATGGAGTTCATGACAGAGGCAGCCCCTGTTCCCATTGCTCAAGAACCCACATGGAGACTGAGCTGCAAATTGGCTACATCTGAACATGGGGTCTAGGTCCTCTCCATGCATGGTCCTGGATTGGTGCATCTGTCTCTGAGGACTCCCTGGAGTCTGATATTTTTAGCTTTGTTGGTCAACAAAATATCTCTTTCTTTCCACCACAATGATGACTTCTAGTGAACTCCATCCCTATAATAGGCAGCTTCTGAGGGGATTTGAAGATTCTGAGTCCTTGTTTTGTGGCACCAGTTCTTTAGCCTGAGTCAAATTTATCTATAGCTTCTTGGGTTCCTCTCATAGCTTCAGCTCACAGCAGGTACCATTAATTCCCTGGGAAGGGCTTTCAGGAGTCTACTCAGTCACATAAGTAGCAACAAAACAAAACAAAACAAACAAACAAACAAACAAAACCCCAGCATTTCCAACACAGCTCTGGCTCTACTGCCTGCAGCCAAGCCTGTTACTCCAGATGTGGGTTTAGTGGCTGGTGCCACTTTGTTGCACAGCATCTCCATGAGAGCAGTTCATAAAGCTTACAAAACCCCACACAGACAGCAGAAAAGAATTCTCCACAAACTCTGTTAAGTTCAGGGCCTTCGATGTCCTGAGAGTAACTAAACCAATGGGCAAGGTGAGGACAGAATGGATGAACTTGACTGTAAGGAGAGAATGGATTGACTCTCGTGACAAAGGCAAGAGTCCCGAGACTGCTACGTGGGCTGCGTTGGTTTAAGTCCTGGGACTCAAAGGCTGGAGCAGCAGATCTAAGCCCAATGGTAGGGAGATACCTGGCTCAAAAAGACAGATAATTTGCCTTTACCTCTTTCTTCTGGTCTGTTTTTACTCACTCAAGTGGTTAGGGGGTCACTAATGATGTCAACCTGTACTCCCCATACTTGTGAGGGTGGCTTTCTTGCTTGTTTGTTTGTAGTAGCTTGTTTTTTTGTTTTGTTTTGTTTTTTTCTTTTAAACAAAGCCTTGCTACATAGCCACGGCTGGACAGAAATTCATTATGTACGCCAGTCTTGCTGGAAATCACAGAGATTTTCCTGCCACTGCCTGTCAAATGCTGTGAACGAGAGGTTGGCTGTTTGGTTTTTTGTTTGTTTGTTTGTTTGTTTGTTTGTTTTAACTCAACCTTATTGATTCAAATATTGATTTCTGAAACACCCCTATTGTCATACCCACAGTGATTTTTCCGCTATCTGGGAGTATCTTAGTCTAATGAAGTGGATGCAGCAAGCAGACTATCACAGCTTTCATTAACATTATCTGTGAGTAGATTTAATAATATTTCATAAAATTTCTCTGATGCCCATAAAGCAAAGAAGCCCCCACTCTCCAGGGCTCACAAGCAAGATCTGAAGTTGGTATCTTGTCAGTTTCTTAGGTTTCGCTGCAGCAGTCATTTAGAGATTACAGTCACCTATAGACATTTCACAAACATGGAGATGGATAGAAAGAGAAAAGCCACTAGTGTTTTGCTTTTCATGTGACCCCGCAAGTAAAAATACAGGTGACACATTTAGAATAGGCCTTTGTAGACCAGTCAATAGTAATAGCAACAGGCCAAGTTTTATATGAATGAGCTCACATACTACTTACAGCAACTTCATGAGGTTGGGGTTATCCTTGCTCTTACCATGTAGATGAGAGCTGTAAAGAAAAATATACAGTATAATTCTAAATTCCTCATTCCTAAAGAGTACCTAACCTTAGCTCACTAACCCTCACATGACCTAAGTATGTGGATCTTCATAACTCACCCAGCTAAGCTCAGTTGGGAAAAGATGCTGCTGATCTGTCTAACCAGGTTGGAGTCGGACAGAAACACGTATTCCAAAGTGCTTCAGAAATTAGCTGGCCCGGTGAGATGGTTCAGAAGGTGGAGTGATTACTGTGGAGGCCTGATGATCTGAGCTCAATCCCCAGAATTCATATGAGAAGAGGACAGAATCCACACCACAAGTTGTCCTCCAAACTCTCCATGTTCACAGTGGCATGTGTGTGCCTGTCCACTCCAACAAATATCTGTGGTGCTTTCCTGTTCTCTCTCTTTCTCTCTCATCCTCTCTCTCTCTTTTGCTCTAACAATGAACAAAAGTGCTTCATAAATCAAGTTTCATACAGATGTGTTCAATGGAAAACATCTCAAAGAAAAGAAAGAATTGGACATCTTCAATGGAATTCTATATACTGTTCATGACAGAGCTTATCCTCATACCAACTTTTGGCTTTTTAAGGCCCTTCAGCTATGTTATAACTCTAATTTATAGATAACTCGTAATAAAAAAAACCAAACAGGTAGACTGATGCAGTGCAGATAGAACTGACATGATTCCCACCAAAATCACACGGGAAAAGACTCAGTAGTGTCTTTTTCCAAATTTCCTCCAGTCCACATATGGGTTCTATCAATTGATTGTACTTAGAGTTCCCTCCTAAAGCTCTGTTAATATTTGGGTAGTATGCTAATTAATAATTAGATCAATTTTTAACCAATGCTCATTTATAAGAAATGGGTGATTTTAAGCTATAGTTTCTGAAAGCCACAGCTTCCTTTTGCCTAGAATGAACATGGCTTCTTTGGGCTTACTTATTCTGTCCACACATGAGGCCTCAGAAACTCTGAAATCCCTTTGCATTATGTTCAGTTACCTTTATGTTAGTGGATGCAAAGTAGTAGAGTGACACTGGGATATACTCTGAGGTGTAAAGACAGGCACTCTGCAACACCAATCAATCAGTCACTACACTTTAGGTTGCATTAAAAAAAAAATGGGTCAACTGCTGAGACTAAAAAATTTCTGTGGGGATGTAGAAACATATCAAGTACTAACGTTCTCTGTCCTGAAAATCAGAACAAACAGACCTCTGTGTAACTGTCAAGACCAATGCTGCAAATAGTTTTTCAGAGCTGGCACCTTAGCGAATCTGGACTGACTGGCTGGAGAGAAAAATAATAAAATGAAGAAAACAAGGAACAACCTGGCATCCCGGATGCCCAGATGAGACACTGAAAATAAACTCTTTAGTAAAGCCGAGCTGAAAACAGAAGAATAAGAGAAACGAATAGGCTGAGTCCCTGCCGTCAAAAGAGAGTTGATAAAACCCAGGGAGAAAAGGCAAGATTCTCAAAAGATGCTCTAAAAAAAACAAAAAAAAAAAGAAAAAAAAAAGAAAGAAAGAAAAAAAAATCAACTTGACACTGAAAGGCACAGTGGTAATAACCTAGCTGAGCAAGAGGAAACAAATGGCCATGAGAAGAAGTACTCAATTGAAAAGGAAATAAAGAAATAACCACAGGGACTATTGTGACATGATCTTTCACCAGTTTGGGAAGGTATTCGAAGAGGTACCAGGTCATTTCTTTCATCCCTTTTACATAGGAGACTCTATAAAGGCACAAAAAGCAAGCATATGATCATATAGATATTCAACATGAATCTTTTTTGTAAATAATTAGCATGCTAAGAACAAGGCGGCTAATTAAAAGGGTAAGAGGAAATGCTTTCATGTAATCATCCACAGCCTTGGCTGTACAGTGGAATCACTTAAATAGCAATCTCTGAATTTTATAACCAGACATTCTAATCTGGTTAGCCTGTACTCTCGATATGGAGTCTTCTTAAAACACCCCTAGGTGATTCTGTATCATGGAGAGCTAAGATCACAAGGAAGCAGCGGTTACCAAACTATGGCAATATCAGTATCTGTCCAAAAAGAGCTGCTCATGGTATTTAATGTTTACAATGTAACCTAAGAACTAGTATAGCCTGGTCCCACATCCTTCTTTTGCTATTGACCTATTTCATTTTCAAAATAGTGGATTAAAGAGATACAGTGGTCGTAAACAGTAGATGACATTGGATACATAATATACAAATTATATATAATTTGAGATAGAAACACAGGTAGCTCATTTTGATCCTGAATTCCCTATGTAGCTGGGGGTGAACCTTAAGAGCCTTCTACTTCTATCTCCCAAGTTCTGGGATTATAGACTTAGACATGTATCACACCCAGGCACATTAACTGCTTGTTATCTAGCTCAGGGTTTCATCTATACTAAGCAAGTACTCAACCCACTGACTGCCTCCTAGACCCACCACATCCTTATTTCAAAACAAACCACATAAGATTTTCAGGTAGATATAAAGAGAAGTTATGCATTGAATATTAAAAGATTGAAAATGTTTCAGAGGTTTGATAACAAACAATAGTCGGCCACAGACAAGCCTGACATTCTTCTACTATTTGGGAATTTAAATAGATGACAGGAGTTTCCCATGATTCTTAGTATTCTGTGGCACTCAGCTGGAGCAACAATACATTGCAGTAATATTTAATCTTCTTCCTTAATTGGGAATGTGTTCCTCATACCTCACAATATCAAAATTCTTAAGTCTTACATTGTCAAGTTTATCTTTTAATCACAAATACCTTCCATTAAAAAGAATAATAAGTATTAAGTCATGTTCTCAAATATCACCTACCAAAATCTCCCAGAGCAGGAGAGAAATTGAGTTATTTAATAAGATGCATAAATTTATTTACACTAAAACTCACAATTAATGTACAAGACAGACCTGATCTTATTACAGTAGACAGGAAATTCAACTGAGAGGTTTTGTGTGTGTGTGTGTGTGTGTGAAACCTGAAACTGCATATAAAATTTTTAATTTTGTATCATTAATGGGGACATAAAGCTGTCTGAGCCTTCATAAATCCTGAAGAATGTCAGTAACCCAAGCTGTCACATTCTGCAAGCAACAGACTAAAAATGAATCCTCCCAAATGCGGCCAAGAAAAGTCAGGCTTTGTTTTATTGCTTGAGGATCCCCCAAACCATCGAAGACTGATTGATGTTGACTCTGCATATTTTGTCTATGTCTGTCAAGTCCCATCAATTCTTTAATTTTCTATTCTTGTCCTTCTGCCACCCTAGCCTAACATTTATTAGCTTTCCACCAAATTCTTCCCTCCGCATGGAACTGTCTCCAATCTCCTCTCTGTTCTTTCAATCAAACTATTTCCCACTGCTGGAATGACTCATCTAAATGAGGCCTTCTCGAACCACAGTGTATAGGCCAAAGTCTGCATTCTACCTGCCTAGTGCTTTTTAAACTTTAATTTGGGCATATGATACCTATGTGTGTAGAAATTTGTGTGTGTGTGTGTGTGTGTGTGTGTGTTTGAGAGCAGCCACATGCACACCTATGTGTGTGTAGATGCAGATGTGTTTGTGTGTATGGAAATGGATATGTGTATGTGGATGCCAATGTCTTTGTGTGTGAACATAGAAATGTTTATGAATGTGATCATGAGGTATACAAAAGGAGATGTTTCTGTGTGTGGATGTGGCGATGTTTGTGTGCACATAGGAACATTTGTATTTGTGCATGTGGATATATATATCTTTATGTGTGTAATTAGAGATGATGTGTGAACATGTCAAGATACTTGTGTGTGTGGGTGTGACAATGTTTGTGTGTGTGTGTGTGTGTGTGTGCACGTGCGCGCATGTAGATATGTTTGTGTGTACACAAGAAAATATTTTTGTGTGTGTGCAAGTTGAGATGTTTGTGTTTACCTGTGTGTGTGTGTGTGTGTGTGTGTGTGTGTGTGTGTGTGGTGTGTCCGTAGGCACATGTGAAGGTGAAAGGGAAACATAAGACATCTTCCCCTATTATTTTCCACTATATCTTTTGATACAGTCACCAGCTGAAGCTGGATCCTACCAGTTCAGCTGGCTAGTGAGCGTCAGCATTCTTTCTGTCTCTGCCTCCCCACTGTGCACTGACACACCGGAGTTTTGACTTGAGTTCTAAGGATTAAACTTGCTCTTCATTTTTACAGCGACCACTTTACTGACTAAACCACCACCCAGCCTTAATTATTAGTTTTGAAATTATACTGGAATATTAGTATATTTATTTACTCACTGTTCTGTTCTGCTTTCATGCTAGAAGGGTAAGTAATATTGAGTAATATCAAGACAGCATGGTCATAGAAACCTCCCAAATATTTATTATTTAGTTCTTTGAGAAAATTTTTCTAAACTCATGCATTTCAAAGTGTGACCCATGGACCTTAAACATCAACACCACCTGGAAATTATCCAAGGCCTGATAAATCCAATTATGTGTTTTAAGAATATCCCCAGCAGAGTCATAGCATGCTACATTTAAAGAGCACAAGCAGCTGTCAAGTACTTGAGTGATCTTACAAATTACCTGCTCAAAAGCTTCCAGAGACTGAACAGACAGCAGCACAACCTGTGGTCTGTATGTGTGTATGTCATTTTACTTAAGCCTTTATGAGCCACAGAGGAGCCTTGCCTACTGGTCACACTTCACTGTAGTTTTGGACAAGGCTTCAAACATCTCTGTTTAGCCTAGCAACAAAGAATTTTCTCAGAAGCCTAAGGGATGGCGACATGGACTTCCCTGCATGAAATGGATTATACAAGATCATGCGGGTGCTTACAACCTTTGAAACAGGACCGCTCCTCTCAATGATCAAGAGGTAAATGCTGAGTCCTTACAATGCTCTACAGGAATATCCTAAATCAGGGTGACCTATGTGATTCCATATATTCATTAAGAACCCTAGACAGAGGACAATGTACCCAGCTACGGAGACACCAAACATCTGCTTCAGAAAGAATGGCACCTGTACGATGCCTGACCCAAGAAACACTTCACAAGTTTTTTTTTTTTTTCCATAACTGCCTCTTTCTTTTTACTTTTATTTATCAACAATGTCTACAGGAATGGCATACCTTCTCAGGGACTCACTGCCACTTCCTATGCTCTCTAGTAGCAAACTTACAGGGAATGAGAAAATCCGTTCACTTAGTTATTAGGGGTGATGACATATTGGGCCCAAAGTGAATGACAACCAAGCGGCTGGGGTCAGCTTGCAACAGTGTCATGGAGCCTAGAATATCTGGCTGTATCATACCACCAGGACGTTCTTACATGCTACCTTTTAAAAAGACAAAATCTTGACTTGACTTTTTAAAACAAATATAAAATGAAGACATGTTCAAGATTTCACTTAATCCATTATTCATGCAGAGACTGTCAAGTTATTCTAAGTTCAAAAGAAAAGTCAAAGCGGAGTCCTTCTACAGGGACCCAGGGAATGCTGAGATGAATTTAAAAATAGATGTGTGAGGAGAGGAGGCTTGGAGAATGTCTTCCCAGTTAAGGACATTGGCTGCTCTTCCATAGGACCTGGGATAGATTCTTAGCACCTACATGGTGGTTTACAACCATCTGCAACTCCAGTTTCAGAGAGTCCAAGGCCATTTTCTGAGCTCTGTGGGCACTGCATAGATGTGGTACACAGACACACATGCAGGCAAGATATCCATACACATAAAATTAAAATGACAAAAGAAATAAATGCAAAGGGCTGAGAGGGGGTCACCCTCCATTGGGCTGAACTTCTGTATACAGATAATCATTCTTCTACATCACTGCTATTTGTCTACAAGATATCCAGCTACAACATGCATGGCAACTCTGCAGGAAAGAAATCAGAACCCATAAAGGTACACGCTTAAGTTTCTGTTTCATCCGAGCACTCTTTCTTGATCCTAAATTCCTTTCACTAGGAAGACACCAGGACTTTCATCTGGGTCTCACATTTTTCCCAAGCTCTGCAGACTCCTCTTCTCTCCTCACTCTTAACATGGAATTCCTTACCAGTTTTCTTGGTAATGTGTAATTCTTTTCAAGGACTTACTAAAGGCAAACTGGAGATAATGAAGGAAAATATTGACTAGAATTTAACAGGTGCTAGGATTCAGTACTATAATATCTGTTGATACAAAAAAAAATGTATAGAATGGGGGTGATACAAGCAAAGAAAAAGTGGACTAACTCTCCAGTAAATTATCAAAGAAAGATGTGAGTTGTCTGTGGACAAATGGCAAGTAGGAGAAGCTTCTTGCTGTAGTGCACCAAACATTTTACCTCTGAGCCCCTGGAGTCCCTATTGACTGACATGATCAATAGTGAGACGGAGTCAGAAGACCAAGGCCAAGGGCAGAGCATAACACAGCTCTCTGCCGTATCCCCAAAGGACCGGCAGCAGGCATCTCTGCCAGACCCTCTTTGTCTTTCCTTGTTTCATTATCCAAATCCCAAGATATCCAAGTGCCTTCAGGGAAAGAATACAATGTGTGTGTTTAGCCTACCTGTGTCCTTTGTATATTCTAAATCATCTCTCCATTAATTTGTATACTTAACATAATCTGTGTGTAATGGAGATAGTATTTACACCATATTGTTTAGAGAATAATATTTTTAAAAGTTTGCACACAGTGACACAGTGAATACAGACACAGTTATTTTTTTTTTTTCAGTATACATCAGACCCGACATTGGCCAATTATACAATAACTTATGGACAAAAAAGATGTACCAAATGTAGTCTCTAATTTCTCTAGTTATTTTCCATACTCACAAGTCTTATCTTGACTCCTGGCACTGGTAACACACCCTGTCAAAACTTCAACATTCAACATTGTCTGTGGGTACTAGGATCAGTTTTCAAACGCACTTAGGAATTATGCTGCTCTAGTAAAGTGGTGATAGTAGGTTATCTTCCAAGACATGTGATCTCGCTAGCTCTGGGAAGTTTGGCTAACATCAGGCAAAATTTCATTCCTATACTGTGGGTCTTACATCCAACTAGGCAGCTATTGGTTACCACCAGGCTGAGTGCAACCGCCGCACGGATCATGACACTCTGTCAAGCTGCTCACTGGTATGGTTCCTTGGCATCACAGCCGGAAAGACTTACTTCCCTCCCTTGGCAGCATACCTTGTGCTTTATGGTACTATGAAAGCTAGACCAGAGGAAGCCTTTCAGGTCAGATCCATCTTTGATCCTTGGGACCTGTGTCAAAAATAGGTAGTGTCTTTAGCACAAGGGACTCACTTTTTAACTTCTGAGAGGTAACCTAGGACAAGAGCAATATGGAATCATTTTTTTTTTCTTTTTTAGAGAAAATCTTGTAGGTTTTATTATTCAGAATGTTGTATTTGATAAAAAGGGATTTTCATAATCAAACTGATGGCAAATATTTACATGTAGGTGGAATCTTTTTTATTTTAATTTTTTTATTAATTACACTTTATTTACTTTGTATCCCCCCTGTAGTTCCCTCCTTCCTCCCCTCCCAATTCTTCCCTTCCTCCTCCTTCACCAAGCATGCCCCTCCCCAAGTCTACTGATAGGGGAGATCTTCTTTTCCTTCCTTCTGATCCTATTCTGTTAGGTCTCATCAGGTGTTCATTGTCTTCTGTGGCCTGGTAAGGCTGCTCCCCCTTCAGGGTGAGGTGATCCAAGAGCAGGCCAATCAGTTCATGTCAGAGGCAGTCCCTATTCCCATTACTATGGAACCCACTAGGATACTGAACTGTCATGGACTATATCTGTGCAGGGGTTGTGGGTTACCTCCATGCATGCTACTTGGTTGGACTATCAGTCTCAGAGAAGACCCATGTGCCCAGATTTTTTGGATCTGTTGCTCTTCTTGTGGAGCTCCTGTCCCCTCCGGATCTTACTAACTCCCACTTCTTTCATAAGATTCCCTGCACCTTACACCCATCAGAATGGCTAAGATCAAAAACTCAAGTGACAGCACATGCTGGAGAGGTTGTGGAGAAAGGGGAACCCTCCCCCACTGCTGGTGGAAATGCAAACGTGTACAACCACTCTGGAAATCAATCTGGTGCTTTTTTCAGACAATTAGGAATAGCACTTCCTCAAGACCCAGCCATACCACTTCTAAGCATATATCCAAAAAAGGCTCAAGTACACAATAAGGATATTGGCTCAACCATGTTAGTAGCAGCTTTATTTGTATTAGCCAGAAGCTAGAAACAACCAAGATGCCCCTCAACTGAGGAATGGATACAGAAAGTATGGTACATCTACACAATGGAATACTATTCAGCAATAAAAAAAAAAAAAAAAAAAAAAAAACAGGGAAAACATGAAATTTGCAGGTAAATGGTGAAAACTGGAAAAGATCATCCTGAGTGAGCTATCCCAGAAGCAGAAGGACACACATGGTATATACTCACTCATATAGACATATAATATAGGATAAACCTACTAAAATCTAAAGAAACTAATTCAGAGAGAGAACTCTGGATAAAATGCCCAATCCCCATCCAGAAAGGCAAAGAGGATGGACATCAGAAGAAGGAGACAACAGGAAACAAGCTAGAAACCTGCCACAGAGGGCCTCTGAAAGGCTCTGCCCTGCAGACTATCAAAGCAGATGCTGAGACTTATGGAGTCATTTTTACTATACTACTAATACTCAAATTTTAGTAGTCATTTGGACTACATTAATATTAACCCAAAAAGACATTTCTTTTGCCTGATGCTGGGACCTTTGTTAGATAGTCTATGTCTCTTACAGACATCATTGTCAACCCCAGTGACATAATTTCATTTAACACACACACACACACACACACACACGCACACGTACACACACACAGAGAGTTATATGTATTCTATATAAAGTTAGGCAAATGAAATATTTGTCCCTCTTTTCTTGTTCTTCTGTATTAATCTTTCTCCTCCTCAGTTACTCTCCCCTTTCCTGTTTTTATTTTCATGTATATTTGCTTGTGTAAGTTCATGTGCACCACATGCCTACAAGCGCCATGGAGGTAAGAAAAGGGCATCAAATCTTCTGGAACTGGAGTTAAACACAGCTGTGAGATGTCCTGGCTGTGTGGAAACTGGGAACTGAGCTATGGTTCTCCATAAGAGCAGAAAGTATTCTTAACTGCCGAGCAGCCTCTGCAGCCCCATGCTCAGCTGTTTAGCTAGGTTCTGTGGATCTTGAGCTTGTGAGATGTGTGCTTTGCTAACTGAAGCATCTCCTTAGCTCTACGCAATGTTTATGTTACAGTGAGAGAACACTGACTACAATGCCATTTTCAGATAGAAGCCACTCTCCCACTCCACAGATGAGGAAGACCACGTCAGGAGCTTAGTAACTTAGCTCACATCATTTAACTAACAGGTAACATGGCTGGCTTCAGTCTTAGGAGCACAAAAGGACTCAGTTCATTTATTTCCTCGCTTCTTCTTCATAATAGATTTGACCTAGACACAGTAGCAGAGAGAAGCTGTTCCCCAGTTCACAGACCCACAGCTCCCCATGCTGCCTGCCATCGATGTAGTTTCAAATCTGCTCCCATTCTCTGCAGATGACCTGTACTTTCACAGACACCATGAAAGTGTCCTGAGCCTCAGTGAAGCCACAGATTCAATATTATGCCTGGTTTAATCTCATTTAAACTAAAACTTGGTTTTCCTCCCTCTCACTGCCTCTGCTAAAAGCCAGACACAGCACTTTAGCTATGGCAGCCAGTGATGTAGGGAACAAAAAAAATGTATATATTACCCATTTATTTCTTCACTAACTAAGCAACTGTTGTATTTGATAGCAGCAACAAAAATCCATTAAAATTATTCTGTAGGAGTTTTCTTGAAATACTAGTAGCCGGTGTTGTTTTTCTCCCTGACCATGTGTAATACACATGAACTGTCAATAATTAATTACAAGGGAAAAAGATCTGAGAACATTTTGCAGCCATTTTATAGAGGTGATTCCCTTTCATTAACACGGTACTTGTCCTAGAAGTAGTAATAAGAAATCTACTCAACCTCCTCACCTGTAATTCATTCCATTACAAGGCCCTGTCTCCGTAAAGTAGCAAAAAGACACTTGCTAAGAAATCTGAGTCCATGGTCAGGCTCCATGATAGTGTGTTCCAGTACCATAGTTAAATGCATATATATTCTACAACAAGTTTTTGTTAACCATTGGCTGGGTACATAGTAGCACACAGGGGAAAGGTGACCCACTTAAATATTCAAAAAGCGTCCTCTATCTATCAGGCTGAATTATAGTCACCGGGCATGGAGATCTTCCTAAGCAATTTGATTGTTTGAGATTATGCAGTCACACCCACAGAAAGGAAACAATTCCATCCTGGAAGGAGACTAATTCCCACTTAGGAAGTAAACCATCCACAAGTCTCAGAATGTTCCTGAACTGAACAATATTCCCAAGATCTCCCTACCCTCCATGCCCGGGTTACATAAGCAGTAAGGTCTGCTACATGCTCAGATGCCTACAAGTTATTGTTAAAAAAAAAAATCAGGGAGTACAGGATTAATGAGCTGTCACCCCCACCTACAGGTTAGGGAGATTTTAGTGGTGCTTTGAGTTTCCCATGCTCCTGTAAGTAGCCCTTACCCATACCCTTATAAGTCACCCCCAAAAATCATTGGTTTGCCTAGTTAGACTTCAGGAGAATCTTTACTTGGGTCTTTGGTGAGTTCTCTATCTGATGTGAGTGGACACTTGTTTTTTCATCCCCAAAGGGGAAGCCACACAGCACTACTCTATGTCTGCAGTTAATAGGGGGCAACTTAAAATTTGGAGAACTTTTCAAGGCATGGGCTTATCTTCGTTACTCATGGTAACCTTCTTACAGCTAGCCTCACTTCATTCTAACAAGGTGACTTGTGGTGTGTCCCCAGACAAGTTAAATTAGTGACTTAGGACAGAGACGAATACATGATTACAGACTTAGGCCATGTGATATCAGCCAACCTCTGGAGAGAAGAAAAGGGCTAGAAATGAAGTTCAATTTCACGGTTGATGATTCAATCCATTATGCTTGCATAATGTACTCCCAATAAAACCCATGGATCTGGAATCATGAAAGAGAGCTTCCATGCTTAGCCTTATACTGCTGAGGACATTAAAGTGATAGGATGGTGGAGCAACTCTGTGGATACAGAGAACCAAGACCCATTTGGGCCCTGACTTCTCTTGGCTGCTGTCATTTGCATCTTTGTCCTGAATAAAGTAAAAAGTAAATTGTTTTGCTGAGTCTTTTGAGTCATGATAATGAAGGCTGAAACTTGAGGGAAGAGTGGACTCCCTCAAGCTGTAGTCAGCTGATCATAAGCAAGACTGTCCTGGGCAACCCCACTTTTACAGCTGGTATCTGAAGTAAGGGAAGTTTCTGAGCACTGGACTTCATCTGTAGCATAACTCAGGATAGTGTCAGAAGTAATTGCAGAAAAAAAAAAAAGAAGCAGGAAGATGACGAGAATGAGAAGGGGGATTTGTCATTGTGAGGGAGTTGGAGAGATGGCTCCCTGGTTAAAAGAACATAAGGTTTTTGCAGAGAACCTGCCTTTAGGTCTCAGCACACACATCCTGTGTTTTATCATGTTACATAATTCCATCTCCAGGGGATCTAATATCGTCTTCTAGACTCCAGGCATTCCATTCATATACATACAGTCCCCCAACACAGATACACATGATTAAAAATAATTTCTTAAATAAAAGGGCATTGAAGAAAAGAACATGTAAAGGACTCATGTTTTTGAATCTGATTCTAGAAGCAAAGAAAGTGATCAACAAGAATTAAGAGTTAATAAAGCATTAACAAATAAAAATAATAATGAGTACTAGAGAGATGGTTCAGTAGTTAAGAGCACTAGATGCTCTTCCAGGGTGTGTAAGCTATATTTCCAGCACCCACACAGACACTCACACATATATAACTCCAGTTCCAGGGGATCTGACGCTCTTTTCTTACTTACTTATGCATAGGCATATACACAAGCATACACATAAAATGCAATAAAAATTAAAACATTACTTTAAAAAAGATCAGCAAACCAGAAGAAGTGCTATGAGGTAGGAGAATTTTGAGGGAAGGGGTCTGAAAATAGGGCATAGCTTCCTGACTTCACTTCCATGCCCAAAAGAGGAAAGATGTCAGTGAGATAATTAATTTGGTTTTTCAACTCACCAGGATTTAGAATCTGTGTGAGGGATTTTCCAAATTAGGTTAATAGAGATAGGAATTAGGTTAATAGAGATAGCCCCTTTAAGTGTGGGCTGCACCATCCCATGAGCTGGGATCTGGGATCTCATCAAAAATAAATAAATAAAAAGGAAAGCCGAGGACTGTCATTCATCGCTCTCTGCTCCCTGACTATAGCTGCAATGTTACCACTTGCCTCACGCTTCTACTGCCATAGACAAACTACCCTGTTGATCTGTCAGCCATAACAAGCCCTTCCTTTCCTAATGGCATTGCCAGGCATTCTGTCATAGCAATGAGAAATGAAATACAGTCAGTAAGGAGACCCGGGTCCTGCCCTTACTGAATTACCAAGGAAGATAATCATAGAATAAAATAAAATAAAACAGCTAGCAAAATTATAGTAAAAAGAAAAAGTCTGTTCCAGAAAGAATGATTCTCAGATGTTGACTATAAAGTACACTTTCTCTTCTTCTGCTTTAGTAGCATCTTTTGCTACGAGTAAAATCATGGGCAGGAAGATCGGTGGGTCTAAGTCAACAAGAAGACGGCAAGGAGTTGCAGATGACTCACGGGTATAAAGAACTTTCTAGAAGGCACCCTCTCAGTTATTTCCTGTACTGCTGTGCACTCTAGGACTCTCAAAATTCACCGTGCATAGGAATTGAGTGAATAAATGAGGACTTTGCTAAAGTGCAGGTGGCCTTGAGGCTTTACATCTGTAACAAACATGGAACACTGAGGCCCCTGGTGAGAGCTTCACTGTTACTCATGAACCACAGTGCTGCAAGATGGAGATGTGAGCTACAGATGCAAACTGGAAATGGTGGTCTTGGTTTAATGGGAGGAAAAGCAACGAGAATCTGTTCATAGGGTTAGCTCGACCTCAGCATCAAAATAACTGTCACAAGTTTGGACTGATGGCATTGAATGGTAACCTAAGCCACCAGGAGGCTGAGGCAGCAGATTCGTGCATTGAAGGCTCGCTTAGGAAACTTAACGAGAGTCCATTTCATAGTAGTTAAGAGTAATTGCTGCTCTTGCAGAGGATCTGGTTTCTATTACCAGCACCCACATGGTGGCTCACAAGTCCCCCAAACTCCTGTTCCAGCTGATCATTTGCCTTCTTATGTCCTCGGCAGGCGCTAGGCACATGCACACTTCATGTGCATACATGCAGGTACTCACACATATAAATAAAATAAATATTTAAAAGAAGGACTGATGGTAGAACTCATAGATACAGCTCTTGCCTAGCATGCAAACAATACCCTGTGCCCATTTAGTAATTAACAGTAAAATAAACTTGCTGTTCACACACACTTTTATCAGTTTGCTGTTCAGAGACAACCTATGCTGGTCTTGAACTCACTATGTAGCCCAGAACATCCTTGAACTTTGGTCCTCTTAGGTCCACCTCCTAAGTGCTGGATTGTAGACATGAAACATCATGACCACCTCGTGGTCATCACCTCATGATGGGGATCTAACACACTGTTTCATGCACACCAGGCAGGACTCTATCCACTGAGTAACGTCTCCAGCTCTGAAGTTACCACACGCTGAACATGTGCTAGGTTCTGTAGGAAAGCCACCACAGTGATCACTGTAGCTGTCACTGTGTCTCCGGTGAGCAGTGTCTATACAGTTAAGGTCCTTTACACTTAGAAAAACCAAAGGCTTTGGTTACTGTTGCTAAAGCAATTCAATTTGAGAATTGTTTTCTACCTTATAAGCAACCCTTAAAACTACGTGACAAGTTTACTGCCTTTCCTGTGTCTCTGGTAAATTGTTGATTAACCCACTTTTCCTCTGTCTGTCCTAGAACAGTACCCGTTATTTAAAGGAATCCTGGAATGACATAGGAGCCTTCACAGAAATCTCCTCTAAGCAAAGCAGCCTGGATATAGGAAAAGGATTGTACTTTTCTCCCTAAAACTAAATTCTTCAGGTTGTCAACCTATGGGTCAGTAGGTGATCATTCAGATGCCTGACCTCCCAGGTCATGCTATTAGTATCTTTTATCCAAGTCCCACAAGCACATAAGGAACAAACGAATATTTTGCTATGTGCCAGTTTACAAACAAACTGATAAGACAGCCACCAGCTTTGTGTTCACTCAAATCCTAAAATCCACAACTGCAGATGGGTAGTGAGAGGCCCTTGCTTTGGATGTCTTCCATTGTTGCTCTGTTTTCACTCAAAGCAATGGTGCAGTGGAGAACAATCCTGGCAAGAAGAGAAAGAGGAAAAAAAAAAAAACAACTTTGATGATGACTAAAATAAGGACTATACAGATAAAATTATGTTTAGAAGTGGATATAGCTGCACATTAGGAATTATCCATCACTCCATCAAGAGAAAATAGGGCTGCGATCCGTATTTAATAGACAGCCTATATCTGACAGAAAGCAGAATTTTATTTATTAGTCTTTTTCTTGTTTATTGCTAAATTCTCTGGGGCAAATAAAATGGGTACGAAAAATATTTCCAGGTTGAGAGAGAGCTCGCTGTCAATCAAGTGCTTGCCACGCAAGCATAAGGACCCCAATTCAGTCCCCAGCACCCACATAAAAAAAAAAATCCAGGCAAGGTGGCCGGCACTTTCAGTCCTAGATCTGGGGAAGCAGACACAGAAGTATCCCTGGGACTCACTGACCGGATAGCTTAGCCAAATAAGTGAATACACACGCACCCCCCCCCCCCACACACACACACAATCCCAAAACGAAATACAAAATGCAAGACAGCGATCCTTGAGGAAGACACGTTAAGTTTAAGTCCAGCCTCCACTGCTATGTTAATGATTCTACAAGACTAATGGATTCAAGCTTTACAATTTCAGAGAGTTGGAATGGTGCAGGTCTAGAACCATTTTACATTGGTTTATCTTTAGTCTCCTTAAATTTATTGTGTGCCTCTGTGTCTGACTCAGCATCCTTCTGATGAAAACCTTTGGAGACCACTCCCTTCCACCAATCCATAGCAGAAACCCCTCTCCCTATAATGTTCTCACCAGTGAATCCTAAAATGTCTTGATGTGTTTCTTATAAAAACTTCAGGACACCACTTCTGCATTAAAGAATGCTTTGGGGACCACCTGGATTTGTGTTCTTGGGTCATGACTCCTTTTATTTGGCTCAAAAATAATATACTCTGACTCTTACTACCTTTGAAGTAAGAGTCAAGTTTAATGTAGGCAACTGGTTAAAAGTACAGAAAAACACAGGACACAGGGTCAAAGCAATCTTTACTCTCCTAGGTTACCTTGAAGTTAAGACATGCTAGGACTTTAAAAATGGTTCACAACTATTATTACATTAGCATTTTATTTGTCTCTATCTGACAGAAAGGAACTTTGTCTCTATCTAGGCTATGTTCATGAATGATTTTGTTATCTGTGCTAAAATTCTTGATTATGAGCCAGAGAAAGAATTTAATCAGATTCAGGAAAAGGGTCTCCTCCTACTTCCCATGTGCTTCTGTCTTGCTATTCCACTCATGGAATCACACCTACAAAGCACTGGACAAACCCTGAACCCAGATCAACCTGCATGAAGATTTTCCATGCTGCTAATGAATAAATTTCAGTTCTACAGAGTCCTCCTCATTTAAAATCAGTATCCTCATGTAGGTTAAAACATCATGCTGGCATTTCCAATTCTTTCCCTCTTTCATTTCTTTTTTATTTCCATTAGCTTGTTTAATTTTAAATTCAGCTCAAAGCCAAGATACATCCCCAGTGGTAGCACACTAGGACAGAGGGGTTCACGTTGAATGTTTGGCCCACAGCACCCTCATCCTCTCCTGCGGGAGCTGAGGGTGCTGGTGTTCCTTCCATCAACTTTACGTGGGAGAGCATTGTTGATGCACTCCTTTAGTTTCAGTACTGTACTCAGAGGCAGGCTGATCTTTGTGAATTCATGTCAAAATATAAAAAGAAAGAAAGGAAGGAAGGAAAGAAGGAAAAAAGGGAAAAGAAAAACAGAAAGAAGAGAGGGAGGGAGGGAGGGAATAAGGAAAGAGGGATGGAGAGCAGAAAGAGGGAGGGAGGGTAAGGTTCATATGAAATAATCAGCCAAATGCAGAGGCTGATTATTATTATTTCCTACAGATCTTCTCTCACACCTATGCCCTAAATATAAATCCTCTTCTATTTGTCATATTCACTAATAATGAAGAATTTTTCTTATTCTTATCTCACAACCTGTACTTCTACTTTTCTTCCTCTTCCTCATGCTCCCCAGACACTACTGAAGAATTTGGCCTCATATAGGCAGTAAAGGTACCTTTCCTTTCCTAAGAAATTTGATTCGATTTTTCATGTTCAGGGCGGTATAGTCACAGATCCCAGAAATTGTAGTAGTCCCAATTCACCACTCCCAGGCTGGAAGAAAGCATCATATTTTATCTGTAGTCCCCTTTGCAATTGTCTTCTCACTGACCAAAGTGTGCACAGGCCAAGGTCAACTATTAGCTGGAGGCTCTTGTTGGTCCGCAAGTGCTTAGGCCTCTTACTGACTGTCCCAAAGTAACCAAAGTGATGTGAGGTTATCTTGTGAGGGATGCCAACAGGAGGACCCCAATTTCCTGGGTCATTCTGCTATTAGTGGATGAGACCATGGCCATGGCTCATATAGCTCTGGTGCTTCTGACTCATCCTCAGTGTTAGTACACACAGCGTGGACTATTTTAAAGAAATCACAAACATCCTCTGATTTCCAGGACATAGGCCTGATATCACTTTTAAAAGAAATTTAGACAACTGTAAAGGTAGAAGCAGGCTACTTGAACCAAGAGGGAGATGTTTTTTTCTCCCTAAAGAATGCACTAACAGTGATGGTATTATACAACATCAGTCAATCATGCCAGCCAGTGTGCCAGCCAGTGTGCCAGCCAGTGTGCCAGCCAGTGTGCCAGCCAGAATGTCCTCATTCCCAGCAGTGTTTACACACAGGACCATCACAACACAACCCATGTGGAGCCACTCTGTTCCATGCTGCTCTCACTCTGACCTCTTGCCCTGGTCTCTTGCCGAAGTCAGAAATACCTAACAAAAGAGACATCGAAAACCCTAACCACCAAAGGAAACCTTGCCATCAGTCCTCCTTAAGAGGGGCTGAGGTCTGAAATTTATCACCCTTGGGAAATCTCTGGTGGGTTTTTGAGAATTATGTTTCAGCTCTCCAGAATCTCTTTTACATGGAATATTCACCCCAACTGGTTCAAAAACTGTAAAATCTAAGGCCAAGAATGACAGTGGACCCAGTGATGATAAACTAATCATGGGCTAAGACAATATATTTTCCATCACATCATAGGTATAGAGGACTTCAGTTCCCAGCTGTATCTTCTGAGGTTCAACATGCTTCATGCTTCTGTCAATCTCAAGATGACAGAGTATCAAGACATAATCAGGATGGAAGAGAGATGTTAGCTGCCATCCAGTCTGTTTTCCATGCAACTTTCTAAGCTGGTACATGAATACTGGCCTAACATAGTGAGTTTTAATTTGTACACTGTTAGTAATGTGTTGGTTATAGGCACTGTGGTCTATAACCTAGTGGAGCACAAGACTTGTTTGATGAGGCAGCTCAGGTAGATCCTGACCTGCCCTTTCTTTAGTTGCTTGCCCAGGGATGAGTGTGTTGTCAGCTCTGTGCAGGAAGTTACATATTTCAACAGGGATGATGGTAATTCTCAAAGGTTCATGTGAGGGTCAGATAAGACACTACATTTTTTGTTCAGTATTCTGAAACTATATTATTATCAGTACTAGCAATGAATGGGGAAAGCTCCTTAATAATATACTGATTGCAGAGGTTAAAAGTGGACCGTAAAACATACATATTTGAACTGATAGGAAAAAATAGAATCTACTTTCCAACTTCCTACAATAAACTATTAAACAAGCAACTATGAGAACAGAGTGAAGAAGTCTAGTAAAGACTTTTTAGGATATATACATCTACTGATAGCACTGTGAAAAAGAAGCCTGGGTTACATATTGAGGTCAAGGCAAGCCTGGGCTACATAAGGAGACCATATGTGAAAATAAATAAAATGAAAAAGGCACAAAAATAAAAAAATAGAAAAATAATTTACTATCAACATGCCGTTGGGCAACGGTTCTGTCTTCTAGCTCTCTGTTTCTCACCAGAAAGTAATCAAATCATGCTCTGTATTAAATAGCATAAAGCATAAAAGGTGTGAACAACATTACGCTAGTGCTGTGTTGTGCCGTCACAAACTCACAGTACACGCTAGAATATGGTAATACTGAATAACTAGTCCCTTGCGTCCCATCCTGTCATGGTATGTGGTGCTGGGAGGGTCTTTATTTCAGCACTTAATCTCTATAAAACCAGCAGGCTCAACTACCCTAGTCCAATAAAGATCCTATCACAGTGCTTGGCATATAACTACTTCATAATAAATAGGAGCTGTTTTCCACGGTAATTCTACGATCAGTTGAGAATCTTATATAAAGGTATGTTCCTCCTCTTCTTATTCTTCCTAGTGAGCTATGTGAGGAGGAAAAAAAATTACTATAATCGCTATTATAGCCTTCAAACAGAAGAACGATCCTCACTTCTACCCTGGCTCACAGGCTCTCCCCAGACTTGATTTTTTAATTAGCACTCTGTATTCTGATCTTGAACTCAATATGTACCTGGAATCAATAGCGATTAAATAAGCTTGTGGAGCAGAGTGAGGTGATGACACTCTCTTAAGCATCCCCTGAGTATTTCTGACTGGAGGGTGTCAAAGCGCCCCATCCATTCCTCTCAGGACTAACATGAGAAAATAGTATGCTTTCCTCAGTTCTTGTCATCAGAGAAGAGACTGGGTCTGTGACAGTTGCTAGATCACTTTTCTGATCCCAGGCAAAGTCGGATATTTGAAGCAACACTGTCTAATCTAAAGGGCCACAGAATAAGCCGCTGGACAAACTGTAACATGACAAGCCATAGCATGCTGTTCTTTCCATATGTAAATGTCGTCATTTAACTCATTTGACTTCCAGTGTCTACTCTAACATGAACACAGTAAAAGATTAGAGCAGGGGTGTCTTAGTTTGACACACCTAGAAAGTGAGGGAAAAAAACAGGAACAAACAATTATCAAATAATGAAATTAGTCTTTTGGTTGGTTGCATAACAAACAACTTACAGACAATTAAGGGTAATTGTTAGGAGCGAAACTGTGTGAATGAAAATTCCTCCAAAGAATCTATGTCCACAAAGATGGACTGACCATTTATTTATATACAGTAGTAAAGAGAGGTTTGGATTGTGCAGGTCCAGAGCCCAAGTATGTTTATCTTGGGCTACTTCTGTCTCCCTGAATCACCCTTCCAGGCCCACATTTGTATCAGAACTAACATCCTATAAGTAATAGATAATATATTGTGGAACCTACTGACTTAACAGCCTTCTCTAATCCCAGAGCTAAGAATGTCATAATATAGTGTCTGGAGCCAACAGGAGTTTCCTGATTTTACTGTAACCCAGCCTCTGACATTTCTATCGATGCAATTTTAAAAAAAGCCTTGACTAATTAATCTGTTTGTTCTGCTACTATTAAATTCCACGAAAATGCTTCCATGTTGAGCCATCATTTTTAGGGAGACCTAATTAGATGTTCCTGGGCCCTGGTCACTCATATTTGCTCCAAAATGAGCCATGTCTTTTGGTCCTTTGAAGTGAAAGCTGTTTCTTTCAATGACAACAGTAATCCAGAACACATGGTGTTCTGCTCTGACAGACAGGTCGGATGGCTGTAGCTTTCATTCAAGGAACAGCTGTAAGGGTGAAGGCTTTGATGGCTGAAGTCTGTAGACCCAGGACCCTGTGATTTTCTAAGTCTTATAAAATGTATAACAGGCAGGACATACATATGAAGGGCAGGGGTGGGGCTGCAAAAACAAAAGGACTGCTTGGAACCACAGAGAGTACAATGCCTGATGCTTTCTCAGAAGCTGAAAATATGGCGCTGTCCCCATCAGTGTGTTTTTGATACAAGCTACATGGTTTGTGTAGACAGCTTTACCAGTTCTTTTTATACTTGGTGCTATTTTATAGAAGGGAAAACTGAGGTTCATAAAACCCAAGGATGGAGAACAATAGATTAGTGGTTCTCAACCTGTGGGTCATTACCTCTTTGGGGGTCACCTAAGACCACTGGAAAACAGATCTTTACATTACGATTCATAACAGTAGCAAACTTACGGTTATGAAGTAGCAATGAAATACTTTTATGTCTGGGGGTCACCACAACATGAAAACTTACATTAAAGGGTCACAGCTTATGAAGGTTGTGAACATTTGAAACAGGAGTTTAAATCAAGGGTTAAATCCGTGTTTCTAATGTTAGTTCTTATGATTCTTATGCTGATACCAAACAAAGATCATAATTCCACACAGTGGTTGTTGCATCAATAGGTTTGCCATGCTGTGTGTGTAGATAAGAGGACAACCTATGGGAATCAGTTCTTTCCTTCCACCATATGGGTCCTGGACATTGAGCTCAGGCCCCAGATGTGATAGCAAGAGTCTTTATCTGCTAAGTCATCTCACTGCCCTGGTTTTACATTTGAAAATTAGTATGAGAAGAGTCAAATCAATTAAAGATAATCAGGATTTTTGTAGATTTATCAGAAGCTTTGTAATATTTTTCCCCAGTCAATATTTTCTCCCTAGGGGAGTTTCTTTGAATTGACATGAACTACAGGCTGAGAGCTCACTAACTAGATATGTGCCCAGAGGAAGTGGTTGTTATGGCTACAGAGAGAAGTTATAATAGATGAGGAGTAAAGACCAGTGTCACTAAGCTATCTGGACAACAATAAGAAGTGTGGTCTTTGGGTAAGGTAAGACTTAGGGTTAGGGTTGGGTTAGATTTACGTTTAGGTTTAGGGTTAGAGGAATCCAACTAAAGGAATTTACTTATGGTTGTCTTTTTTTCTCCAGCTCAGCATTAAACACATTCATTTGCTTCTTAACTGTTTATATTTTAAAATATTCCACATGAAAGCCACAGGGCTGTATATCTTAAAAGCTTTTATTTTTGTTTTTCTTTTCTAATGTTGTAATTTAAATAGAATTACAGCACTTTCATCCCTGGAACAATAGTCTTAGGTTCTATAAGAAAGCAGGTTCAGCAAGCATGAAGAACAAGCCAGTAAGTTGCATTCCTTCATGGCCTCTGCATCAGCCCCTGGCTCCAGGTTCATAACCCTTCCTGAGTTCCTGTCCTCACTGAGTTTCATAATAAGCTGTTACATGGAATGATGAATGAAATAAACCCTTTCTTCCCCAAGTTGCTTTTGGCCATGGCAGCACTCTATAAATCACCTCCCAGAGGCATTGCCCTTCCAGGGATTACACTGGTGATTAGTGTTCAACATCTGAATTGAGACCAGGGGCTGGAGAGCTAGCCTATAATTAAGAATGAGTACTTCCATTTGCTCAACTATGTTCATAGTAGTTTTATTTGTTTTTGTTTTTTAAGTTTCTTTTCTTTTTAAAATTTATTATTATTATTATTATTATTATTATTATTATTATTACTATTTATTGCCATTTATACACTTTGTATTCTTGCTGTGGCCTCCTCCCTTGTCTTCTCCCAATCCAACCCACCCTCTCTATATACCTCCCCTAGTCCACTGAGAAGGGAGGTCCTCCCCCTTCTATTTGACCCTAGCCTATCAGGTCTCATCAGGACTGGTTGCATTGTTTTCCTCTGTGGCCTGAGAAGGCTGTACCCGCCTCCCTTCCCCAAAGGGGAGGTGACCAGAGAGCCTGCCACTGAGTTCATGCCAGAGAAAGTCCCTGCTCCACTTACTAGGGACCCCACTTGGAGACTGAGTCTATGGGCTATATCCGAGCAGGGGTTTTAGGTCCTCGCCATTCATGGTCCTTGATTGGGGTATCATTCTCTTCATAGGCCCCAGGGCTCAGTTTTCATGACTCTGTTGGTCTCCTTTTGGAGCCCCTATCTGCTCCAGTTCTTTCTATCTCCCTTTCTTTCCTAAGATTCCCTGCACTCTGCCCAAAGTTTGGCTGTGAGTCTCAGCCTCTGCTTCTATACCTCAGTAAGTAGATGGCAGTGAGCCATGCATACAATTTCTTTTTTTTTTTAATTTTAATTTTTATATTAATTATATTTTATTCACTTTGCATCCCAGCTGTAGCCCCCTCCTTCATTCCCTCCCAATCCTACCCTCCCTCCCTCATCTCCTCCCAGGCCCCTCTCTAAGTCCACTGATAGGGGAGGTCCTCCTCCCCTTCCATCTGACCCTAGCCTATCAGTTCTCATCAGGACCGGCTGCATTTTCTTCTTCTGTGGCCTGGCAAGGCTGCTCCCCCAATAGGGGAAGGTGATCAAAGAGTCAACCACTATGATCATGTCAGAGACAGTCCCTGTTCCCCTTATTAATAGACCCACTTGGAAAGTGAGCTGTCATGGGCTACATCTGTACAGGGGTTCTAGGTTATCTCCATGCATAGTCCTTGGTTGGAGTATCAGTCTCATAAAAGACCCCTGGGCCCAGATATTTTTTTTTTGATTCTGTTGTTCTCCTTGTGGAGCTTTTGTCCCCTCCAGGTCTTTCTATATTCCCTTTCTTTCATAAGATTCCCCTCACTCTGCCCAGTTTAGCTATGAGTCTCAGCATCTGCTTTGATACCCTGCTTGGTAGTGTCTTTCATGGGCCCTCTGTGGTAGGTTCCTGTCCTGTACCCTATTTTCTCTGTATTCCAATATCCATCCCATTTGCCATTATGAGTGAGGATTGATCATCTTACCCAGAGTCCTCCTTATTGCTTAGCTTCTTTGTGTACAGATTTTAGTATGGTTCTCCTATATTATATGTCTAATATGTACTTGTAAGTGAGAATATACTATGTGTGTCTTTCTGCTTCTGGGATACCTCACTGAGGATGATCTTTTCCATTTCCCACCACTGGCCTGCAAATTTCATGATTTCCTTGTTTTTAATTCCTGAGTGGTATTCCACTGTGTAAATGTATCACAATTTCTGTATCCATTCCTTTTTTGATGGACATATGGGTTCCTGGACAGAACACCAACAGTACAGGCTCTAAGATCGACAATCGATAAATGGGACCTTATGAAATTGTAAAACAAATGACACTGTCATCAGAACAAAATGACAGCCTCCAGACTATGAAAGGATATTCACCAACCCTATATCTGACAGAGAGCTGATATCCAGTCTATGTAAGGAACTAAGTAAGTTAAAAAGCAACAAATCAAGTAATTCAATTAAAAAACGGGGTACAGAGCTAAACAGAATTCTCAAGAGAGGAATATCGAATGGCTCAACGTCCTTGGTCATTAGGGAAATGCAAATCAAAACGACCCTGAGATTTCACCTTACTCCCATCTGAATGGCTAAGATCAAAAACTCAAGAGATAACACATGCTGAAGAAGCTGTGGAGAAAAGAGAACCTTCCTCCATTGTCGGTGAGAATGTAAACTTGTACAACCACTTTGGAAATCAATCTGGTGCTTTCTCAGACAATTAGGAATAGTGCTTCCTCAAGATCCAGCTATTCCACTCCTAAGCATATATCCAAAATATGCTCAAGTGTACAACAAGGACATTTGCTCAACCATGTTCATAGCAACTTTACTCATAATAGCACACCATTTCTGAAGGGCAGAAGATCTGAAACTCCAAAACTGATGAGTGGATGGAAGGCTAAAGCCAGAGCATCGACTTTGAGGCTTCCTGGGCAAGAGGGGACAACCCATGAGCTGCAACAGATTGGATCCAGGCTGCAGTGGACATCTCTGGGGTCTGAGAGCGGCAAACTATTGACTGCACCTTATGTGCACAGAGCATAACAACAGGGAGTGCATAACTCCATTAAGGGAGCCTTCTTAATCTAATGGCCAAACAGGGGACCCAAATCCGAGAGTAGAAAACAGTGGGCTCTCTGAGCTTACCACTTAAGCCTGTGAGTGAGTTCATGGGTCCTCTGCGCTTTGCATACCCGCCTGTGAGTGGGTCCTCTATGCTTCCCACACATGCCTGCCAGTGAGTGCTCATGGGCCCCTCTGTGCTTCTCTCACACACCTGTGAGTGAGTGTGCGTGGGCACTCTGTGATTTACACACAGGCCTGTGAGTGAGTGCTTCTGCAAGAGGGTGCATACAGAGCCCCAGATCCCTCTGTGCTAGCCTCCACACATTGGATCCCTTCCACCCACACACTCACTGTGGGCAACACAGAGATCTCTGGGACAGTGTTCTCAACATTGAAAGCCCTGTTCTGTGGGTCTCCAGGTTGAGCCCAGCCAAACAATCCTTGTAGCCAAGATGGTGCAACTCAGACAGAGCTGAGTGCTTGGAGCACAATACAGAGCAGCTTTATTTGTAAGAGCCAGAATCTGGAAATAAAGTAGGTGTCCCTCAACTGAGGAATGGTTACAGGAAGTGTGGTACATTTACAGGATAGACTATTACTCAGCAATGAAAAGCAAAGAAATCATGAAATTTACAGGCAAATGGTGGGAACTAGAAAAGATCATACTGAGTGAGGTAACCCAGAAGCACAAAGACACATATGGTATATACTCACTTATAAGTGGATATTAGACATATAATAGAGGATAACCATAATAAAATCTGTACACCTAAAGAAGCTAAACAACAAGGAAGACCCTAGAGAGGAAGCTGAAACCTCACTCAGAAGGACAATCAAGATAGAGATCCAAAGTAGGAGAAGACAAGGAACAGGACAGGAGCCATCCACAGGGAACCTCTGAAAGACTCTACCCACCAGGGTATTGAAGGAAATACTGAGGCTCATAGCCAAGCTTTGGGCAGAGTGCAGGGAACCTTATGGAAGAAGAGGGAGATAGAAAGACCTGGAGGGGACAGGAACTCCACAGGGAGACCTACAGAGCTAAATTACCTGGGCCCAGGGGGGCCTGCAGAGACCAATACTCCATCCAAGGACCACACTTGGAGATGCCCTGCTCAGAGGAAGCCCATTGGCTGTTCAGTTTCCAAGTGGCTTCCCTAGTGAGGAGATCAGAGGCTGTATATGGCATGAATTCAGTCGCTTGCTCTTTGTTCACCTCCCCTGGGGGGTTGGAGGTGGAGTGAGCCTTGTCAGGCCACAGACAAAGATGATGAAGGCAGCCTTGATGAGACCTGATAAGTTAGCATCAGATGGAAGGGGAGGAAGTCTTCCCCTATCAGGGGACTGAGGAAAGGGCATAGGGGAGAAGCGAGAGGGTGGGTGAGATTTGGAGGAGAGGAAGGAGAGGGCTACAGCCGGGATACAAAGTGAATAAATTGTAATAAATAAATAAATAAATGAAATGAAATAATAAAAAAGAAAGAAAAAGAAGGATTACCACTCCGATAGAGTTTCAGAGTTGAGTACCCACCACCCACAATGTGTTGCTCACAAGCCCCTCTAAAGGCAGGTCCTGGGGATCTACCACTCTATTCTGGCCTCTACAGGTATCCATAGTGTACCTAAAAACAAGCAAGTACATGCCTGTGAATGGAAATTAAAAATAAGTTTAAAAACGAATGAAGACCATAGCATAGCAGATATACAGACACATGAAGCAGTAAGGACAGTATGTAAGAAATGACTTACATGGTATTTCTAAAGCATTTTAAGGAGCTCTTTATTTCAAGAAATAGTATGAAAATGTCTCAGCTGTGTTTTATTTTCATTTCTTAAAGATTAATTTTAATTTTTATTTATGTATATACCCGTGTTAGTATATCTCAGTATGTGCTTATACACGTGGTTGCCCGGGACTGAATTTACAAGTGACGGTAGGCTTTCCAATGAGGATTCTGGGAACTGAGTGTGGCTCCTCTGCAAGAGCAGCAGAAGCTGTTAACCACTGAGCCATCTCTCCAGCCCCTCAATGCTCTAACATGTAGCTAGTCTGTCAGCCATGTGATCCCAACAGTGTTGGGATTACAGGAAGGTATAACCACTCCCAGCTATTTTTTTTTTAATGTGGTTGCTGGGATTTGAACTCAGGTCTCTGTGCTTGCTCAGCAAGTACTCTTACCTACTTGTTCTCTAGTTCCACTTTCTTCTTGACAGCTCACAGTTTGTAAACTTTAATATAAATGCCCTGCACCACAAAAGGGCATCAATAATTTATTTTTTTCAATCAATGCTACGATTTTATTTGTAGTTTTGCATAGCTGATCACATTTTATAACCTGTTGGCTTGTGTCTTATTCTCACTGCGGCAATTCCTTATTTATTGGCTTTGAATGGAAGTTATAGCCCAAGATACATCACAGCTAGCTTTAAAAACAAAAGATCGATAAAAGCTCAGCTGTCAGCACCATTGTTAAACCTGTCCCTTCTCCATCAGCCTGAGCACTACGGCAGCAGGCTATGTAATTACGATTCTTCATAGCTCTACAAACTTTCTTTGACATCGACATGATTATTTCCAAGGAAGCTATAACTTTAAGCAATTCCCAGAACTTCAAACTGCAGGAATCAGCACCTTGGATTCAAGATTTGAAATGTCAGCAAATCATCCTTTAAAAAAAAAAAAAATCCCGAATATTTCCAGAATAGTTGGCTTGCAAGGAAAGAGAAAAAGCCATGCAGTTCTCCAGATATTTTTCTAGAACCATGTAGAATTTAAAACTCATTGTAAAAAGCATTTTTTTAAAAAAAAATCTTCAATAAATTATTAGAAATTTCACAGAAAGGCAAGTGTATCTTGTGAAAAAAAATGAACAACTCACAGGTGTAAAAGAATGAAGAGAATGTTTAATTAGTTACCAAGTGTATGAACAGAAAAAAGTGCTAAGGTGACTTATTCCAGTGCAAAAGTATTTCTGATGAATTAAAATATGATATAACTTTCTGTAAAGACCTTTCCAAGCAAAGCTAGCATTCCCTTGATCTCAACTTCAGCAGACAAAATATTTTTGATGTGATAATCTGATAACATTGTATAAATCAATGGTCTTAAACCTTTCCATAGAGACATGGATCAAAGACTGGGTACGTAACTCAGGTCTCATCCTCATGTAAACCAGATATGGCAGCATTTGCATGTAATCTCAGGAGATAGAAACAGAATGATCAGAAGGTCAAGGTCATGTACTATTCTACATATTCAGTTTAGGTCACTCTAATAAATGAGGTACTGTATCAGATATATCTCCATATACACATGTATATAGACAAAGGGAGAGGAGAGACAGAGACAGATAGCAGACAGACAGACAGAGAAAGGAAAAATGCCAATAAGATAAAGTTTAAATATGACTAAGCATAGTGTGATGAAAGAAGGCACAGGTGTCAAAAAGAAAACAACAGAAAAGAAAATATATTGATGACGATGATGATGATGTGGCTTGCAGCTCTGTCTCAAGCTTAGAAGACATCACTTAAGTCCTCTGAATGTAGAAATCCTGGAACATTTAGAAAGAAATGTGTGAAGGCAACATAAGGAGATGAGCAGAGACAACAGGCACTGAGGTGTCAAGAGGGAGGGCAGCATGAGAGGCCCTCCATGAGGAAACGTTTTGATTCACAGAATCTGCCAATTCAAATTTTATTATTTATTTATGTCTTTACATGGTGGTTATCTGTAAGTCAACACCAAAAACAAAAACAAAAACAAAAAAACAACAAAAAACAAAAAAGCAGATTCCCACAGTTACTCAAATCAAAAAAGCAGACTCCCAAAGTGAACATCATAAAGCATTAGTTAAATCTGAAAATGAGGTAATCTCAATGGAATCTGAAACAAATAGAGTTGAGTGGCTACCAACAGCATGGGTTTTGGTAAAAACTTCAGACTTTTAGTTCATGTCTGAAGAGATGCAGCAAAGCAGCAAGACCTGGAGTTAGAGGTGCACAGCTCAGTGGTGTATTGTCTATTTAGCAAGCAGATGCACATGCACACACGCACACACACACACACACACACACACACACACACACAGGCATGCACACAGAATAAAGACATCTTAAAGCTAAGCAGAAACATACTGACACTCTGAATCACTGAAACACATGTCTAATCATCTCAACACAAGGCACATTAAAGCACTATGTCCCTAGCCTGAGTACTTGATACAAAATTAAATCTTACCTCAAAAAAGATAACATCAGAGAAGAGCATAATTAATCAGCTAGAAAACAGACAAAAACTTTGCATACATCTCAGAAAACAAAACTAGCAAGGATTTGATAACTATGATTCCAGAAGGACTGAAGATGCAGTATGTTCCAGGAAAGAGTGGTAATCTATAAGGTCTAAGCTTAAATCATAGAACTGAAAAACAATGCGCATAAGCCATGTAACAAAGCTGAAAGAAAGACGTGAAAATTGAACTTCTGATCAGAAAATATTAAAATGAAAATATTTTTAAATATTAAAAGTAGTAAAATTATATAAGATTCAACCAAAAGTCTATAGTGTGATTTTATTAGAACTTATAGCATTTATAACGATACAGACTGTGGTATAGTAATATTTGGAGAAATATTAAGTTTTTTTTTTTTCCAAACAGAAGACAGACATCAAGACACAAATACAAACTTACTGTTAGAAGGATGGAAAGACTGTAAGAGTCAGAGAAAAAATGGCTAAAATGCATCTTCCTGACAAACAGGGCCCCTGTACTCAACTCACAGCAATTGTTGCCTGCACAAGACCAGTACATAATCAAGCCAGTCTACAGTCTAGTATGGAGTATGGAGGAGCTTACAAGCCGCCCCCTCTATCAGAGGAATTATTGACAGTTGATGGCTGTTACCAGAGGGACAGTGCAAGCCACCATGATCTTGTGGCTGGCCCCAGATTCACATTTATATGAACAGCTGTCTATAGCAGTTTCCTGGAACATTTTATCTCTCGGAGAAGCTCCTTAAGACAAAAGAGCGACAATTCAAAGTAGCTTCAGGAAGTCCCTGAAACTCTAGACAGATTCAAAATGAGAACTGTTCTGTTACATAAAGAATAAAATTTAGTCTTCAGAAGTATCAGTCATGGCCTGGGGAGTTGGCCTAGTGAGAGAAGATCTGACCCAGAAAGTGTGAGGATGTGAGTTGAGATTCCCACATAAGAGCTGGGCCCCTTGTCCTGCATCTGCAATCCAATATGCCCTATTGACATAGGAGGTGAAAAACAAGCTAATCCCCAGAAGCTTGCAAGCCAGCTAGCCTGGTACATGCAGCAACGAATGAGACTGTCTCAAACAAGATAGAACATGAGGAACAACATCTGAAGCTGTCCTCTCACCTCAACAAGCACACACCTTCAGTCACACACATAAATGTGCACCCACACACATACATTATCCCTCACATTCTCACATATGCACACTGTATGCACACAAAATAAACAAAATGTTACACACAACAGACACACACACACAAGCAAACAAAACAGAAATCAGAAATACTATGGAAACAATCCACTCTAGAAGAGATGGAGAAAGCAAATGAATAAGTAATTTTATATTGGATCTTGTATTAGAGGGGATGGACCTGATTGCTTCAATCATAAAAGTATAATCTTTCATTACATTACAATATTCTGTCAAATCACTGATTGCAGAGGGTAGTGCTCCAATGCTTAACAAATTAAATGTTTAAGGCCACAGTATAAAGGACATACTTGCAGTTCATCAGAAAGTGATATGCCACCTGGGAAGGGGAGAAGGCAGAAAGGGAGGCAGGAGATGAAGGATTGACGAGTCATGGACTGAGCCACTTAGAATAAAGGGTTGGGAGCGACTGGGTCCAGGGAGATAGTACAGCAGCTCTTCCTCACACGAGTTAAAATTTCTCTACAAGTTTAAATTTATTTCTAGTGAAACTGAAAAGTGGTTATTTTTTTTACATGAAACTCCTACATGTGTCAACATGTTTAGGCTACAAATATAACTTCTCAGAACAACTGCTGTTTGCAAGGTTGCTCCAAACAAGGATTTATAAGTGTATTACAGAAATATGAAGCACATTTTTAGTACCAAAAGCCCTTCATCAAATGAGTAGAAACAACCTCAAAAAATGATTCAGCTTTTATATAGAAAATCAATACAAAAAATCAATAAGAAAAAATTTTATAATTCAATAAATGGAAGCATATGCCATATAGCTTTCTTAGTTAAAAGGATCAAAGCATCAGGACTGCATGGATCCACTTCCTCTGTGGTGCCAGGCCACAGTGTCAGGGCAAGTGATCAAAGAGTAGACAACCAAATTCATAACAAAGGCAGTCCCTGCTCCCCTTACACAGAAACCCACATGGAGACTGAGCTGCCTATGGGCTACATCTGAGCAGGGTTTCTAGGTCCTCTCCATACATGGTTCTTGTTTGGTGCATCAGTCTCTGATAAGCTATGTGTGGGCAGATGGCAGAGGATGAGAACTCCTTCTTTCAGTGGATTAGAGAAAGGGGATCGGGATTAGAGGGAGGGAGAGAGGGACTGGGAGGAGTAAAGGGAGGGGACTTCAATTGAAATATATAATGAATAAATTGTAAAATTAAATAAAAATGAAAATCATATATTTTGAAAAAACGAAAAATTTAAATGACAAAAAGATCAAGGCAGAAATTTAAATCAAGTTGTGTGTGTGTGTGTGTGTGTGTTTAGGTGTTACTGCAATTACAACCAAATTGTTGATTGTTTGGGTTTACCTACGCAAACTGGCAAAGGTGATTCTTTATAAAGGCAAAAGATAGAGAGTACTCCAAAAATTTTAAGAATATAGATGGCAAGTTTATGATGATGATAAAACATGTATGACTGCAGTCATTGAGCGGCTACAGCATTGGCATAAATAGCAGAATTCAGATTTGAATCCATACATGGCTACATAGTCCATTCATGGCGGAAGCAACACTGCCATAGACATGTGCAGAAATAACAGAGGATGAGTAAATGCGAAAAGGTCAACGGATATTTTTATAGGTTTAGAAAATCTTCACTTTAGTACAGTGTCTTTTATATAAAAAAGTAAGTGCAGAATCATAGTATATTATTTTTATTTGTTTGTTTTCTTTGCTTGACACAGAATCTTATTACCTAGCTCAGGCTGGCCTCAAATTATTTTCATTTTTACTGACGATTTTTTTAAAAAAAAAAAATAGAAGATCATATTTAATCCAGATTGGGTCACAGGTTAGCTTCAAAATTGCTATGTAGCCACAGGCAGCCTTGTGGTTACATCGATACAGAAGTCAACAGTGATAAGAACAAAAGAGATAACCTATTTTCTTTATTAAACAAAATCTAGTTTGTTAGAAACTCTATCAAGACAGTAAAAAGTCACAACAAGAAAAGGGAAAATATACTTGCAATAGGCATGATCATCAATTATCTTACATACGAACTATACAAAAAAAAATATATATGGTGATAAGTAGTGGATCAAATCTACTGTGATGATGGACAAAGCATTTCACAACAGTAGATGTCCAAACAGCGAATACATGCCTGAAAATATTCCCAAGCTTATCAGGCACCAAAGAAATGAAAGTGAAATGAAAGGGGTACAGTAACACACCCAGCTAGAATAGCTGAGAACAGATCAACAAGACAGTAGGCAGCAAGTAGAGGTAACACAATGCTCGCTGGAGAGAAGAAGAAAATGTGTACAGCCACTTGAGGACAATTTTAGATTGTGTACTAAAGTTAAAAAATGAACATATTTGCTATGTACCAAAAAAAAAAAAAAACCTCAAGATATGGATAGGATCATTAGAATCCATGTGTGAACACATGTTGGGGCTTGGGTATGGCTCAGTGGGAAGAGTACTTGCTGTATGGCACATATGTAGATGCCAGGTGTAGTAGCATGTGTTTACAACCCCTAATTTGGCAAGTGCTAACAGGAAGCTCCCAGGGCCAGCTCTCCAGTTAGTAGAGTAAGAACAGCAAGATTGAGGCTTCCTGAGAGATCCTGTCTCAAAACATAAAAGAGAGAGGAATAGAGGAAGATAGCTAATACCAGTCTTTGGCCTCTGCACAGGCATACACCATCCATACAAAGATAGGGGGAAAAAGCATGCATTAGTTATTTGTATCTCTTTTGTAATAAAACGCACCAAATAAAATCAATTTAATAGTGCAAGAACTTATTTTGGTTCAGGGTTTTTGTTAATCATGGTGGGAGTAGTCAAGACCATGAGGCAGCTGATAACATTGCATGGATCAGAGAGAGATGAATGCAGGTGCTTACATCTCTTTCTACTTTTTACTGAATCCAGGATCCCATCCAAGGGTTGGTACTGCACACAATTAATGTGGGACCTCCCATCTCAATACATCTCTTCTAGATAATCTCTCGGAGGCATGCCCAGATGCTTGTCTCTTAGAAAAGTCTGACAGGTTGACAATAGTAAACATCACACAGCACTATTTGCTACTATAAAACAAAAAAGAGTGATTCATGAATCACAGTATAATTTATAGTGCATTCATTTAAAAATGCATATGTCAATAAAATGAATGAGCTATCTTATAGGTAACAGGGTTGTTTGTATCTCATGTATGATGCTGGTCAAAGAATCTAGATGTACTGAATTGTATAATGCAGGGTGTCAATTCATTAAAATGCAGAACTAATTTATCATATTTGAGAACAGGATATGAGTTATTCATAGAAAACAGGAGGCTGGTAAAATTGAGAAGGAAAATGTATAATTTGATTGCTGGGTTACTCTCTTTATCAGATGGACATTACATGAATATGTATTGTGTTTTGTAATTTCTTGTGTGCATACTCATGAATTCCAAAGATTTCTATTACAGAACCCTCTACATCATTGACCTAGCACAGTGATGTGACCACAAACACCACAAACCAAGTTTTGTTGTCCAAACAGCCCCAAGATCTCCAGGACAAATGAAGGCAGACCCTTCTTTCTCATTCATGGATGTGGTGCTTGTAAGTTGCCTTTTGATTTGATACATGAACAGAAAAGATAGAGCAGTCTTAGAAAATGGCTCTTTGTTTCTACCCAGACTTGGTAGACCACACTTTTTGATATCCTTGTGCTGGCCACAAGAGCTCACACAGACAAGCCTCACATCAAGGAACTAGAATGCCCAGAAGATTGATGCCAAGAGCAGTGGTTCCTTAGAAACCCCATCATCTTACCTTGCTACATCAGAAATTTCTTCTGATAAAGTGAGTTACTTGTGTTCCTTTATATTCACCCTACACATGACCTTCAACCTTCACTTCCTTGTTTTAAATGGAGCTTCTACTCCACCATTCCTCTATGTGGCTAAATGTTACTCAGGGTTCCTTTAGATGAAGTTTAAATCATGGAAGTCACCACACTCAAACAACTGGAGCTTCCATGTGACACCAGTGGATCTTTCATAGGAGACATAATTCATAAACAGCAGGTGAACCTCCCAACAAACTTCCTCTTCCAATGTGAAATTTGCTTTAGGCATCTCAGTAAAAATTAGTGTTTTATTCTATACCCACACAGTACTTATCTCCAACACTCTACATGTGAGTAGCCATGGTTTCTGTCTATAAGTGGTCATGACAACTGTACTCTGAGAAATTTACAGTAAGAATGTGGTTTTACTACATTGTTTCTCTAGTACATGGTAGATGCTCACTGACTAGTTATTAAAATTCTGCACATTTCAACTTACAATGACTTAGGTCAACACCTGTCAAATACAGAGGGCAAAACTATTGTCACCCTAATGCCATAGTTCATAATTCCCATTTTATTAATTTCCTTCATCATTATTTTAAGGCCAAGTTCTTTTTCCTTTAACTTGATTTCAGATCTAGCACGCATAGTGATCATAAACAGTGTACATACTTACTATGCATGAAGAAACAGAAAAAATAAATTATTGAAGTATACATTGTAGCTTTTCAGAATATGTGGAAACAGTGAGCTGAGATATGCTTTATTATCTATCTGTCCATTGCCCTCACTCCTTTTCACATACCAAGAAAAGCTACTCAAAAGGGGATATTTGAAGTCAGTAATGTAGAGACTCTGGATGTGCTAGCCCATAGGGGATTAAATTGATAGCAGGTGGCCACTATAAATATTTATCTCCAGTCTCCTCTGAGCTCAGGGAGTCATTTATGAAGCCCAATACACCTTCTAGATTTACCTCTCAAGATGATGAGGAATTTTTGCACCACTACCTTAACTACATGGTATCACCTTTTAAAGACTTATTGATAAAAAATGAACGGTGGTAAAACACACTGGGTAGTGACACCTGCTCCTCACTTCTGACAAAGTTACATTCTCTTCCCCTGTCTCTCAGGTGCTTCAAGAAATAGCCACGAATTCCCTTCCCTCCTACTGATGTGAACATTCTATTTCCTCTGGCCTCTGCTTATTTGCTTAAATAAAATCTCCAGGCAAGGAGCTTTGCTGCTCTCCGACCTTTCAGAGGTTAACTTTTAACTAATTTCTTTGTTATCTAATAACATTTTAAAGCTAGGTTATCAACAGCAATGGCATCAACCAGCTAACAACACCTGTTTCTGCATACCCCACGCTCTACCAAATACATGGAACATACATGTTCCCCATCACTGTACAGAATGAAGACTACAAGAATTCCCATTTTCTGTTGAAAACAACTGCAACTGGGATACTAAGCCTTTGACTGAAATTCATCCAGCTGACAAAGAAAGCCCAAAGACCAGAGTTTGGTTCAGAAGCTGAAGTGTTCTTCTGTTTGACAACACAAGCATGCCACCTGGTTCTCTGTAGCCACTGAGTATAGGTGTTACAGGATTCACTTCAATAAATCAGTAGCACAAATGTCTAATGGAACTTCTGCACATCAGCTTGAAAATAGAACCTCTGAGTGTATGGGGATCTGCGCAGCAGTTATGATAGAGCCAGGCACCCAGTATTCTTCCAGGTCCCTTAGGAGTGAGATTTCTTTTTGTCTTATAGTTTTTATGAGGCCTTGAAAATATATGTGCATTCCTACCAGCAGTGGAGGAGGGTTCCTCTTTCTCCACAACCTCTCCAGGATTTGTTGTCACTTGAGTTTTTGATCTTAGCCATTCTGATAGGTCTAAGGTGAAATCTCAGGGTCATTTTGATGTGCATTTCCCTACGACTAAGGATGTTGAGTATTTCTTTAAGTGTTTCTCTGCCATTCGATACTCCTCTATCAAGAATTCTTTCTTTAGCTCTGTACCCCATTTTTAATTGGATTATTTCATTTGTTGCTGTTTAACTCCTTGAGTTCTTTATATATACTGGATATTAGCCCTTTGTCAGATATAGGGTTGGTGAAGATCCTTTCCCAATCTGTAGGCAGTCGTTTTGTTCTGATGACAGTGTCCTTTGCTTTACAGAAGCCTTTCATTTTCATGAGGTCCCATTCATTGATTTTTCTCTTAGAGCCTTTGCTGTTGGTGTTCTGTTCAGGAACTTGTCTCCTATGCCAATGAGTTCAAGGCTCTTCCCCACTGGTTTTATATTGGTGGGAATGTAAACTTGTACAACCACTCTGGAAATCAATCTGGCACTTTCTCAAACAATTAGGAAAAGCGCTTCCTCAAGATCCAGCTATACCATTCGTAGGCATATATCCAAAAGATGTTCAAGTACACAATAAAGACATTTGCTCAACCATGTTTGTAGCAGCTTTCTTTGCAATAGCCAGTAGCTGGAAACAACCCAGATGCCCCTCAACTGAGGAATGGATACAGAAATTGTGGTACATCTACACAATGGAATATTACTCAGCAATAAAAAACAAGGAAATCATGAAATTTGCAGGTAAATGGTGGGAACTGGAAAAGATCATCCTGAGTGAGGAATCTCAGAAGCAAAAAGACACACAGGTAATATATTCACTCATAAGTGGATATTAGACTTATAATAGAGGATAAACATACTAAAATCTGTACACCTAAAGAAGCTAAGCAAGAAGGAGGACTCTGGCTAAAATGCTCAATCCCCATTCAGAAAGGCAAAGAGGATGGATATCAGAAGAAGGAGAAAACGGGGAATTCAGGAGCCTGCCACAGAGGGCCTCTGAAAGGCTCTACCCTACAGGGTATCAAAGCAGATGCTGAGACTTATGGTCAACATTTGGGCAGAGTGCAGGAACCTTATGAAAGAAGTAGGAAATAGTAAGACATGGAGAGGACAGGAGCTCCACAAGAAGAGCAACAGAGACAAAAAATCTGGGCACAGGGGTCTTTTCTGAGACTGATACTCCAACCAAGGACCATACATGGAGATAACCTAGAACCCCTGCACAGATGTAGCCCATGTTAGTTCAGTGTCCAAGTGGGTTCCATAGTAATGGGAACAAGGACTGTCTCTGACATGAAATGATTGGCCTGCTCTTTGATCACCACCCCCTGAGGGGGGATCAGCCTTACCAGGCCACAGAGGAAGACAATGAATGCAGCCACTCCTGATGAGACCTAATAGACTAGGATCAGAAGGAAGGAAAGGAAGACCTCTCCTCTCAGTGGACTTTGGGAGGGGCATGAGTGGAGAAGTGGGAGGGAGGGGGAGATTGGGAGGGAAGGAGGAAGGGAGCTACAGGGGGGATACAAAGTGAATAAAGTGTAATCAATAAAAAATTTTTAAAATCCTGAAAAAAGAATATATATATATATATATGTGCAAATCAATGACATGTTCTGCCAAGTATACTCTTTACTACTTTCAACAGTCTTTCTAATATTTTGTGCTTGTATTTAAGACTTCTCCTAGTAAGCTGATTTTGACTTTGAAAATTCTGACATCTGAGCCTATTCTGAGGCATCTTGAAGAACAATGGAGCCTGTAGTCTGTGCTCACGTTAAAACAACTGCACACATGTGATCTTTTCTAGACAGTAGATAATTTTTCATATGCAAACAGGTTGACCAAAGCATAGGAAACAAATACTTCCCTTGAGATGCTTTACCACTATCTCTAAAAATTGCATCCATCAAAAGGTGCTGAAGAATTGGGAAAAGAAGTTCAAGCCCCGTGCTTCCCACACAATCTTCAGATAAGAGTAGGAGTTGGCAGCAACCTTGACTCCTCTACCTCCCAGCTACTGTGCAAAAGGGATTGTGACGCATCACCACAGCTAACCCTCAGGCCAGCCTTTGAGTGGCCTTGCAAAGGACAATCTAGGGGGCAGAAGGGTAGCTCAGCAGTTAAGAGTACTCACTGCTTATGAGGAGGACTTTGGTTTGTTCCCAGAGGCCATATCAGGTACCCCACAGATGTTCCAGAGAATTGACTCCTGCTTCTGGCCTCCATGGACATCAGCTTGCATTTAGTAAACAAGTACATATTTGAGCAAAGCATCTACACACATAACATGAGCACATCCTTAAAGCACAAAATACTAATGTTCTACACCTAATTTTCTGATTATAAGATCTAGAGGCAGAAAGTAGCTGGACATGGCAGCCTGCACCCATTATGCCAGCCCTGGGCCAACTGAAAAGGGTGTTTCAAGTTCTAGGTCACAGAGTAACACCATGTCTGGGGAGGGGAGAAAGTGAGAGCAGGGGTTATATAGAAAGAAGGAGGAAGAGGAAAAATTATAGAGGAGGGGAGAATCTCCTTCTTATATACCTCCATCCTCCTTCCTCACTCCTCCCTCCCTCTGTTATCCTTTCTCCCTGTCCCCTTCGTTGAACAAAACACTATGTTTCTTTTTACATTGAGGACTCTCCGTAATTCTCATTAATACTCTATGCATATTTCCTTCTAAGTAACACACTGAACAAACTGTGGCCATAGATGTTATTCTATATGAGGTCATCCCAAGATAAAGTGGAAGGGAAGGGGAGAATTTTGGAAGTACATATACATCCAATCTGAGATGCATTGGGAAACTGTGAGACATATTTCTCAGAATGTCTGAGTTGCTGACAGATGTGCTCCCACTTTGCTGAAGCTCGTGAGCTGCCCTTAGTTCCCTTTCAGAATTGTTACCATGAGGAGTAGCAATGTCAAGGAATCTATCTGTCAACAGCAATCTCATCTGCTCACCCAGGATGTATTAGCCTGTGCGGCATGGTAACTTCTGTGCTGTCAAAAAATATGACATTCGGTGAACATTAAAGAAAATTGCAACTTTCTAAAACATAGATTCTCACCTCTCAGCTCATGAATTTTTTCAAAGGATCTCTAATCTCAAGATATCAAATATAGAATTCTATGTGAAAAGAATATGCAAATTTTCATTTGGGGGAAGACAGTATCTATGATTTTTAGTTGATTCTCCAAGGTGTCTGTGATGAAGAGACCACAAACAACTGTTCCTAAGGAAAAAGATTTTATAAAAATAGAGAAAGAAAAAGAATCAGTTCAATTCCTTACAAATCATTCCAAGCTTTTCTCTAATGCTTGACACACACGCACACACACATGCACGTACACACACACACACACACACACACACACACACACACACTATTACCAGGAACAGTAAAATAAGGCTCTCTGAACATGTTATGGTGCTCATGAAAACCTGTCACTTTAGTCTTTCTGCACCATGTCGGGTTAGTTGCATCCCCATTTAACAACTGAGGAGCCTCAGTCTATAGGCAGAAATTCACCTTTATCTCTGAACTATGGGGATGTTGAGTTGCAGACAGTGGAATTCTATCTAATCTGCTTCTGAGTGGAAACTTCTCCTCTGTGAACTATGCATGAATCACTTCAAAAAGAGACAGACTTGTGGGGCTGAAGGGAGGGCTCATGGGTTAAGGGAACTTGCTGCACTTTCTTTAGTTCCCAGCACCCGCACGAGGCAGCTTGCAACCACCTGTAACTTCATCCCCTGCAGTCTTTTAGTCACCTCAGGTACCTGCCTTCACATGTGCATGCACACAAAACACATATTCACAGGTAAAAATAATATAAAACAACTTTTACAATGTCTTAAAAGAGATCAGGTCAGAGAACTCAAGCTGTTACTTTTAATTGCCTGAACAACTGATCTATAAGGAGAGATTTCAAGACCATAATTAAAGGCTGGTATCTCCCACTACCTCTCTCAAAATACCAACACTAGTTGAAATTTGAGGCAACAGCAACATTTCTATTGTTTACAATCACATAGCCACATCATACATGCAGGTATAGAACTGATACATAGTAAAATTTCAAAATAAATATTTAGAAACCACACAGGTAACTATCAAAAGAAAGAAAGAAAGAAAGAAAGAAAGAAAGAAAGAAAGAAAGAAAGAAAGAAAGAAAGAAAGAAAACCAAAACCAGTAACAAACAAAATACAGAACAAAGAATACAGACAAGCTAGGTCCTCGCTGGGTCATAGCTACAAAGCATCATAAAGACCACAGGACACAGGTTGAAACAGCAAAGTAAAGGAGACCCAGATGAAATCACAAGAGACATATCTCATACTCTAAACTAATCTTAAGGTAGGAAAAAACAGGACGCTTGTCCAGAAAACTTTATTGAAAACAACTAAGTCACAAAGGAAACAAAAACAAACAAACAAACAAAAAAACAGCAGTCCTTTATCTATTATGAAAATTGAAAAAAAATAATTAAATATTTTCTATTATTTTCTTTTTGTCCTTCCCTTCCTCCCTCTCTCTTGCTCCCTCCTTTCCTCCTCTTTTCTCTCTCTCCCTTGCTTCCCACCTCTCTCTCTCACACACACATACAGATGCAGGCAAAGAAAATAAATGGGCCAGTAAACTCACTCTACATGTACTTTTTCAGGTTAAAAAAAGGAAATCATGAAAATGATTTTTGATAGTGTTGTCTTGGTTGTAAGACCCATCTTGATTAAGACTGTGAAGAAAAATTATAGACCAATATATGTTTATAATGTTTATGAATTTATCACGAAATACTTTTAAATTTACAGTAATGTAGCCAACTGTGTAATATAGAAAAAGTAATGTACTGAATGTGTGGCTTATCAAAGAAATGCAAAGTTTAAAATAACTGCTAATAAATTTGACTCATTAAAATGCAAGAAGAAAAATCATATAGCTATCTTATTATAAGAAAAGAAAACATCATAAAATTGTGTATCAACTATGATTAAAAGGAAAAACAAATTAGAAAAGATACTAATTTCTGAACTAAAATAAGGAACATTTAAGCTACTCTACTAGCAGTAAAGCTTAAACTGAATGCAGTGTCCCAAATCGAAGCCAGTACCTGTTAGAATATAAACCACAATGAAGAAAAACTATGCTATTGATTACCCTATATTAATCACCCCCATCCATAACTACAAATAGAAAATACATAAAATTGAGACTAAGCACTTTGCAGAATTTGTTGCAGCTTAGTGCTTCTGTAACTTCAAAGTGCAAGATTTTTATAAAAATAGATCTTTAATAAATCAAAAACTAAAAGCCACCACCAACAAAACATGGCCCTTCACTGTTTTCTTAAATATTGGCCCAGAGAACAAGCTTGGAATTTGAAGACTTTTATTAATAATATTTGGAGGCACTGACCCCCTAACTTACCACTGTGAAAGAGTTAGAACCCAAGCATTCACCATCCCCTGGATCTGCACCATCTGTCAAACAACTCAAGGGAAATCAGTACATATTCACAGGTTCATGGAGTGTTAAAGCTGGAAGGGAAACTCTGAGCCATCAAGCTTCACCCTGTCACATTTCGAGCAGAGAAAACAGCACTGTGAGGTTGAACAACTCACTCCAGGTTCATGCAACTGGTCCATGACCTGGCAAGTCTAGGACCTGGGGTTTGTGAGACCTAGAGGTCCTTGGATTGCAGCTTGATGGTGTCTGTGGTCAGCTTCAGCATAACCAGTAATGGCTGCTGCTCCCATATACTCAGACACTCTCTTTTTATCAGTGAACTCTTCTCTGTGGTGGCAGTCAAAGCATAGAAACTTCTCATCCAAATTGAGAGGACCTGCTATAAGGTTACAGAACACCCTACAAGATAATCTTGGAAACCCTATCAGAGTGAAAATGGAAACCACCACATGTTAGTCAACGGCTCAGTGGTTAAGAGCACTGGCTGCTCTTAACTGCTCTTAACTGTTGATTGCTCTTAATTGAACTGTTCTGAGTTCAATTCCTAGCTCTCATATGCATAGCTCACAACCATCTATCATGTTGTCTGATGCCCTCTTCTGTCATGCAGGTGTGTGCTCATGTGTATAAATAAATAAATCTTTAAAAATAAAGAGAGAGAGCAATGGTATAAGAAAGATGAAAGTTTAGGTTGGACAGCAAGCTACTAAGTTAAAGGATTTCTGAAACTTCAGAGGACTATTGTGTGAAAATATCGACTCATCACACATAACAGTGAATGACAGAGCAGAGTATGGATGCCAGCAAAATCTAACTTCGTGAACCAATGAGTTTCATCAGGGCTACTTACGGAAATATGGGGGAGGGGTTACTGAAGAAGCATAACTGACTCAAAGACAGCTGGATCACCAAAGCCCAGCACAGCCTGAGTGACAGTTCCTGAAATATAGAAACCTGGAATGCACTGAAAAGATGGCATGCTACTTGACAGGTTGAAGAGAGTCCTTCTCAAGAAGTTGAGTTGGGCTCTACGTCTTGTAGGAAGCTCAGCTTATCTGAGAACCAGTTGTTTCTGTTTCCACCATGTAGGTTCTGGGGATAAAACTAAGTTGTCAAGTGTGGCAGCAAGCGTCTTTCCCCACTGAGCCATCCTGCATGCCTGTGTTCTGTGGTACTCATTTTAATTCTTCTGAGAATAGCAACATACTCGATAACAGGATGAAAATAAACCAAACTTGTCATAAAGCATAGTTGAAAGCAGGAATGTGTTAATACACAGGGAAACCTATGAAACAAGAGCAAATGGCCAGGGATAGAAAGAATGGCATGTTGGCTTTGGTTATAGAGATACCCACAAAGTTCTGCTTCAACTGCTAGTATTAGTTATATAGGTCAGTGCTACATGCTCAGAGGCAGGCGTGAAAACAGGAAGATAGCTATCCCAGCACCTGCCTGTATCAGGTGTGGTGACACATCCCTGTAATCATCTTGGGAGGCAAAGCGCAGGTGGATCTTTGAGAGTTCAAATTCAGCCTGGTCTACAAAGTAAATCCAGGACATCCAAGGCCATTACACAGAGAAACCCTGTCTTGAAAAAACAAGAGAGAGACAGAGAGAGGGAGAGACAGAGAGAGAAAGACAGACAGATAGATAGACAGAGGAGAGAGAGAGAGAGAGAGAGAGAGAGAGAGAATTATTTAAATCTTATGTTTCAGATTTCCAGGATTTGAACATCCTCCACTTTGTTGGCATGGTCCACACACCCCACAGGAACTCAGCGTGTACGTGGGACTTCCTTTGAATTCAAAGTTATTCCCTGACCTCTTTGCCCCCAAGCTCAGCTCAAAGGATAGTTTACTTCTTCATATGCATTTATGTTGGGTAGAGCTAGGAACTGAATCCAAAGCCTAGGTTTACTACATAGAGGATCTACCTGTGAGTCATTCCCACCATCCCTGACAACACTGAGCCCAGTGAGCTAGGGCGTGAGTGGGGAGGACGATCATACTCACTTCTGTTCTGAGAGCCCCTGCAGGTAAGTTCTACATCCAGAGCAAACAAGGCAATCTAGATACGGAAAAGATCCTTTCTGTCATCGATTGGTACGTACACATGCAAACACACACGTGTCTAATGACTTTACATGCAGCAGTGTAAAGGCTGGGAAACATTGTAAATGATACATGCCGTGCAGGGTGGAATGAGAAGGACTCTCAGACCCCGTGAGGGACAACAACCCCCTGAATGGTCCCTCCATTTCTTACATTAGTTTGTTAAGTTTTATTCATTCATGTCTATTAAGCAAAACTACTGACTCAATATGTTTCTCTAAATAGCCTTACTAATGTAATTTTCTCAATTGAGTACTTCATAGTATTGTTCTGAGTGGAAACCCAACACCCACAGTCACAAATATGTAACTAGAAAATTGAAGTGAAAATGAGCCAAGTCTGCCAATTAAAGTTGAACTCTTTTTGCCTACTCTAGCATGGGGTATCAAAGCCTGATCTGCTGGATAAGAGACTGACAGTGTTAAGATCCCGAATATCCAGAGACTTTAATCTCAGTCTTTCCAGGGATGCAGTTAGGGACACTGTAGGATAATTTAAGATAACATCACAGTGTGCTTAGGTGTTCAGAGCATTCAGGTTCTCAGAAAGACTTAGTCAAGGTCCAACTCAACAGCTAAAGTGGCCTGTTGACAAGTTTAATAATCCAAGTTCAAACCTCATAACCCACTTGATGGGAGGAGATTGTGGATTTACTTGGAAGTCCTCTGGCCTCCACACAGGCACCCGCTACAGGTGTACTTTTTGAGCTACTCTATTGGGTTCTTATATCTATCACCCTTCCAACTCTTTTTTTTAAATTTATTTATTTTTTATATTAATCACAGGTTATTTACTTTGTATCCCAGCCGTAGCCCCCTCCCTCTTTCCCTCCCAACCCCACCCTCCCTCCCTCATTTTCTCCCTGCCCCTTTCCAAGTCCACTAATAGGGGAAGACCTCCTCCCCTTCCATCTGACCCTAGCTTATCAAGTCTCTTCAGGCCTGGCTGCAATGCCCTCTTCTGTGGCCAACTCATATTATAACCTAGTCCCTTCTAATCCCCCAACACTAGGCAGGAAAGAAAGAAGGTTAGAGGAAAAAAGCAGTGCAGACCTCCTTAGACTACTCCATGTTGATTAGGAGCATCAGGTTTCTAGGGGTAAGTCCAATCATTATCGTTAGAATAATCAGCAATCCAGCAAACCAGAAATAGCAAGCACAGCAGCAAAAACCAGCAAAAGCAGAAACCAGCCCCAGTGGGGACAGCCAGCCGTAGGGGGAGCAACAGTTAGCACAGGCCTTCTTGGGGCACTTCCATTCATAGAGCCCCCCAGAGTCAAATTATCTGCAGTTGACAAAAAATTACGACCCTCCTAGAACATGAGACAATCATAGTTAATGGCTGAGGACAACCTGAAGCAGTCCCATATTCCACACCTGGTATTAAAACAAAAACATATTCACATGACATAACTGGGATTTTTAAAGACACCAAAATTCTCAGGATGCTCTGCCATGTGGAAACACACACACAAATGAATTCTATGAAGAGATGAAAAAAGATAAAAGTGTAATGGTACACATCTCAACTCACATGTAAGAACGAATGCTACATACATGAACAGATTTCATAATGCCCCTAGGTAACTTTCTTTTCAATGCCATGCCCCATATAAAAGTAGAGGGAGAAAAGACAACTCCAGTTTTTTCCTTTGGCATCTCCTCTTTAAAGCAGTTCTTAGCTTTCTACCTTTACAGATTGTATGGCTTGGGCCTGAGGATGGGTGGATGAGTGTAGTCTGTTACCAGCAAGGCTGACAACCTGAACCAAGCCCCTAGGACCATAGTTAAAGGAAAGAACCGACTCTGATTTTCCCTATAAATGCATACCTACCTGTATACAAACATGCATACATACATAAACAAAATTTAACTATTTTGTGTGTCTGTCAGTCTGTCTGTCTCTCTCACTCTCTCGTTCTCCCTCTCTCTCTGTGTAGCATATATGCAAAAAGGGCATGGTCAGTGTTAGTAGATTTAAATAGCCATAGTGCCCCCAAAAGAAAAAATAACTCTTCCTTCATGTACGTGTGTGCGCATGTGTATGTGTGTGTGTGTGCGTGAACATGTGTGTATGCCTGTGTGTTTGTTTCCTAGACATTAAATCAGGGTTTTCAACATTCTTCCACAGACCTATAACCCAGCCTCTAGCCACAATTTACCAGATGATGTCATACACACACTCCTCATGGCTTTGTACTGTGACTTGTCCCTTATTGGATGACAGCAATGAGCCGGAGACCAGGGTAGGGGTAAGCAGAAGCCTGGGTTCTGTGGGTCTGTATGTCCATTTCATTTGTCCTGGTGTGCATCCATAACCCAGCTTATCATATTGCTATTGCATTTTATTTTGGTTTTTAAACATATATTTATTCTATATTATATGCCTAATATCCACGTATAAGTGAGTACATACCATGTGTGACTTTCTGCTTCCGGGATACCTCACTCAGGATGATCTTTTCTAACTCCCACCATTTGCCTGCAAATTTCATGATTTCCTTGTTTTTAATTGCTGAGTAGTATTCCATTGTGTGAATGTACCACAATTTCTGTATCCATTCCTCAGTTGAGGGGCATCTGGGTTGTTTCCAGATTCTGGCAATAATAAATAAAGCTGCTACAAACATGGTTGTATATATTAGATAAACACACTAAAATCTGTACACCTAAAGAAGCTAAGCAAGAAGGAGGACTCTGGGTAGGATGACCAGTCCTCTCTCAGAAAGGCAAAAGTGATGGATATCAGAAGAGGGAGTAAACAGGCAACAGGACAGGAGCCTACCACAGAGGTTCTTTGAAAGACTCTACCCAGCAAGGTATCAAAGGAGATGCTGAGACTCAAAGTCAAACTTTGGGCAGAGTGCAGGGAATCTTATGAAAGAAGGGGAAGAAAGGAAGACCTGGAGGGGGCAGGAGCTCCACAAGGAGAGAAACATACAAAAAAAAAATTCTAGGCATAAGGGTATTTTCTGAGACTGATACTCCAAACAAGGACCATGCATGGAGATAACCTAGAACCCCTAGAACTCCTAGAACTCCTGCACAGATGTAGCCCATGGTAGCTCAGTCTCCAAGTGGGTCCCTAGTAATGGGAACAGAGACTGTCTCTGATATGAACTCAGTGGCTGGGTCTTTGATCACTTCCCAGGAGACAGAGTAATACAATGCAGCCAGTCCTGATGAGACCTGATAGATTAGTGTCAGAGAGAAGGGGAGGAGGACCTCCCCTATCAGTGGACTTGGAGAGAGGCATAGGAAAAGGTGAGGGAGAGAGGGTGGGATTGGGAGGGAATGAGGTAAGGGGCTACAGCGGGGATACAAAGTGAATGAACTGTAATTTATAAAAATATAAATAAATTTTAAAAAGTGAAAAAAACATATGCATTCTATAATTACAAAGGTAGTTCTGTTTTTTACATAAAATACAGGCAATATAAAAACAAGGAAAAATACAATTATTTACAATCTCTGAATACAATAAAATCGTGACTATCAGCTTGCTGTTTCTCTTCTTACACTTTTAAGTGTTAATTTAGCTCTTTTAACAATTTTACACGTGTATACAATGCATTCTGATTCTCTCTCCCTCTGCTCTCTCATCTTCATCCCAACACATTAATCCCTGTTCAGCCAACCCTCCTCTCTATATTGCCCTTTTCTCAAATTCATGACTTCTGCTTTTGTTGTGTGGCCCTTTAGTTTACCCAGAGCCATCTGTGTGATATAGATTGGAACTGTCCATATTGGAACTGGTGGGTCATCAGGAGGTACACAGTTAAAGACGATGACAGTTTTCCCCTAGAATTTAATGATAAGAAATATTAAGGCCTCAAGTCCATCTTCCATTCTTGCTTGGCTAATGATTGACCCATTTTCAAGCTGAAAAATGCAGTTATCCATAGCTATTGAGAATTCATGTTTGTAATGGCTGTATACTGCCCAGAACAGGGCATTCCACAACTGTTGCAGAATATTTGGTCATACTGCGAAAACCAAGAGTATGATATTTACCTCTAGTTGTGGTGTGGCTCAGCCCTAGCACACACCTTTAATCTAGGAGCTTTCTGCTTGAATTAAATAAAATCAACCATTGGTCAAGAGGTGGAGCAAGCAAACAATTGAAAGGAAGTGATTATAAGATTATTTTTAATTGATTATTTTTTATCAGTTACAGTTTATTCACTTTGTATCACAACTGTAGCCCCCTACCTCATCCCTTCCCAATTCCATCCATCCTCCCTCCCTCTTCTCCACCCATGCCCCTCCCCCGGTCCACTGATAGGGGAGGTCCTCCTCCTTTTCCATCTGACCCTAGCCTATCAGGTCTCATCAGGACTGTCTGCATTGTCTTCCTCTGTGACCTGGTAAGGTTGCTCAGGAGGAGGTGATCAAAGAGTAGGCCACTGAGTTCATGTCAGAGACAGTCCCTGTTACCATTACTAGGGAATCCACTTGGATACTGACTTGCCATGGGCTACATCTGTGAAGGGGTTCTAGGTTATCTTCACAAATTGTTCTTGGTTGGAGTATCAGTCTCAGAAAAGACCCCTGTGCCTAGATTTTATTTATTTATTTATTTATTTGTTTGTTTGTTTGTTTGTTTGTTTCTCCATGTGGAGCTCCTGTTCCCTCAAGGTCTTTCTATCTCTCCCTTCTTTCATAAGATTACCTGCACTCTACCCAAAGTTTGGCTATGAGTCTCGGGGTCTGCTTTGATACCCTGCTGGTAGAGTCTTTCAGAGTCCCTCTCTGGTAGGCTCCTGTCCTATTCACTGCTTTCTTCCTCTCCCGATGTCCATCCTGTTTGGCTTTCTGAGAGAGGATTGATCATTTTATCCAGGGTCATCCTCCTTGTTTAGCTTCTTTAGGTGTACAGATTTTAGTATGTTTCTTCTATGTTATATGTCTAATATCCACTTATTAGTGAGTATATACCATGTATCTTTCTGCCTCAGGGATACCTCACTCAGGATTATTTTTTTCTAGTTCCCACCATTTGTCTGAAAATTTCATGATTTCCTTGTTTTTAATTACTGAGTAGTATTGCTTTGTATAAATGTACCACAATTTCTTTAATCATTTCTCTACAACATCTGCGTTGTTTCCAGATTATCACTATTACAAATAAAGCTGCTATGAACATGGTTGAGCAAATGTCCTTGTTGTATACTTGAGCATCTTTTGGAACATAAGATTGTTTTTTTTATTTTTTTATTTTTATTAATTACACTTTATTCAGTTTGTATCCCCCCATAAGGCCCTCCCTCCTCCCCTCCTGATCCCACCCTCCCACTCCCTTCTTCACACATGCCCCTCCCCAAGTCCACTGATAGGGGAGGTCCTCCTCTCCTTTCTTCTGATCTTAGTCTATCAGATCTCATCAGGAGTGGCTGCATTGCCATCTTCTGTGGCCTGGTAAGGCTGCTCCCCCCCTCAGGGGGAGGTGATCAAAGAGCAGGCCAATCAGATTATGTCAGAGGCAGTCCCTCTTCCCATTACTTCCCACTTGGACATGTTTTTGTTTTTAATCGTTTTGTTTGCTTTCAATTTGTATTTACATGGTATCATTTCTAAAAACTACTTTCTTGTATATGTTTTAAAAGAAAAAAAATTTTTCATGTCTAGGAAGAATGGTGTTTCTTTGCTTGTTTGTTTTTCATTTTCTGACCTGCAAAGTTCTGATATCCACAGTCTTCCAAGCAATGTAAGCTCTAGTTTATTTATAGAGGTTTGAGTCCATAGAATGAGCTTGGGGTCCACAAGAGAATGCTAGGCCCTGGTACTGGAGTAAATTCTTGGGGCCAAGTGGACCTGCCTCCTCTCAGTGACCAAATAAACTTCACTACAGCCCTGGACCCCTCCCTGTCTTAAGTAGTCACTGCTGATGAGTCAGAAATCAAACTGAACCCTGGGCTGTGTTGTTTTTGACACATGAGCGAGCACCAGAGAAAGATCTTGCATCTCCTTGAAATAGAGGGCTGGCAGTATAGTCTGACCTCAGGTCCCACCAGGCTCTTTGGACAAAGTAGTCCTGGCAGATGTCTGAGTGGAGTCACGCCACCTATTTCACCAAGGAAGGAGCAGGAGCTCCTACCTCCCACTGTATGCTATGTGTGTTCCTTTGAAGACTGTCACTACTGCAATTCAACCTGTACCTCTGCTATAGTATTCAAAAAGTCATTATTTCTTGTGGGATTATCTATAGATTCTTGGCTTATTCAGGAAAGGTTTTCAGTAACACATTAAAAGGCTCAGAGCATCTTCTCAACTGGTCTTGAGTAGGAACACAAAGAGGAGAGAGATATTCATGATGTTCAATAACAAGGCCATCTCTAGTGGCACTGGTTTAAATGATTGTGATGATCTTTACAGGACTACAAATTTTAAATTCTATGCTGGATAATGTCGACTTCCAACTAGACTAAACAGAGAAGTACTTAAGAAGTTCGGAAAGTAGGCTTTGGGAGATGCATTTGCGAGATATTATCTGATGAAGAAGGCCTACCTGAATGGAGACAGCATCATGTCACAGGCTGGGTGTCTTTCTGAATAAAGGGAGTAGTAACTAGAAAGCAAGAAAGTTTGATTGTCTATTTTTTTTCTTTTTTTTAATTGTCTAAAAGCCGGACCACCAAATAAACCTCCCTTGTTTAGGCAGATTTTATCGGGTGTTCTGTCACAGCAGTGAAAAATCTGACTTGCACAAGTTTTGAATGTAAAGACAGGGAAGGAATGCTCCTATGTTAGACAAATGTCTACTTCTATGCCTTTACATCATGGCAGAAGATCGAAGGGAGAAATGAGAAAGAAGTTTTGTGACCTCAACATTCCACTCTTGCACACAGCACTGTGCTAAGACATCTGTTATCGTCAACCTTCTACCCCTCAATCATTCTGAAGGAAAGTGATAGAGAACAGTACTGTAGAGCCTGGGATTTGGTAACATGCACACACACACACCACCACCACCACCACCACCCCCATTACAACCACCACCACCTCCACCACTATCACCACCATTTCTGTCCATATTCTCCTTTGGCTTTCTGGCTTTCTGATAATCTTGATCTGAAGATTGTAAGCCTTAGATTCTTCTTTTGTAAAATCGGTGGTTTGGGGGTATTTGCCTCACATATAACTATTGTGAAAATTAGTAAGACAAGCTAACCCAAACTCCAAACACAGACTAAGCTTCAGATTTGGTAGTGGGTACATATAGGCAGTATTGTAGTGACCATCACAAGTGCGGAGAGGATGGCCTCGAGGAGATTCACTAGCTTGTTCCACACATACTCCATACCCTTGGCCAATCCTATGTCCACAAAGCAGCCAAGCAGTTTGTTGGCACCCTGCTCCCCAGTGATCCAGTAGCTCACTTCTCCTGTCCACCTTGGTGATGTTCTTTGGAAACTTTGGCTGCCATTCCCTGTTGTCACTCAGTTTCCTCCATATAAAGCTTGGCATGAAAGCTTCCATATTCTGAGGACAAATTTAGCCTACCATTGTGCTTAATTTTCATCATCAGCTTGTTGCAACCTTGAGTCACTTGGGAGGAGGGAACCTCAACGGAAGAATTGGCTCTGTCAGATTGGCTTTTGACCAAATCGGTGAAAGACTGTTTAGACCTGTGAATGAAATGGGAGGGCCAAGCCCACTGAGGGCAGCACCATCTGTAGGCAGGCTGGTCTTGGCTGTAAAACCAGCTTAGCTCAGGATGAACAGGGGAGAATGCAGTAGTAGGCAGCATTCATCCATCAGTCCTGTTTCTGCTCCAGTTAGTTCCTGTCTTGGATTTTCTCAGTGATGGACTGTAACTCTCCCCTCAAGCCTAATTAACCCTTTTCTCCCCAAGTTGCTTTTGGCCATGGTGTTTACCATTGCAACAGAAAGCAGACAGGAACACGCACCAAGTGGATACATCAACTTTACTCCACCAAGTGAAAGCCCAGTGTTTCAATTTGCCAAAAAAAAAAAATCTGCTTTGATTACTCAACATTAATCAAATATTCTGCCTCCACATCCTGTGTAATTTTGGTTGCTGTGTTGCCCACATCCTCTTGACATAGGCAAGAGTTGGACAGATGGAGTTCTACAGGACATCTCTAGAGAGACAATTTTTTTCCTATCCCAGTATGAAGCCTTCCCACCTTCCTTTATAAATGAGCAAGCAGGTCCATTTGTCCACAGATTAGATAGTACTGTAATGCTGCATGTCTGCTGAGTCAGTGTAAGAGGCATCAATTTTATGACTAACAAGCATCTTTCCATCAAGATTTTTGTTACAGAATCTTTTTAAATTAAAGGAGCAAATAACCCTTTACTGGGAATAAAATATACTAGGGAAGTCTATGGAGTTATTTCAATCAAAAATATTTCAAATGCTTGCCATGAACAATGAGGTCTTGACTTTGGGTCCCCTGTATCCACATAAGAAGCCAGTGTGCCCCTCTACTCCTATCACCAGGGAGGCAGAGACAAGATGATTACTGGGACTTCCTGGCTAGCCAGTCCAGATGAATCATTAATCATTAATCATTCAGGTGCAGCGAGAGATGGGTGGAGAGTAATGGTGGAAAACATAGAATATTTGCTTCTGGATGTTACATGCATGCAAATACATGTCTGTCTGCACCTACACATGTCAGCATATAAACTGACTGTGTACATACACAACACACACACACACACACACACATACACACAAGAAGAAAAGAAGTAATCTGGGTATGTATAAATCTAAAATCCTCCTGAATTCTAGGACATAAATGACTATTACACTGTCCTCAAGGAAGTTAGGACCCCAAATCAGCTGGGATAATTATATCTGGGCCTTGATATCTCTGAACAAGTTGAGACAATGGAACATTAATAACCAAAGGGAACCAAGTGTTTAGACAAAGAGAGGATGTCTGTCCTTCTGAACCCTGCTCTCTGTGGGCCTCCTCCCAGGATGCAGCAGCACTGAGTGGGTTACCATTAGGTCTGGGAAAAACCAACCGTTATTTGACAATCCTATGTTTGATAAAGTAAGCAAAAAAGATGCTTCAGTAGAAAATGAATGGATAGTCTACAGACATTTTGACCACGGCACCTGGTGATATACTCAAGGATGGCAAAGCCAAGTATTTGACTAGTCTTCCAACTCAGCTTAGAGAAAGGCATGCTGGGAAGGCTGGAGAGATGGCTCAGCTATTAAAAGCATTTGTTGCTTTTGTGTGAACCCAAGTTCAGTTCTTGGTACCCATGTGGTCTCTCACCACATTTCATAATTCTAGTTTCAAAGAAGTCCATGCCCCCTTCTGACCTCCATAGGCATCAGGCATGCATGCAGTGCACATATATACATGCAAGCAAAACACTCACACACATAAAATAAAAAACAAATGAATATTTTAAAACAAAAAGGCGGCCTGGGAAAGATGCCAATATCTCTGTGAGAAGCAGATGGCCAGTTCCTGCTGTCAGGATATCCCTGTTAGTGACACTGTGATGTTCACAGCAAGATCTATGCAGTCTCAAGACTTTTCAAAAACTACAGCTCTAATCGAAGGTCGGTGCTTAAATATGACACTGAATAATTAAAATAGGGTGTAAGTACATTTTCTTAGAGCACAAATCTAATTGGTAATTTTCTTAATTTCAAAAATCACTGTTATTTACTTATTTTTACTACATCAATTATTTTAAAATTTGTCTACATTTATTTCTTTATGTTGTTGATGATGATATAGTATCTAACTATGTAGCTAGCCTGGTTGGTCTGTAACTCACTACATACATCAAACTGAGCTCAAATTCACAGATTCACTTGCCTTCCCATGTACCACCACACACCAAAATTTATTTATTTTTACATCTTTCTTTCTTTCTTTCTTCCTTTCTTTCTTCCTTTCTTCCTATTTGTTTATTTTGTATCCTGGCTGTAGCCCCCTCCCTCATCTCCTCCCAGTCCCACACTCCTTCCCTCTTCTCCCCCTATGCTCCTCCTCTAGTCCACTGATAGAGGAGGTCCTCTCCCCCTTCTATCTGTCCCTAACCTATCAGGTATCATCAGGACTGGCTGCATTGTATTCCTCTGTGGCCTGGAAAGGCTGCATGTCCCATAGGCAGGTGCTCAAAGAGCTAGCCAGAGTTCATGTCAGAGATAGCCCCTGATCCCTTACAGGGTACCCACTTAGAGACTGAGTTGCCATGGGCTATATCTGAGCAGGGGGTCTAGGATGTGTGCATGCATGGTCCTTGGCTGGAGTATCAGTCTCTACAAAGATGCCTGGGCCCATATTTTTTGGCTCTGTTTATCTCTTGTGGAACTCCTTTCCCCTCCAGGTCTTTCTATCTTCCCCTTCCTTCATAATATTCCCTGTACTCTGCCCAAAGTTTGGCTACTACTCTCAGCATGAAGGAGTACCTTAGGGAAGATGCTCAGTCCCCATTCAGAAGGGGAAATGGGAGAAGCAGGAGAAATCAGGGAACAGGACAGGAGATTACCATAGAGAAACTCTGAAAGAATCTACTGATCAGGATATCAAAGCAGATGCTGAGACACACATCAACATTTTATTGTTATTTTGTGTGATTGTTTGTACTCCCAGGTACAAGCATGTGGAGGTCAGAAGACAACTTTCAGTTCATTCTCTCCTTCCATCATATGGTTTTCCAAGGTCAAACTCATGTCATCAGACTTGGCAGCAAGAAACTTTGCACGTTGAGTCATCTTACTAGCCCTTTATCATCTATTCTTGCTTCTTGTGTAACAGCAGGTCATATTATTATTGGTTCACCAAATGCCACCTGCAGACCACTTGTAATGCCATGGGTGTTCTCTAAGCATTAATGGTGTCACTGCTGTACGAATAGCATTGTTATTGTATATCCTGGATCACAGAACAGTCAATGTTGTTATCACAGAGATATCATATTACCCGATGTGCTAGAGCATATCACCCACAGGATAGTATACATAATCCCAGAGAAAGAAAATGAATTATTGCCTCCTCCATGATTCAAAGAGTGTGTCTATAATACAATAAAATTAATACAATATACATTTTCTATGGCCTGATATTGAAAGTAATTTGGGAACTTGTCTTATGATTGGGGGATACTGAGAAACTTTAATTGTTTTTAAATTCATTTAAACATGTCTCACATCTATCAACATCAACCACAATGCCACTGGAATGAGGACTTTGATGGGAAATGATGCTATGACTTAGAGCAGCCAGAGGGGTCAACCTAGAAATGATGAAGGAATCATTTTGGGTGGGCAGCATTACCTCAAGTTCTCAGTCCAGCCCAACAAGCTGAAGAAATCAACAACCATTCAGTAGAGACTGCATTGTCATTCTGTCTGTGATATGGGCCTTTTCTCCAGACTCTTCTTTCAAGTTGCTTTCTATTTGCATCTCACTGCTCCCTAAGAAGCCCCTATTTTCTCACAACACTGCATGTAGGACAGACTTTCTGGATCCCTAAATGTCTCCTACTATGCAGGACTTTGTGCTCAAGTCCTACTTTGTACTTTGAGACTTAAGCAACTTGGGTCACATCAATGCTGCTCAACTCTGTTCACATAACACAAATGTACAACCAGCCTGGCATGTTAGGGTTGCTGGACAAAGGACCATTAATAAAAGTAATACATTTTGCAAGGACATCAAAGTCTGATGTCTGCTGGTGTTTGGAGAGCGTTAGTACAGTATCCCAAGAGCCGAGTCACAAGCTTTCAGGCTGACCAGCTTTGGGGTGTTAGCTGGTAAGTATATAACAGTGTATCTTTGTTTATTTGATACGATGGTTAATTTTTAGTATCTACTTGATTGGCTTTGGAAATGCCTAGAAGATATGTCTCCTAGGAGATGTGTCTACTAGGTGATTTAAAATGTCATTCAAATTGTCAGTGAAGATTACCCATGCCTCTGCCTTTGCTGGTGAAGGTGCCTTCAGAGGAGCTAAACTGAGGGTGGAAAATACACAGTGTGTGTTGTCCCTAACACACAGTGCATGCTGTCCCTGTCCCTAACACACAGTGCATGCTGTCCCTGTCTCTAACACACAGTGCATGCTGTCCCTGAACTTGGATCGCAGACTGAACGAAGAGAAAATGAGCTGAATCCTAGTATTCACTCCTGTGCCTTTTGACTGTGTTTGTGATGTGACTAGCTTTCCTTGTGTTCTTGCCACCACCCCCTTCCTGCTCCGATTGACAGTGTCTCCTTAAACAATGAACCAAAACAAACTGCTCATTCATTAAGTTGCTTTTGGCAGGTATTTTGTCACAGTGATGATACAACTACTACAGCTGATAAAGCTAAAGACTAAATGGACAAACCAATTATGGACTCCATTTAGACACTTCCTGTGGTACTCGTATAATTTAATAAATGTAAGCTTCATTAGTGTGGATGTCTGTGTGTGTATGATGTGTGTGCAGGCATCAGGAGAGGCCAGAATAGGGAACTGGCTGGCTTTCTCAGAGTTGGGTTACAAATGTTTGTGAAATACTGGACATGGATGCTGTGAATTGAACTTGGGTCCTCCCCAAGAGAAATGAGCACTCTTGGCTGCTGAGCTCTTAATGACTCATCTCTCCAGCCACAGATTCATTTTGCTTATTTGCATAGGAAGGTATTTAAACATCAGGTACTGAAGGACAGCTTATTTGTACCATACCTCACCCACTAAATGTTAGTTGCTATAAATATTATGATTGTCACAAGCATTGATTTTTTTTGTGGATGCTGAGCAAGAGGGACATTGGATACTATGACCATTGCAAGCCAGTTATGTTCCGATCAGTTCTGATTGACATATGATTGACATATAAAATAGAACATTCAGCAAACATCACATCAATGTTTTAATGAAACCCAGAGTATTTTCAAGACTTCTTTGGGAGTTGATACCCCAAAAGAAGATGGACAGCAATATACAAATGTACACACCAGAACCAGGCTTGAATGGTTGTGTAACATTTGGCAAGGTAATTGAATCTGTGATTTGGCAGTTTCTCATTACGTGACACTCAAAGTGTCCCTGGGAGGTCTGCGCACACTGTGTGAAAACAGCGGTTGGCACGGAGCTGACACACTGTGGTGTGGCGTTCTCGGCCAAGGCTCATTGCTTTCCCTCACTGTTTTATTTCCTTCCTCACGAAATAAAGAGAAGCTAAGACGCCATGTGCTCTGTGAGCTTTCCACAGATCTCTACATTACCTCATTCCTCCTTAAGTCCACATTTAAACTCAGTCAGAATTGAGCATGAGAGTCAAATATGCTCATGATTATTAATGACCAAGATCACAATGTTGAAGACGGATGCTACCAATAACAGAGAAGTGGAAAGGCCACAGGCTGAGCCGGTTTAGAGAGGCACTATGATCAATGTTGTCTCAGCCAGGAAAGCTTTAAACAAAGATCATCTGAGGCAGGTGAGTGGAAACACAGCCAGGGAGGCTAAAAGAAAGAAAAATGAAGGTGTATATGTGTGAGCTTGTGGGTACTTGCCTGTAATTCCAGCTCCGGGGAGAACAAGGCAAGAAGATCACTGTAGTTTGAAGCCAAACTCAGCTACAAAGTCAGAGCTAGTGTCTAAAAAAACTAAACAACTGAAACAATAGGAGTGAAAATTAAATGAAAATGAAGATGTGTAAGAACTTCAACAGACAAGGCAGTGCCAGAAGAGAGGGAAAAGCCGTGGAATGGGAAACCATAGTCTACTGATAAGGGGTACAGGAGGGGCTTCTAGGGTGTACCTAGAACAGACAGAAAAGGTACAGGGGGAAACCTGGTTAGGGAAAAGCCAGGGACACATGTGAAAGTAAGAGAGCTGATGGGTGGAAGAGCACTGCATCAGAGGTCTGCAGATTTGAGAATGTCTCCACAGACACACACCTGTGAGTCTAATTAAAGCGTATTCTGGTTCTGGGGTGGTAGATCAGTCCTTGTCCTAGAACCTCAGTTTGAATACCCAACAACCATAAAACCCTAAATCTAGGCATCTATGTGCTGATAGCCCCAGCATCAGGGCTCAGAGACGGGTGCATACTGAGAGCTTGATGGCTTGCTTGTGGTCCAGGGAGAGACCATGCCTCAAAGCAGTCACAGCTACAGAGGAAGATATACAACATGCCCACTCTGGCTTCCACAAGGGTGTTTATAGCTCTCAAAAGTTTGGGCAATACTCCATTTTGTAGATGTACCACAATTTTTGTATCTATTCTTCAGTTGAGGGGCATCTGGATTGTTTCCAGCTCCTGGCTATTACAAATAAAGCTGCTACAAACATGGTTGAGCAAATGTCCTTACTGTGTACTTGAGCCTCTTTCAGATATATGCCTAGGAGTGGTATGGCTGGATCTTGAGGAAGCACTATTCCTAGTTGTCTGAGGCAGCACCAGATTGATTTCCAGACTTGTTGTACAAGTTTACATTCCCACCAATGGGATATTACTCAGCAATTAAAAATAAGGAAATCATGCAGGTAAATTTTGCAGGTACATGGTGGGAACTGAAAAGGATCATCCTGAGTGAGCTATCCCAGAAGCAGAAAGACACACACAGTATATACTCACTCAAATAGACATATAATATAGGATAAACCTACTAAAATCTGTACATCTAAAGAAACTAATCAAGAGGGAGGACTCTGACTAAAATGCTCAATCCCCATCCCGAAAGGCAAAGAGGATGGACATCAGAAGAAGAAGAAAACAGGAAACAACCTAGAAACCTGCCACAGAGGGCCTCTGAAAGGCTCTGCCCTGCAGACTATCAAAGCAGATGCTGAGACTTATGGTCAACTGTTGGGCAGAGTGCATGGAACCTTTTTTTTAATTACATTTATTTATTTTTATTAATTACAGTTTATTCACTTTGTATCCCCCCATAAGTCTCTCCCTCTTCCCCTCCCAGGCCCATCCTCTCTCCCCCTTCTTCACCCATGCCCCACCCCAAGTCCACTGATAAGGGAGGTCCTCCTCTCCTTCCTTCTGATCTTAGTCTATCAGATCACATCAGGAATGGCCGCATTGTCATCTTCTGTGGCTTGGTAAGGCTGCTCTCCCCTCATGGGGAGGTGATCAAAGAACAGGCCAATCAGATTATGTCAGAGGCAGTCCCTCTTCCTAGGAACCTGCCACAGAGGGCCTCTGAAAGGCTCTACCCTGCAGACTATCAAAGCAGACACTGAGACTTATGGCCAACTGTTGGGCAACTTGCAGGGAATCTTATGTAAGAAATGGGAAATAGAAAGATCTGGAGAGGACAGGAACCCCACAAGGAGAGCAACAGAACCAGAAAATTTGAACACAAGCGTCTTCCCAGAGACTCATACTCCAACCAAGTACCATGCATGGAGATAACCTAGAATCCCTGTACAGATGTAGCCCAGGCAGTTTAGTGTCCAAGTGGGTTACATAGTAATGGGAAGAGGATCTGCCTCTGACATAAACTGATTGGCCTGCTCTTTGATCACCTCCCCCTGAGGAGGGAGCAGCCTTACCAGGCCACAGAAGATGACAATGCAGCCACTCCTGATGAGATCTGATAGACTAAGATCAGAAGGAAGGAGAGGAGGACCTCCCCTATCAGTGGACTTGGGGAGGGGCATGCGTGAAGAAGGTGGAGGGAAGGTGGGATTTGGAAGGGAGGAGGGAGGGGTTTATGGGGTAATACAAAGTGAATAAAGTGTAATTAATAAAAGTTAAAAAAAAGGGTTTGGGCAAAATCTAGCAAGCCATTTCTGTTAAAGGCCAAATACTTTAGGTTCTTCAAGTTATGTGATTTCTGTCAGAGAAATTCAGTTCCCTTGTTTCATTTTAGAAGCAAATAATTTAAAATAGGTACTTGAGTGATTGTGTTATGTTACAGTAATCTCTAACTTTAAGAACACAAAGCTAACTAGATTTGACTGAGGTTCTAGTTTGTGAGCCATTGACTTCAATGAGCAGGAGCGTATTGAAATGAATTCTGTAATGAAGGGACTCTATTCTATTCACTGCTTTTCTCCAAAGAACCTAATAAGATATGTGTCACAAGTGAGTATGTGCTTTTCAACTGCAGTTGAGTAACTCCAAAAGTCATATAAACTATACTGTAATTGGCTGTCAAACACCTTTGAATCCAAAGCTGGGGCATACACAGGCTTTGCTAGGTCTGAAGCTCAAGCAAACAGATTAAGACAAGTTGCAAGTGTGTGTGGTCACCTACAAGCTTCCAGAGTCTTCACTTTCAAGTTCAGTGACACTGAACTCTCTGTAAACATTCTAAGGTTAGTGCTCATGTCCTTTACTAGTTGTGGGGACAGAGTCCCTCATCAGCTGCCTGACAGATGAGTGGTCTGCTGGACATGAAAATTCATTATTCTGTCAACCTTATATACAGGTTTCCCTCACCTGAACAGAGCAGGGGTCGCCAGCATTGCGCCTTCTTACTTTTAAGCTCCTATCAGCTGCTAACAGAAGCCGAGGGTCTATGGCCTGAGTCATACGACTTCACTTTTCTGCCAAGCCCAGGTAGCTAGTAAATTGGCAGCTTCTTGACTGCACTGTTGAGCAAGGTGTGGACCTTAGATATCATGACCTGGCCCCTGAAATGCTTGTTCAGGACCAGTAAAAAGCAAAGCCTCTTTGGATTCTTTTCCTCTGGACCCATACAACATCACAAGTTCTGATGTAAATTCTGTTTTCAACAATGGTCTTGCCAGTTCAAGTTCCAAGAGAAAACCTTAACCTTCTCAGAAAACCACTGCCCCACACAAGCATCCAACCTCCCAACGGCCATACAAAGTCCCCAAACTAAGGCTAAGTGCCCATAATTTATTTGTGCTTAGAGTATTTTTCTGTCCCCACAATGAGAGAAGTTTCTTAGCTAAATAGATAAAACAGTGGGTCAGTAGATAAATATATATACATGTATATGTATATATGTATAGAACAGAGGGAATGGAAGAATAGAATCCTATCTATTCTCCAACTTTTCCTGACCTTTCAAAAATGTCCGTATAAAAGATCAACAGGATGGCTCATAAAGTTAAGGTGCCTGCTGCCAAACCTGATAACATGAATGTGATCCTTGGCACTCACATGGTACAAGGAGAAAGCTTGGCTTCCAAAGTTATCCTCTGGCTTCCCCATGTGTGCTGCGGCACACACACACACACACACACGCACGCATGCACGCACGCATGCACGCACGCAAACACACACTCCTACGCACACACTCAAGCACACACAAATGAATGAAAAATATCCTCACAGAGATTGGTTTGGTAGGACATGTCCTTAATCCCAGAAATTAGAATGGTAAGGCAGGAGGGTCAGGGGCTCAAAGTCAATCTCTGACAATATTGCTCTCATAATATGTATCTCTAATACATAAACTCTGTCCCCAGAAGAAAAAATAAATTAAATCCAGGTAAATGAGGCCCAGAATTAATCAAAGCAGTTTCCCATGTAACACATGTCTCTTTGATTCCACAATTGCATACTTTAAAATATTTCCAGTGCTTAGGAAAGTCCACCGTCTTCTATTCTGTGTGAGCCACAGTTGAGATCAACCTGTTAAGGTCTACAACAGAGCCTTTCTGTGTTAGTCACTGTGACACAATAAGTGAGGAAAGCAATTTAAGGCAGAAGGGGTTAGTTTGGCTCACAGTTTCGGGGGATATGGTCTATTATGGTAGTGACAACCTGGAAGCAAGAGAATGAGATGACAAGTTACATGGAAATTAGCATCAGGAAACAGGGAGAAACAGATTCTAGTATTCAGCTGGATTCCTCCTTTCTATTTAGTTTTGGATCCCAGCTTATGGGATGCTGTAGCCCCAGTTCTGGGTGGGAGTTTCAACTTCATTAAATACTGCAGGGAATATCATCACGAATATGTCCAGACATGTGTATCCTGGGTGACTCTAAATCCCAACAAGTTGACAATCAATGTTAGCCATCACAAGGCCCAGGAAGACACTCCATTCAACAGAATGTAAACAGGGTTTCTCAGAGTTACTTGTCTATACAGATTGCCATCATGTAACTTTTGTTTATTCCTGAGAATTCATAATCATATAGTATAGTTTAGAAACTGCTCAGTTCTAATTATTTTTACCTTCCTGACAATATTATTTCAATACCTCTGCTAAATATGGGGTAGGGTGGTATAGAAAATACATGAATTTTAAAAAGTTATTATGTTTCCTAACTAAATGTGCATAGCACTGGGAGTAATGGGCCAAACTGGTAATCGCAGCATTCAAGAGGCCGAGAAGGGAGAATCATTAGCTTGAGGACAGCCTGGGCTGTATGGCAAGATCTTGTCTAAAGAACAAAAGGGAGGAAGGAAGCAAGGAAGGAAGAGAGAGAGAGGGAGGGAAAGAGGGAGGTTGAAGAAAGAAAAAAGGGAGGGAGGAGAGGAAAGAAGGAAGGATGCAGAGATAGGAAAGGAAAGGGGTGAGAAAGAAAGAAGGAAAGGATCAAAGAAGTGATGGAGGAAAAGAATAATGGGTACACAGTGAATTATTTATAAGTAGTGTGATATGAAGCTGTCTGTCATTTTCATCCAGAGTATGGACCATGGGGGTCTGAGCCACAGACCAGAAACTCCCACTTACACTCTATTTATTCACTTTTAGGGTGAATGTATTGGCCCCAGGTTGTCACCATTCCCAGCCTGGCTTCTTACCTATGAATCTATGAAAATGTGACCAAGATGAGAAGGGAAAAGGTTAATTTTTATTATTAATAACATCACCATTATACAGACAAGACTATTCCAGACAGGTATTAATATTAACATGGCATAGGAGAGTATTATTTCAATACATGATCTCTAAGTGACCTCAGTTAACAATAGGCTATGTTACATAGACCAGTAAAAGTATTGGTGGCTAAATGCTATGTGTTTGGTGTTCAGTGTGGCATTGTGGAGAGTGGACAGTCATTTCCAAGTACCTGAAATACTATCAGGTAGAGGAAAGGAAGGTCAACTATAACATTTTCCTGCTTAGAAATCATTAGACCTTGAGCTTAATAGGGAAAGACAAAAAAAAAAAAAAAAAAAAAAAAAAAAAAAAACATACATATAGGATCCTATTTTAATAATGATAGCTGTAAGTTAAACTCGTGTTTCACAGTTAATTATCCGCTATGAATGGTTGTTTCATTTGCTGTCTCAGACAATGCATTACTCCATTTCAAAAGAATGGGTTGATTTCTTTTTCCCTCACATTCATGTCAGTTTTTGTTTTGTTTCCATGTTACTCTGATTTAAACTCAAATTAATTCTATCCCAGGATTTCCAGGAAGAGCAGCCTGAAAAATGAATGATACGCAATTAATACAGACCTCTTCCTGCAGCTACCGCATACTTGAGGTAAGAAAGCTGATACTGGCTTTATCGCTGTGTGCCGAAATGGATATTCCCCAATGCTCAAGAAAGAGACACAGTGACAGAGGACAGTGGACAGCTGTTAGACGCACTCGTTAATTTCAACCTGATTGGGACCAAAAAATACCAATCTTGAATATCAGCATTTTCAGAATGTTTTCAGATGTTATTAATACTTGTTTTTAAATAAAAAAATTTCTAAGGAGGCATCTTTCAAGACTTCAAATTTTCTTCCAAGGAATCAGTTCAACTTATTACAACGATTTTCTTTTTGTAACGTTTTATTACAAAACAAGCTTGTTTGCTTGTTTTGTTTGCTTGCTTTTGCTTTTTTTAATTTTTTAATAATTTATTACAATTTACTCACTTTGTATCCCAGCTGTAGGCCCCTCTCCCTTCTTCTCCCATGCCCCTCCCCAAGTCCACTGATAGGGGAGGTCCTCCTCCACTTCCATCTGACCCTAGCCTATCAGGTCTCATCAGGACTGGCTGCACAGTCTTCTTCTGTGACCTGGTGAGGCTGCTCCCCCTCCCCCAATCAGGGGGAGGTGATCAAATTGCCAGCCACTGAGATCATGTCAGAGACAGCCCCTGTTACACTTACTAGGAAATTCATATGGACACGGACCAGCCATGGGTTATATTTGTACAGGAGTTCTAGGTTATCTCCCTGAATGGTTCTTGGTTGGAGTATCATTCTCAGAAAAGACCACTGGGCCAATTTTTTGCTTCATTTGTTCTCCTTGTGGAGCCCCAGACCCCTCCAGGTCTTTATATCCTTCCCTTCCCTTCTTTCATAGATTCCCTGCACTCTGCCCAAAGTTTGGCTATGAGTTTCAGGATCTGCTTTGATACCTTGCTGGACAGAGTCTTACAGAGGCCCTCTGTGGTAGGTTCCTGTCCTGTATCCTGTTTTCTCCCTCTTCTGATGTCCATTCCATTTGCTTTTCTGAGTGAGGATTGATCATCCTACCCTGACTCCTCCTTCTTGCTTAGCTTCTTTAGGTGTACACATTTTAGTATGTTTATCCTATATTATATTTATAATATCCACTTAAAAGTGAGTATATACCATGTGTTTTTCTGCTTCTGGGATACCTCAATCAGGAAGATCTTTTCAAGATCCCACCAGTGGCCTGTAAATTTCATGGTTTCCATGTTTTTAATTGCTGAGTAGTATTCCATTGTGTAAATGTACCACAATTTCTGTATCCATTCCTCAACTGAAGGACATCTGGGTTGTTTCCAGATTCTGGCTACTACAAATAAAGCTGCTATTAACATGGTAGAGCAAATGTCCTTGTTATATACTTGAGCATATTTTGGATATATGCCTAGGACTGTGATAGCTGGATGTTGAGGTAGCACTATTCCTAATTGTCTGAGAAAGTGCCAGGTTGATTTCCAAACTGGTTGTACAAGTTTAGAAAGAAATAGAAGAAGATATCAGAAGATGGAAAGATCTCCCATGCTCATGGCTTAGCAGGATTAACAGTAAAAATGGCCATCTTACCAAAAGCAATCTACAGATTCAATGCAATTCCCATCAAATTACCAACACAATTTTACCGACCTTGAAATAAAAATTCTCATCATCATATGGAATAACAAGAAACCCAGAATTGCTAAAACAATCCTGTACAATAAAAGATCTTCTGTAGTATCTCCATCTCTGATTTCAAGTTGTACTATAGTACAAGTTGCAACAGTAGTAAAAATGCATGGTACAGACATAGAAACAGAATGGTGGATCGATGGAATTGAGTAGATAACCCAGAAATAAACCCACACACTTAAGAAAACCTGATTTTTGACAAAGATGCTAAAATCATACAACGGAAAAAGGATAGCACCTTCAAAAAAATGGTGCTTGTCTAACTGGATGTCCACATGTAGGAAAATGCAAATAGATCCACATTTATTTAGTTTTGTACCCTGCACAAAACTAAAGTCCAAATGGATCAAAGATCTCAACATAAGACCAGACGCACTAAATCGGTTAGAAGAAAAAGTGGGGAAAAGCCCAGAACTTATTGACACAGGAGACAACTTCCTGAACAGAACACCAACTGCATGGGCTCTAAGATCAACAATCAATAAAGGGGACCTCAGGAAACTGAAAAGCTTCTGTAAAGCAAAGGACACTGTCAACAGAACAAAAGAGATTGGGATAAGATCTTCATCAAGTGTATATCGGACAGAGGGCTAATATCCAGAATATATAAAGAACTCAAGAAATTAAACTGCAACAAATCAAGTAATCCAATTTAAAAATGGGGTACAGAGCTAAACAGAGAATTCTCGATAGAGGAAAACACTTAAAGGAATGCTCAACATCCTTAGTCATCAGGGAAATGTAATTCAAAAATGACCCTGAGATTTCACTTTACACTCATCAGAATGGCTGAGATCAAACACACAAGTCACAACACATGCTGGAGAGGATGTGGAGAAAGGGGAACCCTCCTCCACTGCTGATGGGAATGTAAACTTGTAAAACCAATTTTTTGTAATGTTTTAAAATTACATTCTCCATATTAGTGTGTATGTGTGTGTGGTATATGTCAGTTATGATATGGCACATGTATGGCAGTCAGAGGAAAACTTATAGGAATGAGTTCTTTCTTTTTATGAAATGGGTCTTGGATATCCAAGTCACTCTTGCCATCAGGTGCCTTTGCCTGCTGAACCATTGCATAGGTTCAACAAATCCTCTTTACATTGTGTCATCTGCTTCCATGAAACTGCATTCATTAGTCTCATGAGCTTGACATAAGCCACGCTGTTACAAGTTCCATGAATCAAGGTTAAATATATGCCATTCTGCCCCTAGCTCCTGTAGCAACGCCTGACACCTACAAGATACTTTATGGATATAATGCACACAGATGGAGGAATGACCAATTTTTTTTAACCATCGTAACAGAGTAAATATAACTATAAGAAATGGTGTGTGCATGGGTGTACATGTTTATGTGTATGTGTACATGTATGTATTTGTATGTATATTTGTAGGTGTATAGGCACATAAGTGTGCCTGTATATGTATCTGTATGATGAGCATGTATGTATATGTCTATGTATAGGTGTGCATATGTATATGTGTATGTATACATGTGTATGTGTATATGTGTGTGTTAGTGTGTGTGTTTGTATGTTGTATGTATGTGTCGGCATGTGAGTAAAAGTCATGCTGGGTAGCAACTCTAGATGTCACTCTCAACCCAGGACTATTTGCAGGTTTGAATGGGCATGGTGATAGGCACATATTTGCAATGGCTATGCTGATTTTTGCCCCATGGTATTATATTATATCCCATTTTCTGTTTAGCCTTTTTTCCCAGCAAAGGAGGACACATTTATAGTTTTAAAAGCAAGCATTTTTCCACCACGAAAATGAGCACATAACCATGTTGTTGATGTAAATAACAGGCACAATCCATACAGGGGAGTGAGAAGAGACAAGAGTACAAAATTACTGTCAGATAGAGTTAATAAACCTAGCATATACTGCGTGAGGGCTGTACTGAGTAAACTATGCAGATGTTTATCAAGAGTAGATCTTAGCTCTCTACACCCCACACAAAAGTAACCATGAAAGAAGATGGGGATGCTAAATGCTTGACTGGAGCAATTACATCCAAGCATATGTACAGATGACATTGTGTCAGATACCTCAAGTGGCTATAATAAGACTATTAAATTAATATTTATTATTGTATTTATCTACTCATATAGCTATATTAAATTTATATATATATATATATATTCTACATGATAAGACACATTAAAAATTGAAACAGAAGCTAATTCCACAGAGTATGTGTTTGACAATAGAGACTTCTCAGAATATAACCAGAGAAAAAACATCCTACACCTTTCTATCAATATTATTAAACAGAGTATGTGCTTAAGATGATCTTGGAACAAACAAATAAGTGATGTTTAAAGATGGGGCTTATTAAGGAAAATATATGATGCATGAGGATTTATAAGAGAGTCAGTAATGGAATGAGTAATAGGGGAGGAAAGTCAAAGATTCAACCACCAAGACAGAGAAATCTACATGCAGCTCATGTCTTCCTGATGGTTCTCAGTCAAGGCTTTCTACAGCTTCTCAGTGAGGAGGACCTTGTAAATATATAGGTTATTGAAAGAATAAATAATTTTAATTTTATTACAGATGACATAGTTGACTCCAAAGTGAGTAGTCAGACACTGAAATCTAGCTCATTTGTGAGTTTTTAAGCCCCAGGGTTAAAGAATAAAGAATATCACCCAGCCTTTAGGAGGGTTTGGTGGCTCCCTGACGAATTATTAGAAACTACATTCTTGTGCCTATGGGGAAAATTATCCATGTCCCTTATGAAAGAGTGCCTTGGAATGCTCTTAAAATCAGAGGGCTCTTCAAAATGAATATGCTTCTCTATGGGTGAGTAAATGATTAGGGCTTAAAATACCTTTTTTTTTTAATGTTTAGGATATTGACTCTATACTGAAAACCAAGCAACTGATTCAGTTTGGAACTAGCTCATGGAAAAATGGAAATGTTCACGCTATAGAGATAGAGACAGAGATAGATAGATGACAGATAGATAGATAGATAGATAGATAGATAGATAGATAGATAGAGTCATACACACAGACACAGATGTAGACATAGACATATATGTGTTTGTATAGAGAAAGAGAGAGATGTGTGTATAATGTATATATTTTGACACATTCCCTTCTCTTTCATTTACATAAGCAAGATAGACCTGCCCAACTGCATCAAGGCTAAAATTGCCCACTGTCAGCAGGCATGTATTTCACAGCAGGTGTGAAAAAATCAAAAAGACATCTCAGATTCCCAGATATTTAATTTAAAATGTAGGTTGAAGAACTATGAGAGAAAGGAAGATGCCCTAGCCCTGTCTGGTATAATGTCATGACATTCAATTTTCTGTCACAAAACACTTATGAAAAACCCTGGTTTTGCCACCTATGAGGGATGCAGGCAGAAAGGATAAGGAAGTCTCTCTACATCCCAAAGAAAGCTTTGCTCCATCACCTGACATCTGGCATTCTGGCCCTTTGGAGGATTAGTTGGTGAAAAACAATGGCAGGACCCTTGCAGTCTCAAGACACATGAGTCTACTGCCATTCCTGAGCACCACTTCTGTGTCAGTTTTATTTCTATTGCTGCAATAAAGACCATGAGGAAAGGGTTTATTTGACTTACATATCCAGAGTCACAGTCCATTAAACAAAGGCAAGGCAAAAACTCAAGGCAAGAACTAAAACAGAAACTTTTGAGAAACGTTGCTTTTACTGGCTTGTTCTTAATGGTTTGTTCTGCCTGCTGTCTTACACCACCCATTGCCACCTGCCCAAGGATGGAACCATTCACCAGCTGCTGGGCCTTCCTGCCTCAATCGTTAGTCAACCAGTTGGCCCACAGATTTGCCGACAGGTAGTCTGATGGAGGCTTTTTCTTAATTGAGATTCCCTCTTCCCAGAGCCCACCTTCTTTATCGTAAGAACATATACATTATTCATCTTCATCACTATGGCTATTCATGTGCTAGAAATGCTGAAACAAAATACAGATGATGGATTGGCTTTTTTAAATTTAAATTTATTATTTTTTTAATTTATTCACCTTACATCCTGATCATAGCCCCCTCCTTCATCTCCTCCCAGTCCCACCCTTCCTCCCTCTTATTTCCCATTCCCCAACCTGAGTCTTCAGAAATGGAGTGCTCTCCTCCCCTACCAACTGACTCCAGCCTATAAAGTTTCATTAGAACTGGCTGCATTCTCTTCCTCTGTAGCCTGGCAAGGCCATCCCATCAGGGGAAGTGATTGAGGAAGAGGCAACAGAGTTCATGTCAGAGACATCCCAAGGACCCCTACTAGGGAACCCACATGGAGACTGAGCTACATCTGAAAAGGAGGTGTAGGTCCTCTCCATGCATGGGCCTTGGTTGTTGCATCAATCTCCAAAAGCCCCCCTGGGCCCAGATATTTTGGCTCTGTGGCTTTAAGCACCAGAGATAAAATATAATCAGTGGAAGTCCAGTGATTAAAGTTTGGAGGTACTGATTTCTGGTGAGGCCTCTCTTTCCAGCTGGTAAATGACTGTCATCTCTTGTGTGCTCATGTTAACAAATTTTGCTATGTGCATACTCTCCTGGTCCCTCTTTCTGGTCTCATAAGGACACTAATACTACTAGAAAAGGACCAGACTACTGTGCCCTTATTTAACCCTAGTTAGCTCCTTACAAACCCACCATGAGGGGAGGGGGGGTCAAGGCTTCAACCTATCAGTTCAGGAAATTCAATCTGCAAATACTAATCAATGCAAAACTAGTAACATGAAAATGCCATGCAGAGGTAAGCTTTCTGCACATGCCATTATTATTTATTATGGTTTTCTAAAAGAGTGTCTAGATCTGACTTTCAAAGTACCTAATAAGAAATACAGCTTGGATTTTGATCCATCAGAACTGATGCTGGAATCAGGTTGTGGAAGCTCAGGGGTGATGAAAAGCCTCAAGGACAGGCAGGAACTATGGGAAACCACTTGAAGACTGTGGTGACAGGACACAAACACTTCTTTTTTTATTTTTTTTTTCTTTTTTAGAGCATTTTTTTTAATTTTTCATCAATTACACTTTATTCATTCTGCATCCCCCCATAAGCCCCTCCTTCTCCCCTCCCAATCCCACCCTCCCTCTTCCCTCTGCATGCATGTGACCCTAACTAAAATGTCCAATCCCCATCCGGAAAGGCAAAGAGGAAGGACATCAGAAGAAGAAGAAAACAGGAAACAACCTAGGAATTTTATAAAAAACACTTCTTACAAAAGCACAGAACACCTCTCCAAGGGCTGAGGACCTCATGCAAAGTCTTTCGAAGGGAAGAATATTCTAACAGCCTTGTCTATGTTCAAAGGTAAATTTTTACTCCATTCTCTTCTGATTTCACTTAAAATTTTATTTAACTTTTAAAATCTCAAATTCTGATGGAAAAATGGAAGCCAGTCCTACTGCATATATATTCATATATACACACACATAATGTACATTAGTATATCTATATATGCATTTCACTTCAGAGCTGTTACACATCTACTCTCTTTCAGTTACTTTGCTGCCAAAATTTAAATACAATAAAAGAGAAAAAAAATCTACAAATAATCCTTGAAAGAATAAATGGAAACAACAGAAGCTACAAGACACCTCTGGAAAGATTTTACCTTTGAACTGGTGGTCTCTGCCCTTCACCTTTAATTTTAAGGTACCCCTCTGTGTTCGGCTGTCCTGGCATTTAGAATGAAATAAATCTTCTTTTGTACCTTTTTAATTGTGTGACACTCTTGGGAATACTGTGTATGTATGTGTAAGTGTCTCTCTGTGTGTGTGCATATGCAATTAGCTACTACAACGCTTAGTAGAGTTAAAACAGGAGAAACGTGAAGAGGTAATAGGGATCAGGTATCCATTCCCAAGATAAAGAAGAAGAGGAGGGTGTGAAGGATGTCTAGAAAGTACTGTCTTTAGTGGAAACAGAAGTGAAACCAGACCTTTATGAAAGTACCAATGCTAAAAAGAATAGATTGCAGCTGAAAGCATCCATTGCTAGAAGCACAGCAATAAGGAGTCAAAGGAATTAGAAAATATCAAGACTTCTACCTTCAACATCTTGATAATCTTAGTCTTCACTAGGTCAGCACAAAGGCAGCAGTCAGGAGTTTAAAGAATCAATCCCTCCATATTTAAGAGAAGAAAATTAGCAACCAAAGGAACCAAGGAAAAACAAACAAATGACTATAGCAGTAATCAAATAGGAATAGAGACCTAGGGGCTGGAGAGATGACTCAGTGGTTAAGAGCACTAGCTGCTCTTCCAGAGGACCCATGTTCGGTTTCTAGCACACATGGCAGCATACAATCTTACTGTACTTCCAGCTCCAGATGGTACAGTGACCCTTCTGAATTCCACGCATGTACATGTAGGCAAAAAAAAAAAAAAAAAGAAAAAGTTAAAATCAATAGGCCTTAAATATAAAAATTGAAGTTAATAGGACATAAAAATAAAGACTAAGAACATTGTTAGAGAATATCAACTTAGGAAGAAAGCTTCTTGGAAAATATGACTTTAGCCTCTAGGTGATTTTTTTTCTTTTCAGATATGGCTTTAATTAGAAATATTTACCTATATACCTGTAGAGCAGGACAGCTAAAGCCTCCCACTTAAGTAAGTAGCTCAAAGTAGCTCATTTTGTTGACAAATTATGTGTATTAATCAGAAGGTTATGGTTCATAGATTTATAATGTATGGAAATTAATTTCCAACCTCATAGGTATCACCATTGGGGATATGTAAGCATAAAATGGGAAGATAATGAAGCCCGGATCCTGATGCTTGTCCAGTCAAGGGCATGTACAACCAAAAACTTTTCTTTAGAAATAAGAAAGAATTACATGATGGTTTTTCTTTTTTTTTTTTTTATTTTTTTTTTTTATTTTTTCAATGCAGTTTATTCAGGAACATTGAACAATCCTCGGACCCCGGGGAAAGCCAGCCCATAGCTTAAATAGCCTCTGGGTAGCCAACCCAGGCGTGCCACGGGGGCAATGCAGATAGGTCCACATACATGGAAGCAAGCCAGATCCTCGGCCTTAGCCAAATGTGGAGTTGTTCGTGACAGAGAGCACTCACCATCGGGAAGGTGGAAGGCGGAAACCAGCTCCATCTTTAAGGCATAGCATTCCGCAGCTCTCTACAGTTCCCCCTTTTTGTTTTAGACGCATCAGGCAGGCAAGAGTAGAGGTCTGATCTCTGATATTAGAAATAAATTGGGACTTTGTACAGATGTTCATTTAGGTGTCATCCACCCAAAGAGCATCAGACCCGTCCAATACCTTTTTCTCAGAGGCGGGACCTGGGGCATCAACCCGCATGCAATCAGACATGCTCTTCTCTGGGTCCAAAGCGGCTGACCCTGAGTGCAGTGCTTAGCCTCGCATCCTGAGCGTATCATTTTAGCTTTTTATCGTATCCAACCATGCTTGGGGAGAATGTCCTGCTTCAATGGTTGTAAAGGCCTGAATGATCATGGCTGCATCACACTGTTGTGAGACTCTAATCTTGCATATATACCACAGGCAAACCAAGGAGACCAACACCAGAAGGCCTGCTAACACTCCCATGATGGTTTTTCAAAAGGGCATTTTACTTTCAGTTTCTGTGGTGACTGGTAATAACCAATGTTCTTGGGGCTTGCGAGAAGAGTGAACGGAATGGTAGAAACAAAGAGGTTAACAGATTGCCATTGTGAGTTTCGGGTCTAGATTATGGCTGAAAGTGTACTGACAAGGCAGAGCTTCTGAAAGATAATAGAAGCATAGAGAACATCATGAAGAAGAAGGTGGATGGCAAGAGAACTTGCTAATCAATCGAGAGTGTAGTCAGCAGGAAAAGGTAAGATTTAAACAGGAGGTCGTTAAAGAGGGTTTCATTCTTTGGACTTCACATATGATCACTTGTTTCTTGTGATTCTTGACCGTGCTGTGCACATTTTCCTTGTCTAGTCTCCAAGGCCAGATGAATTAATCATGGCATTTCTTTCTAGCAGGCCACCTTTCCGTGTGTCTCCATGTAGGACTCTAGGCACGGCTTTATTTGATCATATCAATAGATACCCAGTGCCAGAATACCATCTTCTTACTGCTACCCAGTTGCATCTCCTTTCTGAAATGGCACCTTTGAATTGTCTTTTTCAGTCCTCATTTTCCTATTGTAAGTATTATACATTTGAATAGTTAATTATGTTAACTTTTTCCTATTGTAACAAAAGTTCTGACCTAATCAACTTATAAAGAGGAAATGTTTAGTTTTGACACATAGTCTTATAGGTTCCCATCATGCACTGGTAGAAATACTGTTGTCAAAATTTTGGTGGAAGTATTGCAGAGCAAAGATAAGAATGTTTGCTTCATCAGCCCATTCACCTAATGGCCAGGAAGGCACAGAGAAAAGATAAGAGGCCCAAAACTCTACCATTAGAATTAGAAAACCCCTCCCATCACCTAATGCCTTCCAATAAGCCCCACCTCTTAAAGATTCCATCATCTCTAAACAACATGAGCCTCCTCGAAGCTGTAACACACTGGCCTTTTGGGGGTATCCAAGATCCAGACTTTAGTATCATCCCCTAGTAGTTATTCAATTTGTGTGTAATTTGTGTGTGTGTGTGTGTGTGTGTGTGTGTGTGTGTAACATGTATGTATGGTCACAGCATACATATAGAGGGCTGAGGGCTAGTTTTAAGAGTCATTTCTCAACTTACAGCTTGTTTAGGCAGGATCTCTTTTGTTTCGGTTGCTTAGCCTGCATCTGTCTTTTCCAGGGCTTATGGGGATCAAAGTCAAGTTATCAGACCCACTGAGCCTTTTACCTGGCTTTATCATAGTTAAGTGTAATGTGGCCTGCCTGGTGGTTGACAGCCAAGTAGTGGGCACTCAAAAACTGCCTGAGTCATCAGCAGTATCAGAGCTGCAAGACATGGGCAATTGTCTGGGGCAGTAAGGGTAGAGTTACTTTTGACTTCACCTCATCATCCTCAAACAGTGTCATATCTGTCACCTGACTGTGTCTTGGGTCAATAAGAATTTACTGGGGTGAGGCTTTAGATTCATGAATATCTATTAACTGTATGTACATAGGAAGTACTTGTTGAATTTATCTAGTGAAAACTAACATATGCTTTGTGTGTAACTTCCCAGAAAAAAAAATAGAATGGTTATAGAGATGTTATAAATATAAGAACATGATTATTAGACTATAAGAAAAGAAAATAGGATTCTGTAACTTCACTACTACAGAAATGATGAGAATTATGTGGAAAACAGCTCTGCAAACGATTCACTACAGGATACAGTAACCAATAAGAGACTCAGAAAAAGGCTTTAACATGGGGATAATTATGATCTCTAACCTATACGGCTTGTTGCTAATGGATGAGGGCTGGACTTTGGCTCTCCAGAACTTACATAAAAAGCCAGGTAGTCATAGTGGCCACCTCTAATTTCAACACTCGGGAGGCAGAGACAAAAGATGACTAGCAATCTCTTTCCTGTCCTGTTGCCTCTCTTTACCCACTTCCCCTCACTATTCTATTTCCCGTTCTGAGTGAGATTTGAGCATCTTCCCTTGGGCCCTTCTTGTTACTTAGCTTCTTTGGGTCTGTGGATTATAGGTTATCCTGTACTATGTGGCTTCACAACAAAAAGTCAAAAGAAAACAAGCACACAAACATATCACCATTTAATTCCACAATAAAATGAACTAACATTCAGTAGTCAGTATTATCTATCAGCATCAATGGAGAAGTCACTTTCTAACCAGACGGGACTCCTGGTGGAGGGAGGAGAACACTAACCCACCCACAAAAACTTCCACCCAGAATTTGCCATGCCTACAGGATAGAGAGGGATTAAAATAGAGAGTAGAAACCGAAGGAATGTACAACCAATGCCTGACCCAAAGTGAGACCCACTCCATAGGAAAGAGCCAATCTGATTATGCTCTACTGTGTTTGCAGACTAGAGCCTAGCATGGTTCTCCTCTGAGAGGCTCTGCCAAACATTGGGCTTGGGAAAAGTGTAGGGGGCCTTGTAGAAGAGTGAGGGGAAAGATACAAGGAGCTTGAAAGAACATGAGCTCTACAAAAATCCCAACACTACCAACTATCCTGGGCCTAGAACAGCTTGCAGAGACTGAAGGACCAACCAAGGACCATGCATAGACTGGACCTAGACCCCCTACAAATACATAGGCAGCTTGAGCAAGGGGAGTGGGGATTGTCTCTGATATGGACTCTGTTACCTGCTATTTGATCACTTTCTCCTGGAGGGACTGCCTCTTCAGGCCACAGGGGAAGAGAATGTGCTCAGACATGATGCAACTTAATGAGCTGGAGTAGTTTTGTGGGGGTTGTTCTCTTCCTTTCTGAGGGGCAGGGGATAGGGAACAGGGGATAGGGAATGAGGGAGGAACAGAGGGGAGAGACCGGGAGAAGAAGGGCAGCCACCATGAGAGGTCAACATCTCTCTGTATCTGCAGGTCTGAGAAAGCATTCTGAGAACTTCAGGGTGACCAGGCAGAAGTCATAAATATGGACATTATTCTCCTAGTCATTCCTTACACAGAGATAGAGCATTGGCCAATCATTTCTGAAGTCTTTTTGGAAAGCATTGCAGTGTGACTTGTGTTTCCCAAACTTGAGGCCTGGGGGAAGCCTGCCTTCATTGCTATCTTTTCTTTTTACTTTTTACTTAATATTACTTTTTTTCTTGCCAACTTGCCTTATTTAAAATTTTTCTTTCAAAAAGTTTCTTCGTAGTTTCTGATAAAAATTATAAAGCTGCATCACTCCCCTCACTGAAAACAAATACAATAGGATCAAAGCGGCATTATTAATTCTACCAAAACCAAATAAAGCCAATCACCTCTGTGTTACAAAAAGATGAGAAAATACCCACAGAAGTAGAAAATGAGATATACATTCAAGATCATCTCTTTCCAAATTTCTGAAAGATATTGAAAAGGGTGTCTCCTTTGCTACAGCAGACAAGCCTCTGAACCCACCACAGGGATTATTAAAAACTCCACATTTGCAGATACTTGGTGTGGCAGAACAAAAAGGAGAGGATACAGTATCTTTATTCCAGCTCGCCTAGCCCTAATCCACAGCTCTGTGATTCTTTTTTCATGGCCTGCACTTCCCTATGTGGAAAATGAAGTATGTGCCCTTATTGAGCCACCTCCCATGAAGCACTGGTACAATCTCATTCACCATGTTTCAGCTCTCCAAGGTAAATGAAATCTGTTGAAATACAGTCCAAGGTAAGTTTCAGTTCCTGTACGGTTGAACCAGACTTTCATAAGGGACAGAGGTTCACACTAATCTCTTATTTCAACTGCTCCTTCATCCCAGTCCTTCTGTGAGAAGCCAGGGGTCTAGTCTCCAGAGTGGATATAAAACCACAGTGAAGACTCTGTCACAATATCACTGGTGTTAGGCTCTTCCAGGGAAGTGGATCTATTTTGTAGACAGTGAGACAAATCACAGGGAGAAAGATGCTCAAATTATACCTTATCAACAGCTCAATTCAGATTTAAAATCCCAAATGTGGCTCACAAGAACCCTGCTTCTCTGACTTTAGATTCAATCTGTACAAAATAATAAATGGTGTTCATTGAGCCTGGTGTCATGAGGGCCTGGATTTTAATTAAAAATGGTCTTTTCAGTAGAATTAGCATACAATTTCTCCCTGACCACAAACATCAGTGCAAACCAGAGGTCTTGAATCAATTTGGCAGGATTCTCAAAGGTATAGATGTTAAGGGGAATGTTTGCCAGAGAAGCAAGACCATAAGCAAAACTGCTTTAACAAGCCCCAACATTGGCCTTTCCAAGTTAGAGGCCAACTGGCAACAGCAGACAGACTGCTAGTTTAGCTGCCAGTCATCTCAATCTGCCTTGAAATTAAAGATGGTAAAATTGGCATTTGGGTAGCTATGACAACCCATGTGTATATACCACAAGTGAATAAGAACTGTGGAAATGAATGAGATGTAGTGTTCTATGCTTTCAAGACAAGTATGCAAAAAAGCAGACTCACAACAAATGGATAAACATCAGTGGTAAAAATGTGTGTGTGTGTATACAGAAGACAAATGGATACATAGATATAGAATACATAGGAATAATATATAATATAATATATTCATTAGTCAAGCATAGAAAGACAAACCAAGACCTCCTTGCTCATATGTGGGAACATAAACACGTTTCTTTTTGTAGTAGAGGACAGAATAAAGGTTGTCAGAGACTAGAAGGATGGGAATAGGAGAAAATAAAGAGGTTGACTACTGTTTACAAAATACAGGTGGATAGGAGGTGTGGCATTCTCTAGCACAATGTACTTATCATAGTTAGGATGTTGCTGTATACTTAGAGCTGAGGGTATAGATGAATCACTTGGAAAGCATGCACTTAACATTCAAGAGGCCCTGAATTCAATTTCCAACAAGCTCTTCAAATGCACTGTATGTTTAGAAGGAGTCGAAAGGGGTGGAAGGGTGGGACCGGGAGGGGAGGAGGGAGGGGCTTATGGGAGGGATACAAAATGAATAAAGTGTAATTAATAAAAAAAAAATCTGAAAATAAAATAAAGGATTTTCTAATATTCCTAATACAAAGTGATGATAACTATTTGAGGCTCAGGAAGCTCTACTTTCTTTGATCTGATCACTACATGTTATATATACCCACACAGTTTCCCCCAAACATTATATATGCAATTAAAAATAGAAATGCATATACATTAACATAAATGCATATACAGGTAACATTCTGATACCTCCCACAGAAGAATCAAGCAAGCAATGCAGTTTTATCAAAAGTAAAATGGAAAAAAAAAAAAAACAACTAAGGGATAAGGTAAGAAAGGAAAGACCAGGGGAAGGTTGACTATATAGAGACTGACAGACTTATAAAATATATTCTTCCCAGAGTATTTTTCTCATGAGGAGTTTTCACTCCCCAAAATTATTCACAGACTGTGCTTCCTTGTATATTTACCTTTGAAGAGATGAATTCAAATGGACATTAGTGAGGCGATTAACAGATGGGAAGAAGAACCCTGAAGGGAGCACGGTGGATGGATGGAGACTGTCAGCACTGTGGCTGGGAGCTGGGCAGCATTCATCTCACTTCCAGGGAACCAGACGAATGCATATTTATGTGTTCCCTGTGCATTCTCCATTATTTAAATTTGTCTAATTTGGGGTTTCCTTTTACCTCTGAACATATGCTATTTATCTCTAGACCTTAAAGGCAGTCCTTTGTTTAGGAATTAAGGTCTAAATATCAATCCCTGCACTGGTTCACATGAAAAAAAAAAAAGGGGCAGTTAGCTACTTAATTTAGGTTTATGCTTCAGTGAGGCTCAAATACCTCTCTCTCTCTCTCTTTTTTTTTCTCTCTCTCTCTCTCTCATTTCTGATGACTTCATTTCATAGGCTCTTTTCTTTTGCTTCCATATCTTTATATATATCCAACTGTCCCACTGTTAAACACTGGCTTAATACTCACCTGAGAAACTTAACTATACTTGGGAGGAGGGTCTTGTCAAAGAAGTGACATGTAGTTAGCCCTTAGGAAGTCAGTGTTAAAACTTCAGGGACACTGTGGTTTACAGGTATCTCTTTAATACTCATGAGAGGATTTGCATGCACAGTGAACTCACCCCTATTCCTCTCATTTACTTGTCAGTGTTACATGGAGAATTACAGATAAGGCATGACAGAAACCATAGAGACTAGGTTGTTAATATTTCTCAGTGAGTAGAAGTGCTTGGCACCAAGCTTGAGAAGCTAAGTCAGTGCCCAAAGACATCCATGGTAGAACTGACTGTGACAAGTTGTCCTCTGACCTCCACGTGTGAGTCATGTCACATACATTGCAACACACACACACACACACACACACACATATACACACTCATGCACACGTGTAAGCACACACACAGATATTAAAACAAAATTTTGGAAAAGACACCATCTATATTGACATGATCCTTTACTTCCACATTATTACCTTAGATGCCAGGGAAGGGGGAATAGATAAATAGGTGAGCACTATAACTTCACTATAGTTACAGCACAGGTAGATGGCAATTTCCTATCTCTGTGTGAACGCATCCAAGAACAAACACTCATCTTCCCCATTGCTCTATCTCTGCTGAGTATCTCCACAGCCATATACAAGGGAATGAGGCACCTGAAAGCCAACCCCTGCCTCACTCTCTGTGATGGTTCATCTTGATTGACAACTGGGTAGAGTTTAGAATCACCATGGAAACAAATCTCTGGGCATGTCTGTGGTGGATTGTCTTGATTGGATAATGAAGTGGAGAAGAGAAGACACATCCTCAACATGGGCAGCACCATTCCATTGATTGGGGTCCTGGACTGAAAAGGGGAAAGCAAACCAAAAACCAAGCATTCATTGTTCTTAGCTTCCTGACTTGAATGCATCTGGAACTGCCTCCTTCTTGGGCCACATGAATTTCTGACCACAATACCTTTGAATTGTAGGGCAAAATAAAGCAATTCCTTCCTTAAGTGTTCTTGCCAGCTATTTTGTCACAGCAACAAGAAGCTGACTAACTAATTAACTAACTAAGAAAGTAAGTAACTAGCTAACTAACAAACACACTCTCCTTGGTAAACATTAACAACCTAGCATGAACTGAATAAAAGCATATGCATTTTAATAAAACTAAAAGGTATTTAAATATGCGCTCTCTACAAAGAAGCACATTAGGACATTAAAGTAAGGATGTATGAGGCAGAGGATTGGTGAACAATAGGATCCAAATGGAAGATTTTCTAATTGGTTTTGGTTTAGATACAGTGGGATGCATTGGGCAATGGTTCATGAAGTAAATGCAAGCTGGGATGCTAGCTTTGTTTAGGGTGGTAGGTTTGTGAGTGGAAATCTGAGGACACAATTAAAAACAGAGACTTCAACATGGTGGGGTTGTGATTGCAGACCCACTCAGCAGTCTGAGGCAAGAGAAACAATTTAATACAGGAAGTCAAGAGTAACACAGTTAAGACTCTCAAACACAAACCAACCAACACCCACCAAATCAAACAAACCAAAACAAACACAAGAAAAACACACAGACAGTGTGTGAGCCAGTTGTGAGCTCTTAAAATTCCAACCAGCTGATGACTAACTTTAAGGCAGACATATTCTCATCTTCATTTCACAAAATGAAAAACAGACTTTTTCTAAAGAAGAGGCTACCCATCTCTTAGCCCCAGCCCTTAACCTACACCATTATCTGGAAAGGACCAAATACTTCAAAATCCAAAATAATAAATGGATTAAAAAACAAACAAACAAACAAACAGAAAACTCTTCTTTGAGAAGTCAAAGAATGGTTCACAGGGGCTCTGAGCCATCCTATCTGTGACAAAAATCATAAATACCTGTTCCACTCATGTCTCCTTTCTGCCTAAGAAACACGTGTGATACTGACTATATAGACACATACAGTAAATAAATATCAAATATTTCTTCTTAATAAAGTAAAAAAGAATATATCTTTGAATTATTATTTGGTAGACATATAATTATCATTTATTAAAGAGGAAAGCAAAATTGACTATTAATGAAATAATTATACTTAAGCTTATATAAAAAATAATCTATTTGATACTACAGGACACAGAGCATCTTAAATATTTCTTAGAGTTGGTATTCTGGTAGAGTCATCAAAGCCATACTACCTCTCATCAAAACTTACTATAAAACCAAGTATATTTGGGGAAAGGGGTTCAGAAATTGTTGGAAATTCTGTCCTAATTCAAAGACAAAATTAATTTATTTTTTAATTTTTATTTTATTTTTTATTAATTAGAGTTTATTCACTTTGTATCCCAGCTATAGCCCCCTCCTCTCTCAATCCCATACTCCCTCTTATGCCCCTCCTCCAGCCCAATGATAGGGGAGGTCCTCCTCCCCTTCCATCTGACCCTAGTCTATCAGGTCTCATCAGGACTGGCTTCTTTGTCTTTCTCTGTGGACTGCTAAGGCTGCTCTCCCCTCAGGTGGAGGTGATCAAAGAGCCAGCCCATGGGTTCATGTCAGAGATGGTCCCTGTTCCTATTATTGGGGATTTCTCTTGGATATGAGCTGTCATGGGATACTTCTGTGCAGAGGTTTTAAGTTATCTCCACGCATGGTCCTTGTTTGGTGTATCAGTCTCAAAATAGACCCTTGTGCCCAGATTTTTTGATTCTGTTTCTCTCCCTGTGGAGCTCCTCTTCCCTCCAGGTCTTTCTATCTTCCCCTTCTTTAATAAGATTCCCTGCCCAAAGTTTGCCCAAAGTTTGGCTATGAATCTCAGCATATGTTTTGTTACCCTGCTGGGTAGAGTCTTTCAGAGGCCCTCTGTCATAGGCTACTATCCTGTCCCCTGTTTTCTCCCTCTTCCAACATCTGTCTTGTTTGCCTTTCTGAATGAAGATCGAGCAACTTACCCAGGGTCTTCCTTCTTAATTAGCTTCCTTGGGTATACAGATTTTAGTATTATTATCCTATATTATATGAAAAATATCTACTTACAAGTGAGTATATACTACGTGTGTCTTTCTGCTTCTAGGATCAGGATGATCTTTTCCAGTTCCCACCGTTTGCCTGCAAATTTCATGATTTCCTTGTTTTTAATTACTGAGTAGTATTCCATTGTGTAAATATACCACAATTTCTCTATCCATTCCTCAACCGAGGGACATCTGGGTGATTTCCCAGTTTCTGGCTATTACAAATAAAGCTGCTATGAACCTGATTAAGCAAATATGCTTGCTATATACTTGACCCTCTTTTAGGTATATGCTTAGGAGTGGTATAGCTGGCTCTTGAGGTATCACTATTCCTAATTGTCTGAGGAAGTGCCAGATTGATTTCCAAAGTGGTTGTACAAGTTTACATTCCCACCAGCAATGGAGGAGGTTACCTCTTTCTCCACAACCTCTCCAGCATGTGTTATCACTTGAATTTTTCATCTTAGCCATTCTCATGAGTGTAAGGAGAAATCTCAGGCTGGTTTTGATTTGCATTTCCCTGATGACTGAGGATGTTGAGCATTTCTTTAAGTGTTTCTCTGCCATTCGAAGTTCCTCTATTGAGAATTCTCTGTTTAGCTCTGTACCCCAATTTTTAATTGGGTTACTTGATTTGTTGCTGTTTAACTTCTTAAATTCTTTTTTAATTCTTTATTAATTATTTTATGAATTACTTTATTCACTTTGTATCCACCCTGTGGTTCCCTCCTTCCTCTATGCCCAATAACTCCCTTCCTCCCCCCTCTCCATGCATGCCCCTCCCCAAGTCCACTGATAGGGGAGGTCTTCTTTTCCTTCCTTATGATCCTAGTCAATTAGGTCTCATCAGGAGTGGCTGCATTGTCTTCTTCTGTGGCCTGGTAAGGCTGCTCCCCCCTCAGGGGGAGGTCATTAAAGAGCAGACCAATCAGTTCATGTCAGAGACAGTCCATGTTCCTATTACTATGAAACCCACTGGAACACTAAGCTGCCATGGGCTACATCTGTGCAGAGGTCCTAGGTTATCTCCATGCATGGCCCTAGTTTGGAGTATCAGTCTCAGGAAAGACCCCTGTGCTCAGAATTTTTGGTTCTGTTGCTCTCTTGTGGAGTTCCTGTCCTCTCCAGATCTTACTGTTTCCAACTTCTTTCATAAGATTCCTTGCACTCTGCCCAAAGGTTAAATTATTTACATATTCTGGACAAACAGATTATGGCCATCTGTAAAGAAATACAGGAGGGTAAAGACAAACAGATTATGGGTATCCATAAAGAAATACGAGAAGATGCAGCCTAACAGTTTGTAGCCTTTAGAGAGGAAATAATGAAATCACTGAAAGAAATAAAAGAAACAGAAGAATCTTCAAACAAACAGCTGAAGGGATTGAAGGAAAATAAAGTCAGACAGAGAAAGAAATCAACAAAACGGCTCAATTTAATTGGAAAAATTAAAGAAAACACAAATGGATGAAATCATGAAGAGGAAGAAAATCAGGAACTACAGAGGTAAGCATAACCAATAGATTACAAGAGATGGAAGAAAGAATCTCAAGTGTGGATGATACAATGGAAGAAATCGATGTATACATCGAAGAAAATGTTAAATCTAAAAAATTCCTGACACAGACCGTCCAAGAAATTCAACATGAAAAGACAAAACCTAAGAATAATAGGAATAGAGGAATAAGAAGATTCCCTCCTCCAAGGCCCAGAAAATATTTTCAACAAAAGCATAGAAGATAATTTAACAATTTTTTAAATGAAGCTCAAGTCAACAATTCAAATAGCCACTTTAAAAGTAAAATATTCTAACACAATGCAATCCCAGACATACCAATTTTCTATATGCTGAGGTCAAGAGGATGTTTTGTGTGAAGCAAGGAAACATCACAGTTCATAAACACCACAGTTCTTAACACAGCCTCAAACCTGACTCTGAACGTGTCAGTCAGTGTCTCTGAGTGTTTTGTGGTACGATAGCATGTGCAGGGCAAATCAACATGTGCATTTAGAACCATAGCTGAGGCTGCAGTGAAATAAACCAATGCAACAAAGGTGAATGCAGCCAAAAAATATCTGAGCCTGGACTCCCAAGAAATGCTTACAGCTATAATAAACAAACAAACAACAAAAAAAAAACAGTGATAAGAAGCAAAGAAGAAGACACTTTAAGGCAATCTCACCCTACACACAATGCAGGACTGAGGAGCAAGAAGGATCCAGGTGTGCACAGTAAGTCAAGCCTATAGTGCTACTGTGTTTTGAAAGACAGACTCGTGAAACTGTTAGGAGCCATTGAGTCTGCCTGCCTTTTCCTTCCCCTTAAATATTATCAGCCTGTATGCATGTTGAGAGATGTGCCCATCTAGACAGAGTTGGGGACTGGTTTCCAAGAAGGAAGACTGAGCAAATAAAAACATAAGAATGAGGGGGTGGAGAGAAGTCTCAGGAGTGAAAAACATTTATTGTTCTTGAAGAGGACCAGAGTTTGATTCCCAGGACACACATCAGGAAACTCACAATAACCTGTTACTTTAACTTCAGGGGTTCTGATGCCCTTCCATCTCCTTACAGACACAAGCACATAATTACAAAATACATGTTTAGTGGCACATGCTTTCATCCCAGCTCTTGGGAGGTGGAAGTAGGTGATGAATCTCTGTGAATTCAAGGCCAGACTTGTATACATAGTAAGTTCCAAGACAACCTGGACTACATGGAGAGACCCTGCCTCAAAACAAAGAAACAAACAAAAGACAATAGAGCTGTCTTGCCAGGCCACTGAGGAAGAAGATATGCTTAGTCCTGGTGTGACTTGATGTACTTGGGTGGATTGTTGGGGGGTGACTCCCCTTGGCTGAGGGAACAGGATAGGGGATATGTGGAAAAGAGAGAGGGAGGGTGGGACCAAAAGAAGATGAGGGAGTGGCTATGATTATGATATAAAGTGAGTAAATAAATTAATTATTTTTAAATGACATCAAAACAAAACAAACAAACATAAAAAACAAAAGCCACAGGAGCGGGGTTAAGAGATGTCTGGCCATTCAATGGCTTGCTATTCTTGCAAAGGACCCAAGTTTGATTTCCAGAACACACAGTAGCTGGACAATCATCTGTAACTCCCACTCCAGAGAGTTGATCCACTTTTCCGGCCTTCCTGGAGACCTGCATACACATTTGCACATACACACATGTTCACACACATGTTCACACACACACACACACACACACACACAAAAACACCAAACAAAACATAGATGAAGGGAGAAAGACAGGCCACTGAGAGTTCTCACTGTTGACGGAAAAAGTTACCCATCTGAATAGACAAAAATCATATAAGCACATTAAATTTCTTTCAGAGTCAAGTTAAACTCGTGAATTTTCATAGAGGGATTTAAGTAGATTTAAATGTTAGTGTTCCCCACATTTATCTATTCCCCACCCTGTATTTTTGTACACAAAGAAGACGGGCTCCAAGGCCATTATTGTGCACAAGAGCAGTAAGTGCACTTTGTAGCTAGATATCGAAGAAAGTCATTATTCAGTGAAAAGAAGGAGTGTTTGACTTTAGGACTGGCAGGGAGACTAACAAGGCAAAGGACAAAATGTTCTAAGGTGTTACAGTGATGGGAGGCAGTGCTCAAGGAATGAAGGAGCAGTCACGAACGGGGCTTGCCATGTATGCATTTACTCAGAAAAGTGTTGATAGATGAACACAGAGATGTGCTGCCCATCTTTCTGTTATTCTACCATGGAGAGAGCTGTCAGCCACATTAGGCATTGCTCTCTTTTTTTGGTATAGGCTTGGCTGGCTGTCCTAGAACTCACTCTGTACACCAGGCTTGCCTTGCACTTACAGAGATCCATCTGCCTCTCCCTCCTAGGTACTGGGATTAAGGTGTACAGCACCACCTGGCTCACTTTGGGCTTTGCCAAGGCTGAAGAAAGTTACCTTGTCCCAAAGTGACTCCTGTCCAGTATCTATTGAAGGTGAAGTTATAAGAAGCTTATTATGTTTTCCTGTCAAATGACAACATGATATTGGCATTTTTGCTACATTACTTCCTTTAATGGCTAATCTTGTTGTCAGACTGAATGGATCTTGAATCAGTCAAAAATCCAGGTACTGGCAACTCATGTGAGAGATTTTCTTTCTTTCTTTCTTTCTTTCTTTCTTTCTTTCTTTCTTTCTTTCTTCTTTCTTTCTTTCTTTCGTTCGTTCTTTCTTTCTTTTTCTTTTCTTTTATTTTTATATTAATTACAGTGTATTCACTTTGTATCCCAGCTGTAGCCCCCTCCCTCATCTCCTCTCAAGCCTCTCTCCAATTGCAATGATAGGGGAGGTCCTCCTTCCCTTCCCTCTGACCATAGCTTATAAGGTCTCATCAGGACTGGTTGCATTGTCCTCCTCTGTGGTCTGGCAAGGTTGCTCCCCCCTCAGGGGGAGGTGATCAAAAAGCCAGCCACTGAGTTCATGTCAGAGACAGTCCCTCTTCCCATTACAAGGGAACTCACTTGGATACTAAGCCGCCATGGGCTACATCGGTGCAGGGGTTCTAGGTTATATTCATGAATAAACTTGGTTGGAGTATCAGTGTGAGAGATTTTCTTTTTTATATCAAATGTATATTTTATTTGATCATCATACAATTTTAACTCTCTTTTATATATTTTTTATTTTTTATTTTTAGTTACAGTTTATTAACTTTGTATCCCAGTTATATCCTGCTCCCTCATCTCCTCCCTGCCCCTTTCCAAGTCCACTGATTGGGGAGGACCTCCTCCACTTTCATCTGATCCTGTTTTATCAGGTATCTTCAGGACTGGCTGCGAAGTCCTCCTCTGTGACCTAGCAGGACTGCCCCTCCCTTGAGGGGTGGGGAGGTAAAAGAGCCTGCCATTGAGTTCATGTCAGAAATAGTCCCTGTTCCCCTTACTAGGGAAAAAAAAAAAACGATTGGTTACTGAGCTACCACGGGCTACATCTGAGCAGAGGTTCTAGGTTATATCCATACATGGTCCGGGGTGGAGTGCCAGTCTCAGAAAAGACCCCTGTGCCCAGATATATTTGGTCCTTGTGGAGCTCCTGTCCTTTCCACGTCATACTAACTCCCCCTTCTTTCATATGATTCCCTGCACTCTGCCAAAGGTTTGTTATGAGTCTTAGTATCTGCTTTGATACACTGCTAGGTAGAATCTTTCTGGAACCCTCTATGGTAGGCTCCTGTCCTGTTACTTGTTTTTTCCTATGTCCAATGCACCTCCCATTTGTCTTTCTAAGTGAGAATTGATCATCTTACCCTGGGTCCTCTTTCTTGTTTATCTTCTTTAGGTGTATAGATTTCATTATGTTTATCATATCTTATAGGACTATATGAGTGAGTATATACCATGTCTTTCTCCTTCTGGGATACCTCACTCAGAATGATCTTTTCTAGATCCCACCATTTGCCTGCAAATTTCATGATTTCTTCATTTTTGATTGCTGAGTAGTATTCCACTGTGTAAAAATACTACGATTTCTAGATTTTCTTAATCAGATTATTTTAACATGAATGGCCCACCTTAGCTGTGGGAAGAAACTTAAAAGAAAGGTGAAGGAAACTTTGCTCTGTGCCTGCTGGCCTTCACTGTTATAGCAAGATCATCCTGCTGACACTGCTGCTGTGTTCCTTGATGAATATTAGAACTGGTTTCTTTGAGCTTCCAATATAGACACAAGACCAGCAGCTCTCCAGGAGTCCCCCAGATCTTTGGTTCCAGATGAGGACTGCTGACACAACCACTTTGTGAACTAAGCTACTGTCAGATTCTCTGCCTCTCTGGAGTGAGACACCCATTAAAACCAATATAATAAATCTTCAGCATATAGTCATCCTATCCTAGTTTCAACACTGGTTTCAACATAAAGGATGGCTCATCTGAAAACAAAATAGATATCCACAAGACCAAGAAAAACAAAGGAAAATCCAAAACCCTTGCTAGTAGATTTCAACAAGTAGATAAATGATTGCTATCTACAGGAGAAATGATGCCAACCTGAGAGAAAAAGAAATAATGAGCAACAGGTTATTACAGAGTCAGTGTATTCTCATACAAAATCAACATCAAACACCCATGGGAATTTCATCTTAAAGTAAAGAAACCTTGCAAGTCTAAGCTCAGGGGTCACAGGGAATGTCACTAGGAGTGGTCACTATGAAGCTATGTACCACTGGCTATGAGGCACACATGAAAATATTCCTGTTATCTGTGAGAAGCACTCCCACAAAACACACATAAACTAAATGAAATCAAGAAAAAAAATTAATCAGGTAAACTTAAATTTTCAAATCTCCCAGATATTTAAAGGTAAAAATTTTTTAATTTTAAATTGTGGTGTGTGTGTGTGTGTGTGTACACACTCATGTGGACAAAAATGCAAGTGCTCACAGAAGCCAGGAGAGGGTGTCAGATCCCCTAGGTCTGGAAAAACAGATGGTTTCGAGCAGCTTGATGTGGGTTCTAGAGGCTCCAGTCCTTCCTCTATCACAGCAGTGCATGATCGTAAACACTGAGACATCTTCCCAGCACCTTCCCAAGCTCTCAAAACCATCAGAGAAAGGCTGCATAGCCTGTAGATTAAAGGAGACATATAGTATTTGGCAACTGTAAGTAACATGTGATTGACCATGTGCTGGGTCCCTTGGCTGTAAAGGACTTTATTGGGACATCTGCAATAATGAAATGGGATCAGTGGACTTGATGTTAGTGAGGGAGCCACATTGATTTCCTGCTGTGCCTGGTTATCTATTACTAGTCTATAATCAGGAAAAAAAAATGTCCAAGGACAATCTGCTTGGGAGTTGTCAGGAATCTGCAGCATGATGTGGCGCACATGTAGCTTATTCTAGATGGCTCTACAGAGGAATATGTGTAATCTGCTTTCCATTGTTTATATATATTGGAATTCTTTCAAAAGAATAAAGAAGATGTGCAAATACCATGATTCTCACAGACGTAAACCACATAGATCTTGAAGAGAGGCAATGGTTCCACCACAACATTAACACAGATGGGTATTTAAGTCTAAAGGCTTATAATGTTGGTGCATGAAGGAGTACAGCAAATGAAAAAGAAACAGGGTACTGCAGAACTCCCCTCACAGAATACCCACGCATCCAGAGCTGGAGTTACGCCAAAAACACAGATTCTTGGTTAAGTTTATCCATAACCTTAATTTTAATGAAGGGGCAGATGTTGATTAGACATGCCAGTTCCTGCTTTGTTTAAACGTGATGGGAAGAGTCTTTCAATTGCTTTGCATTTATTTATACAAGGGAAGCAGAGTATCCATGGCAACCCAAGGAAAAGTCAGATGAGCTTTGGTTATATGTGATATGCTGAAGGATCTAGTCATCACAAATATCTCAGAAAAATACACAGAGATGCCATGGTAATTTATAGTTGTGATAATTCCTTCCTGGGAAGACCTGAATGATATCTTTTCCCACTTCAGTCCTAGCAGTGAACTAATATACGTTTTCACCACCGTTCACCCTGGGAAACCAATGAGTTTGTTGGTTATACTTAGAGCATGGGTAAAAAGTTACCAGTAGGAGTGTGTGTGACACAAAAGAAGCCACATAGAAAATCTTCACTCAGCATGGATTGTGGCTTCTCCATGACAACCTTTCTCAGAGACCCTAAGGCCACATGTAATTAGGACAGAATGTTATACAAATGGCTGAGAGGAGTGGGAATATACTCAATTTAGAGGGTCAATGTCTCCGTGCCTCTTTTTAGAAAAGAATGCCTACACTTCACAGAGCAATTTTGACATGCTCTCCTAAAGAGACACAACTGATCTCATAAAGAGAGCAATGATATGACTCTGAAAACAACAACACATTATAGGCCAGCTAATTGGCAAGAATACATTAAGAGTATTGGAATAATAACAGTCACATGGCCAACTAGGATTGTTGCTGTTCTCTTACGTGTTGTCCCTTCCAACTGTGTCTAAGCAGAATCCATAGTAACGGAAATGTCATTTCAATTCATCCCCAAGTTCCTAAAGAAGGTTATTTTTTTGTATTCAGGAAAGACTGAAGTAGAAATATAAGCCACCATTCCTCTCATGAACAATCAGAAAAAAAATTCCCTAAAAAAGACACATATTTCGTGGGTATGAAATGCTTATTTCAGGCCAGACACTTTGGGTAAATAATATTGTTTAGTACTTTCAGTAACAAGTAGTGAGAGAACAAAGACTTAGAGAATGATGAGGGGACAGATTTCAGGTCAGCTGTAGCTTCCTGTGAACCTACATTCTGGGTATTGCCATGCCTACATGTCAGATAAAGTTTTGGGAAAGTGTTCCCCATGTAAGAACTATTTTGGCAGTAGAACCTTCAAGAGATGGGACATAGCAGGAATTCTCAGGCTACTGTGGATGTGCTCTTGAATAGGATAACAGGAACCTAGTTCTTCTATGCCTCCGCCACTTCCTAGGAACAGCCGCTGAGCACTTACATCCATCACAGGCTTCTGCCATGGAGATCTGCCTGAGCACAGCAGCAACAGCATGGAGCCAACTGGCCACAGACTGAAATCTTCAAACCTCTGAGCCAAACCTCTCCTCTTTCAAAGTTGATTAACTTGGGTATTTTGCTACAGTAACAAAGGTTAACCAACACAACTTAAATACATACAGTATTCAGAGTCCTATGTTCTTCTCAGCTATAGCATCTAAGATTTCCAAACACCATCTGCCTGATTAATGATAACTGGAGCAGGAATGTGTGAAAAACTAATGTGATTCTTATGAATACATTTATGCTTACTTAATTTTAACCTCTTAAATTTCTGAAGAGAACCTTTCCTCCCCTCTCTATTATATAGCTGTGAACACTGAAGTTAAGAGAAAAGATTGATTACAACAATTGTCCTGAGAATCTGGATACAAATAGTCAATGTTGTTAAAATGGAAAATGGTGATTGAATTTATTATCAAAGCAAGTCTTCTAGCAAAAGTCTATCAGCCTCATGAGCAGGAGGAAAACTGCCTAGCCTGATAAAACAGACATGCATAGCCAATGACCAGGGTTTTTGGCTGTTAGTATTTTATAAGACCTCAGGTAGAAGAGAAACCATGAGCCATGGATGCAGGGGCAGCCAAAAATCAGGCAGCAATGAACACCTAGCAGTCTCTGTTAGATTCTGAGCTCTCCAAAGGGTATGTTTTTCTCAGATTCTGCCCATCACTGTATCTTGCTTGAGTGTGCCAGCCAGTAAGCCTGCTTACAGAAAACCCTAAATGAAAGAAAACCACTTCCGGATCCCCTCCTGTCAGTGGCTCCTCCCTTCTCATCCTCTGTTGGAAAACCAGAAAAAAACACGTTCTAGCCAAAGCCTGCTGCTTGGACAAGAGCAAGGCCACCTGCAGACACATCAAGCAAATTCTCTATGACTGGCACACACCACAGAGCAAAGGACCATCTGTTAAGATGGCTTCCAGGCTGCTGGGGAAATGAGCTACTTCCCTCCAAGAAAAAAAGCCAGAAAATGAGCTTGCAGAGGTTTTGTTAAGCTAAAGCTAGTAACTCCCCTCTGTATCTTTCTACATGAGGGGTACTAAATTGTATTCTGCGACAATGATGTTCTGGGTTTTAGAATGCTCTGAACTTCAGTAATAGAGGTTTAAGTTTGAAGTCCAATAAGCCTACTTGACTTCTGCTTGCTAGTAAGTTGACATCATGAGAAGTTGGACACTGTCTTTCCTTTCCACCAGTACACAAGAGCTGCTTTGTAAACACATAAGAAATATAATGTGACCACATACTACAGAAGATTTTGCCATTGAGAAAGGCAAGTCCTTAGCTTGTCCAAACTAAACATCCTAACCGGGTGTTAGCAGAGGTCAGAAGAGGGCACTAGATATAGTGGACCTGCAATTATGAATGGTTGTGAGCCAATTTGTGAGCTCTGGGAATGGAACCCAGCTCCTCTGCAAGAGCAGCAGATGCTCTTAACCACTGAGCCATCTTTCTAACTCCTTTCTCTATATTTTTAAAAGATGAATTTGAGTCTTAAAAATTGTGTCTGTGTGTGTCTGTCTGTGTGTAGCAGGTGATATATGCTCTTGAGAGCAGGGCTCACAGAGGCCAGAAGAGGGCTATTGATTCTGTGGAACTGGAGTTACAGGTAATTTTGGGTCATGCAAAGTGGGCATATGAGAAATAGATGCTCTTAACAGCTGAACCACATCTCCAGCCTGATGTTTCCATCTTTGGAGAATCCTAAAAGAGAAGGAATCAGGATAAAGAAGGGGCAGCCTTGATCAGGTGGACACAAGATTTAGAGAAGAGAGTCATGTACTCCTGAATAAGATGTAGTCCCTTAGAGAATAACACATTCATCCACAACAAGGATAGCTCCAGTGTGCTGATGTCATGATGTGCAAACATCTGAGGAGGCACCATCTATATGGAACCTACAGCAGTGTTTCACATAAAGGAATACACAAGCACTTTCACCTGCAGCTTCCTGTAAGCAGCTTACGACTTGGTACATTTGTGGGAGAGAATTAAGGGGTTGGCACAATCATCAGTCCATATAAGGATCAGGGGGATTGTGGTTTGACTGTGAAATGCTCCCCATAGGCTCATGGGTTTGGAACATGTGGTCTCCTTGGGGAAACTGCAGTAACATTAGGGGGCAGAGATTTGCAGGAGGAATATGGACTCTGAGCTTTTGTAAGCTGGCCTCACTTCCTGTTCACTCCCTGTTTCCTGAGCAGCTAGTCTTTCATTCCTGCCACTATGCCTTTCCTGCCATAATGAAACCTATCTACCCAAACCATCAGGCAAAATGAATCCTTCCTTACATTTCTTCTGGTAGGGCACATTATTGCAACAAGGTGAGTAACTAATACAAGGCGCAGGCTTCTCTTGCTCCTGTGTTAGTTCTGGCCTCTTTTGAAACCCTTATTTACCCACTGGTTCCATGCACTGGCCCATTATGTTCCAAGAGATCCCTTCTGCAGCCACTCTCCAAAGTGGGATCCAGTCATTTTCAAAAAAGGACAAATTGTGGTAGTATGCTAGGCAGCCATTACAGCCCAATGTTTTTCTCCGCCTAAATGTTTGCTTTGAAAGGAAACACCAGGCACCAGGAACCCCACAGTGCATGGGAAAGCCTCAGATAGCAGCCTGGCATCATGAGAGGATGTCAGCCACGATGTATGGCAACTTCTCCGCTTACATATAAATTTTGGGTATGATCCAGATACACTACTCAGTTATATCTTTTCTTTAAACAATTATTAGCTGAGCACTGAGGTGTTAGTGACTGCTCTGTTGCTGTGACAAAATGCCAGAACCAAAAGTAAATTAAAGAAAAGAGATTTACTTGATTTATGGTGCTAGAAGTATAGAGTCCTTAATGGAAGAAAGGCGTGCATGGCAGCAGCAGCATGCAGCTGACTGATCCATCCACATCTAGAAATGAGAAGGGGCGGGGGTTATGAAGCCCAACCCAGTGAATGTTTCCACCACCAAGGCTGTACCTGCTAAAGGATGCATAAACTTCCCCAAACAGTATCAACTGTGGATGAAGTTCTCCAGTGCATGAGTCCCTGGGTGACATTTCTCCTTTGAAACACCACACCTGCTATGGGCTAGGAACTATGCTACGTGGTACATGGTGTGCAAGAAAATAAAATAAAGTTCCAGAATTTATAGGTTCAAAATGTGAGTCTGAAGTGCAGCTAGCTGGGCTTGAACTGAAATTGTGTGATTCTAGGCAACTGATTTGACTTCTCTGAGGCCGTTTCATTTGTCCAATGCTATCCATCTTCCCCTTCCCAGAGAATAGGTATTAAATATAAAATAACAAAGAAAATTAAGTCCAACTATATCAGAAACCAGCAGAAAACCGAATGGGCATCTTATTACATGATTTTTTTAAAGGCAAAATAGCTATTTAGAAGATACATATATAATATATAATAAATATATAAAGATATACATATAATAAAGGAAGCCAAAACATGTTGTGCAAAGAAAATTTCAAACAAGCACAGCGGCGCATGCCTGTAATCTCACCACTGGAGAGGCTGAGGCAGGAGGATAACAATTCTGGGGCCAGTCTGAAACACAGATATTTTGAGAATAGCCTTGGGCATATACTGAAAGCCGATCTAAAAGAATACCAAAAGAACTGAAATTTTTTTTAATAAAATTTAAGAAAAATACCTTCAATAATTCTACCAAGGCTAGAAGCATCTAACTAAATGGCCTCCTTCTGAACCCAAATTCACATGAGATGATCCCCTTTATAGCTATTTCAATGCTACTTTTATATTCCTATAAGTGAGTTGAGAACCAAGTTGAATCCGATACCAAGCAGTAACTTAAAAGGCTGAAGTTCAAAGTGCTGATTTGCACTTGAGTGGTTTTTGCAGGCTTTGGTGGTTTTCTCTCTGGATGGAAACTCCTGTCTCTGTATCTTACACTCCTAAGCATTGTGAGTGGATCTCAAAGGCAACAGCTTGCTCTGTTTTCATCCCACTCCAGATTTAGGTGGCCAGCAGCTTGCATACCTCTATCATATTTATTGATCTACCAGGGATACAGTCTTCTCCAACAGCCCGCAAATGGACAAACTGCACAGATTTTCAAGTGGAAGACAGACCCAAGCAGCTTTTCTGCTTGCCTGATGTGTGGCAAGTGACAGAAAGCTCCCCCACACACCAGACAGCCTCAATCACACAAACACCTAGCTTAACTTCCCCCCTCACCATCCTTACACCAAGATGATGACAGCTATGTGAACTCAGATTAGCTGACCCTTCCATCTTTTACATGGAAATAGCATACTTATTGCCAATGAGTTTCAGCAAAACGGCTTGCTTCAAAAATGGGGATGCTAAATGATAAACCACAGTTTGGAATGGAGGCCAGATGTGGCATGCACCTGCTCACCATCTTGGTGATGCTCCCCGGGGAGGAAAAGGCAGCACTGACAGATACCGTTTGCTGTTTTATTAAAAGAAAGCAGCCAAAATAGTTATAAAAATATTAAATTGCAGGGATAGAAGTCTTTGGATCTTAGCTATCATTTTCTGAGACCTTCAAAAAGAAAAAAATACCTCACCTTGGTAGTGTGGCTTTTGTTTGCCAGACATTACACTAAGAAATTTAGGGGGTGTTATTTTATTTTCTCTTTGTTTCTCTTGAGGAAACATACTTAGAACACATCAAGGATATACTGTCTTTGTGACCTTAGCAAATATGAGAACCAGCATTTGAACTAAGTCCTATTTGATATACAATGTGAAGATTTTCCCACCTAACTGTGTCTCTCCATAAGACTTCTGTATATTTTTTAACCTACATCACAGATGAACTTTTTCTTAAAAAAAAAAAATAGAAGAAGCTTGGCAAACACTACACAACACTATTGTTACTCTAAGTCACAAAACAGTTAAGCAAGGGCTGGAGAGATAACTCTGGGTTGCAAACACTTGCTGATCTTGCAGAGGACTCAGGTCCAGTTCCTAGGACCCATGTATCTATACTTCCAATTCCAAGGGATGTGTTATCTTACCATGGCATCTGCAGGCACACATGTCACACACACACACACACATATACACACACACACGTGCAAAGCAAACATCCACATAAAATGAAGATAAATAAGGTTTTGAAATAGTGAACCAACTTCTGAATGAAACCTTTTCAAAAATGTAGCATACTACCCAAATTTCAAAAATTCAAAATTAGAATGGAACCTACTTTCTGGTGACAATATTTTTAAATTCTCTACTATGTAAAATTAGTACATATAACTACAAGTGTCTAATGGTTATTTACCTCAGTGAGCTATGAGTAAGTCAGTGTTTTCCATTCCACCTCCATCTATGTCCAGTGTCCCTAGTGTCCCTCTTAGTGATGTCTTCCCCCCAACTACGGCAACATTTTCTTGGAGTCCCTAAATATGGAGAGACGGATAACACATTAACAAATTACAGCAAGCGCAAGGACTTTCCCCTTTCATTTTATTGTTATTCTGATTCTCCAGATGATTTGAGAGAATTGAAAAAGCTAGGATCTTTTCAAAAAGTTACAACACAACAAATAATTTTTAAATGGCAAATCAATTTTATGATGGAACTCATTCCAGATCTGAAAAGTGAACTTGGCTGACTTTAAAGTTCACAATCACAATCAGGAAGATCAATTCCACACACATGGAAAATTCTGTGACACTGATATAAATGTTTTATTTGTCTAGAAACAGCCTATATAGCAAGCATGGAGTGTTCCTGAAGCAGCTAAAACAGTTGAAACAAAAGCCTGTGAGCCACACAGAACCATGAAAATGACAAGCACACAATGACTAATGGGGCCAGACAAACATAGCTACTGAGTCAAAGATTTCAAAAGACAAGGGGAAGTGGGAACCAAAGACGAGGCCTCCGAAGTAGGCAGCCACCACTGCCCTCTGGTGAGTCTTTTGCTTTCTGGCAACATGACCAAAGTTAATATAGGCTCTTTCAAGTTCAAACAGATATTAGAGATATTCTAGGCCAGTTTTCCTCAGATTAGGAGATGATAGATGCCTCCTTACAGCCTTTGGAAGCAAAAGCTTTAAAGATGGTTCTGAGATGGATAAGGTGCTGTCTGTTCCATTGAGATTGAGCAAGCCTCTTGATTTTCTCATCTTAGTAATATTGTAACATAACCATTACCGCTAGACACAACCAAACTGCATTTCAGAATTCTTAAGACCCTTGACCAATATCATTTATCTTTTAGCAAATAAAAGCCAGAAAGTAAAATCTCAGATTGCTGCAAACAAGTTCAGTGCTCTTTGAGAGAAGGAGAGAAAAGCAAACACCCAAATGCTCTCAATTTCAACCACAAGAGAAAAACAAACAAACAACCAGAACTAAATTTAAGCCTCTGAGTGCTGAAGTTCTTTTCCCAGGACTATGAGGAGAGAAATTTGCATCTATACCGCCTGGGTGTCTCTGCGACATGCTCTTCATCTATATATAAGCAGGAAAAATAAATGTGTGGGTATTAAGCGTGTTGGGATTAGGAATTAAAACTAGGAAGTGGAGAGCCCATTCTTCACCCTCCACATTTGGAAATATATAAACCATACCCCTACTCAAAACCAGTGTAGCAGCCAAACAACATAAGCCTTGAATCCTGAATTACAAAGTAGAAATGTCAGGCAATATTATCTCAGTGTGTATCCTGCCTGGCAAGACCAAAGGGGAAATCGGGAGTTCAGGAAAGTAATTGTTCAAGATCTAATAGAAAAGATGAGGTCACAAGGACTCAGTCCAACTTTGGCTATTATTAGTCCAAGTCTTCCTCACTTGCTTTCAGGATGTAGAATAGGGCTTTTGTGGAGAGTTCAGAGCCCAGATAAATAAGAGCCCAAGTTATGATGTTAATTTATAACCTTGAAGAATCATTCCGTAACCTTGTACTTCTCTGTGTTTCTTCTTGTAGTGGGAATTGGGACAGTGCCTATGTAACAGTTAGCATGCTTAGATAATTTGAGCACAGAATCTGAAATTCTGTCTTATGTTAACGGTTTATCTTCCATGCTTACAAAAGCATATCATAAACTACAAGCAATCATTCGGGTGTTATTTTTTACTCAAACTGATATTCGTTACACGCCGAGGTACATTCCAATATAAATCTATTCTTTTTTATACATCCTAACAGCCTTCAGACAGTTGCAAAATAAATCTATAAACCAATCTGTGCTCATCTTTTTTATATACAAGAAATGCAAACTGCTCACATAATCACTCCTAATATTTCTACATATAACAGTCCAGCACCAGATAGTAAATGTCTCCTTGCAGAAAGCTGCAGATTAGTCAAAAAGACAAATGGCCTTCGATGACAATGACATTTATTCAAGACAAAAGTGAAAGATGCGGTGCAATAAAACATAGCTATACAGGCTTTATCCTTCCATACCTGACACAGAGCTGAGGAAATTCTCAGGACTTTCTGTGCAGTAGAAGAGTCCTTTATGACTTCTACAGAGCCCTTTTAGATTCTGCTTGAATGACAATAGCTCACTACAAGAAGCAGAAATAACTTCCAGGGTCCAAGATGTGAGCTAGTCACCAAAGAGTCCAAATCAATTGAAATCAGAGATCTCAACCATGCCATAAAATCTCTGGAGACAGGAGTGAGATTGAATATTGAGTCCAACCGTTTAGACATAATTTATAACATTACCTCATCTATCACAAACCTTCAATCAACATTTCAATCCCAAAGGTTTGAAGATGTTCCTGGCTGTGGAACATATGAGTGTTCTGGGAGATTGGTGTGTCAGAGGAAATGGGAGACCACAGTTCCTTTTCCCCATATCTTCCTTTTTTCATCTCTTGTGCTTGGTTTTTGCTGAATTAAATTCTTTAAAAGAAAAACATAAATATAAGTTACATAAATATAAGTGAAATATAAGTTGGCCATTAGGAATCATTCTAGCAAATTGTCAGATGTGAAGGAAAATTTTGCTTTGTTCTGAGTAAAAGTGTGGTCGGCTTTTGAAAGAGGGGTTGGCTTGCCTTTGAACATATGAAGTTTGTCTATCTGGCATCAGACTGTCTTAATGGCAACAGAGGAACACTGTTGTCTTCAGGCCTCTCTTCACATGCTGAAGAACTGGTTGCTGTACTGATGAACTTTGGAGTTCTTTTACCTCTTACTATGCATAGATCAACCACCTCTATGAGGTCCTGCAGACTTCAGGCAGTCATTAAATCTGTTAAACTCAAATAGAACTTTCAAAATTAACCCAGTGACCTATGCAGCAATTCACTTGTTTGTATTACTCCTGGTTTTGGCAAATTCTTCTGATCATAGAAAAATATGTTCTTGTTTCCATGGGATAGAAGAGGGATGTGTTCATCTGGTTTCTGTGTAGCTTTGTGGCAGCAGAGGAACTGGAACAGGACTGAAGAGTCTCAGGAATAGTTCTGCTTTTCAGAGTTTCATTAGCTTCACCAAGATATACAGTAGCATCTGTATCCTTCTCAGAGAGAAAGGTGGATGGCATTTAAAAGTGTGTTCCAGCAGTTATCTATGGGAGAATTATTTGGCATTCATTGCTCATGAAGATGGTCCAGGGTGTTCCAGGCCTATGATTCAAAATATCTGAGTTTGGGGCTCTGAGAACAGCAGTATTAACACTGTACAACATACACTGTATTGGTAAATGGTCATGCACAGCTTGAGCACACTGAGAAGCTGGCTGTGAAAGTAGGTTTGGTTCCCTATATTACAGATTCAAACACTTTTAGCTCAAAGTGTCTTCCAAGGCTCCTTGTCTGGGTATGGGCAGATTTTCTAACTCTGTGAGAAGAAGGGGAATAAAACAGTAAAAACCAGCCCAATTGTAAGAGCATCCCATCTTTAAAACTAGCTAAAGGTAAAATATTTCCAGCAGATACCCCTGTTGCCTATCTGATGACATAGAAAGTCTGCAGTGTGAAAAGAAGCTGGAAGTTCATCCATGAAGGGACAGCTCATTTGGGAAATGCGGCTGGCGGTCTCAGCTTCCATAGTTGCTTTCTATTTGGTGTTTGTGAGCAGTTGCTTTCTCCTGTACTTGTTCTTTTACTCGAAAGCCTCATCTGAGGCCACACTGCTCTATCTAAAAGGCTCTCTATCATAAATTACAGATGAGTCCTTTGATGGGGTATTCCAGTCAATTACTATTAAGTGTTTAGAACATGTGATCTGATGATGTTTTGTTTTTCTACCATATGTGTGTGTCACTTGGTATTCATTACCGTACCTTGTCTTCCTGTGTATTAACAAATTCATTCACTCAAAACTGAAAATATGACTGTTATTGACCATTCTCCCTAAATGATTCTAATGCCCATGAAGATCTGGTACCCAAAGACTTGACCATTTTGTTTTATGCCAGTGTTTGGCAGCACGTATTCTACCACAGCACTTAAGTGTGGACCAGGTTTGCAGTCTTCTGCAGGTATCAAGAAAGCCAATAGAATATACTCTATTGATGGTCCATTTTCCCCAATAAAGCTAGTGAGATAAAAATCAATAGTTCTGTGATGTGGCCTATCAGATAGTTCTCTCTGATGGATGGCTCTTTATGGCTTCATCTTTATGGCAGTGTGTGTGTGTATGTGTGTGTGTGTGTGTGTGTGTGTGTGTGTGTGTAAATTTACCCACATAGGAATCATCATTTCTCATTTAATTGGTCTACAAAATTCTGATCTCAGAAGCACATATCTCTCATTGTCTCCTATCAACACAGTTATAATCTTCTTTGCAATAACTAAAGCAGTAATTTCAGGTGATGAACAAATATACTTACAGCATGCACAGAGCAAGTGTCATGATACATCATTTGAGTCACCACAGACCTGCTCTGAGAGTAACAGGATGTCAAGCTCCATGAGATCATGTAGCTCCTGAAGTCAGGATTAGTACTGACTTGTCAACCTACCTCCTTCTGATGACACCAGCTTTGCAAAGTTTCAGATTGTCCAATACTGATTTTATCTCTCCTTTCTTCTTCCTCCCTAATTAGGTTACATTTGGATTTTATCTGAATTAGCAATGGCCATTCCTTTTTTTTCTGTCTTTTATCTCCTTTGTTGTTGTTGTTGTTGCTGTTGTTTTAGCTTTTTAAATTTTTAATTTTATTTTTCAAATGTATTTCTTTATTATTAATTACAATTTATTCACTTTATATCCCAGCTGTAGCCCTCTCCCTCGTCCCCTCCCAACCCACCTATCCTCCCTCATCTCCTCCCATACCCCTCTCTCAGTCCACTGACAGGGGAGGACCTCCTCCCTTTCCATCTGACCCTAGCCTATCAGCTCTCTTCTGGATTTTATCTGAATTAGCAATGGCCATTGGTTGTGTTTGTTTTTGTTTTCTTGGGGGGGGGGTTGTTTTTGTTTTTTCCTTCATGTTAAACCACCTAGTTCATACATTTTAAAGACTATTTACACCTTGAAATCTTCTCAAACTGGCATGGTGGGAAAACATGGCGTTATTTGAATCATTCCTTTCCTGTTTCCCCCATTTTAAGTGGCTGCTGCTTTGAAGCTTTGGTGTTTGGAAAATGAGCTGCTTGTCATGCAAGGGATGATTTAAGGCAACTGCAACTTGGCTAGAACAAAACCGATTAGGCTCACCAGTGTGAGTTCCCTGAGCAAGCAAGTCCTGGGATGACAATGTCGCCTTATGGTAGTAGCATGAAAGGGACTTAATGGGGGTCACCAGGAGTGACTGCTCTGGGGTGTGTGGGACAAAGATGTCAGCCAAGAGAACACTTCATATTCCCCACCCATAGAATTTTTAAAGGAAACTGACATTACGGGGAGTCCGGCTTCTTTTGTAGAAGGAAAGGCTTCATGCAAGAACCAGATCACAGTGCCAAGTCCAGGAGTACCTTCTTGGACTTTTTAAACCCAGGAATGGAAGCTCCCTAGGTTGATCACTCAAGGCAGTGGTTCTTTAGGGATAGACTATCTGGATTAATATGAGGGATGAGAGATCAGTGTAGTGACCTTGAGCAGACTTGAACCTACTGTTCTGGAGGAAGAACAGAAGACACATTTTCTACCCGAAGAGCCTTTGCAAATCAATAGAACCACAGCTCTTCATAAGACCTGCACAAGAACAAGCCAGCCCAAATCCCAGCTCTTACTGAGGAGCACCAGCAGTTGAGAGTTGTTGGGGGAAGAAGGACTGCTCTTTTTGTGAGGATGCAACCACTGAGAGGGTTCCGATGTTTCAATGGATGGCTGCATAACCGTTCACATATGAGTAACACTAACATACTGGTGGCATACGAAGGAAGCTGGGGGGAAATGGAGAGTAGACACCATTATATTTCATTGTATATATGCATTAAGTTCCCCAAGTAAAGACAAATAATACACCTTTCTTTAAAAAACAATATGGCTTTTGAAGTTTGTGTCTGCAAAATTGTCCAAATGGCTAATTAAAATTATAGGTCAATGGGAAAAAAAATAAAATGACAAAAGAAAACCAAGAATTTCCCCAAAGCCCTTCACAGAAAGCTAGAAGTTTTTGAGGTGGGGTCAAATACAGGAATAACTCAAGACATGTATGTACAGATGACACACAAAAAAAGGGAACATGATGCTCTGAATTAAGAAGACTCTAGGCCTCCCTGAAGAGCACTGGCCTACTGTGCTCAAGGCTCTGTATCCTAACCTCAATACAGAGAGGGAAAGGGAAGGGCACAGTGTCAGTCCAGGGCCAGGATCCACTTCTTCCTCTGGATATCCAGGCATCATGCACACAGATGCTGGACTTGAAGGAATGAAGCTTATCTGGACAGATGGGCTAACAAGATCTCAATTCAGCCTTGAGTGCCAGAGGGGAGGGAAAGCCTTCTCTGAGATAGTTTACAGTGAAACAGCTCTTTTTTACTGGGGGAATAAGAGCTATATAAAACCTGGGGAAATGGGCAGCCAATATACATCATTGGCTGTGGCTGAGGTGCTGGGAATACTTCATTTTCATGAAGACAAATTCCAGGTGCTAGCTCGACATGTCATAAAATGTGGTCAACAGGCAATGTGACTACCTCAGGGATGGCAGAAGTGTTCACAGGCTATGAGCACTGGGCGTGCAGGTCCAGAACAGGAAGGAAGTAATTGTTACTCCTGCCACTCTCAAGATACAATTATTTTTTTTTGGGGGGGGGGTGGACACATCAAGACTTCATTCTTGCTACAGGTAATTTCCTCTAATGCCATGGCTCACTTAGCCCACAGGACAGAGACAGGGAAGATAAGGGAATGGAGAGAAAAAGAAGCAAGGGAGGGAAGAAAGGGACAAGGCAAAAGCTCTTTCAAGCTATTCTGTTTGCTTGCTTTTTTGTTTACCTACTTGTTTATTTATTTTCAAGATTATATACCTCTTCAGATTACACTGGAGTTGAGGCCACATACACACGTACACATTTCAAACTTTTCCTCTCTACCACACTCTTCTTCACTCTTTCCTTTCTCATGAAATCCAGTTCTTGTTTTCTGGACCTGGCCCCATTTGAACTGTTATAACAAATTGTACCTTCATGATGACTAAGATGACTCATGACAGAGGGAACTGCAAAAGAGGTAAGATGCTGGAAGAGCAACAGATGGGAGAATATGCGTTAAGGTGAGACCCCATGAACAGAAGGTAGACTGTAAAGAGCCTGGGAAACCAGATTCAGGGGATGATGCAGCGGTAGAAGGCCCTAAGGAGTGATGACAACATCTGCTGTGATTTTGATTCGAAGGTCTACTCCGAGCTTAAGATGATTTATCTTTTAATAATGGGGACATGTTTTAAGAAATATGTTGATAAGCAGTTAAGTCATTGAATGTGCCCAATGAGACAGCAACAATGTCACTACCCAGCATCAGTTTGTGGGATCACTGTCATATGTGGTTCATTCTGCAGCACGAGGCTTCACTAAGATCTGTAGGAGCACCTACTTGTAAAAGATGTAGCTATTTGCTATTTGGCTGGATCCGGTAACTGGAAAATTACAGGTTAACATGTAGATTTACATTCGGTAGAAAATATATTCCCAGATATTAGGATGCTAATGTTTTATTGCCCTGTGAAACATTAACCAGCTTTTTATCTAACCTAGCAAGCTTAAGGTAACAAGTTTCAACTTCTGTAAATTTTACATTACTCAAATACTCTGGCAATCAATCAGCTTTACCAGCTCGTTTACCCTTTATTAATCACACAAACTGGCATTTGTTTTTTTCTTAAATATGTGCTAAGGGTGTGATTTTGAACTGGCTAAACATTTGTCTTTGACTGAGTTAAAGAGGGAGTACTGCTGTGAGCACTGGCATAGGCCTTTCGTTTACGTGTTCATTGTATGCATGTATGCACATGTGTGTTCAGGAGCACTCAGCAATGCAGGGGTGTGGGGAAGCCAGAGGTTAATGCCTGAGCGTGATTCTCCATTGTTTCTCTATCTTAATTTTTTAAGTCTAAAACATGTGCTGAGATCAGAGAAAACTTTGTGGAGTCAATTCTTTCTTCCACGTTTGTGTGGGTTCCAGGAATCCAGCTCAGATCAGCAGGCTTGAGTGGCAAGTGCCTACTCACTGAGCCATCTCCTCAAGCTTCTACCTCAGTTTTTTGAGACAGAGTCTCTCACTGACATCTAACTGACCATTTTAGCTAGAAGGGCTGGCCAGCGAACCCAACAGCATGCATTTGGGAGGGGGGTGGCAGGTGCTGAGGATTTGAACTCAGATCCTCATGCTTATGCAGCAAGTCAAGAGCTAAGCCATCTCTTCAGCCAATGCCATTTGTTTTTGTGCTAATCCTTCAGTTTTCTTTTATGTTCTTTTTTTCTGCTGCTAAGCTATGTCTTTCACAAGAACAATGGTTAGCCTGGCTTAAAGCAAAGACGGCACATGCATTCTCAGCTCTTACATGTTCTGCCCGAGTGGCAGCTAAGCTTGAATGGCAGCTACATTGCAAGATGTTCATAGACCTGCATGAGGGAGGTTCAACGTCCATGACTTTTTTTTTTTTTTCCTAACATCCTGAGGCAATGTGAAGCTCCCAGCTGACTTGGTACCTTTTTTGTCCTTCTGCACCATGAGAGGTATGGCTTCCAGATGCTTCACCCAATTCTGGTAACACCGAGGTCTTTTTCAAGTTGTCTTTTATTATAAGGACAGCTATATAGATCTTTTTTCTTATGTAAAACTGACCTACTGTTTCCCTCTTGTTGCACCACGGACAAAGAGTTACCTCCACAGACTGAGCTAGCTGAGTTACTACATAGGCCAATCAGCACACTCAGCACTGTGACCACATCAGGGAAAACACTGATCCAACTACAGCAAGGTCCATAGAGAAAACTATGGTGAATACACAGAAAATGAAGTAGTGCTAGGCTCTCCCAAACTCAATGCTGTGTATGTTGGCAAGCAATTTCATATTCCTATGTGAGAGACGAATTAAGGGAATTCTGCTGCCATTTCTGATAGATTATACTTATCAGCAGACTAGTACGCGAATCTGGACTCAGTCTCTAGTCATCTGAACTGTTTGTATCTGTTGAATATGTGTTATGAACTTAATGCTGATTGGAGCTGGGAGGCAATTTTAAATGAAATGCATTTCATTGTGCCGTAGGGAAAGCCATATGTAGGAAATAAATTATCTGGCAAATTGAACCTTCAGCATCTCAAGTATCCATTTCTGTGAAGATTTGGCTTCCTGGTAATCTGCTTTGTTTCCTTCCCAAAGCCTAAGGTTCTCTTCCAAGGAGGGGAACTAGTGTGAAACTGGGAGGAAAAATAAAGGGTGTGTCAAGGCCCTTCTCCCTGCCCAGTTTGCCTAATGCACACACTCATCAATAAATAAATCTTCTTTTAAGAGATGTGTGTACCAACTCCTTGTGGGTTACCTTTGGGCTTATGAGACTCTGGAGCTGAGTTTTTAATTAAATTAAAAGAGTGAAAAGTACATTCAATTAAGAAAGAACATGGATTCAAATAAAGTTAGTGGGGGACAAATGAATCTATTAAAGAGTATCAAAGTTCAGTCCTCACGCCTCTATACTAGGAAGGACTGAATACTTCTGTCCTTGGCAGAAATCCTTACAAACTCCTGGAGTTTCTAAGGAAATATCCTCTCAGTGTTCTCAATCTCTATTTACTTTGTATCCTCTCACAGTGTGCCAAGCCACACAATGTTCCACAAAGTGTTCTCTGGATCCACCACTCCCAAGTCACTTGAGGATCCTGAACATTGCTGAGAATTTCAGCAGCACAAAAGGTAATAAGAGTGGAGTGTTTTTGTAAGACCTGCATTCAAGCCAATGAATCTCTGTCTTGTGCTAGAACTACTGAAATAGAATTCTCTAAGGATATTTTCACCTTGATGCTTTGGGTTGGTGTCTGAGAACTGGCTGTTTCAGGTAAAGAATGAATCTGTGGCAAATATGTCTTGGAATGTGGAGCTTATATGTTGTTCTAGTGAGATTTAGAACCTTCTCCATCTAGAAATTGTTGGCTTTATCTAGGGACACCATTAACATCATTCTCCTTGCCTCCCTTGCAAATATCGGTTTGTACTCCAAGAGAAAAATAAATCCTTTCTCTCTCTCCAGAGGGAAAAATGGTCCACTCTTCCCAACCACACTATGTGAACCCCAAGTAACAATCTGATGATTTCTCCTGGTCTCTCACTGTGTTGATGGGGGCTCAGGAGATGCACGTGTGCTCGCTGGCTAATAAATGGCCAATTCTCTAATCTGGAACCCCCTGTTTTCTGTCAAATACATGCCTACAAGTGAAACAGATGCATGTATGAATTGTCATAAAGATGAATTACGTGAAACATGAAATGCAAAAGCAAAGCCATAGAACAGAGAACTCTAAACTTCCTTATTGCATTTCGTCAAACTTCTCTCATCACAGGGGCTTTCTAGAACCTTGGTTACTATATTCCCTGTGTCCCAAATCCCTCGCTGCTCAGTTTGTAGACTTTCCTAGTGTGTGGCTCTCCCTTGAGTAAGTAGTGCTGGCCTGCCACCAGCCAGTTCTGATTAGAACTTCAGCTGTCATCTATTTTCAGTTCCTTAACGGAAGATAATGCAAGCGGAATTTGGAGCGATGCCAAGATGTAAATAAGGGTTCAATGACTGTTAACTCCTATTCCATCCCAGTTCCACCCTCTCCTTTATCTGCTCTTCATAATGAAGTTTCAAGTCTCATTAAGCATATCATTTACTTTATTATCCCTGCTTTTCGCCTCCTCCATTCCCACAGTCATGGCCATTCAGCTAAAGTATTCTAACAGAATTCCAAAGAGTAAAGACAGATACCTGAATCAGAGCTGGAGCAATACATTGGACACTCAATTATTTCATATACAGAGACAGGGTAAAGTTAGAAGGTCTGCTGGAAAATAAAACACTAGTTTGTCTGGAGGGAAGTTCAAGTTCCACAAGGCTAAAGCCTATTATTTGACCAAGCCACCTATGCCTCATGAAGTCATGAACACAACATTTAGCCTATCACTTACCACATTTCTGTAAACATTTTGTCCCCCTCATTTGTAGGGGAATATACAGGAAAGAAGGCAGTCGACTGACTATCATTTCATGATAAAATCTGCCATGTTGGGAACAGTATAAGAAAGTGAAGCTGCCTAATATGCATGACCACCTCTCCACTGCAAACAGTTCATTGCGTCTGCCCTGAGCAGATACTTCAGTCTGAACCACATTGGACAGCCCAACAACTATCACAAAAGATCAGTCTTAAAAGGATTATAGTACAAACCTCAAGTTCATGGAGCTTCATTTTTAATTTAAATCTAGTTTTGTAATTTATTCACCTTATGTCCCAATCATAGCCCCCTCCTTTGTCTCCTTCTGATCCCACCCTCCCTCCATCTTCCCCCGCCATTCCCCTCCCCTAGTCCACAGAACAGGAGAGTGTTCCTTCCTTACAAACTGACCCTAGACTATCAAGTCTCTTCAGGGCTATCTAAATCCTCTTCCTCTGTGGTCTAGCCAGTCCACCCCCCACCAGGGGGAAGTGACCAAAGAGCATGCAACAGATTCCATGTTAGAGACAGCCCCTGGTCCCTTTACTAGGGGACCTACATGGAGACTGTGCTGCCTTTTGGTTTCAACTGAGCAGGGGGTCTAAGTCCTTTCCATGCATGGTCCTTGGTTAGTGCATCAGTCTCAACAGACCCCCCCTGGGCCCAGATTTATTGGCTCTGTTGGCCTTTTTGTAGAACTCTTGTTCCCCCTGGATCCTTCTATCCACCCCCAATCCCTACACACACACTCTCTTCCATAATACTCCCTGCACTCTGCCCAAAGTTTGAAGGTGAGTCTCAGCATTTGCTTTGATTCCTTGCTGGGTGGAGTCTTTCAGAGGACATTTATGGTAGGCTCCCACCTTGTTCTCTCTTTTCAATAGCTTCTGGCTTCTGGTATAAGAAGTAAGTACCTCTCCACCCCCCAAATGAGGAGTAGTCCTGCTAGGCCACAGAGGAGGACTTTGCAGCCAGCCCTGAAGATACCTGATAAAACAGGATCGGATGAATGGGGAGGAGGTCCTCCCCAATCCATGGACTTGGAAAGGGGCAGGTAGGAGATGAGGGAGAGAGGGTGGCATTGGGAGGGAATAAGGGAGTGGGATACAGCTGGAATACAGAGTTAATAAAATGTAACTAATAATAATAAACAATAATAAAAGAAAAGGATGCTTATGATGCCACACACAAGATAAAAAAAACAAAACAAACAAAAAAAAAACTGATAGGATTGAAGGGTGGAAAGTTGTGGAATTTAATTACTGGGAAAGCATCCTAGACATTTTGATAAGGCAGGAAGTGAAAACTGAAAAGATCTAGAAAAGAACAAAAGGTGTGACAGACATTTTTAATATAAAAGGGGATAATTTCAAGATCATAGTAAGAAGGTAAAAAAAAAATAGCTGCCTCATGCAAAGTTGCATTGTGGATGATGAGATTCTTGCTTTGGTATTTTAGTTATTCCACTGCTATAAACCACACCTTGATATCAATACAGCCACCAAAATCACAGCAATGATAAGAAGACACATATTCACATAACTCAAGAGGTGCCTGTGTGTTGAAGTGAAGTGTGAATGCAAAGAAAAATATTTAATGCCTTGAATTATCCGTGATGCCTCTTTTAACAAGAGAGGTAGAATGAAGATCAGAGAGAGGCTTCAGCCCTTTAATCAGGTGCCCAAACTGGTAGGAGAACTATTACCAGAATAAATAACTCAGAACAACATCCTAGAGTAGGCTGCAAATATCACCGGGGATGAAAATCTAAAGATAGTAAGAGGCTGGAAAAAAGAGCAATCAGACTGAGCCCTCCATCATGCAACATGCTTAAAAGATTAGCTGGTAATTAATGCGAAGCAAGTAATACCTCACAGCCACAGCCATCAAGTTGAAGGTCAAGTCAGGCAAGTCCCTCCATGCTGGGACCTTAACCCTAGTAAACAACAGCACCCAATGCATAGTGGAACTTAGAACCAAATGGATTAATCAAAACACCTTCATTTCTTGAAGAATGAGAATTTTAGTAGCTTAAGCTAAATGTGGAGAGAGCTTGAAATTCCACGTGGGAGAGCTATCGATTCTTTTTTCACTGAGGTTAAAAGAGTGATGGAAGTTTAACAAGACTATCTGAGGTACATAAAAAGCAGTCTGAATACCTTTGCCTATACTTCCTCGGCTGATGCTGGCCTTCCCTCTGCATCAATGGTCATTCATTACTCTAACTCCATCCATCCTACTTCATCAGCTCACTGACACCGTTTTTTGTGTGTAGCATTTTTTCATGTTGACATCTCCAGCTACATATCATCCCTTAACAAGCCTTCAAATGCTACCCCAAAGATCAAGCACAGCCTCTATTTCCTCTGACCACTGCATATTTCAGAAAAAAAAATATAACCACTTTTATAAGATAATTGGTCCTCTATTGTCTGACATTTCCCACTCATATAGCCACAATAGCGTGAGCCCTGTTTTGTTTTGGTTGTTTTGTTTTTTACTATTGTGCATGTTAGGAAATGCTGGTGAAGAGGAAACACGAGTGACTGGAGTGAGTTGGGAGAGGAAGAGGAGCACAGATGTGGATGAGAGGGGACAAGGAGGGGGCAGAAGTTATACTTGTTACAAATTTTGTGACTTAAACTCCGTGGACCTGTTATCTTAAAATTCACTGCCTGGTTCATTCCAACTCTCGAAGGAAAACCCCATCACGTCAAAAAATTAAATTTCACTGGTACACAGTCTCTTCCTAGAGGTCTCAGTCTCTCTCACTCTCAGCAAAATTGTTGTGAGATTAGACTGAAGTTAATAAAACATTAAGTTTATTTTCCTCATTGAAGAATGCATCAATCTTTAGAGGCTTAAAAGCACTGTTCTATTTGGAACACTCAATGCCACAATGAGTCTTTGTCCTCAATTTGAAACCATGACAATGGTCATAATGTTAGGAGTCTCTTATGAACTGGCCATGTAGGGGTTAGAGTAAGAAATGTGTCCTTCATAAGATTATGTATTTGAAAATTTGTTCCTAAATTGATAGTGCTGTTTGGAGGGGATTATTATGGATCCTTTAAGAGGTACATCATTGCTTGAGGAAGTATGTCACTGAAGACAGACTTAAAAGTTTTATAGCCTCACTCCCACTTCCCATCTCTCTATTTCCTGTTTGTGGATAAAAATGTTATCAGCTAGCTGCTCTCTCCTGGCACCATGCTTTCCTTAACTTTTTCCAAGAGTTGCCCACCATGATGAGCTCTGTCTTCCTTGAACCATAAATCAAAATAAGTCCCTTCTTCTTTAAGTTGCTTTTGTCCAGCTTCATCAGAGCATCAGAAAATTAATTAATATAACCACAATGACAGAGTTAAATGGTCCTTGTTTTTGAAGACAGGTGATAGCTAACTACTCCTTTCAAGAGATTCAGCTAGCTATATTTCAGAGACTGACCTTCAAAAATGACTTGGTAGTTGCTCAACCAGATCCAAATAGCTAATTCAAAAAGTATTCAACCAGTCATTGTTAGTCTAACACCAAATAACTCTTATTGCTTCCTCTCTCAGTCCCATGAACTTTTCTGACCATTGCCATAGTATACAAAATGATCATTCAAAGCAAAATACTTGCAGAATCCATAAACACAACGGATAAAAACAAATGACCAAAAACTTCTCAGAAAATAAGTCTCATAATTTACACCATAAGAATTTAAAAAATGAAACCTGTTAGTACAGGAATTCCCATGAGTTGATTGCTGGAGTTTCTAGTTTAATTCTAATTAACAGGTAATGTGACTAAACTGAAAATAAAAGTGTTTTTACCTGAGCCCCAGGTCTTCTTCACTACCTCATCCCAGCTTGCCAGTTAGTAACTACTCTGCATTTAGACAGCTGGACAAGGTTTTCTCCTGCTTCACCAGACTCTAGGCTCCGTAGCTGATGGAGTATTTCATTATGTCATCTCCAGTTCTTGACAAGCAGTGAGAGAGAAAGGAGGAGGATGGCACTTTAGGAAATAATTGAAATGAGAAATGTCACCTTGAGTTTACTGTCACCGAGCTTCTACTCAGCCTTGACTGGAAGGCAGACAGGGGAAGTAAAATAGCATTTACAAAGAAACACTGATCCTGTGCATGAACAAATCCATTTTTCATTAATATTTGATTTTTTTTTTGTTCCTGTATTGATTGCTATGACATGGCTGTCACCCAGTTTAGTCCACTGCTGCTATCCCAGGCAATTTCCTCATGGAATTGCTTTCCTGAAAGGGCTGGACGTCAGAGCAGCCTTGCCACAATGCACACATGTCAACATCATTTGGTAGTGACTGCTCAGTAATGAATTAACTAAAGTAGACTGTCAGTAACATATGAGACGTTCCTGTTTGCTCATGTTCTTAGAGGGCAGCAATCCAGGTGGAAGTAGAAGACACCAGCTTATGTGAACCAATGCAACTGAGGCCAGTTCTGCTCAGGGAATGAGACTTGGAGTCACAGCCTAGGGTTGAGAGGAACCATTCTCTACTGGTCATCCAATAAAATGATCCATCTCCCACGTAACACTCCTATTTACAGAACATGTATTAACATTTGTAACACACAATGAGAAATTTTTGTGATGTGTGAGACTGAAAGCACATGTCTGTAAACTACTGCTACTCTATGAACTAGAACTAAAGGGTCAACTGTGCTCTGCCTCATAGCAAGACATCAAAGACTAAGACCAAAAGTGTGTTACATGGGGTCATTTTATTAAGTTCTGTGTTCTTCCCTAAATAAGACCTATTCATCAGCCCCCTTTCCTCCAGTGCTCGGGGAATATTATGAAAGAAGGTGCAGAAGGGATATAAAAGCTAGAGGATATGGATGAGTGCCGTAAAATGCTGTCATCACGACTAACATGGCCAGTGCACTCATGAAGCCACTGCAGCTATAGTTACCTGCACAAGAACAAATCAACAAGGTCAGTCAACATTCTAATACGAAGCACTAGCTGGACTTTGTTAACAAGAAAGGAGAGAACATGAAGAATATGGTGTTGAGGGTTCCAGGATGGCATGTAAAGGAAGAGTATGAAGTTCCAGGAAAGAGTTAAATGACAGAGTATGGGGTGCCTATGATCGAGATGCATTGTTTACAGCTATGAAATGGTCAATGAGTAAATAAAAGATATTCTATTTATTAAAAATATGGTTACTCTGGTAAAAGATTTCAAAATATATACTACTTATCCAATCACAGCAGGTTTAAAGTATGATTCTGAACTTTGACCCTTCTGCCATTGGGAGACCCTCTTCTTGAATGTAGGCACATGCATAAAGACACCAGTTAATGAAGAGCAGCTGAAATGGCTAGGTCTTGTGGTTTTTTTATTCACCACTGAAAGTTTCTCTTCAGGTCTGCTCTAAAACTACCAAGTATAAAGTTTAGTTCCCCATGTGTGACTTTATTGCCAGGAATCTCAAGTCTGGGAAAACCACAGTTTTGCCCTAAATTTAATAACCCAGCTGGGCTCCACTAAGGACTCATCCAAGCTCTTATGTGTGGATGATAAATATCCTACATGATTCCAGCTCTAAGCAATTGAGTCTTCAGGGCTTTCAACACTGAAGAGCCAAGAACCCACTTCCTCTCTGTACTCCTTTGGATCTGATGACATGCATACATTATAAACAAAATGAAATGGCTGCTAGGTATTAGAAGTTTCTTATATAGCTATAAATAACTGGAATATTTTCCCCCATCAATTTAAAAGTTCAGGTGAAAAGGAAGAAGGGGTTTGTGTCTCTAAGCCACAACATCCTCCCTTGTCTGTTGAAACATTTTGTTTCTTTACCATCTCAGGGGGGAAATGGTGCATTGAATGGGGAGCAAGGCATGAAAAGAAATGAAAGAAAAAGTCAGTTTGTAATCAGAAAGAGAATTAGTTATGGGCCGTTAGAAGCAGCACTAGAAATGAAGGTACCTCGGGGGCAAGGTTGAAGGCACAGTACATGACAATTTATAACTCTTACATAATTAGTAAGAAGTACCTCTGGAGGTATTTATGATACCATTGATTAGATCATGAGCATACCAGGCTTGATGGAGTTATAGAAAGGTGATATAATTATAAGGTAGTAAAAAATAAGATGTGGAGCCTAGCTGGAGGAAGTGGAACCTGTCCTTGACAGTTCTGTTCTGCACTGGTCCCTTCCTATATTTCTCTTTGGTCTGTCTCCTGGATTTGACAATGTGAATATCTGGTTCTTCCACGACAGACTAAAACTTCTGAATTTTTAAGCCAAAATAAATCTTTATTCTTTGAGCAGTTTATGTCAAGTTTTTTGTTTTGTTTTGTTTTGTTTTCATAATAATGAAAAACTTGACTACTTGAGTTGCTCTGGACAGATCCTCACAGCCTTTAATCTTGCACTGATGTATCCTGAGAACTCAAAGAAATGCTCCAGGTATTCAGGGATCTGTTCGATCAGTTATTAGAATAGAAATTACTGGCTTCAAAGATACTCTGAAAGTTCTTTAGACTGCTTCCCAGCATCCATCTCCATGGCCGTGAACAGTTTCCTCTCACACAATCAAAGACTAGGACTCAGTCAAAGACTATTGAGAAGACCTCTGCCCCCTCTTTCTTTCTCTTCCTTCTGTTCTCTCTGGTGCTCTGCTACTCACATATTTTGATGGTCTTTCTTTTGTTGTGGCTTGGAAATTGCCTTCAGGTAGTTAGAGGTCCCTTTGACATTGTCCCTTTTCTTGGGGATGAAATTCCTGAACTTATTATTTTCAAGTGGCTGTGAAAACTGATCATATTAGAGTTTTTGTGTGACCCTATTTAGTTTAAAACAGGAGGAGGAATCTGGTGGCACCTACGCCATCATAGTTAGTTGTAGAGGTTTCTAGAATAACTTTAATTTTTTATTTTCTAGTTGCTTGCTTATTGTTTATGCTTGTTTAGACTTTAGAATGCATTTTGACCATTGTCATAGTTACATCTTTTCATGTTCACATGTCCAAATAAAAGTTCTAAAGATAAACTAAGACTAGTATCATTTATGCCCAATACTCTAACGTCACTCCTTCAGATAACATTTTAAGTAAACCAATGATCTATCTTTTTACTATTAAGGGTTTTGTAGAATGATCTTAAATCAAGTAATTTAGCACATGTCCACAAAGGAAACATTGTGATGGTGACACTGGACTATTAACACGCCTTGAGTGAGAAATGCCCTAGAAAACATTTGAATACATTTGGGTGGGTGAAGGATGAAGGTAACAGAGACAATTGGCATGTGAAACAGAATATGAGGTGAGAAAACCAACCACAGTTTAATAGGGTAGAGACCTGGATAGATCAAGAATGCAGAAGAAGCCTACCAGCCAGGCATGCTCATCTCTGGCTCCTGGTGGTCATGGTGTAAGAGCCATCATTCTCCAGCCACCATCATCTACTGCATTCCATTGGACCCAGAACATGAATCCAGCAATCTTGGACTGTAGCTTGTAAAACTATGACCTAAAATGAACCTTTCCTTCATTAAATTGTTTCTCTGAAGTATTCATCTGAGTCACGGTAAAAGTAACTAAGGGAATTCAAGGTAAAAACTCTATCAAGTATAAGTGCTTTGCTGCTTTTAAAAGCAGAGTTGATTTTAAAGAGAGAAGGAAAGATGTGAAATAATGGAAAACATGGAGTGTCCACAGCATCGTAATGAGGACAGGAAAAAAAAATCATTCACTGCAGGCATAGCAGTCAGTGAAAACCATAGCAGAAAGTCCCTGGTAGACTAGAATAAGTAAAAGTTATCACTGTCAATAACTATGAAGTTTTAAGCATGGAAAGGATTACGATGGGGTTTTCTTTCTTAACACTATCCCTGTAGGGATGGAGGTCTATTTCAGAGGTTACAAGCATATACTGCTCTTACAGTGTACCTGAGTAAAGCTCCCAACTAACTATAATAGTGGGCAGTTGTCCCCCAGCTCCATGACAACATGACATGTCTGGCCTCCACAGGCACCTACACTCTCATCCACAAATCCATACAAGATTATTTTAAAATAAAATAAATCTTTTTTTTTTCAATGCAGTTTATTCAGGAACCTTGAAAGGCTCTACCCAGCAGAGTACCAAAGCAAATGCTGAGACTTATGGCTAAACTTTGGGGAGAGTGCAGGGAATCTTATGAAAGAAATAGGAAATAGTAAAACCTTGAGAGGTCAGGAACTCCACAAGGAGAGCAACAGAACAAAAAAATCTGGGCACAGGCATCTTTTCTGAGACTGATACTCCAACCAAGGACTATGCATGGAGATAAACTAGAACCCCTGCACAGATGTAGCCCAGGGCAGTTCAGTGTCCAAGTGGGTTCCATAGTAATGGGAAAAGGGATTGTCTCTGACATGAACTGATTAGCCTGTTCTTTGACCACCTCCCTCTGAGGGGGGAGCAGCCTTACTAGGCCACAAAAGACAACAATGTAGCCACTCCTAATGAAACCTTATAGACTAGTATCAGAAGGAAGGAGAGGAGGACCTCCCCTATCAGTGGACTTTGGGAGGGGCATGGTTGGAGAAGAGGGAGGAAGGGTGGGGTTAGGAGGGAAGGAGGGAGGGAGCTTCAGGGGGAACAAAGTGAATAAAGTGTAATTAATAAAAATTAAAATAAAAAATGTAAAAAAGAAATGTTAGAAAAAAAGAAGTAAATATATGAAGAAGATAATAAGTTGCAATAAAAATCCACCTAACCACTTATGATAATGCAGCCTTCCATAGGTGATCAAAGATGAGACAGAAGAAATGCTTCAGATGTCATCTGGGCATAGACACATATTCTTATTGAGGTCTGAGTGGCTAGTGAAGGAGAGACAGGAGCAATGATGTGTCTGATTCCGATGATGCAGACACTGGCTGTTCTGACCTCACAAGAGATACAAGGTTGGAAGACTGGGCAATGCAGAATTTGAAGAGCCTGTTAGACTTTCAAGCACATCCATCAATGAGGAGTTTGGGGGAGGTGGCTCAGGGCTAGACTAGGGAGGGCAGAAGGCAAATGGAGAGGTATTTGCCAAAGCACTAAGTAAAATGTGCTAGGAGAAAAATGCCCTTAAGCTTAGCAGAGGCAACAAATGCAGAAAAAGTAAAAACCACAAAAATAATTTCAGTAAGTTGAGGGGGAATAAAAACAGGAACACATTGTGCGTTACACGTTAAGAGTCAAATGTGTGCAAGGCAGGGTAAAATGTTAATAGTTTCTAACTCAGAACTTTCCAAGAGAAGAAGGTCAGAAGAAGTGGAGAAAAGAGCAGTCAGTTTAGAAAAACACGAAGAAAAAAACTGCCCAGTCCTTCCCTGTTCCTGTGATAGTGAGTATTATTCACTATAATTGTAATAGAAGAACCATGATGGCAGTGGTTCTCACCCGTCCTACTGCTGCCATCCTTGAACACAATCCCTCATCTTATGATGACTCCCACCCATACAATTATCTTAAAGCTACTTCATAACTGTAAGTTTGCTATTGTTATGAATCATGGTATAAATATCTGAGGTGCAGGATATCTGATATCCAATCCTAAAGGAGGTCACGACCCACAGATTGAGAAGCACTGCTCTACATTCTCTTTACTTGCAATATGTTATCTCTGAGAATTCCATTTTAGGAGAAGGGTTCAGATACCCTGAAGCAATAAGTACCACATAAAAGGAAAGCATCTTAAAACCTTCTTGTTCGCATAGGTGTTTTGTTTGCATGTATGTGTGTACTACGTAGGGGCAATGCCCCCTGAGGTCCAGAGATGATGTCAGATGACCTGGAAATGGGGTTATAGGTGTTTGTGAGCTGCCATATGGGTTCTGAGAATGAAAATCTGGTCCTGTGAGAGAGCAGCCACAGATTCTAGTATGTGAGCCATCTCTGCATCCTCAAGAAAGTATTTTAATATAATCATACTTGATAGTCATAGCCATGGATTAGTTTTTAAAGATGAAAAAGAAATTGACATATTTTGAGTATCAACAATGTGTAACAGAGCAGACACTGAATACTCTTTTCCGTATATCAAGTCACTTCACATTATAGAAACAACACACAGTGAGACTTTTCTAGCTCTTACTACATTTAAAGAAATAAAGTTTCAGCAAGGTTAGCTACTCCTCTGTTCCTTAGTTCTAAAATTGATGGCAGTCAAGTCTGGAACCAAAGCATACCTGAAAGCCCATCTTCTCTCATGACCATGACTGTCACTCACAAATGAAGACATCATTTTAACTCACAGAAGGGGGTTTATTTCACCTTAGCAAATCCCATTTCATATGGGCAATGTTTTCACTGGTGAACTGTACCCATGGTGTTTGTTCACCATTACCAAGACAAAAGAAAAAGCACTGCCCAAGGGATTAAGAAAGTCCTACCATATGCGACACAAAATCCATAGGTACATGTTTTCTGAAGAGTGTCCATATTGAGCTCTATGTGGCCTCACAAATTAATGCCCCCATAGAAAAAGTAGTTTGAACAACATAAAATGATGAAAACAAAATTGTTAAATTTAGAAGCGGTATCTTGCTAAACATAAGGAAACAACAATATCTTAGCACAAGAGAGTCTGAGAAATTAATAATTTTAGCTTGAGGCAAATTTTTTAGTTTTTTTTATGTATTTAACATAGTTATTATACTAAAAGAAAATATGCTGTTCTTTAAATAATGTTGAAATGGCATTAAAAATCAGCATTCAGTCTGGAAACACCATGCCTCTTATTTAACACGTATGAGCACTACTAAGCTCCAGAGAATTTACCCACTCAAGTTCAAATGGTTGTTCAGTAGACCAAGGAAAAATGGAAATAGATGCCTCTCATCCTGTAGCTGAGTTCTTTCCTCTCCTTTACCATGTGTTAGGTGAAACTATGCAGGTGCTCATCTACGGACATCCATTTGCAGCTTAGCTATATATGACAAAGATGAATGAGTAAGATAGATTACAATTCTATTTACAATACTCTTCATTTCTATCACCATGATGCTTTAGAAGAAAAAATAAACATCAAATTTCTCATGTTCAAAAATATTTGTCAAAGTGTTTTCAAATGGATGCCCGATGAGGTGGCACACGCCTTTAATCCCAGCATTTGGGAGGAAGAGACAAGCAGATCTCTGAGTTCAAGGCCAGCCTGATCTACATAATGAGACCATGTCTCAGAACAAAACAAGATAGGAAAAACATTAAAGGAGGATTTAGGGATATTCCCCATACAAAGGAAGGAGATAATAGGATTTGCATTCAGGAAGGAACAATATCAAAAGAGTTTAAAGGCCAAGTGTGCACTCATACATATGCACAGGGATAGACTTTTCTCCTTCTAAAGAAACAACTGGGGTTTGAACTGCCTAGATGTGCATTACAGTAAGCTCTCTCCTGTTCCCTCTCTTCCAAGGCTTCTGGTATCTATCTTGTTTACTACTCTGAATGAGATTTAAGCATCCTCCCTAAAGTCCTCCTTGTTGTTTAAGCTAGGATCAGATGGCAGGGGAAGAGACCCCCCCATTTCAGTGGACTAGGGGAAGGGTACAGTGTGGCAGAGGGAGGGTAGAAGAGAGAGGGAGGGTTGGAACAGGAGGAGTTGAACGAGAGGGCTATAATTGGGATATAAAATGAATAAACTATAAAAAAGTAAAATAATATTTTTCAAAAGAATATACGTGTGTTTGTGTGTGTGTGTATATGTGTGTGTGTGTGTGTGTGTGTGTGTGTGTGTGAAGAATGTAAAAGAAGTGAGATGAATAAACTAACAGGGTGGTGATAACTGTGGAGTTTGGCAGAAAGGAGCTAGAAAGGTGAACATACATAGACTTAGGAGCATGGTGACTACCTGGCCAGCTAACCCTTGTGCTAGATTTTGAGCTTGAGAAGATGAAAAGCCAAGAGTAGAATGCAGCATGACTTGTGGGCATTTGGGGTGGGGTTTTATGTTCTATCAGGAATGGGATGATAAGAAAAGGAAGATCTATTGAAACTTTTGTATCTTCTCTTTCCAAAATGGTGTCTAGTAGGAACTTTTTTTTGTCTTATTCCTAAACTTCATTACCATTAGCCCAGTAGAGACAAGCCTTAAGCATGAAAAACAAATTTTATTTAGAGTATTAATAAAGCAGAAATGATTGTGCCCTCCTCACCAAGTCCCCAGGCATCCTAACACATCCACTCAGCATCCAGCACAGAGCCACCCAGAGAACAATTAGAAAACAGCTTTGAAACGATTCTCATTAGAGATAATATACCAAAGACTTGGTGACTGGGGTTATCGTTTTTAAGTTGATTAAAGTTGTTCATTTTATACCACTTTTAAAAGCTTATAAGCAATGAAAATAGCTACCACAGTCAGACCTCTGCCCTCTAACTGCTCCCCAAAACACTTCTCAAAACCTCAATAATTCTGAACTGCCTCTGAAAACAAAGCTATCAAGATAGAAAAACAAACAAACAACAAACAAACAAATAGTTGAACTTTCATTTCATTTTGGCTATTTGTAAATATTCAGACTCAAGCAAGAATGCTGCAGAGGGAGAAGCCCATAATAAAATGTTCTCGAGAATACATTGACTGACAAGCTAAATATTTTATGTGGGAGAGACATCACTATATTAAACCATTTGCTGTTTCCACTCAGTGCCCATCAGATGCCCCTGATGTTTGCTGAACAAAACTGCATCAGCAGAGACAAAGGTCAGAACATCCTGACTATTCCTGGCCGCATGCTATCTAGCAGATCACCTCACAATCCTTCCTCACTGGATAATGTAATTCTGCTGATGGATAGAGATGTGCACCCTACAGGCAAGAAGAGAAAGTCTCAGCAGACTCTCTACACAAATCAAATACTCACTCTCCCTTCAACTGTGCAGTTATGTTTTTATATCTCTCTGAATACAAATTATACATAGAGCGATAGTCATTTCCTAAGAATCCTTTATGTCAAGAGTCGGTAGATCACATCCCATGTATTGTATATGACCTACCACTTTTTACAATTTATGTATTGTTTTATTAATTATAGCTTATTCACTTTGTATCCAAGCTGTAGTCCCCTCCCTCAGCCCTTCCCAATGCCACCCTCTCTCATCTCCTCTCATGCCCCTCCCCAAGTCCACTGATAGGGTAGGTCCTCCTCCCCTTCTCTCTGATCCTAGTCTATCAGGTCTCATCAGGACTGACTGATGACAATTCTTCTTCTGTGGCCTGGTAAGGCTGCTCTCCCCCCTCAGGGGGATGTGATCAAAGAGCAGGCCACTGAGTTCATGTCAGAGAGAGCCTCTGGTCCCATTACTAGGAAACCCATTTGGACACTGGGCTGCTATGGGCTACATTTGTGCAGGCATTCTAGGTTATCTCCATGAATGGTCCTTGGTTGGAGTATCAGTCTCAGAAAGGACACCTATTCCTAGATTTTTGTTTTGTTTTGTTTTGTTTTTGATCTCCTTGTGGAGCAGAGTCTGAATGTCCCACCACTTTTTTTTTTTTTTTATAAATAAAGTTTGAGAGAAACAAGGCCACACTCATTATTTTCATATTGCCTGTAACTTCTTTAAGCAGTTTCAGATTATATTACTGCCAAGTCCAAAATATTTCCTAACTAGCTCTTTATGGAAGGGTTTTGCGAACCCTGCTTGTACTTGAACATTCAGAAGAATGCAGAAGTTACCCAACAATGACTCAGGATTTTGTCAACAGTTTTGCATTTTCACTCTATCAGCCACATTCTCAACAAAGTACATACGTACATCACGGTTGTCATTCTTGTCTTTATTGTTGCTCATCTGATTTTGAGGCAGGGTCTCACTGCACAGCCTAGGCTGACGTGGAACTTACTATAGGCTTAAACGGGCACCGGACTGGAGGTACTCCTACTGTTTCGGGCTATCTAGTGCTGAGATTACGGGTTTAAGTTACCACACTCAGAAGACTATTTTCTAATGCTCTACAAGTTGCTATATCTTGAATGCATCCAAAAGGATCTACCCTAGCATGTACATCCCAGCACATCCTCTGAAGCTAGAGATGAGGGAGCAAACTCTCCCTATAAGTCCAAGTGTCACCTCAGAGTCCTCCTCCATCTGGTGCTCTAAGCAGCCAGAAATGCATTGGAGTTCCCATAAAGGATGAGCTATTTCTTCTTCTTTGGTCTAGCTAATCTCCCAGTTGATATTTTAAACCATTCTTTTTTAAACTGTTCACAGAAATCTGTCTTCCACTGACTTTCATCTACTGGATCTATTTAAGACTTAAAAGCTGCCCTTAATATACATGTCTAACTCTTTTTCTGAAATAACTGTCTTAACAACGTTAGAAATGTGTGTACATTGAGAGAAAGGGGATTTTTAAGTCACTATAAAAGTTGATAGATAAAGGGAGCAGATTGTCATGAAAGCAATGTTTTCAAAAGATAATTTCCATTATGTTGTCTGAACAAGCTGATTGATTTTCAGCAAGGCACGAAAAAGGCCATGGTTACTGAGGCAGCACACCCTAGATGCTGAAGATTTGGCATCCTTTACTGATGTTTTCCAGCTAATTAAGAGTCTACACTGAACCAGTCAGTCACTTCTCCAGAGTGCAGGAAAGCAATGGAAAAGCACCTACCTACCCTGGCCAACTAAGGACACCTTTCTGCACTAGCATGAGGGCCCTGCATAGTCTAGGGGCACACGTGTGTGTCGTGATGGGCCCATTCTATTTTACTGTCCCTTTCTCTAGTCCATGTGTTCTCTGGCTTTAGCAGTCAGGTTTGACCTTTATGCATGCTTCAGAGACTGGTGACTGCTTTTTATACTGGGCAAAAACCTTAAGCTCAGTAAGTCTAATCAGGATGTGGTAAGGATAAAAATGACACAAGCAGTATTTTTATGAATCCGTAACTATTAAGAAAGGAGCCTTGGAATCCTTGTCAGTCTCAGTAAGGAGTTGATTCTGAGATGGGAGAAATTTGGAAAACACTGTTTTGGTAATGTTTACAACATCTGCATATAAAGACTCTTCCGGAGGCCTGCTTCAGACTTCCTCCGTCTGCGTATTCTGATGCAAGGCTGAGACACAGAACACTTTTAAAAAGCCCTACAGAATGTCATAGCAGCAACTCAAAGAGTTCTAGTAGCACAGAAAATACGAGGCCACTCTTCTTCTTCTCTATATAGTCTAGCAAAATCAGCCAGGAATTCTTTATGTTTACTATTTTTTTATTTTAAAAATTATTTTTCTTTTTTTCAAATGAATATTTTTTATTATCAATTCTGTTTTTTTTTTTTTTTTTCTTTTTAAACTGAAGCAGGCCTCCGGAAGAGGGAGAAAATAGGGAACAGGACAAGAGCTTACCACAGAGGGCATCTGAAAGACTCTACCCAGCAGGGTATCAAAGCAGATGCTGAGGCTCACAGCCAAACTTTGGGCTGAGTGCAGGGAGTTTTATGAAAGAAGGGGGAGAGAGAAAGACCTGGAGGGGACAGGAGCTCCACAAGGAGAGCATTAGAACCAAGAAATCTAGGCCCAGAGTTCTTTTCTGAAACTGATACTTCAACTAGGGAGCATTCATGGAGATAACCTAGAACCCTTCCACAAATGTAGCCCATAGCAGCTCAGTCTCCAAGTGGGTTCCCTAGTAATGGTAACAGGGACTGTCTCTGACATGAATTCAGTGGCTGGCTCTTTGATCACCTCCGCCTTAGTGGGGAGTAGCCTTCCCAGGCCATAGAGGAAGATAATGCAGCCAGTCCTGATGAGACCTGATAGGCTAGTGTCAGATGGAAGGGGAAGAGGACAATCCCTATCAGTGGACTTGGAGAGGGCCATGAGAAGAGATGAGGAAGAGAGAGTGGTATTGGTAAGGATTGAGGAAGGGGCTACATCCAGGATACAAAGTGAATAAACTGTAATTAATATTAAAAAGAATTTAAACTCTTGAAAAAAAAGAATGACATTAAAATCAATAAACTGATTTTTCTGCCGAGGTGGACCCGGAACCAAAGAGAAGAAACAAAACAGAACCCAGCACTAAAACTCAAGGCCAACTCCCTTCATCCAGCTAGAACACACCCCTAAAAGTTCCACAACCTCCAAAAATAGCACCATTAACTGAGGAAACAGTGTTCAAACATGTAAGCCTGTGGAGGATATTTCACATTCAAACCATGACAAAAGGTTTGCAGCAAGAATAAAAATGATCTGCACATGGCTGAGAACAGATGTGATTGCCTGGGGTAGGTCAGGCACTGGCACTGATCCCTTAGGTCTTCAAAACAAAGAAATGACAACAACGAACACATGACATAAGAAAATGCAAACTTGTGCTGAAGCAGAAAGCAGTCTATAGGTAAGCAATTCAAGTAAGGGGCAGGGAGGCACTGGTCCCTGAATCTGTAGGTTTAGCCCTTAATGCCATGTTTCTTCTGTCTTACTGTGGTCAATGAAGTAAAGAATAACAACAACCCAAGTATGTCTTGTCAGTATTACATCTCGGGTTGCACATGGGAAGATAAGAGAGTATGAATGTGGAAAGCAATTTGTTGGAGTTGTGGTTTACAAATCTTCTGGCCTCTGCACTTACGGTTCTCGCTCAAAACCCTGAGAGAGCTTCACATCAGCTCACCACCTGGAATGATAATGCCAAACTTAATGATAGGGGATTTATGAATTATAAATGCCAACACAGCAGGACTAGTCTTCATTATCCCCTTGGTTTCCATGCTGAAAATAAAAGGCAAATTATGAACTACAGGTGCAGACAAGTGTTTCCATTCCCATGTAAATGCAAGTATGTATTATCTGTGACCTTCTAGGTCACAGACATTATGTAAAGGTCAGTCAAAGTCTACATATGTTATTTCCTTCAACCTTGTTTATAATTCTAAGATGAAGGAATCACTTATAGTCTTTCTGAGGGAATTGCATCATTGACAGCTAAAATCTTGCCAAGTTCACTCAGCAGCATTTGGTAAAATTGGCATTTAAACCAAGGATGCCTGACTCCAGACCCTGTGTTGTTAGGTATTGGGTGAACAGCTACTATATTCCCAGCACTAGTGAGGCAGGCAAGCACATAGCTTACCCTACTTGGTATAGGGTATGCAATTCCCTCTTCTAATAATGTACTTGAAATTCTAAGACATTTACCTATATACACTATTTTGCAGAAACATCTCTCAAAAATTTATGAGCAACCTGTTAGCAATTCCCATAGTGTAGAACTGCAAGCACACCCCGCTCTGAGAGATGGATGCTCCTTTTCCCCTTAATGACCATCAAGTTCAGATTCTGTTCCACCATACTCTGCTTATATACTGTTTCAAGAATGAAAAGGCCTATTCAGCTTGAAGTGGTTTATGGTAGACACACAACAAGGGAAAAATGTGTCCCAAAGTGAAATTTTAGAGCTACTCTCATATTCACTATCTTATACCTTCTGGGGTATGTATAGGATTGAAATTAGGTGCATCAGAAGAAGGGGTATGTTCAGGAGAAAAGTGACTATATAAGTTAATCTTTCAATAATATATAGAAATGTGCCAACTATATCCCTTAATAATCAGCCCTTCCTTCTCTTAGAGCCCACAAATAAAAGCCCTGAGCAATACATTGGAAATCTTTGAATGCTTCCACTCATATGACTCACTGCTCTCCTCCGGTATATTTCTAATCTGCTCTATCCCCTTGCTTTGAAAAGACTTTTTTTTTTTTTTAATTTTGAACCAGAGACCAAGAACCTGGAAATACCTAGTCCAGATCTTGGCCACTGATAACAGGAAGGCTTCAGAAAACAGTTGAGTTTAGCTCAGTCTTAAGGCCAAAAAAAAAAAAAAAAAGATTAAAAATTCCATGCAGGGCAGGTAATCCTCATCAAATTCACCAGCACTTCTTACTTACCTCTGAGCATTACCAAACAGCCCACCTGGTCCTTTCTACTGAATTTGCACTGATTCACTTGCACAAATTGTTTTAAACTGGCAGGTGAGAGGTCATAATTGTTCATTTTTGCCCTGTGGAAATAAGCCTAAGGATACTTATCCTTAATGCATCTAGTCTTAGCTTGCAATAGAAGCAAAAATGGGTACTGATACAGTGAACAACTAATGTCAGGTATGTCTTGGTCACAGATTCTATTGCTGTGATGACACCCTGTAACCAAAAATCAATTTGAGAAGGAAAGGGTTTATTTGAAAGACACTTCTAAGTCACTGAAGAAAGTTATGACAGGAACTCAAGCAGGACAGGAAGCTGGGATCAGGAGCTGATACAGAGACCATGGAGGGGTGTTCCATATTGAAATTGCTCCCCATGTCTTGCTTAGCCTGCTTCTTTACAGAACCCAGGACTCCTGCCTACAATGCGCTGGGACCTCCCCATCAATCGCTAACTGAGAAAATGTTCTACAGGCCTACCTACAATCTTACGGAGGCATCTCAGATGACTTTAGCTTGTATCAGGTTGATATCAAACTACCTAGCATGAGGTAGTAAGGATGGAGTCTGGAGAGATGGCTCAACAGTTAAGAAAATACAGCTGATCTTGTAGAGTTTGCTTAAGAGACTTGAGCTACCTATAACCTTAGTTCCAGGGGATCAGACACCTCTGCATGTACCTGCACTCAGATACATGTACCCACAGACAAGCACATGCCCACACACATAACTAAAAGTAAACAAAGTCTTTTATTAAAAATAAAGATGCTTCCTGGACAGTCATCAGCCCAACAAATAAACACATCACGGTAGTCATGAAACCAGAACCATCACTCTAATTTGTTGGACTGCTTAGAAAAGGCAGATCCTTACCAAAATCATACCGCAATTCCTCCAAACTCCCTCCATCCAATAAAAGCTTTTTGTCTAGTTTTTATTGTCTTAAGAATGAAAAGGCAGAGGTTAAAAATACGGTGTTAAAATTAGGAAATGTTATAGCTTCCTTGTGTGCCACAGAGGGCAGGCTGAGAAGACAGAATTCTGCCTTGGTGAACCAGCTAATTGAATATGAGTTAATTAATGCACAGGTGGGCCAGGCTAAAATTAGCATAAAAGAAAAACACTTTTTTTTCTGTTTATAACATTTGCATACCTTTGTAATCAGTGTAATGACATATCAGTTAAGAGGCCTGCCTGCTGTGCTGCAGTCCTTAATCCTTGTTATATATTAATCACCCCTCAGTAATACAATAAAGCTGCTTCTCCAAGGATTGCATGGAATGTAAATAATTGCAACTATTGGTAATTCTTGATAATTTTTCATGAAGACTAGCACAATCTGATCCTTGAGCTCTGTGAACACTTGAAGTCACTCAGTTTTTAATATCTTAAAAGATTTTTTGAAATATGTATAGATGTGTGTCTGTGTGGGATTTGTGCCCATGAATATAGGCACCTGTAGAGAACAGAAGAGGGCCCTGCATCACCTGGAGCTGTAGTTTTAGTTGTGAGCTTCCTGAAATGGATGCTGGGAACCAAACTTGGTACTCTGCAAGAGCAGAGCCCTTCACTGCTAAACCATCATCTCTCTAGCCCCTATTTTTTTTTTCTTAAAGATTTTACTTTCTGTGAAAGTGTTAGGAAGAATTCTCAGGCCTCATGCTTATTGTTCTTGGGTTATTCCTAAAAGATAAAGCAACACAGAAGCAGACCTTAGGGAGCAGAGCACACCCCAATTAGTACCTAAGTTTCAGGATGATGTAAATAGGCTGAACATGAGTGAGAAAACGATGCTACTAACGTCCCGCAGGCATTTTTCAAGTTTTTACCCGATAGGGTGTGAGACCTTTGAATAAAAAGTCTCTATTTGAAACAGAAAGTGTTGATCGGTGGCACCTGAGAAAAAAAGATCAAAATATTCCCAGCAGTGAAAGTGAGCTCATCAATAGGTAAGGAAAGTCAGAGTTGCCTGGCATCATCATGCACAAAACCCCCAACACCAGCAGCATTCACACCTGAGTGTCTTAGAAGATCCATGGTCATGAATGTTCCCAGTGCAACAAGGTAGATGGGTCAGGAGGCCCTGCAGGGCAGGGTGTTCTCCAGGGTCAGGAGGCCCTGCAGGACAGGGTGTTCTCCATTCTGTGATCCTTGAAAGGTGAGCCAGGGGTCTTGGCTCATTTCAGAAGGTGCTTTGTGTGTGAAGGGATGCTTTACATGCTCAGCACTAAGTTGGCTGTTTCAGCTTTGCTTTTATCAATGAACTACTCAGGGATAGATGTTGACTTAGGTAATGTCTTATTGTAAGTTGACTTCTCCCCCTCTTTTTTTTCTGTCTGCCTCTGGTTCCTTGAGGAATGTTGGCAAGACAAAGGGCAAGTTCCTCATAATGATATCATAATCTTCTTTGCCTCACTATAGACCAAAATTAGATAAACATCTTTTAATAAGAAAACAAAACTTAATATAAATGCTTCCAACTATGAACAGTTTAATTCCATATTTTTCCGGAGCTGTTGGAGTCTGTGTAACCAAAATAATACAAAAGAGAAAATCAGCAGTGTATAATAAGTATTGTGAAAATTTCCACCTTTAGTTTTTCTTAGAAGTTTCAAAGAGGCTACACACATGAAATATCCTCAACATGGTTACCTAAAATATCTTGAATATGATGACACAAATGAACATGCTAATATGGAAGAGGGAAAGATGGCAGGGCTTCAACTCTTGATTATGCCTTAAATGCCTTAATTACAAGGAAGGAAGGAAGGAAGGAAGGAAGGAAGGAAGGAAGGAAGGAAGGAAGGAAGGAAGGAAGGGGAAGGAAAGGGAAGGGAAGAAAAGAAAAGGGAAGGGTAAGAAAGGGAATATTAGGTGTTAGGAATTGAACCAGGTATTTACTGCACTTTTTGACCTTCTAAAATTCTTCATATCTTCCTACGTCTAGTTTGAGATACAATAACAGGGCCCCAAGTCTAAGTAACCATTTGGTAGAATTGATGGCAAAAGTATGTTTCAGGGGAAGTGTTGTGCTGTTTTTTGGTCTTACTAGGAATCAAACTCATAGCTTCATGGAGGGAGGCAAGTGCTCTACCACTGAGCTTTTTGTCTCCAGCCCTCAGAGTGTTGTGAATGGCTGCCTCAGAAAAAGGGAGACAAAGAAGGGTAAGTGGAGTTTAGTGTAGAAAAGCATTATGCTTGATTAATAATGTCTGCCACCTGTGAGAGCACACTGCACACTATTACTATGACAATCCCACAAAATATCACCACTTGCATTTTGAATAGGAGACACTGAGCTACAGAAGGCTCTTCTTCTGTGACTCTACAAACCAAGAAGACAGGCCTCCAGGCACATCCCTGTTTCCATTGAGATTTGAGAAAATTAAAGCCACCATCCCAGAGGCTGTTGTTCTGACTCAGTATGAGCATTCATCACTCTTTGCTCCCTAATCCACACAGATGTGAAAACGACTCTGCTATCACTCTGTGAATTGCTTTTGCTTTAGCTGCCATTCTCTCTCCTCCAGGATGGATTCAATTCCCTGAACCATGAGCCAAAGTAAACCTGTAAGTTGTTTTTTTGTCAGGCACTTGTTCACAGTAATGGAAAAGTCATACAGAAATCATCAAGTCATCAAGTCAATGAATCTTGATTTTTTTGGCCAAGTGTGAACCCTGAGAAGCCACTGGAGGAAGGGATGACAACAGTTGCCTTTGTTTTTACCTCATTTTCATGACAGTTTCACTGAGAAATAAAGAGGATATCACCGGGAAGCAATGTGAATGTATGCCAGGAGCTTAGGCTATAGGAATCAGAAGCCAGTGGTAGCCAATGGAATGAATGCTGGAGGATACCCACAAACCTAGGAAAGAATCCATTATTCAGCAGAAGGGCTGTCTTTTCAAGCCATGAGCTCAACAAGCCTTGGTAAAATGATAAAATGAAAGAAAGAAAAAAAACTACTGATAGATACAAAACAGAGAAAAGCTTCCTTGTGTTTGACACAACCTCTCATTCAGGCCTGCAAGGGACAAATTTGTTGCTGTATCCTCAGATGGAGGAGAAAGGAGGAGAAAGTGTTTTGATATTTCTTTTTTTTTCCTAATAGGGCATGGATCCCATCCAATGGGGCTCTGTATTCATGACCAAATATAAAACTTCATAATTTCTTAAAGCCTCTATTTTCTAACATTGCCTGGGTTATGACTTCCACATGTGAATACAAGGTGAAGGGCACATAAAACTTCTACCCATAACAATAATACAACTTTGAAGCAGGTGTTGTAAGTGCATATTTAACAGGACTTATCTAACTAACTGGAATAGGAGGTGAAAAAAAAGAGTATTAGGAATGATGCCTATCTATACAGCTTGAATGGGTTGTTGATATTGCTATTTACAAGAAAGGAAGGAGATATGAAACAAACAAAATGACAACTTATTATTTCAATGAAAATTAGTTAATTTGATCTTCTACATAAAAGGCACATTTTAAGTGTATGAACATATGTGTGTGTGTGGGTATGTATAAGTGTAAGTGCCCATATATAAAAGTGTAGAGCCCCAGCGCTTGACACCAGATGTCTTTCTCTGTTTCTTTCCACTTTATATTTTGAGACAAAGTCTCTCACAGAACCTTGAAGCTTACCAATTGGCTAGATAGGTGGATAGTGAGCCCCCACAATCCTCCTGTCCTCGCCTCTCAATGTTGGAATTATATGTGTACACTGCCACAACTGGCCTTTCACATGGGCATTGGAAACTTTAACTTATGTCCTCATGCCTGCACAGCAAACATTTTATTGACTGAGCCATCTCCTCTGCCTTGATAGCAGTATTTTAAAAAGACTCTTCAATATAATGTACTCTATCTGCCCTAGTAATGTTAACAACTGTGGGCTGTTTCGGCTCCCATATATTCTTTATCCCAGTGGATTGCTTATATGTAAGAATATAATATACTATTTTAACATATATACACATATATATTTGGGCCAACAATGTTAACAGATAATTTTATCGATTGGGTGTCATAGAAAACACTCAGTTTTATTCCACTCTGTATTTCATTTTCAACTTCATAGACAGCTCAATGACATGGATGTTATTAGCCTTATGTTACAGATGACTTCACAGAGGAACAGAACAATTATCTTCGGTTGACAATACTAATGTTTTCTAATATCTAGCTCTCTTCTAAATAAATACAAGAAGCAGCATCGCCTGATCTCTTGAAGTATGTCAGTGTCAGTTGCGTGGGACAATAGAAAAAAAATGTAAATGTGACTTATTAGTAGAATTTTAGAGGGTGTGCTTAACTGTCAGTATTTTCTCTTTCCCTAACAACCTGACCAAGAAGGCCAGGTTCTCAAGCTGTAGAGTTATATATTGATACATTTTACAGGGACCCTCCATGAAGGCAATGATGACATGACTCTCCTCCTATTGACTCACATTGGACATAGAACATCAGCCAGAGATAGCATTATAGACTGTCTAGATGGCCAACATGCAAAGTTTCTTACTATAAAATATTGATGACCTGAGTTCAATCCCCATTACCAACATAAAGGTGGAAGAAAAGAAACAACTCCACAAAGTTTTCTTATCACCTTCACATATGCACCATGGCAAATGTGCTTCTATACATAGCACATACACAGGCATATACACATAGACACAACTGTATTTCTCTTAATAAAATAGCCTGTGATGGGACACTGACACATGAGATATTGCTTATTGCAGCAAAACATAGCTTACACTGACTTATGCAAACTAGTGAATGGCTAAATCCATACTAAAAAAAAAAAAAAAAAATAGATTTTTTTTTTTTTTAACCACGGCAGTGTTTATGAAAGACAATGATGACAATAATGTGCCAGATTAGTACTGGTCCAGAATCTTGGGCGTGGGGTTGTAGGGTAGGCAATGTATTGAGGATCTGTGCTCTGCATTGTGATCTTTCCCTGTCGATAACGTCCTATTTTCTCTGTGTATTCTCCTACAAACACTGGATTCCTTGCCTTGTACAACGAATAGCCCAGATAGGGCTGGAAATTCAAATGGTTCAAAGAAGATTGGGAAGAAAGGGAGTCATCACTGCCAACATCAAGGTCCAGGCCAACTAGAAAGCCAAGTCACCAAAGGATCATTGAGCCAAACACAACAAATCCACTCATTGTAATTTTATAGTGGAAGACAAAAGTTTAATGGGTCAGTAGCTTTAGCAATTGAACATGATACTCAAAATAATGCTTTTTGTCACTTGGAAGTAAATGTTCAGCATAAAAGGAATAATTTTCATATATCATAGGATGCATTTTATAGTATATACTTTGAATTTAAATTAAAAGTTACACTGGGTGCTTTCACCAAATTGACTTTCAGGAAATTGAAAGTGACAAAATGGCACTTGCAGGATTAATTTTCAGAAAGCTGTCTATGTTTTTCCCATCCCAAATGAAGTCCTATCCCTTAGAAAACAAAATAAAACAAATAGAACAACTCATGATGCACACTGAGGCAAGAAAAAGGAACCTTTTACGTTTATTTGACCCTCAGATTTCCTCTTCCTTTACTCATCCTTCACTCTTTGGTGCTATGAGAGAAGTAAATCTTTCCCCCACATGATGAAGATGAACCTTCTTGTCAACCAATCTTGTCACTTCCGATTTAGTTCCCCACCCATGATTCATTTCGAATAAATAAAATCTCGACTCAAAATGGCTGAAGTACGAGGCCACCTACTCACTCATGAGCCTGGGCCTTACAGGGAGCTTCCAGTTCAGATTCAGGAGGTCAGTCGATGCCTATGTCTCCCCTGGCTTCCTTGTGCACTGTGTACCATGGCCCCGGAGTTATCAGTAGCCTAGTTCCTGCAGTTCCCATAGACACTCTTTTTCACAGCCCGTTTCTAACCTAAGGAGCCCGAGGAAAGCCATTTTGAGGACAGTGAGCTGAATGAGTATCCTATAATACTCATTTATTTGTAAAGTAGAAGGAAAACGAAACAACGAATATTTAAACATGAGACAAAAGACTCCTTCACAAAACAAGCCACGAGCAATTGAGACCTTCCTAATTAAAGAGAGGGTCAATGATTATGGTAATAATTTCTAGCCTCATCTTCCAGCTCGTATTTGCATTGGCCTGGATATTGAGGTCACATTAGGCCCTACTCGAGTACCTATCAATTTCTGATGAACTATTTTCCTTTTTCAAAGGTCTGAGAATGTTCTCTCTCACCTTTCTCACCTTATCTCCTCCCTCCTCTCCTTCTCCCCATGTGTTTATATATTTGTTCGTTTATATTCAGGTCTACATGTGTAGGGACATATGAATGAATATAGTTCCCTGAGTAAAGACCAAAGGGCAATCTCTTATTTTATCAGTCAGGTGTAATCCAACTTATTAACTGAAATAAGTCTTCCCACCGGCCCGGAACTCACCAAGGAGTCTGTGCTGGCGAAACAGGAAGTCTTAGGCATCTACCGGTCTCTACGACTCCATCCCTGGGATTATAACTGCACATCATCATGATGGCCTTTTCCATGTGCGATTCTGAGGATATTACTTATGTCCTCATATTTTGCAACATATTACCTGCTAACACATTACCTGCTGAGTTATCTCCTTAGCCCAATGCTGGAGAATTGTCAGTTCACTAAAGCTCTTCAAGAAAGGACAGAATTTACTCTTGTAGCATTTTTTTGTAATGAATTCTAAATGCTAAGAGAAGATTCTAAAAGACTATAAAGCAGGGCAGACACCAGGGAGGGCTTCCTGGAGGAAATGGCAGTATTGAGAGATGCCACACAGTCACTTGTACCAGAAGCAGCAACAGAGTGATCCAGGCATAGGAGTAGCTTTCCTTGGCTCCAGAAGCAAAAAAGATTAGTTCTGCTAAAGAACTGAGCAAGTCTGGGACCAGCTTCAAACACTAGTACAAAGATTAAGATCTGGGGCTGGAGAAGTGCCAGGGCTGTGGGACTTTTTCTTTAAGTCACAACCAGAGATTGAGACTATTCTGTCACTGATAAGATACGGAAGATGTTAAATGAGAGAGAAACAACTTCCGATGGTGCCTGCATGAGTCACTTTTCCTGGTTTCTGCGACAAAATGCTTCCCTGTGATGGCTAATAGTATCAGCTTGACAGGCTCTAGAATCAGCTGGTGGGGGGGAAACAAAAACAAAACCAACCAACCCCTCAAAAACCAATCTCTGAGCATATCTGTTAGAGTTTTGTTTTGTTTTGTTTTCATTTGGGTTAATTGAAGTTAGAATTCTCATTCTCATATAAGGGTGGGAATTGTTCAATGAAAAGAGAGTGAGTACCAACGCCACCCTCTGTGTGTGTGGGGGGGGAGAGTGTTTCCTGGCTATGGATTAAGTGAGACTGACTGCCTCATGCTCCTGTCATAATTGGCAGTACCCTCAAACTGTGAACTGAAATAAACACTTTTTCCTTAACTTGTCTTTGTCTGACATTTTGTCACAGTAATAAGAAAAGTCACTTACACCTTAGCAAAGGCATCTTACTTGGGCTCAATGACTGAGGCTGTAGTCCTTCATGGCAGGGAAGTCCTGGTGGCAGGAGTAAGAGGAGATTGTTTACGTCATATCTATATTCAGGATACAGAGACAGATGAACACTCTCTGCTTTTTACTGAGTCCTGCCATCTGGGACCCACAGCCCATGGAACAGTGTCAGCCATATTCAGAGTGAGTCTGAGACCCTATTTGTTTCAATTTGTATTTACAAGATGTATCCTCATCTGTCTGCCATTTTCTTCTTGTTAGCACGTGTCCCTAACTTTGTTCAAAATGACAAATCTGAGAAGCCAGGACTGTAACTGATCAAGGCTAAGGGAGGCTAGTTATTTAATTTCTAATGGGATGCTCCCCACACAAAAGTAGGAAGTGTGTTCCGTTTCTAACAAGTGATGTGGAGGCAGACTTGTGAGAAAAGAAAATTGTTCTGTTCCCCTGTGTAGGAAGATGGAGATCAGTAGTATCACCATCCTAGTTAGCATCATCTGTCCACTTGTCGTACCTTAGAATCACCTGAGATGGGAGTTTCATTTGAGAGATTGTTTAGATCATATTGGCCTGGGGCTGACTGTGGGGGATTGTCTCAACTAATATTTGATGTAGGAGGTCCTAGCTCTCTGTAGTTGGCACCATTCTGTGTGCAGGTAGTCCTGCGCTATGTAAGAAAACTGCCAAGGAGCCAGAAAGCAGTATACATCCATGGTTTCTCCTTCAAGTTCCTGCCATGACTTCCCTCATTGAAGTAACCTGATGGTTATTTTCCTACCTTAAGCTGTTTTGTTTGTTTGTTTTTTGTGAGCGTGCTTTTTTTAACTCTTATTAATTGCCCTTTATTCACTTTGTATTCCCCCATAAACCCCACTCTCCTCCCCTCCTAATCCCACCTTCTCTCCCCCTTCTTCATGAATGCCCCTCCCCAAGTCCACTGATAGGAGAGGTCCCCCTCTCCTTCCTTCTCATCCTAGTCTATCAGATCTCATCAGGAATGGCTGCATTGTCATCTTCTGTGGCCTGGTAAGGCTGCTCCCCCCTCAGGGGGGAGGTGATCAAAAAGCAGGCCAATTAGTTTATGTCAGAGGCAGTCCCTGTTCCCATTACTATGGAAACCACTTGGACACTGAACTGCCATGGGCTACATCTGTGCAGGGGTTCTAGGTTATCTCCATGCCTGGTACACTTAAAGAAATGATCAACCTCATTAGCCATCAGGGAAATGCAAATCAAAAAGACCCTGAGATTTCACCTTACACCAATCAGAATGGCTAAGATAAACAACTCAAGTGACAACACATGCTGGAGAGGTTGTGGAGAAAGGAGAACCCTCCTCCAATGTTGGTGGGAATGTAAACATGTACAACCACTCTGGAAATCAATCTGGCGCTTTCTCAGACAACTAGGAATAGCGCTTCCTCAAGAACCAGCCATGTCACTCCTAGGCATATACCCCAAAGAGGCTCAAGTACACAAAAAGGACATTTGCTCAACCATGTTTGTAGCAGCTTTATTTGTAATAGCCAGGATCTGGAAACAACCCAGATGCCCCTCAACTGAAGAATGGATACAGAAATTTGTGAGGGTGCTTTAACCAAGCAACAGAAAGGAAATTAGAACAACTTTACAACTACTTGTTCTGGGCTTCCCAACCTGAACACTTCCACAATCTATAGAAGGACAGAGCTGGATTCTAATGGTAAGAGGATTAAATATTTTATGAGGAAAAAAAAAAAAAACCTGGTAAGCTGAACATAGTTATGGCTGCTAAGGATGGAAAGAAAATACTAAAGCTGAGCCTCTAAAACAGCCATTACCTCATGTTGTAATCTACATTACACAAGCAAACAAAATCCCTACTTGTTGAAGCCACTCTGTTCTTGCAGCTATGTGCACTCTTATTTCACACACTGATCCTCAAGCAACGCAAATAGTATCCACTCAAATAGACCTAACTCTGCCATCAGGTTACATGCAGCACCAGGCATATCAGTGAGGCTCCCAAGGTTCAAACACATCTGAGAAGCAGAGGCCAGCTGTGGGTAAACACCACCATTTTCCGATAATTATACTCCAAGATTCTAGTCTATCATGCTCTTTATTTGCTGACTTTCAACAAAATAGCAGCTTAAACTCAAAAGGCTGATAAGGACAAAAGGGAGTCCTTTTATTCTGAGTGTCCTGGCTTGACTTGGTCCTCTGGGCAAGGAATTCTTTGACACAGTCCATTTACAGAAGAAAAGCACATCACTCAAGAGAGTTGACTTTTGTGGAGAGGTTATCCATTTGTTCTCTTCAATGCTACCATATTTTTCTAATTTAAAAAAAAAAAACAACCCTGAGTCACCTGATACTTTTGCTTTCAGTTCTTGATGGAACTTGTGTAAGAAAAGAATATAAAGGAAGTGGGGCTTCCTTGCAGTGGAATTCTCTGTACAAAGCAAACAATGAAATAACATGGTATCTTTTAGTAGACAGGAAGAATGACACAAGGGTAGTCTGGTCTCTTCACATTTGAACATGCTAACCCTTCCCAACAGCCCCATATGTAGAGAACGGGCAGACTACAGGCTTGCTTCTTTTTTATTGTTTGACAATTTTATGTATTTATATAATGAGTTTCAGTCATGTTCATCCCCATTGCCTTCCTTCATTCCCCTTCAGTAGATCACTGAAATTACTAAGAGGTATCTGCCTGAGTGTGGGGGAAGTGGCATTTGGTGGAACAAGGGTGACTTATCTATGGATATACCCTTGACGAAAATAACACCCACATCCTACTTTGCTTCTTTGTTCCTTTGATACAATGCTGACCGAAAGCAACTTGGGGGAAGAAAGAGATTGCTTGGCTACACTTCATCATGGAGGGAAGCAAAGACAGGAGCCTGGAGAGAGCTATGGAAGCAGAAGCCAGAGAAAAAGGCTGCTTGTGCCTTTTTATTTTTTATAAAACCTGGGCCATGTATTCAGGACTGGCACTGTCCCCAGGGAGCTAGGCACTCTCATCCCAAGTAAAGGTAAGCAAATGTCCCACAGTCATGCCCACGGGACAATATAGCGGGGGACAATATAGTGGAGTTGGTTCCTCAGCTGTGTTTCGCTCTCCCCCATTTTGAATAACTATGATATCACTCTTTTACCAATTACTGTTAACTGCTGATAATTGCACTGGCCAGAATAAGGATTCATGGACCCCTTCTCCCTCCATGATAAATGCTGTGCAGGTTTTGTGCAGATAACCATAGCTGCAGTAAGTTCATGAGTAACACAGCTGTATCATGTCCAGAAAATGTCTTTTTGCTGCACATCCTCCCAAGCTCAGCTCTTACATTCTTTTCATCCCTGCTTCTGAACTGTCCCCAAGCCTTGCGTAAGGTAATAATGACTTATTTATGGCACTTTGGCCACTTAGGGATTTCAGCAATAACTGCTGAAATAGCTGTTTACATTGACTTTTTCTAGCATCTAGATATTGAACCTGTTTCTCTGGAATTTAAAGACAAAGGTACAGCCATTAGGAAGAGAAGAAGTATGTGTATGATAAATGCATAAATTGTGCAGGCTTTGTGTGATTTATTGTTGAGTGTGAGAGGGAATATAAAAACTATTCCATTAATTTCATTTCCATTTTAGTGGTTATGCAGGCTTAGCTGCCTTGAAAATTATCTTCTCATTCTCTCAGGAGAGAGATCTGCAGAGGTACTGAATGGCCGGATGTAGTCTGGCGTACACAATGGACTCATCTTTAGGAAGCTCATGCTTGCCTTTCCCAGCTCCAATCTCCTGTAATGATTTTTTTGCTTCAGTGAAAAAAATAAAAGTATTTGGAGTCTTATCCAATTCCACACACTTTGAATCTAGTAAGAGTATCATTGTACCTTCCCACTAATTATGCTTTGGTTATCACTCCATTCATTCTTATTTAAGAGTATCTGTTCCTCAAAGGGGCCCATTCACGTCTGTGCTTAGAAACTCTGGTATCCTTATTAGGTTTTCATACCAGAAAAACACAATCCAATGCCTTTATTGCCTTTTCTAACTCCTATTTATGAACTGAAGATCTAGGAGGAATCATGTTAAATTCATGGCAGTTCACCTATTTCAAAATGTGTCTTCCAGACAAAACCCTCTGATCACACCACAGATTCAAGAGCTGTTTTGTTTTGTTTTGTTTTTTGTTTTATTTATTTATTTTTTTTTCTTTTTATAACGCAAAGGTTGTGTTCTGTGCTGAGCAAACAGGTACTGACACAGCTTAACTTTATTAGATTCTTATCTTGAGCCCAGCATAGTTCTGTGATTTCAAAAGAATATGATCTCACATGAGCATGTGTATGGTATTCTGTGGATTTTGTATATCTGTTATTCTGATAACAACAACAAGGAATTTAAGTTAATTGCTGTCATCAGATATGGTAAATACTGGAGCCTGGATTTAAACCCAGGCTTTTAACTGACATATTAGACCATTTAGGGTGCCTATTTTCAAATGGAGCTGTGTCTTAAAACTAATCATTATGAAACCTGTGTTTTCTGTGGCTGTTTTGAAGAAGAGATGAAATCAGTAGGAGTGAATAGTTTTTGGAGGTTAACTCGACTGTGTTTTCCTTCTTGTTCATTTTTTTTTAAACAATTACTTTGGGATGGATCTATCCTCTTTTCATAATTACTGTCATGAGGACCTTAAGAAGCGTCCTTGATTTGTTTGAGGTCATGATTGTCCTGCTCCCATCTCTAATAGTGAAAGGTATTCAAAACAGAGTCATTCTTACCTAGAGATTCTCTTATGGACAATCACAGGTCCGGGGATAAGACCAATATTTGTGTTTATTAAAACACTATCCAGTGACATGTAGCCCATGGACAGGAAAGTAGACTACCTCTCTTCTTCTAGATCCACGGTTCTCAACCTTCCTCATGCTACAACCCTCGAATACAGTTCCTATGTTGTGGTGACCGCAACCATAAAATCATTTTCATTACTACTTCATAACTATAATTTTTGCTACTGTTATGACTTATAATGTAAATATCTGTATTTTTCCAGTGGTCTTAGACAACCCCTGGGAAAGGGTCATTCAACCACCAAGGAGGTTGATAACCATTGTTCTAGAACAAAGCAACATAATAGCTTTGTCACTGTTGGTGCCAGTTCCAGGATCAAAAGCAGACAGAAGTAAACTAAGAGAAGGCAGCAAGCAAGGCATCAGGAAAGAATCATCTGAATTACTAAAAATGGAAGCTTGATCACATGTGTCCTTATGGTAGACAAACATCCTTCCTACATCTCCTTTAAGTCATAAGTTGTTGTTTTTTTAATAGTCAAATGCATCATAAACAATACATGGTGCCACTCACTGACATCAGGGGATAAAAGTATTGGCTACATTTATGAACCTCATCTGGCACTTGATATAGCACTGGTAGTTTCTGGAATTATAGTCATTTCTGGGGTAATCTCATGATAATACTGGTAAATTAGCCAACACAATACCTGATTTTAGGAGAATATTTAAATATTCCCAGTTCACAAAAATATATAACTGGCACCCCACCTTCCTTAATTCCCAGCCTCATCCTTGCCCCGTTCTGCCACACTGGCCTTCACTAGGCTTTCCAACCTAACATGTTCCTCTCTGCCTCATACCCTTTGCTGCTTTTGCATGTCAGCATGCTGAGTTTAGTTCATTCAGTAGTTACTTTTCTCATTACTGTGACAAAATACCAGACATAAGCAACTTATAAAAGGAAAGGTTTATCTGGGCTCAGTCCTCCATAGTGGAGAAACCATTACTTCCATTTAATTCAGTGCTGTTCACATGTAGAGTGAATGTGATGTAGAAACGACCCCACAGACTAGATAAGAGCTATCTCTCATGTGAATCTACAGCCTGCCAGGCGAATCCAAGTTAACCACCACAATTTAGTTCATACTTCTTCTGAGAAAGCTTCTCAAGTACATCATACTGGGGTATTCTAGTCTTATCCTGTGGAAATCCTGTAAACAGAGGATATTGCTTGCTAGCTTATCTCTGGACTAAGACTGGGTGGACATGCTGGGAAGTTAATGATGTCAGTGTCAAGTTCAGTGACAGGGTGGTACTGAAGGATAAAATACCCAGCTCCTTCCTGGTTATTCTGATGGAGTTCTTAACAGGAATCCAAAGTAGAAGTAGTACAATGGGTGCTAGGACGGAACCCCAATTGTCCACAGTAGTAATTTATTCTAGAAATGATCGTTATTCCTCTCTTTGCCTTCTCACTTCCCTTTGCTCCATTGTTTGGATCACTCCTCTCCCATTAAAATACATACACTTCAATGCCTGTGTCTTGGTTTGGTCTCAGTTGCTGGGATAAAACTCTGACCAAATCCAACTTTGTGAAGAAAAGTTTATTTGGCTTACAAGTCTGGATCATCATTCAGCGTGCAGGGGAGTCAAAGCGGAAGCAGAAGCATGAATCCAGAGGATGAAAGTGAAGCAGAGCCTTTGGAGGAATGCTGCTTACTGTCTTGTTCCTCAGCTTGAGTTCTCCTACAGCCCAGGACCAGATGTTCAGGTGTAGCTCTACCCACAGTGGGCTGTGCCCTCCTGTGTCAATCATTAATCAAGAAAATACCCTACAAATATGCCTACAGCACAGTCTAAAAGAGGAATTTCCCAACTAAAGTTCCCTCCTTCCAGCTTGTGTCAGGTTAACATAAAAAAAGAAAGTTTGAATCTAAATTAAACCTAGCCTAGCAAACCGTTCTCTCTTCTCTGTGTAGTTTTCAGATCTTCACAAGTAAAATACAACCACTGATCTTTTTCCTAAAGCCATTAATATATTGTAGCTATATTTTCATTATTTTCCTAAGACACCGACTCTTATCGCCTGTAAGAATCATATTCCCTTTGTTATTAATATACAAGTCTGCAAAGGATCTCACAGTTTTCTAGTAGCTTCTAAATGACTCTCTGCACTGTTTTGTCTACTTTCCAATAATGCATTACTTTCTCCTTACATATCAAGCAGAAAGATCTAGCTCTGGTGTTATACAAATTTAACATTCCAATTCTGCCTCCAACTAGCTGTATAATTTCATACTGTATATCTCTGGGTATACTGGTATGCTGCCTTATGAGTATAATAAAAAAAAAGGCGATAAAATCTACCTTTTAGTGATTTTGTTAGTGAGGGTTAAATTAAGCAATATATGTAAAAAACTTAGCAAAATATTTAACATAGGTTGATAACTGTTACATCTGACCACTTTTATTGCCAGTGCACTGATGTACTGGTGACGTTAAATCGTATTTGTTCACCAGTGTTAATACACACCCAGCAAAGTGTGTGTGTGTGTGTGTGTGTGTGTGTGTGTATGTGTAACAAATTGATATTTGTTTATTAACTAATAGAGTGGTGAAATAACAAGACGTTTTTGTAATCAGCAACAAGACTTGATTTGACCAATGAGCATTCACAGCATTCCCTAGTGATGCTGTGAGGCCACTCAGCCCTCAAGACTACTCACAGACATAAATCTAAATCACAAGTAATGTTCCTTCTGCTTGGAGGGCAATGCATAGTTTGTCATTTCCCTGAGATGTTCAAAGGCACAACAGCCAGATATCTTTCTTCCCCTTTAATCTGTTCAGGACTTGTTTTAAGGATGCACTTAGTGCTTGCACATGAAGTCTGGGAGCAAGGCAGATGCAGTGTGTATCTTTTGCCTGGCCATCCTCTGTATCACACCAGAATGAACCTTAGAAACAAAACCTGACTAAAATTCCTTCAAGGAGCTGCATGCATTCTCCTCCAGAGTATGATCCTTCCAATTCAAATCAGAGTTTATGGAGATGTCTCCAGCCACATTATTCCAGAGGAGTAAACTCTTCCTAAACTTAATTTTCTGTGACTCTTCTGCAGATTTCTACCTATTTACCTGCTACCGCCTATGCTGAATACTTTTCAGGGAATGTCCTTACCCACCCTTCATGTGTACCTGGTAAATATCCATCCCCCTTCCACGAATCTGCCTAGTTGTTATTGCAATAGATGTTCTACATTGTTAAAAAGACCCATTCTTCACATTTTTCTGTTTCTCCGCCTGCGGTGCTCGATGATATATGTGACACATGTATTAACTTTATTCAGGTGATGTGTGCCAGAAAATAATAATAATTCTTATTTCTAGCCAAATAAAAACATTGTGGGTGTCTAACCAATTGCCAGCATTTCCCAGTGTTCCAATGGGATTCTTTTCAAGACTATATGATGCCTGTTTTTTATGGTCACCCTAAGTACCTTTTCCATTCCTGACAACTTCCTCCTCCACTCAGGACTTAGTGCCATCAAATGACCCCTCACTTTCTGTGGTTGGGAACAGCAAGACCTCAGGTGTTCAAGGCTGGCAATGGCTAAGTCACATACTTGGCAAGACAGTTTCCCTTTCATTCATAAATCAAACGATTAAGCATTTCTGTTGAAATAAAATAATATATAAACATCATAGGTTCGTTTTAAGAATAAGTGAAATATACAGTCTTTAGCACATCAATTGAAACAAACCTCTTTAAAATGATGGTTATCATTGCTTATTTTATTATCAGCCATGTTAGAAGTAGTGAAAGTATTGATGACCTTCCAAATTTCAAAGTGTAATTATGAAGAAGGTATTTTCCCCTCTATGAGGCATTGGGGAGAGGGGAGTAATGGAAAGAACATGAAGGTTATTATGATTGTGCTGGACCACACAGCACAAATTCATCTTCCTCATGCATCTAACAAACTTGGTATGTTTAAGAGAAATAGCCTGTCTTGACCTCAGTTGCATCTCCATCATTTGGATATGAATATGAGGTTCAGGTTAGGTGCCTCGAGAATGCCAGTCTGAGTTTAGAGGAATGCTTAGAAAATTGGATACCTTTTCTTCGCATTGATATGAAGCTAAGAGAAGCTAAGACCAATTGGGAAGCAAGCAAGAAGGGATTTCCTAAATGAGAGTGCCTTTAAGGTGATTCCATACAGTGCACAACCCAGCTGAAGGAGAAGAGTAGGTAACTCTTGTGGAACAAACACCAGAGCAAAATGACTTTGTATTCTATACAACCAGACAGATGTCAGGGGAAATTTCTGACTCTAAATTTTTTTCTATAATATATTAATTCATCTCTGTATATTTGTCTTTTCCTCTTTCTTAAAGAAGACAACTTTAAATGTACACATAGGACTCCATGAAGCAAACAAAGCCATCAAAATTTATCTTGTCTACAGTTGGAAACATAATGAAATAACAGCTAAGCAACTCCTCTATGAAACACCTTTATGAGCAAATGTAAACTAACATTTATTATAGGACTAGAAGAAGCAGGAAGCTTTTAAATCAACTCTGGCACACATGAACACACACATACACATACATACCTCTGATTCATCCTCTAACAGAACTCTATGATATATTATGGAAAAGGATGGAGAGCAGTGGGGAGGCTCCCTAAGAAACAGATATAAAGAACTGGAAAACATCAGATATTTCTATGAATGTGGCTTCGTTATTTCTCACCTATAAACAGAGGGTACTGCTGGGTAAACAGTTGGTGGTGCAGCTATGACAGAATTCATTTACAGCAAGTGTGTGTGTGCGTGCGTGCGTGTGTGTGTGTGTGTGTGTGTGTGTGTGTGTATCTGTTGGCTAGGTTGTTAGGGCTGTGCAGGAGGAACAGCAAAACAACTTTTGAACCCATGGAATGTGTCCCACCAATTAGCATAACCACAATGGGTGGGCCTCGGAGTGGCAGAACCCCAAGGACTATGTGCCTTGAGGGCTTTGTGCTATGATATAGCATAGCTCTGCATGTTGACCTTGTGTTTACCACATCCCTCATAAACTATGAGTTGTATGAAAACACTAAGATGTCCAGCCTCTCACTGGGCAGTATCACTGGTACTCACAAAATAATGCTTGATCTCTTTCAGACATTGCTGCTGGAGTAGATTAAAGATTCAACCACCACCCTTGAAAAGAACCTACAGATGTAGATTTCAAACAATGAAGACTACTCTTCATTTGGAAAAATGCATTGTTTAGCAAGGTTAGGTAATGATGTTTTTGCTAGTAGCTGTGATGTAGAAAAATCTTAGAGAACAGTTTGAAGTTCAATAAAGTACACTCTTAATCATAAAGCCAGAGACCTTTTGAGGTCAATGAGCAAGAACAACAGCCCAGAAAAGCATTGGATGACTTGACTCTCTCAGGCTGGGCTGGTGACTGAGATGACAGTTAATTTTCTCATACTGATTTTTGCCCTCAGCTTCATGATATGATTTAACAAAAAATTACTAGTGAAGCCGGGCATGGAGGTGTATGCCTTTAGTCTCAGCCCTCAGGGAGGCAGAGGCAGGCATATTTCTGTATGTTTCAAGCCTGCCTCTTCTACACAGGGAGTCCAGGACAACCAGAGCTACACAAGAAAACCCTGTCTCAAACAAAATAATTATTAATGAGTGGATGTACACATTAAGAACTTAAAGTAGAAATGTATGGTTGTTTTTCATGGAAATGTTTAGGTTTGTGATTCTTTTAATATTTTTATAGGATTACCTTTTAAGATAATGATTCTTTCTTTGTAATCACAAATTGCAGCCTGCCAGTAAAGAAAAAGCTGGCTGAGAAATTACCTTGCTCATTCACACTTTGTTAATCTCTATGTGGGTTCTTGGGAATAATTTGGTTTTCATGTTTGTTTCTCACCCATAATACGTAAACCATTTGATCATGTGAGGGTGTTGGAGAACATGTTTTTCTTATGTATACTCGTTGTAATCATTCACTAATGTGTAACCACATTGTGATTTTTGTACTGCTTGAAAGATCTTGCTGGGGTATATAAACTGTGGAAGAAAAAATAAAGTACAAGAAGCTAAATAAAGACAGAGAAGCTTGAAGAAGAAGCTTGTTGAAACCTACCTGCTTGAGTCTATATTATTTCATCATTGAGCGTAAGTGTATGTGTGAGAGAGAGAGCGAGAAAGAGGGAAAAAGAGAGTGGTCTTTTTCTTCCCTTCTTTCCTTTTTGGATGCTTACCACTACTAGTGGAAACTCCTTGCTAAGAGCTGTCAGCTCTAGCCCCCACTTGCCACCATCAGTGCCCCCTCACCAGCTAGGAAGCCACCATCCCTAGCCCACTGCCAGAAACAATTAAATCTGGCTCTTTGTTTACCACTATCAGTGGTATCCCTGTTGGCAACAATCAGTTTAGGCCTGGAGTGTTATGACTTTTACCCTTAAGGAAAGTTTGCTGGGTGGTCAGCTAGTATCTGATCTATGCCCCACATCAGTTTTTTTTTCCCCCTGGAATATCAAAGATGGTCTTTGATATCAGGTGTCTCCCTCAATGACTTCTCCACCCTACATTCTGAGTCAGGGTCCCTCACTTATGCTAGAGCTCATCAACCCTTCTAGACTGAATGGTCTACAAACCCCAGGGATATGCCCTCTCCCCTGCACTGGAACAATAGGCATGTACTGTCACACTCAATCTATGATGGATACTACTATCTAAACTCTATTCCCTGTGCTTGCATAGTTATTACTCTGCAGACTGAGCCATCTCTCCAGCCTTGATGAGCATAGGTATTGTACCATCTTTAGTATTCCTTTGTCTTTAGCATTCCTTTGCTTTGAAAGAGATTGTCCCTCGTAGGATTGAATAGTTGAATGCTTTGTCCCCAGTTGGCAGTACAGCCTTATTAAAGGAAGTGTGTCACTGGGGACCAGCATTTGTAATTCATAGCAGGACCAAAATTTAGTTATTTTCCTCTGAATTGTGTTTGGCATTGAAACTATGACTTCCCAGCTTTCTGTTCCTAATGTCATGCCTGCTGCATGTTGCCATGCCTCCCCACCATGATGGACTCTCTGACTCTGAAACTGTAAGTCCAAATAAACTCCCCTTCTTCCACAAGTTGCATTAGCCATGCTGTTTTATCACAGAAACAGCAAAGTAAGTAACTAATAGACAAGGCTCCCCACCCAACAGGAAAAATGGCAGAATTGGACCACAAATTCCAGACTCTTCCAACTGCTTACAAATAAGCATATAAATACAACTAATTCTTTAAGTATCCATGCCATATGATTCTTCCAAACATATTGTCTTTTTAAATCTTCCCAGCAGTTCTTTGAAATAAAAATTGTCTCCCTATTCATGTGTAAAGGGAGAAAATTAATGGTTGGTCCAATATGATTGTGTCTGTTAAGATTCTCTGTGTTGCCAAAGATCATATTGCTAAAACCAAGAATATCGGGGCTGCCATCAACAGGTAAAATGTGGGATACACAAGACCAATCTATGACACAGTTTCTTGTTCACTTGCTTCCTTCTGCCTTTCTGGATGTTGACTTCATCCTGGTGTTCCCAGTAGTCTGATGGGCTGCTCTGGGCTTTCTCGAGTTGCTAACGGGTGGAAGAATTCTGTTTCCCACAAACCTTGGCAGTGCTTCTTTGCACCTGCTTGGCTCCAGTTGCTTGTAGAGCATGTCTCTGAAAGAGCCATGTGGCTAGGCAGCAGAGAGTGGGGAGATATGCCAATTGGCTCAGGCTAAATAATCACCATCCCTGGAGGTGGTGGATTGAGAGGTATCCTTCCTATAGCAAATGCATAAGGACAGAATAGAGTGAAGTAGCTAGTCAGGGATCACTGATCAGTCACCAAGAAGAAAAAATAGATTCTAGGAAAGCAGACATTGAAAATGACCCTCATATTAGATCCATGTGGCCTCATTCATGAGAACTTCCCTTTCAGTTCACAATGATTGCTTTATAAAGAACAAAAGAAATCATGACACAACGTAATTGTCTGAGCCAAGTAAGTGGCTTATGTTTGAGAGCTCTGGGATTCAGAGGAAGCAGTTTTCAACCAGAGACTTCAGTCTGTTGAAGAGTTCCACAGAAGTCCTAAACTCTGGAGAGGAAGGAAGACACCTTAGGTGGACACTGGGGTGATGGACTCAGAAAAGTTTCTGAGATAACGCTCCATATAAACTTATCAGGAGATAGTACATTGAAGAAGTCAAAGCTCTGGTTGTTAGAGCAGCAGCATGGTAACTGTAAAAATGACAAACACGGAGAGCTCTGAAGAAGTATTTCTCAGAAATAATTAATTCACACACACACAAACACATAAACACACACATACACACAAACACACACACCAAATACTAAACTATAAATGCAACATGAGCATATGATAAATTCTTAATTTTCTCAAGGTGGTTCTGAATTTTTTAAAATAAAGTATAAAACCCAATTTTTATTTCTGACTTTAGAATTATTTTTATCTTTTAATTGTGTATGTGTGTGTCTACATGTAGACATGTGAATGTGAATGCAGATGCCTTTGGAGGGCAGAGGCATTGGCTTCTCTTGGGTGGCGTTGCAGGCAGTTCACTTCTTGGCCTTAGTTTTTTTTTTTCCTGTCTCCTTCATTTCTTCCTAGACTTCATATTCTGTATTGCATTCCTACAGACTCCATGGATCCTAGGCCTGCTGGTGATCTGGGTTTGGTCTGCACTGATTAGCTTGAATCTTACTAGGCATTTGAATCCTTTAATGAGTAAGGTGTTAAGTGGAATGATCCTACCCCAGGGTACCAAATGGATATTCTGATATAAACTCATAATTTACCCAATTTAAGTAGAAAATTAACAATGCAAAGTTATGATTCATGTTAATGCCTTGTATCTATTCACATTTCTGGCCAATATGTCCCCTATAGACATCACTAAACCACCCATAAAAGAGCATGTTTTTTTTTTTTCTATTTCACTCTATTATGAATAAATTCTACTCTATTATAATATCCTTGTGGGACATTTTTGAATCCCTAAAATTGGTTAATGATTCTGAAAGACTCTGGCCAAATGAAGTACAATATAGCCACACATCAACAAAAGAAAAGAGTATATTCTGATAAATGCCTTGTCAGGTGACAAATCACAGACAGTACTTATACAAACCATGATGGCTACACCATCACCAGCACAATCACACAAGATAGTGTCTTTGTACACAACTATTGTGTATCAAAATATGGTCATGTTGTACCTTGCTGTGCTTCCTTCTTTTTATCCAAGTTGATGAATTCAATCATTATAATGTTGTGAATACCTGTTTGCAATCTGTGGTGGTCATTTCCTTTCATAATTCTCCCCCTGCCCCCTGAAATAGCACTATTCTCCTAGATATTAAGACAGAGTGGGGAAAGTCCTTGAAAACCCTGTTTCCATCATTTCTGGTCCCCTGGTTTTGATAGCCTGGTGGTTATACAATCTTTCTAATATGATGAGATGAATAATACATCAAGCTCTCTGGCCGCCAGAAGAGAGCATCATAGACAGATGGGACGGGTAATGAGTCAGGCAGTTGAGACAGATCCTTCTCTGTGCTGGCTGGTGGGGATAATGGACTTTATCAGCATTACATGAGTTGTGCAAAGAAAACTGTGATCAAGAACCAGGGATCTGAGGTCCTCTGTGTGAGGTTCCTGACTTGTTCCCTCTTTTCTCCTTCTTCTGAAAAGCTCTGCCCTGCAGACTATCAATGTAGATGCTGAGATTTATGGGCAACCTTTGCGCAGAGTGCAGAGCATCTTAGGAAAGAAGTTGGAAACAGTAAGATCTGGAGAGGACAGGAACTCCACAAGGAGTGGTTAACAGTGAAGAATATAAATAAAAGGAAAGAAGTGGGAAACAGTAAGATCTGGAGAACACAGGAACTCCACAAGGAGAGCAACAGAACCAAAAAATCTGAGCACAGGGGTCTTTCCTGAAACTGATACTCCAACCAAGGACTATGCATGGAGATAACCTAAGACCCCTGCACAGATGTAGCCCATGGCAGTTCAGTATCCAAGTGAGTTCCATTGTAATAGGAACAGGGACTGTCTTTGACATGAACTGATTGGCCTGCTCTTTAATTACCTCCGCCTGAGGGGGAAGCAGCATTACCAGGCCACAGAAGAAGACAATGCAGTGACTCCTGATGAGACCTAATTGACTAGGATCAGAAGGAAGGAAAAGAAGACCTCCCCTATCAGTGGACTTGGGGAGGGGCATGCATGCAGAGGGTGGAGGAAGAGAGGGATTGGGACAGGAGGAGGGAGAGAACCACAGGGGGGGATACAAAGTGAATTAAGTGTAATTAATAAAGGGAAAAAAAAGAACCAGGTATCTGATAGAGCATCCTTAAGTCTAGTGGACTTCTTCTAAAGCACTGGGGCCCGCTGAGATAAACCTATTGGAAGTACTTCTAGAAGGAAAGCCAAAGCCCTGCAGAATCACCCACCTTTCTCTCTTATTTTTTTGAATCATCACTTGAATTAATGTACATAGGCACTTTAATTAGTTAGTAATTTACTGAAGTAAGTATAACAGTTGTTGTTACAGTGATAGACACAAGGGACAGTTTGGAGACAAGAAGAACCACTGTGAATAAGGCAAGTGTCCTGGCCACAGCTACATAGGAACAGAAACTCCGGCTGCTCAAACCAAAGAAGGAGACAGCAAAAAAGAAAAGCAGGGATAATGGAAGATGAGAAGTTAAGAGGCATAAAGGAATGCAGCAGGAGGGAATTATGGGAAGGGAGAGTGGGGATAAAGAGAGAATAAAGATGGGGAATTTAACAAAAGTAGGAGAAAAATAGAAAGGGTAGGGGTGAAAAATAGAGAAAAGAAATTAGGCAGGGAAATAGAAAGGACAGCATACTTCTTCCTGGTTTGTTTTATGCAGTGACCTTCACAGCGAAATGTGGGATCATAATCAATTAATTCTGTAACTTACCTAGAAAACAAACCTTAATAAAAAGCAGTAACACAAATGGTTTCGTATCTAAGACACTTAATGAGCACAAGGTTATGCACAGCCCTTCTTTTGTAAGTCAACTTGTTTGTGATTATATTTCCCAGGTGACTCCCCTGAGTAATGTTGGGTTGGGATATCCAACCCCACTTGCTATTTCATACTGGCTCTCAGCTTCCTGACTCTTCACTAAAGGCAAGACACCTCTCCTGAGAAGCCCACCGAGGTCACATGATTCACTGACATTAGGTAAGTGGATGCTGGCCTGAGGAGGAGTCAGCTCTGTAGAGAGATTCCTATCCCTCTTCTGTGGCTTGAATTGTGACCAGGCACAATGGAATGCTATCTTGTTTCAGTAAAGTTTTCATGTTTTCTTTCCTTTTTGTGTTCACTTTCTCCATACCAGGATCCTTTGTCAAACCACTTGCACAGGTTCATCCCAACAAGATTGCCTCACTACAGCCTGCAAGATGCCTCTGTAGGCAAAAGTGCTTGCTGGCAAGCCTCCCTACCTATGTTTGATCCCTAGAACCACAGAGTGGAAGGAGAGAATTGATTCCCACAATCGGTCCTCTGACCTCCACAAGCATGTCATGACAGATAAATACAATCAATTAGCCAATAAATATAATTACAATGACTGTCTACTTAGGAGCAAGAGATTTTTAAACTATTCAAACTGTCATGCTAATAATATCTACCTGCTAAACAATTTGTAGGTCTGTAAAATATTATTTTATGAATTATTGCTGCTTTGACGTTATTTGAATTAAAAAAAAAAACTTGGGTTGGGAGTCTCTGCACAGATCCACATTAAAAGCACCTTAAAGACACAACAGCTCATATGCAGATACATGATAAAATCAAACAATGCTTTTGTTCTATATATCCTCCAGATTCAAGACCAGTGTCTCTTTAAGGACTTAAGGATATGTTATTTACAAGTCACTCTAGGTGGCTTCATTGGAGAGGATCATGTGTATGTGTGTGCGTGTGTGTGTGTGTGTGTGTGTGTGTGTGTGTGTGTGCGTGTATGCGCCTGTGCGTATGTGCATGAAGCAGTGAATTCTGGAGAATATGTTGACAAAGTCTTCTATTCTAGTTACCATTTAGTCAGTTTACAAAACACTATATATGTGTTACAAAGAAATTAATGTTTAACCCCTGGGTTGGGTAGAAGAATAAAGAACCACAGATCACTTAATATAATCCTTGTGGCAATCGCTAAACACGCTTTTTTGTGTATTGTGCATTTACTGGCTGGATTTTACTTCTGCTTCAATAAGAAGCTGTCAAGTACTCTGCAAATTTCACAAATTTACTTTACTGACTGTACTTTGCCATAAATTAATTACCATGAGTGCATAATATTTATTTCTGCCCAAGGCAGTCAGCACTGGTGTGTCTTATTAGCATTCATTGATGAGTATAAACATACAGAGTGTAGTTAGCATGGAAACATTTGTTTATGGCTTTCCCATCTCTAGTGGCAACACTTGAAAATAATTTTTCTATTTTATTTCATTTTTTTTGTGTGCCGTCTGCATGCATATGTTTATCGCAGCAGTTCCCATCTTTAAATTGAATGTGCGAGAGAGATGTAACTCATGAGAAATTCACACTGTGACATCCGTTAAATGCCCCAAAGCCAGAATTCTACAGATATCAGAGAAACTCAAAGCCACTTCTCTGGCCACTTTGATAAGCAAACACCTGCTTTGTGATGTGTTTAAGGTTTGTAGTCATTCATCCGTATTTTTTCTTATCAATCGCCAGTACAGAGTGATGTACTCAGGCTTGTTTAGGAGATGAAAATGCTCGAATGTGAAGAATGTGTGGAACACACCCGATCTCTGCTTCTCTCAACAGCGGCTTTGGCTATTGGCACAATGGTGAACTCACATAATGCTGGCCTGAACTTACCTTCTGTGCAGAGCAGGGGGACTGCATGAAATGTGACTGGCACCGTTAACATTCCGTAATAATATGTGACTCTGACAATGGGATGGATGAAGAAACTCAACATTGAGGTCCACTGTAATTTTATTGTAATCTCTCAGTGAAAACACACCCATGAAAAATAGCTTGAACATGCCATGTACATCAGAGTCCTCCTGTACAAATTGCTTACTTAAGACAGACTATTTTTGTGAGTATTGATGTGAGCAGCATAGGAGGCATGATGTGGCATATTCTCAGACAAGCATAGTACTGGGCACACATCTGGGCTAACTCATCCCCAGTTACTTTGCCAATTCACTTGTTCTTCCTTACATCTTCCTGAATTTTCCTTAAGGAAAAGTAATGACACACTCTTTCTTCACTTTACCTTGCATTGTGTACACATAGTGTTATGCAGTTTCCTTCATAACATAGCACTTACTAACTCAATAAAAGTCCCACAGACATGGATACAATCGACAAAGAACTCCCATGAGAAATCTGGGCTAAGCCATATCAGCTATCAATGTGATACAATTCAACTCCTAGTCCTAGTGAGAGGAATAAAGTAATTCAGTGAAGATACAATAACATACTCAATTTTATATACAAATACTACTGTCCCCAAACTGGATAAAACACTGATTTGGAGGCCCAAATTCTAGAGTATCTTATTTATTATATCTGGGATATAGAATTCTTATTTTTGTCAGGTTCTCCGAAGGTGGTAACACTGAGATCGAGAACACCCACATTGAGGACCACTGAGGCATATGACCTTAGTTGTACTAAGAGGAGCCCGGAATATTTGAATAGTGGTGTGAGATTGTTGATGTCTCATTTTTACAGCAGTTTGACACTCAGCATGCATTCTTCCTGGCTCTCAAAATTCCCCAGCCCACTTGGCCTGGCTGCCTACTGATGGGCTCTGCAAGTGAGGTGGGAACCACCGACATTCAGAGAATCTGAATGCTCTGAGCACAGTAGTAACTTCTCATTACAGAGAGGAAAACAGATGAGTCCATCTCCTCTGAGGCTCATCACTCCTATTTCAGGAGTTCAGACAAGCAGTTAATCTGCTGGAAATCTAGAAAATGAACCGGCTGCTACCGTGCCAGAGGGGACCTTCCATTAGAAAGAGGATGCTCGTGTATTTTCATTAAAGGCATCCAGGTTGTTCATTCAAGTATTTATATTTTAATGCTGTGTTTATTGAACCCACTGGCTTTTCCCTTTGAGGCGGGAAAAGCCACAATAAAATCATCACAGGACTCTCTGTTACTTTTCATTACGTGAAATCCTTTATGCATCATTGTTGAAAACCTTAGCATAATCTAATGAGAAGTTTTCTATTTGTTTTGTAGGTAAAGTGAATTTCACAGAAATAGCAGAATTGTATGAATTTCAAGAAATAAGAGTAAGGTGAGGGCTGAAATTGCATTTTAATTCAGATCTTTTAACCTCTCATGCTGTGGTACTCCATGACCAGCTAGAAACTCTAAAATGATCCATGACTCCGTAAGATAATAAAGAAAACCTATGGTTTAGAATGTCATTTCTCTACACAACCAACGCACGGAATGTATTCTCGTGAAACAGGTAAGCATGGGAATAGCTTAGCAACCTAGGACTCCGCCTGACTTGGGCTATCCCTAAACTTCTCTTATAAGGAAACACTCGGCATCGAAGGATTTTCACCTTAACAACAGACCCATCTTCTAACAAAGCACTTAGCAACCTAGGACCTCCTCTCTCATCAAGCTGCCTGTACACACCTCTCCAAACAATAGAATAGACTTCTTCTCTTGACTACCATTGAAAACTCCCTTTTCATGGAAAATTTCTATTCAAGTTTATTCCAGATATATATTTGTCTACAAATGTAAGGGGCTTATTTTGTCTCAACTAGCTTGGGGTGCATATGCAATCAAGCAAACTGTCCTCTGCAGGAACTTTTAAGGAGCACCTCCTGTTTACCATTTTCTGACTATGCATAATTAGGCATGCATATGATTACAGTGAGATGCATCATATGAAGCAGGGCATCTGAAATGTCTAAAGACTTACATGTTCTGAACCTGTCAATCAAAACAAAACCACCTGTGTTATATCTCTAAACAACAAACACCTTCTTCTCTTGAACGCCATAAAAAGGAACTCCAAACAATAATCAAGACCTTTTAATCCTCTTTCAGGTATAAGGACCAAAGTCACAGTCAGTGTGTCTAAACTGTTGTGGACTTTGCTTTTAATAGCCCCACTGCTTTGAAGTTTGTATGTGGCTCTATGTTTAATATTGGATTAAGAACCTGGAAACACCAGCAGCTCCTCGTAACACCAGGCCACAGTTGTGTGACTTCTCAACGGATGTGAATAAAGTAACAATGAGAGTATTTTCACCCCTTGGTATCTGTGAGAAAGGTGTCCAGGTAATTTCCCAGCTCTGCCCCTGCTAATACCAAAACCTGATGATCTTCTTCTAAACTGTAGCCTAGTGTTTACACAAACCTAGGAACATGCTCCTAGTTTAAAGTTAGCTCTAAATGGTCTTTCAATGCTGACTACAAACCAAATTATATAAGAATAGTCATAATGTGCCATCTATGGAACAGTACTAAGAAAAGAATGTACATGTTAGATACAGATAAAGGACTTTATTTCAAATATGGTCAGTCTGATATTGAGTGAAGTTTTAGATGTGGAACTACAGTTTCAGAGGGCTGAAACACACAAAATTGCCATTTTTAATCTGTCATGTCATGTGAGTCCACCCAAATAAGTGGCAACCATTTCATTGCGCTTTTTAAAAAGGACACATAATATTCTGAAGAAGAACACATTGCTGAGAATGTAAACTCTTGTAATGGATGCCAGTTGTAATTCCCACACTGGTGTGGGGAGATTGCTTTTATTTAAATTGTCTTTCTCGCAATATCATTGAAGGGGTGATACAAGCGAGGATGACCCCGTCTAGGTACTCTTCAAATAGCTGGAAACACAAGAGAAAACTACAAAGACTGAAGTCAAAGATCATAATCTTGGGGATGAGTTGGGTAAGCATAGGGAGTGTCACAAAGAGTGAATGGAAAAAAAGACATTTTGGTAGTCAACCTTGTAACTGAGATAAGGATGGAAAGGATTCAGATGTGTCCTATAGGAAGTCTGTCTAGTTCAAGGGTAACCAGGATCCTCAGGTGAGTATTTGAAATCCAAAAGAGCTACTGCCTAGAAACAAGAGATTCTGGTGGCAACCCAGTCCCACTTACAGGTTTTGTGAACTACAAGGCCTTTTAGTTTTACATGAACGTTTTAGTTTTACATGAATAAAAGGCAAATAATAAGTTTTTTCTCTTAAAAACATTTCAAGTGTAAGTATTGATTGAACTAAATGATAGAAAAATAATGGTAGAAAGCTAACATTTGGCATGGGATCGATTTATTTGTGGCCAACAGGGTTTAGTTTTTTTGTTTTTTGTTTTTTTTTTCGTTGAGTCTTTGTGTAGTTTAGGTATCAGGGTAATGGTGGCTTCATTGAATGAGTTTGATAGTGTTCCTTCTGTTTCTATTTTGTGGAATAGTTTGAGGAGTATTGGAATTTGCTCTTCTTTGAAGGTCTGGTAGAATTCTGAGCTAAAACCATCTGGCCCTGGGCTTTTGTTTGGTTGGGAAACTTTTGATGACTAGTTCTATTTCCTTAGGGGTTATAGGACTGTTTAAACTGTTAACCTGATCTTGATTTAACTTTGATAAGTGAACTATATCAGGAAAAATCATCAATTTCCTTTAGATTTTTCAATTTTGTGAAGTGCAGGCTTCTGAAGTAAGATCTAATTATTCTTTGGATTTCATCAGTATCTGTTGTTGTGTCCCTCTTTTCATTTCTGATTTTGTTAGCTTGGAAACTGTCTCTCTGCCTTTTAGTTAGTTTGGCTAGGAGTTTGTCCATATTGTTGATTTTCTCAAAGAACAAGCTCTTGATTTTGTTTATTCTTATTCTCTTTGTTTGTAAGTTATTAAACTAAGCAATGAGTTTAATAATTTCCTGCCATCTAGTCCTCTTAGGTATGTCTGATTTTTTTGTATATTACCTTTCAGGGCCCACAATAAATATACTCTACATCTGTGCAGGGGTTCTAGGTTATCTCCATGAATGGCCCGTGGTTGGAGTATCAGTCTCAAAAAAGACCTCTGGGCCCAGATTTTTTTTTCTCTCCTTTTAGAACTCCTGTCCCCTCCAAGTCTTTCTATCTTCCCCTTCTTTCATAAGATTCCCTGCACTCTACCCAAAGTTTGGCTATGAGTCTCAGCCTGTGCTTTGATACCCTGGAGGACAGAGTCTTTCAGAGTCCATCTGTGATAGGCTCCTGTTCCCTGTTTTCTCCCTCCTCTGATGTCCATCCTCTTAGCCTTTCTGAATGGGGAATGGGGATTGAGCATCTTAGCCAGAGTCCTCCTTCCTGATTAGCTTCCTTAGGTGTACAGATTTTAGTAGGGTAAATGGTGGGAACTGGAAAAGAACATGTCCTAGAAGCATAAAGACATGCAGGGTATATGCTCACTCATAAGTGGATACTAGACATATAATATAGGATTTTTTTATGAGTATAAAGTGTTCTTTTTATCTCTTTTTGATTAATTTTGGTTGAAAGTCTATTTTATTAGATGTTAGAATTACTACAGCAGCTTGCTTCTTGGGACTGTCTGCTTGGAAAACCTTTCTCCAGGCCTTTACTCTGAGGTAATGTTTATCTTTGTTGTTAAGGTGTATTTCTTGTATGCAGCAGAATGATGGGCCCTGCTTACCCATCCATTCTGTTAGCCTGTGTCTTTTTATTAGAATTAAGTCTGTTGATATTGAGAAATATTAATGACCAGTGATTGCTAGTTCCTGGTATTTTGATTTTTCTGGTTGTAGTATGTTTGTGTGCTTCTCTTTGGTTGGTTTTACTCCAGTGGCTTTATTTATTTCCTGTGTTTCTCTGGGTTTAGTTTACTTTCTTCACTTGGAGTTTTCCTTCTAGTTTCATCTGTAATGCTACATTTGTGCATAGATATAGTATAAATATGGTTTTATATTCTCCATTTATGGTGATTGAAAGTTTTGATGGGTAGAGTAGTTTGGACTGACATCTGTGTTCTGCATGACATCTGTCCAGGCTGGCTTTCATAGTCTCTGTTGAGAAGTCAGGTGTGATTCTAATCAGTCTGCCTTTATATGTCACTTAGCGTTTTTTCCCTTGCAGCTTTTAATATTTTTTTCCTTGCTCTGTACATTTGGTGTTTTGAGTATTTTGTGGCATGAGAATTTTCTTTTCTGGTCCAATCTATTTGGTGTTCTGTAGATCTCCTGTATGTTTATAAGCATCTCTTTCTTTAGGCTGGAGAATTTTTTTCTATGATTTTATTTTATTGAAAATATTTTCTGGGCCTTGGAACTTGGAATCTTATGTTTCTTTTATTCCTATTATTCTTAGGTTTTGTCTTTTCATAGTATCCTTGATATCTTGTATGCTTTTTATTTGGAATTTTTTAAATTCAATATTTTCTTTGACAGATATATGGATTTCTTCGATTGTATCTTCATCTGAGAGTCTTTCCTCCATCTCTTCCATTATTTTGGTGATGCTTACCTCTATAGTTCCAGTTTTCTTCCCTAAGTTTTCCATCTCCAGGATTCCCTATTTTGTGGTTTCTATATTGTTTCTATTTCTGTTTTCAGGTCTTAAACAGTTTTATTTATTTCTTTTACCTGTTTTTATTTTGTTTTTGTATTTTCTTGTATTTCTTTAAGAGATTTGTTAGTTTCCTCTTTAAATGCCTCAATTATCTTCAAAAGCATAGATTTAAGGTCATTTTCTTTTGTTTCAGTTGTGTCAGGGTATCCTGGGCTGCTTGCAGTGGGATAACTGGGTACTGGAGGTACCATATTGCTCTGGCTTTTGTTGGTTGTGTTCTTATGCTTAACTTTTGCCATCTGTCTCTGACATTGGCTGGTTGTTCCTGGTTCTCTTCTGGTTTTCTAGAGAGTAGGAGAAGAGCCTTGGGCAGGAGGCTGGATATACCTACAGCAGCCCTCCTCAAGATGTTGGGTGTGGCTGCTGCATCTTAGAGACTAGTCCACAAAAGTCCTCAGGTATCTGTGTCCCAATTAAACCAACAGGCAGTGGATTGGAGTCGGGGTGTCTAGCCTGTATGACCCAGAGGACCAGTAGGTCTCCTTATGAATCCAGCAGCCCTTCTCTTGCTGGAGTCAGCACCCACCTGCCATGCTTACTCAATTCACTCCATGGTATCTGAGCTCAAGCTGCCTAGACACTGGGTGGGCTGGTCTCTGCCAATTTGGAGTGAGACCCTGTATGCTCCTGAAGTCTAGCTGGTCTCCTCAGGGGAGATGGGTAGAGCTGTGGCCTGGAGGCTGGGACCATTTCTCTGGATCCTGGGAGTCAGGTAGCCAGAGACTGAAACTGCATCCCTGGAACAAGGAGCTTTCCTTGTGGAAGCTGGTAAAAAGTCAGGTGGAATTGAGTATCCTGGAACTCAGGAGCTTTTTCTGGAAAGGGAGTGGGTTTGTTAGCAAGGTGGATAGAGGCTAAAACTGTTTGTTCCCAGCACTCACGGGCTCTCCTCTTACTTGGGAAACACAGATACTGGCATTTTGGGGTTGAAAGCATGGCCTCTCCCTTGCTTTGCAGTCACCTCAGTCCTGCCATTCAGAAACCATGGGAGTTTGATGCCACTATCTTGGATCCTCACCAGGGTTTACTTTTTTTTAACTGAGGCTATTGAATCAATAATTTAGGGGTTTGTTGTTCTTTTTCAAAATGAGAGAAATGGTAAGTACATCTTGCAAGGTATGATGCTTGATTTAGTCTGTTGATATGCCATCAATGGAAATACTGGTACTGCTCTATAAGAGAAGCTCTTAGGGCATGGGCACAGTTCATTACTCTGAGCTATGAATATGGACTGTCTAACAATTTACTTGCAAATGTAGGAGGGGCCTGCCCTTGATCACCAACCCTGTACAGACCATCCTGCCAATTCTCTAGAATCACGATGCTGTGGCAGAGCTCATCAAAAGATCTGACCAGAAGCAATCAAAGATCTGGAAGGACCAGGAAGACAATTTCCCCGTTTCTCTTGATTTTCCACTTTTTTATAAAATCTCCATTTACTGAGTACAAAGGAAATGTCTTAACTATCAACCAATAGTCTTTATTTTAATCAGAGAGGAAACAATGATCATCTTCTGAGTGACCATCTCCCACTCAGAAGGTGGATAGGGATAACTCCAGATACAGATCCATGGAAGTATCCAGAAACTGGACCAGGCCAGCTGTCACAATATGTCTCTTGATCAGATAATACCAAGCAATATAAAATTGTCTCTTAATATTCAATACCAAGACTTTTGCAAGACTCACTTGGAAGAAGATATGCTCAGTTCAGACTGTTGAACCACTATTAACCCAAGACTAAGGGTAACTCAGAGGAAATCAAAAATCAAAACAAGATTGATTCCCAAGACATATGAATGGAAACCACTAGTTGCCTGTGAGGTTTTTTTTTTCATTATTAGCTAAAGTTCTTTTATTCAACATTAGAATTTTAAAATTTGTATTACTATTATTTGTTGCTCAGACAGTTCTGACTAGGAGATAAAATACCTGTCTTAAAAGATAGAACTTGTTTACTTAGCAGATCCAGGAAGCAAGAGGTACATGCAAGGCTGGTGACACATAGAATGTACTGGTGAAATTTTCTCCATCAGATTGGTTCTGAGGCATGTCTGTGGAGTATTATCTCAGTTGTTAACTTTTGTAGGAGGGTCCAGATTACTGTAGGTGGTTCCAAACCTCATCAAATGGACCTGGGCAAATGTGAGCCTAGAATAAAATCTGTAAGCATTGTTCTTCTATGTTCTCTGATGTAGCTTCGTCTACAGGTTCCTACCTTGGCTTTCCATCATGAGAAACTATATCTGTTATCCAAATGAACCTTTTCCTCCCCATGATGCTTGTCTTAGTCACTGTTCTATTGTCATGAGAGCATATTGTGACCAGGCAATTTATAAAAGAAAGCACTTAACTGGGGACTTCTATAAAGTTTCAGAAGGTGAATCCATGACCATTATGGCAGGCTGCATGGCAAAGACAAGCAGTCATGGTGCTGAAGCGGTACCTGAAAATTTAAACCCTGATATAACTATCACAATGAGGCAAAGAGGGAGAAACCTCATTGAGAATGGAGTGGGCAATTAAGGCTTTAAACCCCACCCACAGTGACATAGTTCCTCCAACAAGGCCATACCTCCTAATCCTTCCCAAATAGTTCCACCAAATGGTGACCAAGTTTCAAATACATGAGTCTATAAGGGGACAATTCTCATTCAAATCAACACATTTCTTTGGTCATTGTTAACTACATCAACAGAAGTAAACTAGAAAGGACAAAGAGCTGCAAGGCTCAAGCTGCCACTACAAAGGTTCAGTATGTAAATACATTTTCCATTTTCAGGCCAAGCTTGTGCATGAAAACTATTTAGTCTTTGGAAGACTTGGCTTGAAGTATGCTGCATCTGTTAATCGACTCCAATTTCTATGTTATAGTTATGTTCACATGTTTTTGAGATTCAACTGTACAGTGTAAGCAACCTCTGCTGTAAACAAGGGAAAGAGTCTGGATCCAGACTCAGGAGCAGTATTATAGTAAGAACTCCTGAAGAGAGAATGAACTAAGAGATTCTAAGAGCCATGTCACCAAAAGAGTAGGATATTTTGTTGAAGAGATATCTGCATATTCATCTTTCAGGGCAACATTATCAAGAGCAGCCCAAGCTGTGGCGTCAAATGGTGGCAGTTGGGGTAGGTGGAGGTTGAGCCACGAATGCATGAGTGAAGGAGTGAAGCAAAGGCGGTTTACATTTACAGGCGAATATTATTCCTAGTGTAAGAAAAAATGAAATCCTGCCATTTGCAGTAGCACTGATAGATCTGGAATCAGTGTCATGTAAATGAAATAAGCCAGACACAGAAAAACAAAGACCATATGTTGCCACTCATGCATGCATGCCAAGAGATGATTTTGTAATTGTAGAGTGAAATGGTGTCACTAGAGAGTAGGTTTTAGGGCACAATAAACTCACAATAGTTCATAATAATGTGTTATAAAGTATAATAAGCATTATAAGAGAGGCATTAGAAGTTTCCCACTCAAAGAAATGAAACATGGTCAAGAAGAAAAGCTAACTGCCTTGATTTGGTCATTGTATATAGTATATAAGACTCATATTTCCACATTGAACCTCATTTAAACAATTATTATGCATGAATTTGAAAATGTTTTTTAAAGTTTTATGAGACTAGGAGAGCAGCTCAAAGCCAGACAGTTGGCAGGCTTGGACAGTAGATAAATTTGTGGGCTAGTGTAGCCTACTCTGTGAATTTCTAGATACCTTAACCAATAAAGTCTTCTAAAGACAGAATCAGGGTGGGGTTCAAAAGAGTTTACCTTTACTTTATCATGGGTGCTGCTGAAGTCCAGGGAATGTAAAAAATCCTTAACCTTGTGTATGAAATGTTCAGAAGACGAGCCAACAGAGAAGCATGGCCTCAAAAGGGAGAACTGTGGGCCTTCTCTTTCCTTTACTTCTGTGATACTGCATTTATAATTATAGTAGCTCATACTAAAGAGCTTCAAAGACCCATAATGTGGAAAACTAGAAGGTGTCATGAGGACGTAGCCACCACCAGGAAGATGATAAGAGCCAAAGGTTAAGTGTTTTCTATCCAACAAGTCAAAGAAAACCAGGATTGACATGAGATTCACTTTCTAAACACCTTAATTACATGGAATTTGGTTATTAGTTAATGAGCTAGAAACATGGGGTAAGACAATATTAACTCATGAGTAATGTGAATAATTCAATTAACATAATTAGGCAAGATGCTGCTTGGAACCCTGTGGTGATAAATAAAAATAACATCATTTTGCTAAACTTTCTGAGGAAAAAATAAGTATCTTCCTTTCCCTCCAAATGGTGTGGAAAAAATTCAAAGTGATTACTTTTAATTTCTGAGCTTTCCTTTCTTCTCAGGATGATTACAGGCAGAGCAAGAGAATTCGATGATAAAAGTGTGAAACAGAAAGGTGTCTTTGATTAAACAGTAATCCCATCCCTCCAAGTGACATACAGAGCACAGCAATGTGTACACATAAAAAGAGAATTTGGGAGAATTATTTCTCAGTGATTAAATTCAACATCTGAAGTTAAAAAAAAATACTTGTCTTAAATGTCTCTTGTGAGAAAAAGATCAAACTACTGCCCTAAAGCAGCATGTTTTCTGCAGTGTATAATCCATTTATAGCAATAGGGTGATATGCGAAATGATAAAAGTGCATTCAAAATCTATGAAAAAAAAAAACATAGAGCTGATACTGATAGAAAAGACACGGACTAGATAGGACATACCAGTCAAGGCTGTGAGGGTGGTAATATGCAAGCTGGAAAAAAGCTAGACACAGGTATACACTGAGCACTGAGGAAGAATAAACAGGAGGACTCCTGAGGCTATGGTGGAGAGCAATTAAGGAAGAGAAAGAGCTGACTGCTGCCTTCAACAATCTGGTATACATGTGCATACACACAGACACAGACACATATAAACATGCTCAAACAGGCACACACACACATATACACACACATCAAATATAGGTTGTTACTGTAGAGTCCAAGGCTAGAGGGATCACTGGCCAGGAAACACTAGAAAGTATGCAAATCTATCAGCAGAGAAACAAGTGTGCACCGCTCCATCAAAAAGTATAGCTGAGGGGTTCTTTACATAATCAGAGGTGACTCACAGACAGCTGCATCACAAAGGTCCATCCTAGCATGGGTGATAGCTCCTGGAAGCTGGAATGCATTGCACCACTTGAAGGCAGTACAAAAGGTTGGACAGGGTCTGTTTTGGTAGCTCAAGTGACCTGTGCCTCTTCCAAGCATCTAGATTGTCCTCTGTATCTTCTGGGTGGCTTGGATGGTCCTGGGTCTTTTCTAGGAAGCCTGACTTATTCAGGAGTGTTTCTCAGCTGTCCTTAGTGTGTATGCATGCTTGGAGAGGATACATTTGGTACTTAATACATTTGTCCTAATACATCTGGTCAGTTTGAGACTATGGGTCAACCCCTGGGGTGAAGGTCTCAGAATGGAGGAGTATAAAGGCAGAACAGGCTTATATTCTAGACAAATACATAGTTACCATATGAGTTTTCAGCTGCCATCCACTGAGCATCCTGAATGTCATATCACGCCACTGAAATTTGAGCTTATTGTTTGTTGTATGTGGTTGAATTGAATCCTATCAAATTCGGGATTCTTGCTATAGACTTCATGTTTACAGTTCTCATATTCAGAGATAAAGCTTTATGGGGACTGCAATTATGTTTTAAAACTTGTAACTGAATCAGGCAAGTTTCCAAAAGAATAGCAAGGGGACAAATTCCAAAAAAAAAAACAGCAAAATTCACTACTGCTTCATGCACAGGGAAATCATAAAGAAATGAAAGAGAAGTAAATATCTATCACTCATTTCCCTGCGGAGTAATGCCTAAAGACAGGCTCTGGAATGAAGCTGCTCATTTATTCCTTATAGATCATTCCTCTAGTGGGCTTAATCACTTCAGACACTGCAAGAGGACAAGAAATAAGACTAGTCTATTGATCATTATGTTCACAGAAAGACACAATTCAAGAGGAAACGGAAGATAGTAAAGACAACATGTACACTGACATCAACAGCAATGACCACAGCAGTGAGGGCCACAAAGGGAACATTTCCTCTTTGCCAGTAAGTATGCTCCCCCCTTTATGTCAGTTTAACCTTGAATTTTAAGGCAACCCTAAGGCAGTTCATTTCTTTTGAAAGTCAGAAGAGGAACCTACAGAGATTACAAACCGCTTATGCACAGGAAGGAATGGTTTCAAAAAAGTAATGGCACAGGGGAGGAATTGAAGCCAATCTAATATTTCAAATTTTGAAAACAGAATGAATAATAATAAAAAAAAGACAGGGTAGGTGAAAACGACAGGGGACTCAAAGCCAAAATTCACCTCCTTCTCATTATTGTCTCCAGCCTAGTCTTAAAATCAACAGGCAACAAATTTGAGCTCCCACCAAGAGCAGAACACAGTGTTTATGTCATCATGTACAGTCTCCATCAAAACTTTATCAAGTAGAAATTTCCTTACCTTTAGAGAGATGCAAAACGATGGAGTGCCTCACTCAGTGCCATTCAAGAAATAACAATTTGATTCTAAAACAGAGCTGTCTGTCTCCGATGCTGTGCAGAATCCAATGCAATGAAAACTTTCAAGTAGCAGCCGGTAATTCATGAGTATATAATTTTGACTTCATTTCTGTTAGGGGTGGCTGCAAGTGGAGAAGATGATACAAAGGCTACCAAAAGCTTCCAGGTTGGCATCATCCAAAGCATCCAGTGAGTAAATAAACTTAGCACAAAATTTCTGACCCCACTGTGACTATTATTCATTCAATAGCTTAACCAAAAGTCTTGATCACTTTATTGTTCACCATGTTAGGTACTGGTTATGCAACAGTGAATAAGACATGAACCTTTTCTTCAGTTTAGCCTCTCAGGGGATCAATTGACAAATACTTAGAGAAATAATAGTATAGATAAATTGTAATGAAAGATATAGAAACCCCAGGAGTCCCAGAAAATCTCACTAAGGTAGACCACAAGCAGACTGAGTCTTTCTAGTAGACAGTTTTGTTTAGATTCCTGTTCAGTTCAAAATTTGCCATCTCTTCTCTAGAAATTCTTGGCCTCACCAATATCCACAGATCATTGTTAAGTCCCGAGGAACAATATGGATACTTTCTTCTCCTGTTGATCATTCCTATTAGAGGAGGGATGTGTGCCCAACCCAAGCTTGATCAGAGAAAGAAAGAAAGAAAGAAAGAAAGAAAGAAAGAAAGAAAGAAAGGAAGGAAGGAAGGAAGGAAGGAAGGAAGGAAGGAAGGAAGGAAGGAAGGAAGGGAGAAAAAAGACAAAACACGACAAGAAAAGAGAAAAGAAAGGAAAGGAAAAGAGAAGAGAAGAGAAAAGAAAAGAAAAGAAAAGAAAAGAAAAGAAAAGAAAAGAAAAGAAAAGAAAAGAAAAGAAAAGAAAAGAAAAAGAAGCTGAGTCCCTTACTGGAGTGCTCATCATGGTACCTGCTTTAGCTCCTAACCCCAGGTTCCTGCTTGACTTACTGCCCTAATTTTCCTTAATGGTGGACTGTATGTTGTAGCATGAAATAAACTTGTTCTTTTCCAAGTTGTACTTCGTCATGATACTCATGATACTCATCACAACAACAGAAAGAAAACTACAGCATTCCTCTACTAGCCCTTGGTAGTGTTCATCTATTTAAAACCTCTTAAGCATGTCCTGGTAAAAAGGCTTTTCCTAAATTATCCTTAAATGACACAACCAAAGCAAAGTCCCTCCAGTATCTTTCATGTGAAGACCTGCATGTGACAAACCTGTTCCTCTGCAGCTCTCTACTCCAGGAAAGAGCCCTATGCAGAATGTCCTTTTTAAGGATTATCCAGGGTAGATCGAAGGTTATTACAGTCATAAATAAACATTTTAACAGCCTCTGGGAACCATGAGTTTTCCCAAGAAAACTTTCATGTGCCACCTAAGATAAAGTATACTTCACACCAATATGAAAGGAGAGAGAAAGCACCTGAGTGATAATAAACAGAGCAATAAGCTACAAGCAAAGTCCAATAAGCAGCAAGAAGCATGCAGGAATGGCTATTGAGGGATAGGAGAGCACTGCCACTTGCATAATAATTTGAGCTCACTTCAGGAACCAGCCAGTATTGCTTAGGCAGCCTGGAGGGCAGAACAAGGAAAATAGGGAAAGGCAACTTAATAAAAGCAAACTCCCAGAACATGATTTAACATGGGGTGATTGTAAAGTATTTCTCAACAAATCGCATAGAGCCCAGTTATCTCATTATATGTATAGATATTAAAAAGTTATCAAACCTGCCACTGTTTCAGGTAACAAAATCTTAGAAGCTTGGATGACTTTTCAATTTGCATATACATTTTTCTTCCCATTTATTAATTTATTATTTGATCACTCTACAGCCTATCCCATCCCCCTCCCTCCTTTCCCACTCTCATGCCTCCTTCCTCTTGTTCCCTCCTGCCCTTCTTCTTAGAGAAGGGGAGGCCCCCAAGAGGTACCACCCACCCTGGCACCTTTAGTCACAGCAGGATTAAGTGCATCCTTTCCCACAGTGGCCTGGTAAGGCAGCCCAGGTAAGGGACAGGGATCCAGTGGCAGGCAACAGTGTCAGAGATAGCCCATATGTATCCATTCACCAATCCATCAAATTCCAGGTCACCTACAAACTACAAGGCATGGGTATGTGCATTGGTGATATAAAGAAAAGCATGAAGTAATTGTACAATTAGATTGAGGAAAAGTACAGAAATAAGCAAGCAATAACTACAGGACACTGAAACCCATGCTCAGCAGTAAAGTGCATAGGATGAAGGGGACACAGGAAGAGTATAAATGGCCTAGAATCCGAGGGTCCTTGGGGACAGTCAGTGAAAGCTTCATAGAAAAGCAGACAAGTGAGCAGAGTTTTCCTGTTGAAAATGGCTTAAGAGGGAAAAGCTGCTGGAGCATTGAGTGTAAATCTTGTGCATCTTTAAATAGAAACTTCCAAAAGAACAGACTTCCCTTCTTCATATCCTTCAGGAAACTCAGCGCCTTAAGTGGTACCCAGTGGCTGAAGTACCTTCATCCTCTTTCCAACAATGAGAGTCAGTTGCTAGGCAACCACCACATGACTAAATCCAGCCTCATTGTCAATTAATTTGAGGGGGAGGTTCCCCTTCAATTTATACCCTAAGGGCTTCATTTTACACAGAAAAGGAAAGCCTTTCTATCCAGTTTAATTGTGAATTTTATAACTTGTCTTCTACCATAGTTCCACATTTATTTAGAACCAAAAACCTAAACCTACCACTGTAAAGAAGTCATGGTTCTACAGGGTCATAAATATTTCTTAGATTCACTCATTGGAAGCCATTAAACTTTTTGAACTCCTTGGGGATCCTGCCTGGTTAACAGGAAGTTTTTGGGTGATTTGTTAAAAGAATATCTTGTCAGCTCCACAGAAATGTATTTTGTAATTGCATGCACTGAACCGCCACTCCCTCCAGCCCTGTCACTAATACAATGCAGGTCCTACTATGATAAAAAAAAAAAAAAAAAAGAAAGCACTGCATCTAAGAAGTTGAGTTTCTGAAAACTTTTAATGATGACATAAAAGTGCCTCAGTTCTGCACAGTAGATTTTTTTCCAGTTATATAAAATGCTATTGGATCATTTTATGGAGTCAGATTTATATGTTCTGAATAAGAAATATCCACAGGAAAAGCATAAGGCCTAGAATAATATACAATAATATAGTATGGGCTTATTAATATGAGAAATGAAGAGATGTGCCACAGGCACAGTCCAGTGTAGATATATAGGAGGGGAAATGTTATTCCTTAGAAAGATGTTCACAATAATTCCTCTAGTTTCTAAGGAATAGTAGTAGAATTTCATGTCACATTTAACCCCTGTATTTGTTGTTCTTCTTGTTGCTGGGACCAAATAAATAATAAAACACAACATAAGGGAGGCCATGTTTACTTGGACTTAGACTTAGAGTTTGTGGCAATTCAGTCCATTGTAATGGAAAAGGAATGGCATCAGGCCTGTGAGTAATATGGCGGTTGATGACATGGTATTCACAGTTAGGGAGTGGAGGACAGGTGATAAATATGGCTTAAGAGGGGAAAGCTGCTGGAGATTTGAGTGTAAATCTTGTGCATCTTTAAAAAGAAACTTCCAAAAGAACAGACATCCCTTCTTCACAGCCTTCAGGCAAATCAATGCCTTAATGCTCTATACTCACTCCACTTCTTCCAGCAAGTCTTCACATGCTCCCACAGTCTTTCAAAACAATTCTATCATCTGAGGACGAAGTTTACAAATGCGTGAGCACAGGAAGCAGATCCCGTATTCAAACCACAACACTCACCTATAGAGATAGGTTCAGAGTGTATTTAAGTGTATTGCATCCAATGCACACACGTACATCTGTGTTAATGAGATCTCCACGTCTCTCTGTGTGTGATATTTACTGTGCCATGTCCCTCAAGCAGAGGAATAGGTATCTTACTAAAGATCACAGAAAACCTTCTGATTAGAAGTCATGGCGACTGAAGAGGTCATCCTCTGACCAGACAGAACTCCTACTGGAGGGAGGGAAATACCAACCTACCCACAAAAACTTTGACCTGCAAGAAAGATATTGCAGAGATATAGGGAATGCCCAACCAATGCCTAGCCCAACCTGAGACCTACCATGGGAGAAAGCCAACCCCTGACATTATTAAAGATATTCTGCCATGCTTGCAGACAGGAGCTTAGCATGGCTGTCCTCTGAGAGACTCCACCCAACAATGGATAGAAACAGAAACTGAAACTCATAGCCAAACATTGGGCAGAGGAGGACAGGGAGCTTTGTGGAAGAGTACAGGGAAGGATAGAAGGACCTGGAAAGGACAAGAGTTCCACAGGAAGACCAACAGTGCCAACTAATCTGGTAAGAAGGTGGGTTCGCAGAGACTGAAGCACCAACAAAATACCATGCATGGAATGGACCTAGGCCCCAGACACATATGGAACCAATTGGCAGCTTGGTCTTCATGTGAGTTCCCTAGAAAGTGGACCAGGAGCTGTCTCTGACACTGTCTCAGTTGTGTCCTTTTGACCACTTCTCACTGGCAGGGCTGCCTTGTCAGGCCATTGAGAAAGAGGAATTGCTCAGTTCTGATGTGGCTGGCTGTGCTGGGATTTGGTAGTTTAGAAGCTCCCCTTTTCTGAGGCATAGAGGAGGGAGGATAAAAAGAAAAGGGAAGGAGGAAGGGAGGGAAAGATGGAGGAAAGAGAAGGGGCTGGGAGAAGAGGAAGGAGACAGCTATTGTTGGGATGTAAAGTAAACAAACAAACAAATAAATAAAGAGTAAAAACGTTTTCTCGCAAACTCAGAGAAACTATTTGACTTAAGAGATTACCTGCTTGATTTATCTAGATTTGTATCTGCAATTATAAAACATACAACACTTATCAAGATATAGAAAATAAGACCATTCTCAAGGATACAAATGCCAAATATTACCAATATTAACGTTCCATTATATTTTCTTACTTCTATCAATTTTGCCTTCTTGTACATACAAGTATAGATATATAGATAAAAAATATATAGCAAAGGTCCTAAAGTTTGTGACTATCATTCTTTTATGTTTTAATGTTTATTGAACGTGTATACAAATAAGACAGTATTGATTTCTGGTGTTATAATGTGCAAAAATTGTATTGCACTGTGTGTATACTTTTCACCTGGTCTGAAATTCCTAGTACCTTTTCACTCTGTGCATTGATTTAAATGGTGTAATTAAATTCTCATTACCCAAAGCAATCATGATAGTGTCAAAGGAAGAGGCTGCACAGATGGACTAAGAGAAATTCAAGGACTGTAATCACAATCATAATTGGAATTCTCACCTCTTTGTGTCAGAGCTCAGGAAAACCACTGCCTGCAGAACCACATAGTAAAGATGTTTGGTCTTGAAGTGATACCATCTCCATGGCAACTAGCCAGCTCTGCAATTGTAGATCAAAAGCAGTTATGGATACATAAATGAACAGGGGTATTCTGTGTGTCAATAAATCTTTGTTTATAAAGGACATGGACTGTGACCTGTCTGGCCTCACTGGGGAGCCTGTGCTTATACACCAGGGTAGGTTAATACCCATGGGGTCTCCCCTTCTCTGAGGAGATGGGAAGAGGAAATGGAGGATGAGGGTATAAGGGTACGACTGAGTGGAGAGGAGGAAGGGAGCTGAGATCAGACTGTAAAGTGATTAAAGAAACTAATTAATGAAAAAAAAAGTTTCTTCTTCTTTGAAAAGGACATAGCCGAAGGAGAAGAGAGGAAGAAGGATGACTATAATGGGTTAGCCTGGAAAAGAAACCATGCGGGGCCAGGAAGAAGGACTCCAATAATGGTGTGAAAAGGCCCAGATGAAGAATAAAAAAGCATGCTCAAGAAAATTTGGGAATACCAATGTGCCACTTTCTAAAAGAGGAGAGATGGTACTGTGGCCATAATGCAAGAATTTCAGTATGTTTGGCATTGGAAAGGGTTGCAGTTGGCCAATGGCTGCCTCCAAATCACTCTTCTATCATACTGTTCCTCAGAATATTATTAAAGATTATTATGGCATCAAAAATAGGACATAGGCTGTTTTGGGGCAAGGAGACTCTGGTTGACCGAACTCTGGTCTATAAGAAAAAATAAGAAAGGACCCAGTTGCCCTACTTTCTCTTTATCTCTAGGATGCAAATTAGTAGGGCTGATCTGAAAGGTTATCTTCTTCTCTGCTCCTAACACATCCTCCTAAAAGGCCTATGCTTCTAAGAAAAAGATAAACTCCTACTATTGAGGAGTGTCTTCCAATTATATTTTCAAGACAAACTATACATCAGCCTAGAATCCAATACCACTGGCAGGTAGGATAGCATGTCTTTGTGTAAAGAAGACCTAACTGGCAGCCAAGAGCCCATGGGTTTGGTTCCCAACACTGAAATTATCAGCTAATATCAGGTAACAATTCATCCCTCACCTCAGTGCTTCAGACTTCCTTTTGTAAAATCAGTGTGTCGGGTGCTATTGAATATTATTCTTCCAGGCACCCATTCCATAATATATGTGATGGCATGTGTAAACAAAATCTAAGGGAAAACCTGTTTCTACTACTATTCTGCTAATGGATAGTCACTTCCATTAGCAATAAATATCCACAACAATGAAACAACTCTTATTGACTTATTGCTATACTTATATTTTAAAAAAGAATCAAAGCCCAGACAAAGGAACAGGAGCTGAAGGAATTTAGGACAGGAGGGTGACTTCCAGTCTCAGAAGTGTCTCTGGATGAGAACTCTGCTCAAACATAAAGGTTGTCAGAGAGCATTAATTAGAGCGCATCAGTTCTCTGTTGATCCTGAAGGGACAATCAGTGCTAACAGGAGAGCTCAGGATCATCTCAAAAAAGACTCTCTATGAATTGAAGACTTAAAAATACAGCAGAGGTAGGAACTAAAGCTCACTGGTAGAACTCTTGTCTAGCATACGTAATGCCCTGGGTTCAAACTCCAGTACTGAAGGAAAAATATTCATGGATAATGGACAGTTAATGGGTGAATACAAAAGGGGTTAAGGTCCCTAAGCTGAACCCCTTAAACTCAGGGATTCTCAAACTTTATCAGTATGGGCTAGACTTTAGGTATGAAGCCTGGACTCTGATACATTTCCACTTGGAAATGCCTGTTGTGTTTTCAATTACAAACAATTGTTGGAAACAACCCAAATTAAGGAAGAATGCTATTCAGTAATATTGATGCTGAACTATGCAACAGTCAGTACAATACAAGGCACAAAGAAAGCGGGGTCTTTTCTGAGACTGATACTCCAAGGAAGGACCATTCATGGATATACCTAGAACCCCTGCACAGATGAAGCCCATAGCAATTCAGTGTCCTAGTGGGTTCCATAGTAATGGGAACAGGGACTATCTTTGACATAAACTGATTGGCCTGCTCTTTGATCACCTCCCTCTGAGGGGGGACAGCCTTACCAGACCACAGAGGAAGACAATGCAGCCTGTCCTGATGAGACCTGATATGTTAGGATCAGAGGAAAGGGGAGGAGAACCTCCCCTATCAGTGGACTTGGGAAGGGACATGGGAGGAGATGACAGAGGGAGAGTGGGATTGGGAGGGAATGAAGGAGGGGCCTACAGCTAAGATACAAAATAAATAAACTGTAATTAATTAAAATAAAAATTTAAAAAATTACAAAAAAGAAAGTGTTTATTAAATATGGACCAAAAGGGAAGAAAGGAAAAGAGAAAGAAAGAGAAGTTAAGGGAAGGAAAGATTTAATTGATGATTGATAGAGAATAGTCCATCCCACTGTGGGTGGTACTATCCCAAGGCAGGTAGACCTGGGCAGTATAAGAAAGGTAGCTAAGCAAGGGAGATTAAGCAAACCAGGAAGTCACATCCCTTCATGATCTCTGCTTCGCTTTCTGCCACCAGGTTCCTGCTTGAGCTCCTGCCCTTGCTTCCCTAGATGGTTGACTGTGAGCTGAAATAAACCTTCCTTTTCGTAGTTGGTTTTGGTAGGTATTTTATCCCAGCAATGGAAGCAAACTAGAATAACCCTGCTTCCTCCCACATGATTTCAGTTATACAGATCATTTGCTCCCCATCCATGATACAGTAGGAAAACCCGGAGCAACAAGATTCAAAATTCCGGCCCTTTCATCAACACCAGCAACGAATCAGAGTCATGAATTTGTACTATTTCATCTCACACTTCCACAACAAGTGAGTGCACCATCTCTCCCTGTCTCCCTGAAGAAACTGGGCCAAAGAGGCCATTTTCCTGACCACAGCTTTAGGAGTGAGAAAAAAAAAAAAATAAGGTTCTTTTCTATTTCCTGCAGAGGAAAAGGATGAGTAAATGAGGATCAGAACGCTGCAAATCCAATGTCGCTGCCTCCATGGAAACCTAATTTCTACTTAATAGCACTAAATGATTAAATGAGACCCTCTGACACTCCTTAAGAGCTAATGATAGCCTTGTGTTATCAGCCCTTTGTTTATGATGTGAGTCCCTTAAATGGATGTGATCAAAAGGGATTTTTCCAAGCTCCCTCTTAACCTTGAGAGAGCCTGAAAATGTTTTCTTACTACACTGGCAAGAGAGAACACAGGCTGAATTTATTGATAAACTGATTTCCTGAGTGCGGGGGTCTGACTTGCCTCTTGCTACGTGATTGCCTTAGATTTGCTGTTAATAATTGCACCACAGGAACTAATTTCATTTCTCGATTCTCCCCAAAGTAGTATTTTACCTTACCCTTTTGTTCAAGAGAAAGTTGGTGAATGTTAGTTGCTGTAAATGAGGCAAAGGGTAATTTGTTATATTAAATCTCTGAGCTAAAAAAAAAAAAATTAAACAGTGCAAACACTGCATCTGCTTTTTATGATCTCAATCTCTGAGGTGGTTGGAGAGGCAAAAATTTCTATTCCAAAATTGGAGTCATTGCTGAGGAAGGGACTGGGTTTGATCAGAAAGGAAAGATCAGATCGTGTGGTGTAGAAAGGTATGTCACTAGGTTTGGCTTTTGGAACCAACTTCAGAAAGAAGAAGGGATTTTTTTTAGGCAGAAAGAGAAGTGCACTAGCCTGACCAGGACACTGAGTAAGTTCAAGTTAAAGCATGCTCATGTGGCAGTGGGAAATGCAGATATGGAGGCTTAGGGTTTCACACCAAGGCCCTACAAAAGTTACAGGGGCTGCAGGGCCTTATGGGATATGGCATTGCTCTCCACATGCTCACTCTGAAGTTTGACTCTAACTACACTCCTCCTGGGAAGTTGCACTTGGTGATCTGTCTTGCCTTGTGCTAGCTCTCTTTGACATTTCTTTAAAGATCACTTTTGTAGAAACTGGGGACATGGCTCAGTCAAGAAAGTGTGCAGTGTGCCATCATGGGGGCCTGAGTTCAATTTCTAGTACCATAAAAGAAAGGCAAGATGCAATTTGTGTACCTGTAATCTCAGTGCTGGGGAAGCAGAAATAGGAGAATCCCTGCTGCTTGCTGACCAGACAGAAGTAATTAATCATTAAGCTCCAAGACCCAATGAAAGGCCCTATCTTAAAAACTAAAAAAGTAAAGTAGAAAGCAATTAAGCTTCCTTAATTCCTGATATTGATGTCTAGCATCCACATACATGTGCACATAGCTACACACACATATACATACCTATACAAGTGTACCCATTCACACATGCACCTATAAACACACACACACACACACACACACACACACACACACACACACACACACATGCATCTCTATTAGAGATATTTTCCCAGATGACCTTGTTAAATAGAGCAATCCTATCCCTCCATGCTCCCTTCCTGCATTCTTTTCCCCATAGCAGTTGTCTTTTTTTTTTAAATATGTTTTACTCTTTTATTCTTGGTCTCTGCCCCACCCAATCCTCTTGAATACAAACTCCTTACCAGTCCTGACTGTTTTGGTCACAGCTATATCCCTGGCACCAGGGAAGAATCTCAAACATATCATTGAATGAATAAAAAAAGAGATAACAAAGGCTAAACTTGCTGGGGCCAGAAACAAGGAACAGAACCACTCAATGAAATGGAAAAGAGCAGCTATAAAGATACAAAGAGGACACTAAAGAGTGTGAGGACAAGAGAGTCAGAGAAAGTCTGAAGGAGTTAAAGTTTCAGTCTTGAGTGTTTTCCAAAGATCCATGTATTGCCAAGGGTTTGGTATGGTCCCAAACCCTTACTGTTGCTTGAAGAAGGTGGATACTTCAGATGAGGCCTATCAGAAGTATGTTTGGTCCTGGGGAGGAAGAAATCTCAAAGGGGATAAGGGGGTGTTTGCCACATGTCTATTTTCACTTCCCAATTGCTATCAGAAATTTCTTCACTAAATGATGTCGTTGTCATGATATGCTGTCAACATCAAGTTGATAAATCGCTACTAAGACACGTAAGCCACTAATCAACTGCTATGGAAAATAAAAATGAAATACTTCCATTATTAAAATGACACACATAAAAGCAGTAGGCCATGTGACCAGGGACTAAAACCTCTGAAACCATGAACCAAAAATTAAGTTCTCCTCTTATGGTAGTTGAAATGAAAAAGTGCCCTAAAGGCTCATGTGTTTGAACACTTGGTTCATATTTGGTAGTCCTATTTGGGAGGTTGAGGAGGTATTGCTTTGGTGGAGTAGAGCTTTGAGAGTATAAAAGACTCACACCATTTCCAGTTGTTTTGTCTGCTTGATGCTCTGTTTCAAGAGGTGAGCCTTCAGCTCCCTGTTCCTGCCATCATGCAGGCTACTTGTTGCCATGCCTTCACTCCACCACGATAGAGCAGTCCCTCTTAACCATTGTCACATTGTTTCACCATTGCAATAGAAAAGTGAGTAATACAACCGTTCTTAAGAAAATTTGATATAGCATCCAATCCAAAGGTCTAGCAGGAATGAAGCAGCACATTTTGAGAAAGCTGGGTTAAAGCAGATAGAATAAGATAGGATCTTCTGCCCCTGAGACAGCACAGATCAGGGAGTATCAGTCTGTGGGATTTCCTGGGACCCATACCGATCTGCAGTCCTGACACCAGCAGGGATCAGGGAACAGCAGGTAAGAGCCTCCACCCCATGCTCCACCCCCATCTACTGACCTGTCAGCAACACTGGCCAGGTCTGCCCAGGTCCCCCTGTGCTAAATTTCTGCACCCCCAGATCCTAGTTCCCTGACCTATGCCATTTCCTGGGACCTACACTGATCTGTAGCCCCTGAGACCAGCACAGATCACGGAGCAGCAGTTCCCTGCACTGGGCCATTTCTCCCCATTCCCCAACCTGCCCAGAGACCCACCAACATCAGAGGAACTGGGGACTAGCAGGGATCAGGAAGCAGTAGGAAAACCAGAGGACTGAGACCATCTAGGACAACAAGCTCTGCCTACAACCCCAGAGACCTATTACCATCAGAGACCACCAGGGCTGTTAATAACAGAGACAAGCAAATGGCTGGAGGTCAGCATAAGAAGAGCAGCAGCAAAACCCAGAGCCCTATGACATCACCAAAAAACCCAGCTATCCTACCACAGCAAGCCCTGAGGATCCTATCACACTGGAAGCACAAGAAAATGACCTTAAATCTGTGGTATGAAAATGATAAGAGGCCTTAAAAGAAAAATAAATAAATACATACCTTAGAGAACTGCAAGAAAATACAACTAAACAGGTAAAGGAACAGAATAAATCCCTTAAAGAATAAGGGGTTGGAGATAGAATGACATGGAGGGGAGAGGAGCCCCACAAAGAGACCAACAAAGCTAAAAAATATGAGCCCAAAGGGTCCTGCAGAGACTGATGCACCAACAAAGGACCATGCATGGAGAGGATCTAGACCTCCTGCTTAGATGTAGCCAATTGGCAGCTCAGTCTCCATGTGGATACCCAAGTAAGGGGAGCAGGGGCTGTCTCTGTTATGAACTCTGTTGACTGCTTTTTGATCACTTGTCCCTAGTGATAAGGCCTTACCAGGCCACAGAGAAAGAAGATCCATACAGTCCTGATGAGACTTGATAATCTATGAGCAGTTGGCAAAGGAGGAAATCTCCCCCTTTCAGTGGACTAGGGGAAGTGGATGGGGGCAAGAGGGAGGGAGGGTAGGACTGGGAAGAGTTGAGGGAGGGGACTTCAATCAAGATATGCAATGAATAAATTGTGAAAAAAAATAAAATTAAAAAAAGAAAGAAAATTCTCTAGTCATAGGAGAAGAGGAAGGGAGGGAGGGTGGAATTAGGAGGAAGGGAGGGGGCTACAGCTAGGATACAAAGTGGATAAATTTTAATTAATAAAAACTAATTAATAAATAAAACACTAAATGTACAGAAGAAAGAATATTAAAAGCCACAAGGGAAAAAGATCAGGTCACATAAAAAGACAAACCTGACTTTTCAAAAGACTATGAAAGCCAGAACGTCCTGGGCAGATGTTATGCAGACACTAAGAAAGTACAGATATCAATCCAGACTACTATATGCAGGAAAACTTTCAGTCAATATACATGAAGAAAAACAAGATATTCCATGACAAAACCAAATTTAAACGTTACCTAGCTACAAACCCAGCCCTACAGAAGATACTAGTAGGAAAACTCCAACCCAGGAAAGCTCACTACACCCACAAAAGCACAGGAAACAAATAACCACACAGCTACAAAACCAAAAGAAAGGAAACATGCACACAAACTCTACCACAATCAAATCAAAATAACAGGAAGTAACAACAATGTTATCTCTCAACATAAATGGCCTCAACTCCCCAATAAAAAGATACAGGCTAACAGAATGGATGAGTAAACAGGACCTATCATTCTCTTGTACACAAGAAACACACACCAGCAATAATAATGGATATTAATTACCTCAGAATAAAGGTCTGGAAAAAAGTTTTCCAAGCTCACGGACACAAGAAACAAGCTGAAGTAGCTATTCTAATATCTAATAAAATAGACTTTCAACCCAAATTAATAGAAAGAGATGGGGAAGAGAACTTCATACCCATCAAAGGAAAAAATGACCAAGATGATGTCTCAATTCTAAACATATATGGTCCAAATGCAAGGACACCCACATTGGTAAATGAAACATTTCTACAGCTTAAATCACACATTGAATCCCACATGTTAATAGTAAGACACTTCAACACACCTCTTTCACCAATAGACAGATCATTAAGACAGAAACTAAACCGAGAAGTAATGAAACTAACAGACGTTATGAATGATTTGGACCTAACAGATAGCCACAGAACATTTTATCCAAACACAAAAGAACATACCTTCTCCTCATGGAACCTTCTCCAACACTGACCACTACTCAGACGCAGAGCAAACCTGAACAAATTACAAGAAAATTGAAATAACACCTTGTATTCTATCAGACCACCATGGATTAAAGCTAGACTTCAACAATAACAGAAACAATAGAATGCGTACAAACTCATGGAAACAGAACAACTCTCTACTTTATGACCACTTGGTCAGGAAGGAAATAAAGAAAGAAAGGAAACACTTTCTAGAATTCAACAAAAATGAAGTCACAACTTACCCAAACTTAATGGGGCACAATGAAGGCAGTGCTAAGAGGAAAGTTCATAGAGCTAAGTGCCATCATAAAGAAAGTAGAGAGAGCTCATATTAGCAACTTAACAGTTCACCTGAAAGCTCTAGAGAAAAAGGAATCAAACACAACCAAGAGGACTGGCTAGCAGGAAATATTCAAGTTCAGGGCTGAAATCAATAACCTAGAAACAAAGAGAACAATGAAGAAAATCAACAAAACCAAGAGCTGAGATTTTGAGAAAATTGACAAGATACACAAACCCTTAGATAAACTAACTAAAAGGCAAAGGGATAGTATCCAAATTAATAAAATCAGTAATGAAAAAGAGGATATAACAACAGACACCGAGGAAATCCAAAGAATCATTAGATTGTACGTCAAAAACCTGTATACCACAAAATTGGAAAATCTAAATGAAATGGATGTTTTTCTTGGTAGATACCACTTACCAAAGTTAAATCAGTATCAGGTTAACAATTTAAATAAGCCTATGACCCCTAAGGAAATATCAAAAGCTTCCCAACCTAAGAGTCCTAGGCCAGATGGTTTTAGCATACTATTCTTTCATACAGATTTTCAAAGAAGAGTATTACCAATACTCCTCAAACGATTCCACAAACTAGAAACATAGGGAGCATTTCCAAGTTCATTTTATGAGGCCACAGTTACCCAGATAACCTAAACCACATAAAGACCCACAAATAAAGAAAATTTCAGACCCTTACGAACACTGATGCAAAAATACTTAATAAAATAACTTGCAAACCAAACCCAGGAACATATCAAAAATATCGTCCACCATGATCAAGGAGGCTTCATCCGGAATGCAGGGATGGTTCAACATACAAAAAGCCATCAAAATAATCCACCATAAAACCAAACACACTAAACCTGTTAGAAGAAAAAGTGGGGAAGAGCCTTGAACTCATTGGCATAGGAGAGAACTTCCTGAACAGAACACCAATAGCACAGGCACTAAGAGCAACAATCAATACATGGGGCCTTATAAAATTAAAAAGCTTCTGTAAAGCAAAGGACACTGTCCTCAGAACAAAATGACTGCCTACAGATTGGGAAAGGATCTTTACCAACCCTATATCTGACAGAGGGCTAATATCCAGTATATATAAAGAACTCAAGAAGTTAAACAGCAATATATCAAATAATCCAATTAAAAAATGCACAGATGTAGCCCATGGCAGTTCAGTGTCCAAGTGGGTTACATAGTAATGGGAAGAGGGACTACCTCTGACATAATCTGATTGGCCTACTCATTGATCACCTCCCCCCCTGAGGGGGGAGCATCCTTACCAGACCACAGAAGATGACAATGCAGCCACTTCTGATGAGAACTGATAGTCTAAGATCAGAAAGGAGAGGAAGACCTCCCGTATCAGTGGACTTGGGGAGGGGCATTCATGCAGAAAGGGAAGGAAGGGTGGGATCGGGAGGGGAGGAGGGAGGGGCTTATGGGGGGATACAAAATGAATAAAGTGTAATTAATAATAATAATAATAAAAGAAAAAAGATTCCAAAAAAAATGGGGAACAGAGCTAAACAGAGAATTCGCAACAGAGGAATATTAAATGGCTGAAAAACATTTAAAGAAATGCTCAACATCCTGAGTCATCAGGGAAATGCAATCAAAACAAGCCTGAGATTTCACCTTACACCCATCAGAATGGCTAAGATCAAAAACTCAAGTGACAACAAATGCTGGAGAGGTTGTGGAGAAAGGGGAACCCTCCTCCACTGCTGGTGGGAATGTAAGCTTGTACAACCACTTTGGAAGTCAATCTGGCTCTTTCTCAGACAACTAGGAATAGCGCTTCCTCAAGATCCAGCTATACCACTCCTAGGCATTTTTCCAAAAGATGCTCAAGTACACAATAAGGACATTTGCTCAACCATGTTTGTAGCAGCTTTATTTGTAATAGCCAGAAGCTGGAAACAACTCATATGTCCCTCAACTGAGGTATGGATACAAAAATTGTGGTACAACTACACAATGGAATATTACTCAGCAATAAAAAACAAGGAAATCAAGAAATTTGCAATTAAATGGTGAGAGCTAGAAAAGATCATCCTGTGTGAGGTATCCCAGAAGCAAAAAGACACACAGGGTATATAGTTACTCATAAGTGGATATTAGACATATAATATAGGATAAACCTACTAAAATCTGTACAACTAAAGAAACTAATCAAGAAGGAGGACTCTAGCTAAATGCTCAAACCCCATATAGAAAACACAAAGAGGATAGACATCAGAAGAAGGAGAAAAAAGGGAACTGTATAGGAGCCTACCACAGAGGGCCTCTGAAAGGCTCTACCCTGCAGGGTATCAAAGCAGATGCTGAGACTTATGGCCAACCTTTGGGCAGAGTGCAGGGAATTTCATGAAAGAAGTAGGAAATAATAAGACCTGGAGGGGACAGGAGCTCCACAAGGAGAGCAACAGAACCAAAAAATCTGGGCACACAGGTCTTTTCTGAGACTGATACTCCAACCAAGGACTATTCATGGAGACAAACTAGAAGCCCTGTTGCCCACAGCAGTTCAGTGGATTCCATAGTAATGGGAACAGGAACTGTCTCTGACATGAACTGATTGGCCAGCTCTTTAATCACCTCCCCCTGAGGGGGGAGCAGCCTTACCAGGCCACAAAGCAAGACAGTGTAGCTACTCCTGATGAGACCTGATAGACTAGGATCAGAAGGAAGGAGAGGAAGACCTCTCCTATCAGTGGACTTGGAGAGGGACATGTGTGGAGAAGAGAGAGGGAGAGTAGGATTGGGAGGGGAGGGAGAGGGCAACAGGGGAATACAAAGTGAATAAAGTATAATTAATAAAAATTAAAATTAAAAAATGGAAAAAATGGCCATCCTGCCAAAAGCCATCTATAGATTCAATGAAATTCCCATCAAAATTCCAACACCATTCTTTACAGACCTAGAAAGAGCAATCATTAACGTCATATGCAAAACTAAAAGACACAGGATAACCAAAACAATTCTGTACAATAAAAGAACTTCTGATGGTATCAGCATCCCTGATCTCAAGCTATACTATAGAGCAATAGTAATAAAAATTGCATGGTATTGGCATAGAAACAGAAAAATTTATAGATGGCACTGAACTGACAACCCAGAAATAAGCCCAACCCTTGATTTTCAACAAAGAAGCTAAAAACATACAACGGAAAAAAAGAAAGCATTTTCAACAAATGGTGCTAGTCTAGCTGGATGCCTTCATGCTTAAAAATGCAAATAGACCCATATTTATCACCCTGCACAAAACTCTTAAGTCCAAGTGTATCAAAGACATTGATATAAACCAGAGACTCTTAACCTATTAGAAGACAATGTGGGGAAAAGTCTGGAACTCATTAACACAGGAGACAACTTCCTGAGCAAAACACCAGGCTCTGAGATCAACAATTAATAAATGGGATCTCATGAAACTAAGAAGCTTCTGTAAAGCAAAAGACACTGTCAACAAATATGGCAGCCTAAATCAGACAGAGGGATGATACCTACAATATACAATAAACTTAAGAAATTAAACACCAACAAATCAAATAATCCAATTAAATAATGGGATTCAGAGCTAAACCGAGAATTCCACAACAGAAGAATCTCAAATGGTTGAGAAGCACTTAAGGAAATGCTCATTTCTTAGCCATTAGAGAAACGCAAATCAAAATGACTCTAAGAGTCCATCTTACGCCAGTCAGAATGGCTAAGATCAAAAACTCAAGTGACAACACATGCTGGAGAGGATGTGGAGAAAGAGGAAACTTCTCCATTGCTATTGGGAGTACAAACTTGTTCAATCACTTTGGAAATCAATCTGGCCCTTTCTTAGAAAACTGGGAATAGTTCCACCTCAGGACTCAGCTCTACCACTCCTAGGCCTATATCCAAAATATATTCAAGTATACAACGTGGACATTTGCTTAATGATATTCATAGCAGCTTTATTCATAATAGCCAGAAACTGAAAACAACCTACATGTCCCTCACCCGAAGGATAGATTCAGAAATTGTGGTGCATTTACACAATGGCATACTACTCACAAATTAAAAACAAGGAAATCATGAAATTTGCAGGCAAATGGCTGGAACTAGAAAAAATCATCCTAAGTGAGGTAACCCACAACCTAAGTGAGGTATGTACTCACTTGTAAGTAGATATTAGACCTATAGTACAGGATAATCATACTACAATCCACAGACTCAAAGAAGCTAAGTAATAAGGAGGGTCCAAAAAAAGTGCCGAATGTCACTCAGAAGGGAAAATAGAATAGAGAGCAGAAGTGGATGAAGAGAGGGAATTAGGCAGGAGATGCAATGGGGAGGGAAACAAGGGTGAGGATCAAATGTGGGGAGAACAGGAGTAGGAGGTAAGAGGGCTGGGAAACAGGAGTGGGGGTGGGGGTGTCTCTTGTTCAAGCAGAGGCCTGTCGGAGACAGGATAGGCACCTGGGAGGATATGGGTGTGGCTCTAGCTCAGACTCCTAACAGTGTGGGGTGAGGGAGACATGAAGACCAATGTGACCACCTTCTAGCCAGGCAGAACTAGTGGAAGGAGGGGAACAACAACCCACAGACAAAACCTGTGACCCCAAAATTACCCTGTGTACAAGTAGTGTAGGGATAACAAGGGAACAAAGTTTGAGGGAAAGGCCAAACAATAACTGGCCCAACTTGAGACCAACCCCATGGTGGAGAGCCAGCCCCTGACATAGAAGAGTAATGATACTCTTCTATGCTTTCTGAGAGAAGCATAACTTGATTGCAGTCTGGGAGGCTCCAGCCAGCAGTTGATTGAGACAGGTGCTGGGACTTGCAGCCAAGCATGGGGCAGAACTCTGGGAGTCCTGTGGAAGTCTTAGAGGAAAGATTGAAGGACCTGGGGGTGGGGGGGTCAGGAACCCCACAAGAAGAACAACAGTGACAACTAACTTAGTCCCATGGGGCTTTCAGAGACTGAGACACTAACTAAGGAGAGTGCACGGTCTGGACCTAGGCCTCCTGCACATATGCAGTCAATGGGCAGCTTGGTCTTCACAAGGGGCCCCTGATGAGCAGAGAGTAGGTCCTGTTATTAACATGGACTTTATTGTCTACTTTTGAATCAGTTCCACCTGGCAGCACTACCTTGCCTGGCCTTAGGGGATGAAGACATGCTCAATCCTGATGTTACTTGATGTGCTGGGGAAGGTAAGTATGGGGGAAGAGGTGCTCCCCTTCTGGGGGGAAAGGGAGAGGGGACAGGGTAAGAAGGAAAAGTAGGGGGGGCTGGGAGAAAAGGAGGGAAGGGGCAGCCTTGGGATGTAAAGTAAATAAACTAGTGTATTTTTAAAAAAAAAAAAAAAAAAAGGGATAGTCCAGTAAGTTGAGGATGTCAACACCCAGACTTCCCAAGTAGAAAAGGATAGGGACTCCAGCTACATAAAGAGAGTGGGGCTGGAATCACTCTTCGGCAGCTGGGCCACTGTCTACCCAGCCCTGACTCCAGTGAACAAAGCCTCCTGGTTATCTCTTAAGTTTATTCAGTTGAACCTGTTGGCAAGGACTCAAAGTTAGAAACCATAGTGGATCTTCTGAGCCAAATTCCTAATTATATACAAATGACAGATGAAATAAACATTATTCCCTGTTAAGAAGCACCCAGAGACCTCTGGGAATTTACAAACAAACCTGTCATTAGCTAGAACTACTTGACAACAATCACTGTAGATTCAATGACTAGTCAAGCACAAGGAGACGGGATAGCATCAGATTCATCTTCATTAAACAGCAGGTTGGAGCTGAAAAGTAGATGCCTCCTTCCCGTGAGGTGTGCTTTTCACTGCTGGTTACCATAAAAAAAAGACATGCATTTTTATCCTGATAGAGCTTTTCCCCTTCAGCCTCACGAGTGTCCCTTATTAATTATCAAGCTAATTGTTAGTGCCTGTGAGTCACTGTCCTTTAGCAAGCCATAGCATAGCAACTAGCTGCTACTGACTTTAGCTACCACTTTCATACTATAAGGACAATTTTATATAGAGCTGAATGCAAACCATGGAGCAGAGGTAGAATCCCACTTACTGGCCTCTCGCTTGTTCCAGATCTCAGCTCCTTCACTAAAGAGAACTCTTGAGCATTAAGCTGCTAAATTACTAGTAAGGCAGGCAAACCACCAATCAACTGCTATGGAAAGTAAAAAATGAAATACCTCTAATATATATATTCCTATTTATTCCCAAGTCAAGTATGAAAGTCTTATTTCTTACCATTATTTCATTAAAACCCTCATGGGCATCTGGGGAAATGGCTCAGCAAATAAAGTACTTGCTTTGAAAATGGGAAGACCAAAGTTCAAAACCCTAGAGCCCACTTAAAAGCCAAATACACATGGTAGCCACCTAAAATCTCAGTACTTAGAGACAGAGACAACAGAACTCTTTAACAAGTTTCCCAGCTAGACTTTATGGAATTTGTGAGGTAGGACTCCAGAAAAACTGCCTTTAATACATAGGAGAGAATGATTTAGGAAGATACCTGATTCCAAATGTGGATTTACATACACACACACACACTCATATACATATACACTTACACAAATGAACATTCATACACATTTGAGGGCATCTCTGAAAAAAAGAGAGAGAAAAATGCTAGACAGAGATAATCAATAACCCATTGTCATCTATAATAGTCACTGACAATTTATCAAAAGTCTGATGGGGATATATTTCTATTGGCCTTGACCAGAAGTAAAGATGGCCTGAACTAATCTGAAATTAGAGGATTTCCAATTATGGGCTGGGAAAGGGGACAAATTACATTTAAGTTGTTTTTTCTAGGATAATTCAAGCCTGCCTTCTTTGGTGTATACCTTTTCATGGACATCAATTTTAATAACAGGTTTAAATAAGACAAAGGTGGGTGACCAAGAATAAAGAGGAATATAGAATGATCAAAATGTTAGGCCCCATCTATGCAAGCACAACATTGTACTGTATGGTGCTTCTCTCTGCACACACGCACACACACACACACACACACACACACACACGTGTGCACAGCTCAGGAGCAAACCCCCAGTTTATCTAGTTTACCTAAATGGGTGTTTTGAGTAAAGATGACCTATCACCTACCCTCATCTGCTTTTACCCTCAGGGTATCCAGACACCATTGCACACAGGCTGGACTGGAGGGAATGAAGCTTAAGAGCACATGAGTTAGGCAGGATCTCAGCCAGTGTGAGTGCAAGAGAAACAGCCTTCTCCAGAGATCATTTCCAATGAAACAGCTCTTTTTATTTTGGGGGAAACAGGAGTTCTTTAAACCTCTGGGGCATGGGTAGGGGCTTTCAGGGTGAGTGTACATCTTTGGTCCGGGCCCAAAACTGCTGGGAATGCCTTATTTTCACAAAGAGGAATTCCAGGTGCTTGCTGGAGATGACTTTATAAGGGAAGAGAAGGTTTAACATTTAACCTGGCCACCAGGCTACTGTCTACCTCAAGGATGGCAGAGGAGAGGGTTGCAAGGACACATGCAGAGGGGCATGAAGGTTCAAAGCTAGGAGGAAGCAGTCTCAGGATAAGATTTTTAGTGTTTGGACACGTCTTGTCCTCACTCTTGCTCTGGACAGTCACACAGCTTCCCTGGCCTCACAATGACCTATCCCTATTCCAGCTGCACTGAGGATCAGACCAGCTGCTGAGAAGCTCACTAGAGAGCTCAAACAAGCAGGAAGTGAGCATCACCTGGATGCCAAGGCCACTGGCATGTCAGATGACAGAGGGGTAAACAGAGCTATTAGGCTTCACTCTGGGCCTGTAAATCATTCCAGAGCCTTCATCATCCCTGCTGAGTTATTTTAATCACTCTCATTTGCAAGAGCAAATTAGGTGTAGCATTGTTCTCGAGATGCTGCCCGGGATTGGTGCCAGGAAGGAACACAATGAGCAAAACAGGAAAACCTCTTTCCAAACAAAAGCCGAAACTCTGCAAGCAAAATTGATTTGTAAACCTTGTCAAGGTAGTTTCTAAGACAAATCTATCCAGGGCATAGCGGGGGTTTGTAATCAAGGCTGGGAGAAATTGTCCAATTAATACAGGAATCTGACAACAATAACAGATTTCCTTATGTTAGAACTCTGAAGGACTATGACCTTCCCAGGGCACCATCTCGAGATAAAAGGCTGGTATGCTTCTCATAGCAAAGTGACAGAAAGTTTGTTCAATTAAGTCCTCTCTAACATATGCTACATAAAATGGTAACAGGGGAAGTAATTTAGGTAATGCAGACAAACTCCCTCACCTTTCTCCGTTTATGTGGGTAAATTATTTCTCTTTTCTTGCCATCGGTTTGGGCTGTTCTGATTAATTTACTGTTTAATGACATAACTACAGGAAGATGAACAGAGAAAGGGAGAATTGATTCAGTCCAACAACTTTTTAATGAGTGCTTATATCAACAAGAGAGTAAGTCACAGGAGATATAGTCTCTATCAGTGATGTGCCGCCTCATTTTATGTCAACCTGACACAGGCTGGAATCATTTGAGAAGATGGATCCTCAGCTGAGAAACTGCCACACAGCAAACCAGTCTGTGGGCAAGTTTGTGCTTTCTTGCTTGATGATTGATCCGGGATGGCAAAGCTCACAACTCCTGGGTAGGTGGTGCTGGGTGCTATAAGCAAACAGACTGAGCAAGCAGTAAGCAGCATGCCTCCATGACTTCTACTTCAGTTCCTGTCTCCAGGTTTCTGTTATGGTGGAGCTCCTGCCCTAACTCCATCATTCATGCACTGTGATGTAGAACTGCAAACTGAGATAAACCCTTTCTTCCCCAAGTTGCTTTGGTCATGATGTTTTATCACAGCAACAGAAACCCTACGGCAAGTGGTAAAGAGCAAACTGACATTTTCTGAGAACGCAACTAGGTCATGGAGTGGTCAGCTTGCTCAGATTACACAGTATCAATGTGATCCACTATCAAGTGGCACAAACCATAGCTTTGGGGATGGAGGGCACTCAGGGTGAATCTCCTGAAATAGTTACAGTCTGGAGTACTAAATGCAAGCCAGCCATGGAATATCAACACCCAAATTCCAATATTTGGAAATACAATCTAGACTGCTATTGGTCAGGAAATACATATTGAAAACATAGTCTTTTATGAATGGGGAGAGAGAGCAGAGAGTAAAGCATGATGATCTGACTTTAGATATCTGGCACCCACATAAAAGCCAGGCATGAGAACAGGCCTACATGCTGTAAGCTATTGGGGATGTAATTACAAAAGGATCTCTGTGGATACTTGGGAGCCCCCATGTGGTTCCTGGGAATTGAACTCAGGACCTCTGAAAGAGCAGAAAGTGCTCCTAACCACTGAGCCATCTCTCCAGCCTTAATTTAAAAAGGGATTTCTCACTGATACTCCAACCAAGGACCATGCATGGAGATAACCTAAGACCCCTGCACAGATGTAGCCCATGGCAGTTCAATATCCAAGTGGGTCGGTTCCATTGTAATAAAAACAGAGACTGTCTCTGACATGAACTGATTGGCCTGCTCTTTAATTACCTCCCCCTGAGGGGGAAGAAGCATTACCAGGCCACAGAAGAAGACAATGCAGCCACTCCTGATGAGACCTAATTGACTAGGATCAGAAGGAAGGAAAAGAAGACCTCCCCTATCAGTGGACTTGGGGAGGAGCATTCATGCAGAGGGAGAGGAAGGGAGGGAATGGGACGGGAGGAGGGAGGGAACTAGAGGGGGGATAAAAAGTGAATAAAAGGTAATTAATAAAGAATTTAAAAAAAGAAAAAAAAAGGATCTCTGAGCCTTCATGGTTAGATAGACTGGTCAACTCACATAGCTCCAAGTTCAATGAGAGACTGTCTCCATACATGCACAGGCGCATAGGCAGGCATACACTCACACAGAGAGAAAAACAGACAGACAGACAGACAGATAACCCTTTATATTTATGTTTTTAATTTCTATTGATTTAAGTCCTGTTAATTCTTGATACACACACACACACAGAGAGAGACAACAAAAGAACCCTTTATACTTAAATTTCTAAATTTTCTATTGTTGAAAGTTTTGTTAGTACTTGATAAACTAAATGTCTGCCATCATGGAACAGATAACCAGCAAAAGTGGGACTGACTATATTACAACTCATGGGCAAAACCCTCAACTGAATGAACACTAGAAAGGAAGCAAGTATAAATACATTTTAAATTGATAATAAAATTTTAGTTTCAATGAATTAAAATATTGTTCTCCAATTGTCATAGGCATATATGCCTAGTGATTATTTTATTGGACAATGGAGACCTCAATTTCATGAGGGACAGACTATACATATATTCTGTGTAGCCCTGGCTGTCCATGCTCTGAACAAACTGGCATAAAATTCAGAGATCTTCCTGCTGCTAGAGTTCTGGGGTTAAAAGTGTTCCCCACCATGTCTACCCAGCCAGAATATATTATTTTATTCTTGTTACACAATAATAGCACAAGTGACAGCTCGTGAAAGCAAGGGTTTAGGGGCAAGGGACAACTCTTCCATTGGTGGTGGGAGTGTGAACTTATACAACCACTATCGAAGTCAATAGGGCAGTTCCTCAGAAAACTGAAAATCAAACTAGCTCAAGAACCAGCAATACCACTCCTTAATATATACCCAAAAGATGCTACATCCTACTACAAAGACACTTGTTCAGTGATGTTCATAGAAGCTTTATGCATAACAGTCAGAAACTGGAAACAACATAGATGTCCCACAACTGAAGAATGGATAAAGAAACTGTGGTGAATTTACACCATGGGATATTACTCAGCTGTTAAAAAAGCTGACACCATGAAATTTTCAGGCAAATAGGTGCAACTAGAAAAGAAAAAGGTCATACTTAATGAAGTAACCCAAACATAGAAAGAAAAATATGGTATATATTCTCTTATAAGTGAATATTAGCCATTAAGTAAATAATAACAAGCTACAGTCTGCATACCAGAGAGATTAGGTAAAGAAGAGGACTGTAGCAGGGGAAGCATAGATCACCCTGGAAAGGAAAAACATACAATAGATCCTGTAGGTATGCTAGGAGCTGGTGAGGATGGGAGCTGGAGGGAAAAGGTGAGATGGAGGGGGTATGAAGGGTAATAGTGTGGGGAGGGACAGCTGAAATTGGGGGGAGGACTGTGGGGGTGGTGTGGAAACCTAGTGGAGTGGAAACTCCCTGGAATCTATGAGGCTCGCCCTGTGAGTAGTCTTAGTAACTAAGAACACAGAGTCTGAACTGGTCATTTCTTAGTCAGGCAAGGCTTCCAGTGGTAAGACTGGATTACACTCAATTGTTGTTGGCCATGGAGGTCCTGTGGAAACTCCTAAACCATCCAGGCTGATGCTAGGACAGAAGGTCACCCTCTGAAAACTGACAACAGACCCCATTTCTAAGAACAACTTCTACTCAGCTCATTGAACATAGAGAAGTCAAACTGGTGTCTACACAGAGCCTTCAGCCCTATATTCTAGTCTCTTTGGCATGAGAAGGTATTCTGCAGGCTACTGAAAGAGAAACCTGGTTACCAATCTAGCCGTAAAACCATCCATCTGCACTCTGTCCTGTCCAAAAGATGTTCTGGGCAATGGCGATGCAGAACATGTGGGGGTGACCAACCAATGTTTACTTTAACTTGCAGCCCACCACACACCACATGAGAGGGAGCCCATGCCTTACATTATGTTAATGGCCCAGAAACAGTTTAGAAACCTGGATACCTAGAGCATAACCAACTACCAAAAATTAAAAAAAAAAAAGCCAATGGAATGATTACTAAGAATATTGTGCTATACTCACAGATCTGTCCCTAGTCCAGTCATCATCCAAGAGGTTTCCTCTAGCAGCAAATGGGAATGGGTATAGAAACCCACAGCCAGACAACCCACAGCCAGAAACCCATAGCAAGAAAGAAAGTCTAAATTGGAGATCTCTAAGGTGTTCCTCTTCTTGAAAATTGAGGAACCCAGTGAAAAGAGAGGGAGGAAAGACTATAAGAGTCAAGGGGATGGAGGACACCAGGAGAACATTGCCCACCAAATCAACCAAGCAGAGCTCACATGGGCTCACAGAGACTGAAACGAGGAAGAATGATCTTCATTCACTACCAGTGGGATTGCAACTCAGGTATCCATTGTGGAAATCAGTATGGCTAAACACACAATAAGTATATATCGTTCTTGAGAAAGTATCCAACAAATCTAATATAAAAATTAATATAGCAAAGAAATGTTTGCAATTAATAATAAAAAAAAGCCCAGCACTTGTGATGTACCAGGGCTTTAAGTTACACACATTCATTTTCTCTTTGTCTACTACGGCTAAGGTGAGCCTTCTGCCTGAGAGACCCAAAGGTAGAGATTTAGGATTCAACAGAGCTATTTTCTCCATTTAAGACTCCACTGGGAAGAATCTACATCTAAGCTGATGGAGATGTTGGTGAGGCTGGTTCTTTGGAGACCCCCTTCTGTTTGTGACTGTCGTCTGGAAGCCACTCTTCCTAAACTCCTTGTCATATGAACTTTCTCAACATTATCATTTTCTTCATAACCATCCAGGAGAAGCACTACTCTACAAATTCACTCTGGTTGTAATAGTCAGGATTCTCTAAAGGAACAGAACCAATAGAATGAATATATGTGGGGAATACCTCACTTTAAGGTGAGGGTGAAAATTAAGAAGGGCTGGAGTTAGGAATCTAGACAGCATATATATATATATATATATATATATATATATATATATATATATATATGTAACTTTTAGAACTAAGCATTGGCACTGTGCTCCCAAGATATATAATGTTGACAGTTTTAGTAGGATAACAGTCAAATATTGCCAATGTTACATGATTTGAATTAACATATTTAGGACAACCATAGACAGAAAAGTTTCCTCATTTGTCATAGTTAGCTTTAGCTGTCAAATTGACACATAAATAAACTCACCTGAGAAGTAGAGAAACCTCACCTGAAAATTTTGAAGATTATATTATCCTTCAGTCACATCCCACATCTATGAGGCATTTGCTTAATGCTAATTGATATAAAAGGACCCAGTCCTCTTATACCAAGGAACAGGCCCTAGACAGATAAGTCTACTCTGTGTAAAAAAAGGAACAGAGCAATCCAGCTCCTTCATGGTCTCTGCCTCCAGGTTCTTGCCTTGAGTTCCTACCTTGGCTTGCCTTGATGATGGACAGCAAAGTGTAAAATGAAATAAACCCTTTATTCCATCAAGTCTGTTTTGGTTGTGGTGCTACCAGAGTGGCAGAGAGCAAGCTAGAACATCATCTAATAAGCATTTTTTTAAAAATTGGGAGAATGATGTAAGGGAAGATTTTAATCAAATGTTTTTGGCAAAAGCTTGCACATTAAACTTTTACATTCCCATGTTAAAGTCCTTGAGGAGCCTTGGAGTCAATAAACATATTGGCCTGCATTTCCCAATGTCTTTGATTGGGGAACTCTCTTTTTCTAGCATAAAGCCTTAGGGACATTTTGGAAAATAGTGCTTTGCATAATCGAAATATGTCACTAGGAACAGTTATAGGTAACATAATGCCATTCCAAGAAGATAGTCTGTTTATGTACTTAAAAAATGGAGCCTGGGGTCTAAAGTTGCCTCAGCACAACATCTGCAGATAAATTTCCCAAGGTAATCAGAGCAACGATGCTTGGATTGTAAGTAAGTTATCTTTGGGAGCAAGATAGCACAAGAAACATAAAATTCACCCTCATCGATGGGAGATGACAATCTAAGAGCCATAAATCCTCCCGTTTTTCAGCTGAAATATCCCTCAGCTGTCATCCACAGACAGTCTCTAGTGAGTATAGTGTGATGTGTAACAGCAGCTATTTCCTTTCCACATAGTTACTGTATTTGCCTTCTGCATTATTACCTCTGGGCAGCACCATTGTGATTTGCATAGCAACTGTTTCAGTAAAACAGTGTTCCACACAATGGGAACCTTGGAAAGCTGGGCAGTTCATGCCCAAAGCACTAGACTAGGAGGAAAGAATTCAAGAAGTGACCTTAGGAGCTTATAAGCCACTAATTTGTACAAATGGTATTAAAATTCAGTGCAGTGCCCCTCTGGGAGATACAAGAGGGATCTGTTACTTAATAACTGGACATATTTATGAACTATGGAGCTGGGACTTGATTTTTCTCATTATAGAAGATATTGAGTATTCCAGAACAATGCAATATGAGAATCAGCCCCTAAAGTAGTGAGGTAGCAACGAAAGAGAGTAAACCAGGACAGCACAGAATCTGACTCATTTGGGGACAGGAGGACTCTGATGGAAGCATAGTCCTAAAAATTAGAAAGAAATGTAAAACAATGCTCCCTCCTGGCTGAAAACTGTTTCATTTCAATCTTATTATCCAAAAGTCAGGTACCTTCTCGGTTTCAGGCTCTGATTATAAATGGGCCATAGATCATTTTAGTGTTTTGTTGTTGTTGTTTGTTTGTTTAAATCTATTTATAATGTGCTGGAAAATATAGGCAGAAGATGACTCACCAGTTACTCAGGAACACTCATGGTGGTTTCAACTCTTGATGGCTGCAGTCATGCCAAGCTGAATTCAAACAGGACAGAAATGTTTTCACGTGCTTCTTTCATCCCACCGAGCTTCTTCCTGACTGCATATCTGTTTCTTTCTTGTATGTCAGGCGTGTTTATGTGCTCATTATTTCTGTCATGGGTCTCTAGTTGAGGAAAAGAAACAGGAAGTGTTGCATCTTGGTTTTCTACAGAGTGGTAGTTCCTGGTGCAGGTTGGGATCAGGTACCTGGGAAATGCTCTGGATGTTCTCCTACTGGCTATATGTCCTTATGTGTGCTGTTTTACCTCAGTGTACCTCAGACTCACTGTCTATCGTGTAGAGATTATAACCACAGCTACAACAGATAGCTCCGCTCATGGACGCACTTTAGCTATAAGTGGTAGGTGGCCAGCCACCAATGAATGCTCATTTCTCCACACATTTGGTGAGTCCCCAGTGACTGCTGGTTGAAGGTGAATGGGCAATCATAATAGGCTACTCCTCTCTTCACTATGAAAAATACTTCTTTTGACCTTAATCACTTTTCAAAATCTCCTGTCTCTTCAACTAAACAGCAGAAATAAAATTGTTAATCTTTCTGTCTTAAATACTGTAGGAATTTCTGATCTTCATACACTCGAAGTCACTTTCCATTTTTTTAAATTTTCTATTTTTTATTTAGTTATTCTCTTTGCATCTCCTTCTCTCCTCCCAGGTTCTTACTTCCATCCCTCTCCTGCCCCTCAGAAAAGAGGAGTTCCCCCTCTAAAAGCCCACCCTGAAACATCCAGTCCCACCAGGATTGTTTATTTCCTCTTTCAAAATCTTGCGGCAAGGAAGCCCCACCAGGAGAAAGTGATCAAAAGAATGCAACAGAGAACGTGTCAGAGAGAGCTGATCCTGTTTCTAGGAGGCTAAGCTGCCCACTGGGTATATATGTGTAGAGAGCCTAGGTCTAGATCATGCATGGTCCTTGGTTGGTGCTTCAGTCTCTGCAAGGCCCTCTGGTCCCAGGTTAGTTGGGACTGTTCATCTTTTTATGGAGTATCTAACCGATAGGGTCCTTCTATCCTCTTCCTGACTCTTCTGTAAGGCTCCCTTCTGTAAAGCTACCTTCTGCTCTGTCAGTTTTTGGCTGTGAGTCCCAGTTTCTGTTTCGATTCCCTTGCTGGGCAGAGCCTCTCAGATGACAGCCATGCTGAGCTCCTGTTTGCAAACACAGTAGAGCTTCATCAATAGCATCAGGGGTTGGATCTCTTCCATAAAGTGGGTCTCAGGTTGGACTAGGCATTGTTTGCACATTTTCACAATCTCTGCTCTAACTTTATCCCTGCACATCCTGCAGGCAGGGTAAATTCTGGGTGGAATTTTTTTTTGTGGGTAGGTTGTTGTTCTCCTGCCTCTGCCGGGAGTCCTGTTTGGTTAGAGGGTGGCCTCTCCAGTCTACATGACCCCCACCACCAGCAGTCTCAGCAAGTATCACCTGGAGGCCCATCCGATTGCAGGTCTCCAGCTTGTCTGAGAGATGCCCCTGCACAGAAACTGGAAAAAAAACCCAGATGTCCTTCAGCCTAAAAACAGATAAAGAAACTGTGGTACATTTACACAATGAAATACTACTCAGCTATTTAAAACAAGGAAATCATGAACTTCACAGGCAAACAGATGGAACTAGAAAATATCATACTAAGTGAAGTAACCCAGACCCAGAAAGAAACACATGGTATGTGCACACTTCTAAGTGGATATTAGCCATACAGTAGCAGGTAAACATACTACAATTCACAGACCCAATGAAGATAAGTAACAAGGAGGGCTTAAAGGAGGATGCTCAAATTTCACTCAGAAGGGGAAATAGAATAGTCAGCAGAGGGGTTAAAGAGAGGAAACAGGATAATAGAGGAAACACTAAGGAAAATGAGAGTGGGGATCAAATATGGGGAGAGTGGGAGAGAGAGAACACAGGGCTTGCATTTTTCCATTTTTAATTTGTCTTTATATTACCCAAGAATTAGATTCTTATTATGGTTTTTTTATACCTAAGATCTCTGATCAAATGTCAACCTTTATGCTTATAACCCTGATTTGTCATATTGCAGGGAAGTTTGGGAAAGCAAATACTGACTTAGTAGCATTGATATTCCCACCAATTATCTGTCCAGACAGCTAGAATCCTTTCTGGATTTCAGAACAATGATCAGTTATGGAAGAAGGTACACCTTCCCACTGACTTCAACTCAGGACCGCCTTTTCTGCATTACATGTAAATTTTTAATTATTTTCTTACACAGAAGGCTCATAATAGTTAGAGGTAAAGTCCAATACTTGGGCTGGGTTAGCAATGGGTTAGTTGATTAGATGGGAAAGTGCTCGCTGCATAAGCAACCATGTAAAGTGTCCAGAATGATAGAAGCCCAGATCTGAAATCCAGGGCTGAGCAAGCAAGCCAGGCGTATTCTTAGAGCTCACTGGCTAGCTTTAGCTGAATGAGTGAGCTCCAAGTTCGGTGCTAAACTTTGTCTCAAAAACTAAGGTGAAGGGTGACTGAGGAAGAAAGGCAAAGTCAATTTCTGCTCTCCACATTCTTACTGGTACACAAACACCCGAGCACAGAGAAAAAATAAATAAATAAAAGTAGTGCATTCCGGAACTGTACTAATCAAGATAGTAGTAAATAGCCAAATATGACCTCTGAGCATTTAAGAAGGATGCATCCAAACAAGACGACCTCTAAGAGTTAAAAGCTATATACACAAGGGCTGGGGACATGATGTGCTCTGCCAGGTTGATTATTGTAACTGGGAGGGTCCATAGCTGGGTAAGACTGGTGATTCCCCTTCTCTCTTTTTTTTTCTTTTTTTAAATTTTTATTAATTATGCTTTATTCACTTTGTATCCCCCCCATTAACCCCTCCCTCCTCCCCTCCCAATCCCACCTTCTCTCCCTCTTCTCCACGCATGCCCCTCCCCAAGTCCACTGATAAGGGAACTCTTCTTCTTCTTCCTTCTGATCCTAGTCTATCAGATCTCATCAGGAGTGGCTGCATTGGATCTGGAGAGGACAGGAGATCCACAAGGAGAGCAACAGAACCAAAAAATTTGAGCACAGGGGTCTTTCCTGAAACCCATACTCTAACCAAGTACCATGCATGAAGACAACCTAGAACCCCTGCACAGATGTAGTCCATGGCAGTTCAGTGTCCAAGTGGGTTCCATAGTAATGGGAACAGGGACTGCCTCTGACATGAACTGATTGGCCTGCTCTTTGATCACCAGTCCCTTCTCTTTTAACATGAGTAGTAGCACCTTACAGCACTATGGCAGTTACCCAGTAAGGATGAACTTCCAGGTGACACCCAACGAATAGATAGTAAAAATGTGGCACAGTCACACAATAGAATGTCACTCAAATATTAAGAAAAAGGTGTAATTCTTAGGTAAGTGGAGAAAGCTAGGAATAACCATTCTGTAATAACTAACACAGATACAGATAGGCAAATGTTGCATGGACATTTAAGTATGTTGTATCAGCAGTGATAAGGTACTACCATCAAATCCTGGAAGGTAACCCTGAACAATAAAGATAGCTTGTAGTATTTGGGGATCTGTGGGTTCTGTGCACCTCACTGCCCAACAAAAGAGGAAACCCATTCTAAATAATCCACTGGATTTATTTGTCAGGTTGTGGTATCTAGTAGAGGCTTTGCCAGGCCACTATAGGGTAACCCCATTTAATCACTTTCATGTATAGAAAGCTTCTAAAACAGTATGTTTCAATGTGTCTTTTCCAAAAGATCTTTAGCATTATTTACTCCTCCAAGTATTCCTTCATTAACCCTGCCCTTCCATTATTTTTTTAATTAATTTATTTTTCTTTTCTTTATTTATTACATATTTATTGTTATTATCATTTATTACAATTCATTTCATTTGTATCCTGACTCTGGCCACCTCACTTGTCTCTTCCAAATCCCATCCTCCCTTCCTCATCTCCTTTCATGCCCCTCCCCTAGTCCACTGATAGGGGAGGTCCTCTTTCCCTTCTATTTGACCCTTGCCTATAAGGTCTCATCAGGGCTGGCAGCATTGTCTCCCTCTGTGGTCTGCCAAGGCTAGAGCCCCCCATGGGAAGGTGAATACGGAGTTGGCCACTGAGCTATTGTCAGAGAAAGACTCTGATCCCCTTACTAGGGTTCCCACTTGGAGACTGAGTCTATGGGCTACATCTGAGTCAGGATTTTAAGTCCTCTCCATGCATAAGTCTTTGGTTGGGGTATCATTCTCTTCAGAGCTCCCAGGGCTCAGTTTTTATGGCTCTGTTGGTCTCCTTTTGGAGCTCCTGTCCCCTCTAGGTCTTTCTATCTTCCCCTTCTACCTCAGCTTAGCCCTTCCTTCATGTTCCATTATCCCCTTTAGCTCTTCATATTACTGCAATCTATTTACCCTCCCATGAAAGACCTCCACTCCTACCCCAATTTCCTAACCTTATGAGTATTCCAAACCAAACACTAATATGAGAGAAAATGTGTGACACTTGCCTGTTAGGGAGGCTGAGGCAGGAGGAATGCTTGAATCCAGGAGCAAAAGACAAGGGTTGGCTACCTGCGTTAGAAACATAGCAGGATTTTTGCAGCTGCTGTAATCTAGTAGCTGCTGACCATGGGTATCAATATGAAAGGGAAGTAGAGAATGCAGTAGGAATGAAAGAGCCTGCTGGGATCCAGGCTTCAACCACAGAACTCCCAGAAGGACTCCTACTGACAATGACTTCATGTAACAGAGCAGATAGCATGGGAGGCCCCAAGGGAACTGGTTTCTGAGAGCAAAGCTTTCTGCCTCTATCCTCTGTTCCACTCACTCAAGCATTTATCATTTGATTGATTGGTTAGCTCATCATTTTTCTCCCTTAGTATTTTCCAAACAGAACCAAAGAAAAGTAATAATGGCTACTAGTTATGACTGCATTAATTTTAAAGTCATGGAGAATTCCAAAACTGGCCTTAGGGCCTGTAATGTCATCTATTTGGGAGGGTGAAGGAGGTAAATTCTAAGCTCAGGGCCTTCTTTGGCTACAGAATGTGTTCACAGCAAGTCTTAGCAATTTGGTGAGACACTGTCTCAAAATATAACAAAAAAGAGCTAAGGATGTAGCTAAGTGCTACACATGGCTCCCTGAGTTTACTTCCTAGTACTGCTGAAAAGATGAAGCTTAGCATGAGTACTGCCATCTTAAGCCAGCCACCCATTTGCCAGGGCTTGAATGCCTTTTATGGTCAAGACAAGGGTACAGATGTGTTCTGTTTCTTTCTTTTGTGATTCCTTCTATATTTCAACTTATGACTTGGAAATCTATTATTAAGAAACCAGCCTGCTATTGTTCCCTCTTGTGTAATCTTAGTGTTCCACCTGCTTATGGGTTTCAATTGTCTTCTTTTTGCTAGCTTACACAAGTTGCTTGTTGTACTGGGGCTTAATATCTGCTCATCCTGAAGTGTCAGGATCACAGTATCAGCTCCCAAGTCCATGCTGCATCCATGGATAGTCAATTTGCTGTTTAAATTATTGAAGTTGCTCTGATTAAGAAAACTTGGTGTGTCCTGGGTGTTGGAAATTTACCAGACCCCACAGCACTACCAATCCTGACACACAAACACATATACAAATATACATACAAACACATAAACACATACATATACATACATACACATACATACATATACCCATACATACACACACACAAGATTTAAGAGCCTCAATAACCATTTGTAAATAAATTGATATACTCAGAGACAAGATTTGACTTAACCATCATCATGACTCAAGTATGAAATATGTATATGCAGAATTCTATACCTCAATGAGTACCAATAAGCCATTAAGACACCAGTACCAATCAGACAAGTGCCACTGCATGTTGGCCCAGTTCTAATTATAATAAAAAATATTGGTGCCATTAAAATTGTTATTAATTAGTAGGGTGAGATCTTCTTCTGGAAAGAAGCAACAGAACTCTCAACGATTCCATATTACCCTCTCCCTCTGACTTTCTAACCTGTTTCTGCATTCTGCAGAAGTAACCATTAGCATCTACACCACAGGATTTGATTATTTTTCCATTAGCATAAAATAGATATTTAACCAAAATGCAGTATGGGCAACTAATAAAAATTTGCAAAGCTAGATAGCAAATAAAATATACTCTTTATAAAAACCAACCAGGGCTCCTTTTGCTGGGACTTTTGCTGCTATGGCTAAGAAACAAATGTATACCTTTAAGGCTTTGCTGAGTTTCTCTTGAACCACTCTGCCCACTCTTGTCTAGGTTCTGGACATGTCCTAGTCATCTCACTAGGAAGATATGGACACATCACAATTTTAACCTAAGCCTCTAAGCTTCTTCGTTCACTTATCAGTTATCTTCATCATCAATCGTATTATAATTTTTTCTTAAATCTCTCTCTCGTGTGTGTGTATGTGTGTGTGTGCGCACACACACATACACACACATACCATGGAAGCCAAAAGAGAGTTTTGTATATGCTGGAGTTACAGGGGTTTATGAGCTGCCCAATACATACACTAGGAGTGGAACTAGAGGGCGGCTGTCATGAGCAACAGAAGACCATTCCAGTACCATTCCCTTGCTTGATTCAATTTCAGCTCCCAGGGCACCAGCTCATATTCTATTATTTGCCAAGCAAATGAACTGCTGATCTTCTTGGGACAGCCTGCACAACGGTCTGGCTTCCTTAAACATTCTGTTGCTTCACCTCTGCTTCTGGTAAACAAGGAAGGCTTGTCATCATTCAAGATCAACATCCAAATCTCTTCATATCTGTTGACATCTTTTTCCATTGCATTCTCACCTCAGCCCTGCTTCTGCCTTCTACCACCAAGGCAGATCAGACTGTGTTTTAACAGTTATTCCATTGGGATGTCTCTTCCCTTCCATAGTCTGCAGCAAGGCAGCATCTCAGCACTTCTTAGACTTCTGCGCCCCTACTGGAACGGGTGCCTGTAACAAGGTCTCTGGGTGTGATTTGATGGAATGCATGAGTGTAAGAATATGCAGATGTTGTGATAAATATTGTGACTGTGAAAGCCAATGAGGATGGTAGAGCCTACTCAGACAGCAAAATTCCTCAGGAGAAAAGCACCATTTGTCCCATTCCCTCCTTGCTTTCAACCTCCAGACCACACCCATTCCTCCACCCAGGATCATAACTCCCAACATAACAAATTATATCCCGGGGCAAGGAATGGCCCAGTCAGAAAGTACTGGCCTTATAGGCATGAGTGCCTGAGTATGATCCTGAAAACAAACAAACAAACAAACACAAACATATGTAAAACTACACATTCAGACTCATACTCAGACATTTACATTTACACATACTCACTCACAACTCAAAGGCACTAACTGGAAGGCAGGCACATTCACACTTACACTATCAGCCACACCGGCTCCTACACATAGATGCATTCACATACTCAGACACATTCACACACCCACAGTCAAATAGAGTCACAAATGCCAACTTCCATACGCACAGGCTCACACACATGTACACACACATGCACACACTCACACATATGCCCACACATACATGCATACTCACCCCCAACTCACATGCTTGTGAACATCTAGGGACACACTCACATACCCGTGCATACTCTCACATGCTCATGCCACCCATACACTCAGACACACTCAGACACATATACTCACACACTTACCCACTCATGCACAGATTTACACACTTTCATATGCACTCATATTCACACACATGCCCATACATTTACACACTCATACACATACTCACACACAAACTTTTGGAAAGGTATATGTTTACAATTCATGCACATTTGGGTACACTCGTGCAAAACATCCATCTCACTCTTGAACGGGGACTCTGAACATCAGTTCTTTCCAAGTCATGATGGAGAAACTTCCGTTTCCTGGGCTTCCTGACACCCCTCTGCAGAGCTTGCCTGGGGGTCAAGTTTCTGCTACTTTCACAGCTCAAGTTTTAATGGTGAATGGCTTCCCCTGGGCTAGGTAATGCCCACAACAGGGCAATCTTTCTCTATTACCTCCTGACATCCCCAAATTATCAAATAAATCACCGGCATCTATCTTGCAGCTGACATTTCAATCAGCCCTCTTGGTGAGGATTATCTTTTATCAATAACCAGCTATTGATTGCTCCCACCTGGAGAGTGAGTGGTGGTGAAATGGACACATCTTCGTTCGCATGGAGTGGGCTCGAGGAAACACACAGACTGCACCGGGTAAATGAGGTGGCCCACAACCAGAATGAATAGCACCAATCCAAATTATATTAACTTTTAATGAGCCAAGATTAAAACAGCTCCAGGGACGCAGAGTTCTTGTGGAAGAATAAAATATCCAGGCTGATGAAATACCATTTTGACTAGATGGCGTATAGGGTAGGATTCCATTTCCTCCTAATTCTGTGAATTTCCCATGCAGCCAAAACCACTATTAAAATACATATTTCACATTGATTGCTTGCATCTCAGCATCTCTTTAATAGGGGCCCACAGAGAGAAGGGATGTGAATCAGGAGGGAAAAGACGCCTCAGGAAGCTTTCTGAATAATTAAACTCAGTAACGAAATGGGCTCAAAATGCTATGGAAATGCAGTGCAGATTCAGAAAAACTCAGGAACTAATTTCAGGGTTGTAAAACTTTGGAATATTGGAGTGGTGATGTTCGTTGGTGGTCCGGCACTTGTCTAACAGGCACAAATCCGTGGATTTTATCTCCACAACAAAAATAATATGTTTTTAAACTTAGATTATTGTGTTTGGTTAGAATACGAGCAATTTGAGTTTAGACAACTCAGTACTGTATTTTTAGTTTAGTTTATTACGTTTTACTTCAGTATTTATTTACGTGTGTGTGTGTGTGTGTGTGTGTGTGTGTGTGTGTGTGTGCATGCGTGCCTATGGTACAGAGGTCAGAGGAGGAGTCGGTTCTCTTTGCCCACCATGTAGGCCTAGGGATTCCTTTACCTTCCCTGTCATCTCAGCAGTCCATCAATATAACCCGTCTAACAACAGTGCAAGAAAGAATCATGGTGAGTAACACAAACTTATGCCACAACCCATGTGGCATAAGTTTAAAAACCCTTACAGAACATCAGTGAGGATGTAGCTCAGTGGTAGAGCTTGGGTGGAGACACAGCTCATTGGCAGAGTACATCCGTAGCATGTATAAAGCTGCAGGCTGAATTAAAAAAAAAACAAAAACAAACAAACAAACAAAAACAACAAAAACAAACAAACAAAAAAACAAACCCACCACAAAACGAAGAGGATGGGGAAGTGTAAGAGACAGCAGGGAGAAGAAAGGAACAGAGAGAAAGGGGGAGGAGTATTGCTGGGTAAATTACTTCATGGCACTATAACTTTGCACTAACGTCTATACTGCAAACTGGAACTGTTCCTGGCCTTAAAAATGTGTACTATGCTCGACAAGTCATCCAATGTACAGAAATACTGTGATAAATATTATTATTGTTGTTACCTGATTTATGTCACAAATATTTATTGAATTCATAAGTGTGCTGTGTGAGCGAGAATGCGGATGACAAGGTGTCCTACCATTATCCTATCAGACAAAAAGACACCAGGGTAGACATTTGAGCTGAAAGTGAAGGAATATAACAGGAAATTTTGACAGAAGTAAGAGAAACAGCTCTTCAGGAGGCAGGAAGAGCATGCTCAAATGTCTCAGGTACAAAAAGCATGTGCTCTATGTAAGGGACAGAGCAGCAATCGAGGGGATTGCAAGCACACACTGGGACAAGATCATGTGAAGAACTGTAGCCTAGAAGACAGCTTAGCTGATATGTGAGGACACGAGTTTGGGCATAGAACCCATGTAAAGAGGCTTGGCATGGTGGCTTGTACTTATAATCATACTACGGGGGAGATGGAAACAGGCTCGTCCATGGGGCTCTAAGGCCATGCCCAGCCTAGCCACATAAATGAACCCCAGGCCAGTGAGAGATATTTCTTCAAAAGCAAGGGGAATGGAGGCTGAAAAATGATGCTCAAGACTGGCATCTAGCCTCCACATGCAGGTGTGTGGGTGCATATACACAGTCCCATGCACAAGTAACTTTTTTATTTTATAGAGAATAAATATTAGATTTTATGCTAATGTGAGTGGGAGATTAGGAACTTCTGGGACAGTAGAATAGGGTCAGATGTGCTGTAGTCAGTAATTTCCCCCACATGTCTGCTTCTCTTTCTAGGACTGCAGCAATGCTAGATCATTTCGGGTGGCTGTTTCAAGATTCCACAACTCTTCCTTGCTAGGCAGCATAAATTTAATCTCCTCAACACCAGCCCTGAATCCATCTTGCCAATGTCCTCCCTACCTCCTCAGTGTTCTCCCACAAAGCTGTAAGAAAGCCATGGCTTCTCCCTGCCCTCCCTTCTACAGCCCCAATGGCTGTCCTTGACACTTTCATCTCCTCCATGATCTTGTTCACAGATCCTGCTTCAAAGTTCACAGTGAGTTAGGTCACCACGACTCTCCTTCTGCTCAAAAGCAAACTTTCCCTGGTTTATAGGGGAGCCCAAGCCACTGTGCCTTTCCTATTTTACCTGTCCACCAATTTACCCTTAGTTCATTCTTTCTAACACAAGAGGAAAGGGTCTCACTATCTACTGGAGAACAATTATTCTAATACGGTGTGTGTGTGTATGTGTGTGTGTGTGTGTGTGTGTGTGTGTGTGTGTGTAGACAAGCATATGGTGAAGGCTAAAAGCTGATGGAAATAGACCTTCCTTTTCAATCATTTTCACTCATCTTTTGAGACAATGCCTCTCACTGAATTTTCATCCACTACTTGGTTACATTAGCTGGCCAGTGTGCTCTAGGGATCTGTCATCTCTACCCCTCTACTACTCACTCAGTGCTAGGATTACAGGTGTCATAACCACACATGTTTCCTTTACATGGGCATCTGGAAAACAAACACAGTCCTCATGCTTGCACGAGAAGCACATTACCAACTAAGCCATCTCCTTGGCTCTCCCCATCACCCCCACTTTTTGTTATCTTCTCACCATGCTCCACAGACACTTTTCTAACTTTAACTCCTCTTTTTAGAGCAAAGTTTTTACCTTCAAAACTATTGGAATATCTCAGTTTTCCAGTTAATTAATTTCTACTTTCAGGGCTGGTGCAATGGCTCACTGGTTCAGAGCACTGGGTTCTCTTGCAGAGTGCCCAGGTTCTGTTCTTTGCACACACAAAGTGACTTCACAAGCAACTGTACCTTCAGCCGCAGGGGATCAGATGCCTTCTTCGGAACTCTGTAGGTACCAGCTACACATGTGGTACACATACATACAGGTAGTCTAAACTCTCCTACAAATAAAATAAACACATCTTAAAAAAATGAAAAAGCTTCTCAACCCCTTTGTCCTCAACCTTCTTTGACTCTCTGTTTCCTCCCTCCCAATTTCTTGAAGGCTTATTTGTTCTCAACACTCCCAGGCCCTTGCCTGCTCCTTTGCTAGCCTAAATGGATACCTCCACTCAGACTGCTCTAATCAGTGTGTCAATGATCACTAATTGCTTCAATTCTTGATCTATTTTCAACGCAGCCTTTCTCACTTTCTAGTACTATTTGATCTACTCCATCTAGAACAGACGACCCCATCCTTTTATTCTTGAGACCATTTGTCTTTCTCCTCCTGTTTCTCCCTCCACTGCTCCCCAAATATGTCTTTTATTATTAGTGATACTTGTGTCTCTCTTCATCCCAGAAATAGGGATTTGCCTAATTGTTGCAATCAAACCACACCCTTCTCCAAGTTACTCCATACTTTGTAAAGCAGTACTTAAAAAAGAATCAGACTGTACCTTTCTCTTAGAGACTTCATTTTTGCAAGCAGAATTTGAGTCCATTTTGAAGATGGAAGATGTGACAAAACCTTTAGGTGAGAAATCCTGACTGTCCCTTGGACTTTAGCTCTGCATGCCCTTTGCAATTTCTGTCTACTCATCCACTTGCCCACTCCATCTAGATCTACCATTCCTGATCAGATCCTGTTCTGCCCACTCACCTTGCAGTTGGACTCAGTTCTGTAGCTAAGTTCTGACTTTGACTCTCCTGCAGCCTCAGAAGCTTCCTCCTTTAGGCTAGTTTGGGGTCAGCATCTCATCAATTCAGACTCATTATAGTTCTATCAGTTCATTCCTTTAACTTTTTGAACTCTGCTGTAATTCCCTTAAGTGTCATGCACTCTGTAAACCACAAACATAGACACATACATACATACATACATACATACATACATTGATGATAGATGACAGATGAAAGATAGATAATAAATAGATATATAGGTAAGTAGATGATAGATAAATTGATAGATGATACATGATAGATAAGTAGATGATAGCTACATAATAAATAAATAATAAATAGCTGATATAGACAAATGAGAGATTTACTGTGTGCTGTGTGATATGAAAATTAGTATTAGCAATATTAAATTAAGACTTTAACAAGCATATATATTTGCCTAGGCCAGATTACAAAGTTATATAAAAGGAGCTTTTATTTGCCTATCTCAATTGTTTTTTGGGAGGCTTACTGTCTCCTTCCACTAAACTAGGCCTATTTCTGGAAGCTTCTAGCTTCTGTAAAATCTAAGCTAGACCTAGAATGTTTTCAGCCTCTGAGACTTACTGCTGAATTAAACTCACCCTTTCTTGTTCTTACCGAGCTCTGGGCTGGCTGGTTCAACTCAGCTGTTCTAGCTCAAACACCTCTCCAAGCTGACTTATCTATCAACCTGGCTACTCTGTAGGCCCCTGAATTGTTCTGGCTCGGTCTGTCTTCACTTGTTTCTAGCTTGTTTTCTCACTCATCCTGTCTCTGTAAAACTCTCCTGCTAAACTACCTCCTCTCTCTCTCTCTCTCTATCTCTCTCTCTCTCTCTCTCTCTCTCTCTCTCCTGTATTGCCCCTCAAGTAGCTTCACTTTTCTCCCTCTTCTCTTGAGAGTTGGGTTGATCCAATCCTGTCAAATTTTCTGATTTGTCGCTTTTTCTGCACCCAATTAGACATCACTTTCTTTTTTTAAATTTTTAAATTTTTTAAATATTAGTTACAGTTTATTAACTTTGTATCCCAGCTGTATCACACTCCCTTATTCCCTCCCAATCCTGCCCTCTCTCCCTCATCTCCTCCCTGCCCTTTCCAAGTCCATTGATAGGGGAGGACCTCCTCCCCTTTCATCTGACCCTGTCTTATCAGGTATCTTCAGGACTGGCTGCAAATTCCTCCTCTGTGGCCTAGCAAGGCTGCTCCTCCCTTGCGGGGGGGGGGGGGGGTGTCAAAGAGCCTGCCATTGAGTTCATGTCAGAAATAGTCAGTGTTCCCCTTACTAGGGTACCCACTTGGTTACTGAGCTAAGAACCCCAAAAAGGGAACCCCAAATTTCCTCTTTATCATTGTCATCAAACCAAATTATATATGTGTATAAAATTCTCAACAAATGCATTTTTAATTTAGTAAAATAAAATAAATCTCTCACAGGCATGACCATAGGCCAACCTAATCTAGATGACTCCTCACAGAGACTGTCCTCCAAGTAACTCTACACTGTGTCGAGCTCACAATCAAACTAATCACTGTAACCCTCAAAACAACCTACTGAGGTAGGGGTGCTAGAACCCACTGTAACTAATATTTAAAAAAAATAAAATAAATTTAAAAAAAGAAAAAGAAAAGAACCCACTTCTATATCTTGAAAACTAAATTTCAAAAAGATAAAGTCACTTTCTCAACATCACATGGTTAGTAGCTATGCATAGTCTGATTCTGTAGCCTTCCTTCTATCTCAGCCACTTGTTCTGAAGCCCTGCATCGCCCCCACCTACCCATCCACATCTGTTTCGAGGTACATGCCCTTGCTTTGTGATTCCTCTTTCCTACCTGTCTCCAGGAACCACATGAGAGCTCTGAGAAGAAAGATTTTCTTCACCTGATTCCTCTCCCTACCCCACTAATGCACCAGACAAAGGGTAAAGGCTCAACAAATGCTTCCTGCATTTGCATTTGATGGGAATTCATTCTGCATCTTGGCTAAGGGTGGGGAAGAACTTTAAGGCAAAAGATCTAATTAGCCTACTGTGTGGGTGACTGCCAGCACTCTGACTGGATCCATTTTTATTGAGTTGCATAAGAGGGCAAACAGTCACAACTCATTCTCTGTCCGGAATCCCTAAACCTCTTCAATTAGGCTTTCTATGCTCAACCATATAAATTGGAGTGAGCACTACAAAGAACTTCCTGCTTATAGAAAGAGGTGCTTTGCAGCTCTCTACCAGATGAACACTAAGACAAGTGACTTACTGGCCTCAAAACATGAAGACATTAAGACTCACTGAAAATATTAGAGATAGAAGCCTGGTCCTCAGCATTTAATGACAACAGCATTCTCCTGCTGTTCTGGAGTATTCTGTACCATCCACAATTACCTTGGAATGGATAGCCTGTGTACTGTAACAAAAATGGTGAAAAAGTGGGAGAAGTTGGTCACAGGAGCAAAGGGACATGACATGTTACCTAGTGAACCTATTTGTTTTTCTTAAAAAAAAACAAAAACAAAAACAAACAAACAAACAAAAAAACACATGTAGTGAGGCACACTATCTTTAGCTGTTTTCTTTTTAAAAACATTTATTTATTTATTCATTCATTCATTCATTTTGTGCATGTGTAGTGTTGTGTTGTGGTTTGAATAAGAATGGCCCTTAATAGGCTCATCTATCTGAATGCTTAAGGAGTGGCATGAGGATTTGTAGTCTCATTGAAGTAGGTGTGTCCTTGTTGCAGAAAGTGTGTCACTGGGAGCTCTGGGGTTTCAGATGCTTAAACCAGGAATTTAAAAAAAACCATTCACTTGTAAAATTAATGAGAAGCCCTTGAATGTTTCTGGGGAAAGAAACAAGTGAATTATTTTCTTTGGATAGAGGAAGCAGCCTAATTTAAAAGCACCAGGCCAAGCAGGAAGCTAGTACTCACATCTTTTTCTGACCCCTTCACTTAAACTTGGGATTCATTATACTAACTTCTACCCTATCCCTACCTTTCTCACTCCAACTTAGTGGAGAGAGAAAGGAAAGACATGATATGCAGGCTCACAGAGTGTCAGAGCTGAGAGTGTGGAATGTTTGAGTCTGGAAGATTGGATAGATGGAAACCAGAGGGAATGACTTTCCATACACTCCAACAAAACCTGAGCATTCAATGCTGTACTTCCCAGCTCTACCATCATGGTCCACTGGAAGGCTAAACTCAACGTGGTGAGATGCACACTGCGATGATTAGTCTTGGTTGTCAACTTAATTGTACACGAGACCAACTAACAGACATAACACTGAGTGAGATACATCTTCCACCAACAGCCCAGAATAAAGAGGTCTGAAAGAAAAGCAGGATACCTACTATTTGAATTCACTCCTTGCTGATGAGTTCATCTCTCCTATATCTGTTCCTGCTGTTTGTTGCTGACATCCTTCCCTGACTCAGGACCATGCTGTTTTGGACTAAAGCTGGTGGCTCTCTAAGAATCCTCCAGACCTGCAGCAAGGAGATGAGTATTGTGGAAGCCACAAGCCTTATGGACTGAGTAACTGCTAGACTCGGCCAGTGTGCAGACAGCCACTGTTGGACAACCCAGATCATATCTATAAGCCAATATAGTAGATTCTTCTGTAATATATATTTATCTTATCAATTCTATTACTCTAGAAGATCTGTATAGACAGCTCAGGAAGACAAACCTTATAGGCAAAGGTGCTTTTCCAACCTTAGACTTAGCTCTGTCAGATATATATATAAATAAGAAACAAACGGTATCTCCATATGCCCACAGATCTTACCTTCCTTTCACCCTTTTTATTGCTTGCTTGTCTGCAAACAGTGAGTCCACTAAACACACAAATTCTGATGACTTTTTATATATCAGGCATAATGCAAAATGGGGAAAAAGAGTTGGAAAAAAAACAAATCCTTTATTCATTGGGAATTGGTGATGGGGAGACACTGGCACTAAGCATAGGGGAGTTATGGTTATAAATAAAGTACCAAATGTGAGCTGTGATGCATTCAAGAAGGTGGCATCTAGGCTAAGAAAATAACAAGTTTGTACAGTTATCAATTTGTTACAACGCAGGGCCTGGAAAGATGACACAGCAGTTAAGAGCACTTGTTGCTCTTTCTGAGGTTCCGAGTTCAGTTTCCAGCATCCAGGTTGGGACAGTTCAAAACTGTCTGTAACTTCAGCTTCAGGGATCCAATGATCTCTTCTGACTTCTATGGGCACTGAAGTCATAGGCACATACCTACACATAGGCACACACACAGACACAAACACACATACAACACACATACACACATACACACAGAGAAAGAAAGAGAGAGAGAGAATTAAAAACAAAAGAAACATTTTTTAAAAAAACTATCACAAAATGGTCTACTTGGGGTCAGACCATGCTTCAGAACCAGATAGATCTGACACTGAATTATAGATTCAAATATCCTTGATGAGTGACCTTTACAGCCAGTAGAATTGTTGGTTGTCTTTTCAGTACAATGGGGAGAATGTGACTACCTCCTCCACAGTGCTGACATAAGGACTAGCTAACAGTACGCATTTTATCTGGCTGCAAGTCCGGTACATCACTGCTGTATGCTTTAGGAAAAATGGTACCTATGTTAGGGAGCCTGATCACTGGTATCATCTTTCCTTCCTGTTACATATCTAGAATGTTCATTCTGTCTCTCCCTTTACAGGACATCAGATCTGCTTCCATGTGTTATTTCCCTGAGAGTGTGGGGGACTTGCAGAGGCCATCTGGTGATGGTGGACACTGGCCAAATCATCACTAATTGCCTAAGCTCTCTGTCTCTCCTTTGGTAATGAGTTTGGTGGGTCCAATTAGTGCAGACCACATGACATTGTTGAGATGCTGTAGGGAACTTGAGCATAAGCCAGCAATGCCTGGTTCCTTTGGAAGCTGGAGAGAAACCTTCAGAGAATCACATTTAACGAAGAGCTGGCAGGAGCATGTCCTGTCTGTTCCCATGCCCTCCATGTGGGGACTAGCTGTGACTAAAGGGAGCACAGGGGCTGTGATTAGAGGGACAGATGGGAAGTGGGAACATTCACTTAGCAGCTTTTAGCGACCTCTGAGGATCCATCTTTAGGCAGCTCCAAGCCCTTGGCCTGGGTTTTGATTTGCTAAGCAAAGACTGGGCAGCGTGGGAAGCATATGCTAGTTCCAGGATTTACCTACCATTTAGCCTCCCAGCTGCTGCTCTTTGCATTGCCATATGTGGCCATAGCTGAGTTCTACAAACAACACCAAGGTATATGTTTATCTAGCAGAGTGCCTAGCCCAGAGTAGAGACTCCACAAATCCCGAGTAGATGAGTGCTGAGAGACTCATTTGTTCTTTACCAGGGTCTTCTTCCTTCCATCCTTCCTCTTCTTGGCTCATTTGCTAGACAAAACAGAAACCTGTTTGCACAGCTCTCCTTTTTCATTGGATTTAGCACAAGTACCTCAAAACATTTGTGTGGGCAGCTAGTTCAATGTTGTTGGGAGACATGCTGGGTTCACTTTGTGGGTGTTGGGAAGATCTGCACTGTAATGTCATAATGTCAAAAACCGTGTGGTCACAAAGTTGTCAATTCTTTCTAGGCTGATTCCTTCTTTGGAAAATGGGAATAGTAAAATTATTTGTCTTGCTAAAATACAGTGATAAACTCAAATGAATGCCAGATCTAAAAGTGAAGGGATAAGTAGGTTAAGCATGGGGCACTTTCAGGGTAATGAGGTTATCAGCATGTCCAAATAATTGTGATACATGTTATTATTAACATGTGATACATGTTATTATTTGTCAGAATTCACAAAATATAGAGAGTAAAACACAGACATTATAGAAGACTAGAGAAGAGAAAACCTGTGTAGAAAAGTGAAAATTCCTCATGGACCACTTCCAAGGGTGTGGTCTGGGGAGTATGGAAAACTGTTTCTGAATTACAGTTGCCTTTATTTTCATTCATACTAGTTTTGATAAGGTCTGATTCCATTCCCCATGGGAAAGAGAACCCCATGGAGGAAAGTCAGATTTTTTTAACATCTCCTCACCATGAATGCAAGAGACTGATCATTTGTTAAATTCCATGTTCTTGGGATGGCAGGAGGCATTAACAACCAGTGTCAAATAGAAGCTTAACATAATCCTCCATAAACAGTGGGTACTTGGCAGACGGGTCATATGATTTGGTTTGTTTAAAGAACAAAAGAAACTATGTGACCCTTTCTTCATGAAGATGGATGATTCACACTGATCTGATCATTTTAATTCTGTGTAGGTCACTGATAAAATTACAGTGTGGTGGGGGTGGGAGGTGGGGAGATGGCTCAGTTGTTAAGAGCACTTGCTGTTTTGTGAGAAGACTAGGGATTCAGTTCATAGCAACCAAGGCAGGAGGTTCACAACTGCTTCTAGCTCCAACCCCAGGGAATATGGCCCCCTTCTCACCTCTGCATATACCTGCATACATATGAAATATTTATACACACTCAGATACACAAGCACTTAATAGAATGTTTTTAATATTGAAAAACTTTAATCTTCAAAAAACTATAATGGGACAGACTTTGAAACAAACTTTTGTTTCTAGTACTAAATGTGAGTTATATTCTTTAAAGACACAAATAAGTGAAACATTGGGGAAGGACTCTATCTGCAGTCTAATCCTTGTGTCTCTTATTCCATATCATCTAACTGTAAAATCACACAGAAAATTACTCTCAATAAGCATTTTTTTAGGTTCATATCTAGACCCATGGGCATCCATAGAAGGTGCTGCTGTCCATATTTTTCAGATTAAGGTACGGGATTTGTGGATGGAAGGCCATGACTAAGAGAGCCAGAGGGGTATAGGTCCCCGAACACGAGCCTGATCCAGAAAGCATTCCCCAAACAGAAAAGCTAAGGAGCTGTTCACCCAACAGGCCAAACATGGCCAACAAAATCAACCACAATATCCCACACTGCAGAGCTACCCTGTTTTATGACAGGAATTACATGCTTGGAAATTGCCTGCACCATGGCTCATCATAACCTAAACACAATACCAATGCAAGAAGTATGCTCATCAGCATTTCTCTCTCCCCAAATACTAGCCAGACCTGACCCTGCTTAACTTCTGAGGTTAAGCTGTCATTCATATTTATTTTGTCAGTGGCAATATAACCTTAGTCTATATGAAGGCATTTTTCTGGTTACTGTCCAACTCATTGTTTTCTTGGCAGTGTGAAAAATACACTCATGTTCTTTATACACTGCCACAAAGGCTGAGTTCTTTTACCAATCAACGAAAACATGTAAAAGGTAACAATGCCAATTATTTATTTGCTAGTGAACCAATCAGAGAAAGGTCATATCACTCGCCACGATACTTCTATCAGCTTGGCTCTATCTGAAGACTACTCAGGCTCCATAATCAAAGCAACACTAAGCAAAGACTTGCAGGTGCTTATGAGTACTAGGAAAAGCTAGGTGTATAGGTAAGCTGCCATCAGCATCAACTACTGGAGGGATCCCTCTAACCAACAGCTGTGGGTACTCTATGCCAAGCTCCATTTGGCTTAGTACCCTCTTCATACATAAAGGATCCACTCAATCTTGAAACAGTCTTTTAGCCACATTGGATTTTTGGACATTATGAAAAGAAATAGAGTTGAAGTAGAAAACAAGGCTTAAGAACCATTTTTAGGAGTTATGTGAAGAAAAGCATCGATGTACTCTGTTTTAAGCTTAGAAGCGTGTCTAACAGGCACTGGCACTACTCAGAGAGACATTTCCCCTCTGGGTCCCTGCAATATATCATCTTTATGGGACTGAGCATCTTTCCCAAAGATGTAAAGAGTTTTGAGCAAATGTCTGTCTTGGGGTTGGTGGGGTTATAAGAGTGCAGATTCTGGCAGGATTCAGCATCCCTACTGCAACAGGTGAAAGAATAGCTCAGTAAGAGCTGGTGATTGGGTGAGGGAAGATACACTCATACTCCTGATCAGAAATAAAGCCACAGAGAATGCTTGTTGTGATAAAACAGAGAAAAACTCAAACAATTAACTCATTATTTTTTCCTATGGCTTTTTTTTTTTTTTCAGCTAAAATGAAACACAAGCTGGGGGGATTTAAATCATTTGAATGACTGAATGACGGAGGGTTCCTGTGAGCACCTTTCCTGTCCATATAAGCAGACCATCATCAAGCACTGGCAGGAGCTCTCTGGAGGGTGTGCCTGCCCCAGACATCACTCCTGTGCTAGACTCTCATCTAGCCTATATTTTTGGGGGACTGCCTATATCAGCATTCCCCTAAGTGCCTGTCAGCAGTGTTCCACCATTATTAATATCATCATAGCTGTACTATCATGCAATCTAAATCTTAACATCTCTCAATATCTTAAGAGATGTATGCTTAGAACCAAATAATTTATTTCAGGCATACAAGCTTTTAAAAGCAAATACAATGCAAAGAAAGTTGACTTTGAAAATTTCTGTTAAATGCCCAGGTGGTAAGGAGGTTGCCAAGCATGTATACAGACTTGGATTCTGTCACTAGTCCTGTCCAAACACTCTTGCTAAATACTCCTAGCTACCAACAGCTTTCAGCCTAACGTCATTTCCTCCATTTCAAAAAGGAAGAGAAGATAGAGCTAAAGACATCTTACACAAAGTGAGATTTTCTTCTTAGATTTTACCAACGCATTATCTACAAGGCGTACAATAACAGGTTCATGAAGAGAGTTGAGAATACCTAAGAAGCTAATTAGGAGGATCCCAGGTGTCCTAGGATATCTAGAGTTGTCCCTCAGTGTTCCTGAGTTATTGGTTTCAGGGTGGTGTTCCACCAAAGTCTGCAGATGTTAAGTTCTTTATATGAAATGTATTGCTTATATAGACTCTAAGTATTACACATCCTTTATGTGTTTAAATCAGTTCTACATGAATTGGACACATATTAAAAAAGTTATTATATTGCTTTGATTAGGTAATTATGATAAGAAAATGTCTTTGCATTTATATTTTTTTCTCCCTTTAAACTTTTTATTTTTAAGGACTTTTTTTTTAACATGGTCCAAATAGACACAATTGAAAAAAACACTATTTTCTATCCACATTAATTTGAATAATGGATATTGCGATGTTTTGAATGAGAGGTATCTCCTATAAGCTCATGTATTTTAATACTTTGTTTACAGTGGGTCCTGCTATTTTGGGAGGTTGTGGAACCTTTGGAAGATGCAGATTGTTAGAAGAAATATGTCTCCAGGCCTGGGCTTTGAGAGTCTAAATACTTATAATCCAACTTCCTATCAGTCTTTGCTTCATTTTCATTTTGAATATGTGATCTCTCAGCTTTCGTCTCTGTCTACCTGCTTCCATGCTTCTCCCTGCCGTTATACACTCTCCCTCTGGAACCAAAAGCCAAAATAAGCCTTTCTTTCTATATGTTCCTTTGGTCAAGCTTTTTTAGAACAATAACAAAAGGGCAACTAATACAGATGTTAGTTACTGTATTAGTCCAGCTGTATAAAGAATGGACAGCACTTTTCTGGCTCACGGCAAATGACCACATGGGTTTATTACTGTGTACTGTCTCTCAAAGCAAGCAGTGAGACACAGCTGTGTTCCAGAGACTCAGCTTTGAACTTGGATGAGATCGCTTATGCCCCTGCCTTGAAGATTTGGCTGAGTTAGAATGGAAAGTCATGCTTCAGCTTCTCTTTTACTAAGGATGGAGCATTGCTAGCATTTCCTGAATCTTAAGTAGAAAGATACTCATTTGCATAGTATTTCGGACTCATCCTGTTCACTCTGCCTCACCTTTGAGCAAGGTACCAATGATCAACTCCATTTAGCACCTGTGAGGATGCTGAAGTCTTTGTGACCAAAGGTCATAAGGAAAGCAACATCCCAGTTTCCCAGCTCTTGCTGTTGTATTGTCACCCACCCAGGTGGCACTTTTCTTCTTTCAAGCAAATTCTAACTTCATTAAGATTTACTCACAGCCAAGAAACTACATGAGACACTAACAAATGTTGCTTTATATCTTGTCACAAGAGCCTGGTTGGGGGTAGCTACAGGAGGCTTTTCCTCTGGGGCATTCAAAGGATTTTTAGACCCCGAAATAGCTCTCCTGAAGAGAAATCACAAGAAAGGAATGCATGCCTGTGTAATCTACCTAAAAGGTCCACTGTAGAAATAACTCATCATGCTCAGATGTTTCCCCTGGCCTAGCCTGTACATCCCCAGAGAGCTATGATTAAATGTCCAATGGCTTTCTGCACACCCACACCCTCCATCCCAACTCCGGTGCCTACAAATTGGGGACCTATAATTTGTACAGCTGCAGACAGCAGGATTCAAGTTGCCTTCCACTTTCTCTTCTATGAAGACCTCCTAAGTTGCCGGAGCAATTTTGTTTAAGGGGATTATTTTTCCTTGTTTCTAAATGACTCTCTTCCTGCTTAGACAACACATTCTGGCTTTGAAGAAAAAAAAAAAAAAGGCCAAAAACTTATAGCTGTTTCAGTAAAGTGACATGCAGATGGTTTTCTGAGATCATAACATGTTGATAACATTAAATACACAGTAACATACTGTCAAAGCCAAGTTGTTGAAATAATAATGGGGTACTTTGTTTGGTTTGTTGTTGTTTTGTTTTTTTTTTTGTTGTTGTTGTTGTTATTGTTGAGACAGGGTTTCTCTATGTAGCTCTGGCTGTCCTGGACTCACTTAATAGACCAGGCTGGTCTTGAACTCACAGCAATCCACCTGCTTCTGCATCCCGAAATAATGGGAATAAAGGCGTGTACCTCCATGCCTGGCTCAAAACTAGTTTTTCATTGAGAAATTTTATTCATTTCAGACAAAAAAAAAAATTATACTCTGGCAATGATCAGGAATTAGCACTTAAATTGTACCCTAAGTAGTAGCTATAGTTTGCAGCTTCCCTTAGAAACACAAAGCAATTTGTTTGTGAGGCTATAAGAGTTAGTGTCTGGGAATTTACACTATATGGGTATAAAACCTGAATTTCTTATTGAAATGACTGTGTGACCTTAAGAAAATAAATTCAATGCCTCTGAGTCTTAGTGTTTCCTTTATACAACAGTATTGATTATAAAATGGATGAAAGTCAAGGAAAGCAGAACACTGAATATTCCCACAGTCCTAGCTTCAGTTTTAGCCACTCTTATCATTCAGCTTTTTGACATTGTAACAAAACATCAGAAGCCATTTATAGAGAGGGCAAGTTTATTTTGGCTCACTGTTTCAGAGATTTTGTTTCACAGACATTTGCTCTGTTTCTTTTGGGCCAGAATACCATATTGAAAAGGCATGGTAGAGGAACTAATAACCTTTAAGCACATGGGAAAAGAGAGAGAGAGGCAGAGAGAGAGACAGAGATAGACAGAGACAGAGAAAGACAGAGAGGGATAGAGACAGAGAGAGCAGAAGCTTAATAATCCCTTCAAGGGCAAAGCACAATGAATGACCCAACATCTTTCCAGTAAGTCTCAATCCATAAATGTTTTACCACCTTCCAATGATAGTCATAGTCTGGCAGCTGCTATGCTTTATATATAAAGTCCACCCACAACATGGCCTAGGAACTGAAGCTTAGTTTGAGCTCCTAGGACTATTTTGGGAGGCTCATCCTGCCTCTGTCTTTGCTTCTTGACAAAGACACCATGAGGAGAACAACTCCCTCCATCATCTTCATACCTTACTTCAGGCTATGACCTGAGCCCTCTGAAATACCAAGCTATGTATACGTCACCACAATGAAAGGTCTAAAAGAGTAGCCAAACCTTTAGCATGTGGGCCTTTGAAGAACCTTTAGGATTCAAAAGACAGTGGCGGTGTGGTAGTAATCAGATACATGTAGACTTGAAACAGTTTTGCAAACACAAAACCTAATGTGCAGTTTATGAAACTTTAGCTTCCTGCTTCCATTAGTCACTATCATACTGGTATTGGACCACGTGGGTAAAAATGACTGAGGCTCACAGATGCCTAAAATGGAGTGGGAAACTTTATGGAGCAAACAGGAGGATATGACAGGCGCTGAACCTTATTTTCAGCTCTTTTGAGCAGTGTAGGGGAAAATGCATGCTCCTTTAGAAAATCCTGCATTGTGAAGAGCCTGAGGGTAGTATCCCTGGGTTGGCTGTATCTGTGGAAGCCATTTATAACTTTCAAAAGTATAGCCAATGTAAATAAAGGCTGAAAAATTCTCACCTATAGGCAAATGTAAAGTTTATTATTCTGTCTCAGATTTCCTGTCCCACTGGAATAAAAACTAATTTTGCTTACTTTACTTATAATATAATTTTAAAGCTCCTGAGCCACAGACATATTTATCTTTTGGATTGTCTTTTGATATGGATGGTATGATATGGTCCTGGTTAAGGTTCAACTGCAGTCAATTCAAGAGGGTAGAAATCAGAGGGGAAGGGGGGTCCAGGGCAGAAAATTCAAGGCAGAAAACTTAGGCAAGATAGAAAAGATGAAGGCAGCCACATATAAATAGGCTAGAGAGGGTTGAAAAAGAAACAATCTCTCTAAATGGAGTGGTAAGGCTTGGAGAAAGTATACAGTTCTTAAACGGTTCCTACCCCGTGCCCATCACCAAGGACAGATGTGGAAGAGCCCTGAGCATCCATTATCCAAACCCTTGCTTCATTCCCGTTAACACATGTGAACACTGTCTGCAACTTGATTCCATCAACAGCCAAGTGGAGGTGTTAAGCGGATTCAATGAGATGGACTCAAAATACCTCACAAGGCCCTCAATGAGTCTCCCCCTTTTCTCTTTTCTTTGTCTGTAACCACCCATCTCCATCTCTGCACAAGGGTCAGTCCTCAACAATCTGTACTCCAGTTTCAAAACTTAACTTGGAACAGTGGTAATTAAGCCATTTAGTATGTGCTCAGAAACCAAATGGTACACTAAGTCATACCTTTTAAAAAAATAATGATCCTTTCATATCAAATTCTCATTACAATAATAATGTGCAAGCTTGGTGTTAATTGTGTCTCTTGTTTGCAATTATAGATCATACCAGCTCTGGACGGCACCATGTAATTACTGTTATTCATTAATAGCCAACTTTTAGAAAGAGATGGATACCACCTAGTTATCATTGAGGTGACTATTTTATGCCTTCCATGAGCACATGATAGACTGGCTGGATTTTCTTTAAAATCATGGAAGTTTTTATTTTGTAATCTCAATAATATTTGGAGATTTTTTTTGATGGTTTTTATCATAAAGGGCTCAGGAATAGAGAGATATACTTCTATAACAGAAATCTTTCAGACAGAGGTCCCCCAGGCTAACTCTTGAAAGTTCCAGTTAGATGATTAAGAAGAAAAAAAGGGGGGGTAAGTGAACACCAGTGTTTGTAGACATCCCATAACTAATAAGTTGCCTGCATATGCCCTGGAGGAAATGAAGAGCTGGGAATATAAAATGCACACTAAGGATCAAGCCTCAGAGGTTCTGGGTCATTGAGCATATGATAGAGCCATAGGGTATGTGTATTAATGGCTCTGCTCCCCAACCCCCTTGGGTTTGTTTAGTGGCCTTTGGACCATAGTTTGAGAAGGGATAATTGAAGGTGTCAGGGTGTTAAAACTAGAGCATCCTGATGATCTCAGAAGCATATGGAGGTGAACCCCAACCCAGGGCAGAAAAAGAGAGTCTTGGTGTGTGCTTCATCTGCCTTATGCTGTTGTGCAACAGACTGAGTAATAAATAAAGATCGTAGATTTATCTCCCTGAAAGCTGTCACACCTGAGGTGAAGCCATGGGGGTTTGCCTCACAAAAAGTCAAAGCACAAGTTAACTAGTGCTGCATAAACCCTGTCTAAATAGAACCTCATCCCATTTATCTGGGAAACAATTTGTAAGCTACTGGCCTCTTAAATGTCCTTCTTACATAAAAACTACATGTTGGAATCATTTCATCCCTGTATCCTCAAGCTGCTTTAATTTATTTCAGCATCACCTTTAAAGTCTAAAGCCTAAAGTCTTGTCTAAGGATGCAATTCAGGATAATTCATCCTGAGGTGAATTGCTCTCCAGCTGTGAGCCTGCGAAATCAAACTTTAAAATATGGACACGGGACAAGTAGTGGATAGAAATTCCCATCTTAGAAGAACACAGAAAAAGAAAGGAGTAAAGGGACACAGATAATCTCAAAATCAACAAAGCAAACAGCATTTAGTACCAAGAAGGGTAGAACCCACCTTCCAGACACTGGAGGCCACTGTCAGATCTCCCATTCCCTGGGCTGCCCCAGTCCTGTGGTCTTGCTGTAAACAGCTTTGCAAAAGTAGCTGCTTCTTTCTAAGTTACCCTTGGTCTCTCACTTGCACTCAATATGTTATCACCTAAATGAAGATGTTAACTGTTAAAGAATCTGTCTTTATATCTGCAAAATGGAGAATATCTGGCAACTGTAGCTTATGTCAAGTTGTCATAAAACTATACAGAACATCCTACATTTGAGAAACCGCCACCCCCCCTCCCAAAGCAAACAAACAAAAAAAACCTTTCTGCAGCTCTCCTAGTTGGGCAGCACACACTGTTGGCTCTGCTTTTCTGGGGTCTCATGGCAGTCCCACACATTTACCTTTATTATTTAACACCTCAGTGAGCCTGTCTGGGACAGCCTGGCCTCTGTGACAGGTCTCTGGTTGCGACCCGGCTCTTGGAGACTTCCTTGAAAACCTAGGTGGAAGTATCTTGATATTGACAGCCTGTATGTTCTGCACATCACTTGATCCTTTAAAAGCTCACAGCTTATGTTCTCCAAAGGAGCAGCAGACCTGGGGAAAGGAGAGAAGAAAATTCAGTCAGCAGAGATCCTAGGGAGAGCTGGGCCACACGTGACCTGGACATCTTCCCATAAGCACTTTTTCCTTCCAGAGGACAGCATTTGGGGCCTATAATGGAAAGATCACCCCCAAAGATCTCTGAAATCCTCAAGGTCAAAATCCTGTTGTCTTAATGAGTAGGACTGTCTTCTTTCCTCACTGATCTCCTTGACACACTACTCTTGTCTGTGTCTCAAACATTTTTAAAAATTATTGTACATAGTTAAAAGAAGCTACATACTATCTTCAGCACTTTGCCAAATATGCTAGTTTATTATTACGGAGTTCCACCATTCATAAGGATCCAAGGACACAAAGAATTCAGCCAAGTTCCCAGCCACTTTCATATAAACATGATCTTTTTTTCCATTTCCAAAACACTGGTCCACCTTGATTCTAAAGATGCCCTTTACTGGGATTGTGAGATGTCTCAGTGGGTAAAATTCCTAGGCATGTAAGCCTGAAGACCTGAATTGATGCCAAGGATCCATGGGGGAGAATGGAATCAACTTTTGAAAGTAGTTGTTTGTCTTCATATGAACATCAAGGCACATGTACATCTACCTACCTATATTAAAGGAAAAGGGGAGGGAAAGAGGGAGGGAGGGAGGGAAGGAAGGAAGGAAGGAAGGAAGGAAGGAAGGAAGGAAGGAAGGTTTTTGCTGTCTACGTTAATATCTCTTTTTTGTACATGACCGTTCAGGAAATCTCTGAGAAGAGTGTGGCTCTGATTCTTAACTCTGTTCTTCTTAGCCTTTTTCAGAACTACCCGTACTGAGTCATTCACAGAAATTTAGGCCGTTTATTCATCCACTTCCAGAAAGCTCTAGCCCTTAACTGTTAGCCAGTTCTCAAGCAGCCTTGACAAATTTAGATACTTGCTACAGTCACATTCCTCTCCAATGGCAAGCTAAGGCTTGGTTCCTTTTGGTGCTACTGTTACAGAATACCACACACTGGGTCATGTATAAAGAACACGAATGTATCTGGAGACTAGGAGGCCCAAGATAAAGATATTTTTCTTTGATATAGGGAAAAACTTCTTGCTGTGCCCTTGTGACAGCATAAAATCGACATTGAAAAGCTGTTGGTACTAGAAGATTGAAGCTTGCTAAAACGTAATAGTTCATGAGCAAATTCACAAACTCAAAAATGCCCAAGCACAGCTTTTAATTCAACCGTCTTTGTTGCACACAGGCAGCTGGGAACATATGGTCTCTTTATCTATAGTTCAAGCTATCTACGTATGCCGACAAGACACCAAGTTCCAAAAACTCCACAGGTGCACCTGGAGACAGTTGACCCTTTGGATGCAACTTAACCACAATATTTATATAAAAAAAATCAGATCTACCAAAGATGCGAGTCAATCCAGTGAGATGAGTTTGAAACATTCTATACAAAATTAACTCTCAGCCTGGCATTCCTTTCAAGGTTGAGTATCTTTTAAATTTTTCTTATACTACAGGAAAAAAAGACTTAAAACTGATAGGTGATGAAAAGAGATATTGCTCAATTTATAGTTTATTTCTACTTTTTTTCCCAGGCAAATCTAACTAGAGAGATTGTATGTTGATAGATACTTATGTATTGACTTTAAATGTAAATTCTCGGTATGTAATGTGTCAACAGGTCTTGATTTGAAATGAGTAGAAGTTAAATTTGGCACGAACTCCCATTAAAACCTTTAAATATATCTTTTAAACATTTCATTTCTTTCTTTTGTGGCAGTATGTAGGGGAACACGCCCCCGCTACAGTGTTAGGACGTGGATCACAGGACAACCCCTAAAAATTGGTTCTCTCTTTCCATCACATGGATCCTGAGAATAGAATGTGCATTGTCAGGCTTGACAGCAAACAAGCACCTTCACCCACTGAGCCATCTTGACGGGCCCCACGCTGTGTTTATTTTGTCTATGTTCTGATAAACAGCCTTTAGGTACACTAATATAAGTAGGGCTAGTCATGGCCTACAGTGTATTTGTGAGGCATTTCAGAGTAAAGATGCCTATCCAGTTAATCAAGCATCACATTTATTAAATATCTACTATTTGCAGACACCTATGACAGAAGGTTAGCGAGAGGAATAAGAACTATGCTCTCAGGGAAAATTATATGCTCATTCAGGGAAACCAAAAAATGATTATACCAACTGTAACAATAAAATGAAATGGAGGAAGAAGGGTCACACATGGCGCTAGGTTCTAGAAAATACTGCATTGGGATCTGCCTGCTGCCCACTTAAGTTGCAGCCCGACAAAGTACAATATGTCTGAAAAAAACAGATCTTGATAATAAAAGGCTGAGAACCCTGGCATTCAAGAAACCATAAAAGAGACAACGATAGATGAGATAGAAGGTTCACAGACTATGTGACCCTTATCTTTAATTCCTTCTACAATTTTCATGTAGAAATGACATTATCTGGCACACATTTGGGTGAATTCTAAACAGACAGGCAGGTCTTACGAAGAGGAAATTACACGAGTCCATATGAGACATGGCTGTGACAATCAGAGTTCTCTGTTTATGGACTTTGCTGAGGGCAACATTGTATTTTAATTTGCAGATGGTGCTTATGTTTGGAAGGGTGTGTTGGTGTTTGTAGTCACAAACAAGCACTGATGTGCCTATATCTATATGATGTTTTAATTAGGAAACTGCACTGAGTTTCACAGCTCAGTGATTATGATCAAACAAAAGATACACAGTTCATTTATTTTTTTTCACTTAACAAATATGAACAAAGAACCTGAACTGCCAGAACACCCAGATGTTTCCATGTTGACTTATAGAATAAACAGTGCCATGTATTAACAACTCAAAGATGATATTGGCTGCAATTAAACTATAGCATTTGTTGTAAGTTTGAGCCCACCTTCGGAGATGCTGAACTCTACATTTGAGACTCTAAAACATGACAGCTTTACTTATTTTGTATCACCTTTGGAGGAATACAAATTATGACTATGGCCTGGCAAGAGGGATATTAAGATATAGAAAGTTTTTCACAGAACACTGATACCAGAATATAATCATCATCATCATCATCATCACCATCATCATCATCATAATGGTGGTGGTGATAATAATAATTATAATAATAATTAGAACAAAATAACTCAGCTAAGTCAGGAAGTTGGAGGTGGAGATGAGAAGATACACCTGAGGACTGCCTGCCAGGTGTGTCCCCAAATCCTCTCTGGGTCTCATATTGTTCTATTATCTGTAGAATGGGGTCAGCGAGATAACTCATTAAGTAAAGGCCCTTACCACCAAAATTTGACTGTGGGAACCTGAATTCAATCCCTGGGACCCATGCAAAGATGTAAAAAGAAGAAAGAATCCAGTACATGTGCCCCATGGCACACACACACACACCCTCCCCATCATGCACACATATGATAATAATAACAATAAAGTATAGGCTGGAGAGATGGGTCAGTGGTCAAGAGCACTGGCTGTCTTCTGAAGAGCCTGTGTTCAATTCTCAGCACCCACATGACAGCTCACAGATGTCTGTAACTCCAGACCAGGGGATCCGACACACTCACACAGACACACATGCAAAAGAAAGCCAATGTACATAAAATTAAATAAATAAACTATTTAAAAATTCTTAAAAATAATGATAAAGTACAATCTATGTAATGCAGATTTTAGAGTGACGATGATGGCACTAGGATACTTGGAAAAATGTAATCCAAAATAGAACATATAGATTCCTGCTCTATGGGACATAGTAAAAGGAAGGCATACATAATTTATTTTATTTTACAATTTATTCATTTTATACCTCAATTGTAGCCCTCTCTCTCATCTCCTCCTGGTTTCACTGTCATTTCCTCTTTCCCCCTATCCCCTTCTGCTAGTCCACTGAAAGGGGGAGTCCTCCTCCCCTGCCATCTGACCCTAGCTTATCAAGTCTCATCAGGACTGCCTGGATCCTTTTCCTCTGTGACCTGCCAGGGGAAAGTGATCAAAGAGCAGGCAACTGAGTTCAGATGCAGCCCCTGCTCCTCTTACACGGGAACCTACATGGAGACTGAGCTACCAATCGACCACATCTGAATGAAGTAACCCAGAACAAGAAAGACATGCATGGAATATACTCACTTATAAGCAGATATTACCCATATAATTTGGATAAACATACTACAATCCACAGACCTAGAAGAGCTAAATAAGGAGGACCCTAGGGAGGAAGCTTAAATCTCATTCAGAAGGGCAAACAGGATAGACAGCAGAAGCAATAGAAGAGAGGGAACAGCAAGGGAGCCTATCATAGAGGTTTTCTGAAAGGCTTTGCTCAACAAGGGATTGAAGCAGATACTGAGACTCAGCCAAATTTTGGGCAGAGTACAGGGAGTCTTATGGAAGAAGGGGGGACAAAAGGCCCCAGAGTGACAGGCACTCCACAATGAGACCAAAAAGAGCCAAAATATCTGGGTCCAAGAGGATCCTGCAGAGACTGATGCACCAACCAAGGACCATGCATGGAGAAGACCTAGATCCCCTGCTCAGATGTGGCCAATAGATATACACAAATTAATATTAATATATTTTGGAGTCTAGGGAACACTAAATTAGCAGTGATGTAGTAGAAGCATACAACTCTGTCCTGGATGGATCCTTTTCCAGTGTGTGTGTCAGCTTGAAGACGAGATATTGTGGGTTAGGTTTATACTGAGACTGGTTCAGAGATGTGTCTAGCCCTTCAGTGGCCAAGCTGAAGCCTCTAGAAAATACATACTTTCTACAGGTAAAGTCTGGATACAAGCAAACTTTGGTTTCCTTACAGGGGGATTCAGAGATTTCTTCCTGCTCCTACCCAGAACCAATTCTGCCCATATATTCTCCCTCTGTAGAGTGACATAAAATTCAAAACTCAAAAGCAGTCACGTATACTATAGGTACTGAGAAACTGCACTCAGGGCTCTTTTACCACTGCCGCCCTAGGCTGAGTTGCAGGATACCAGTGTCTGAAATTGGGCTTTTGCCAGGGTAAGCCTTAATGTGAGAGGACAGAGCAGGGAGCACTCCCCTCAGGAAGTTCTGCTTCCCTCCTCTCCTTGAAGAATGTCTTCCTTGTTCTGGCTTCAGCCCACAAGCACATCCATGGCTTTCTTCATTTGCTCTTCACACCAGCGTCTCCTCTTAATTTCAATTTCTGTAAAAATTCTCTGACATTCTACTGGGAATGCCTCAAAAAAATCTTCAGTTGCAGCAAGGAAAACCAAATAAATAAATGCATCCTCACTTAATTCCTTAATAAAAAAATATAAATAAAATCCATGTATGTATGAAGGAAGTGTATAGGAGACACATGGAAGAAGATGCAAAGAGGAAGAAGTTCAGGTGGAAGAAAAGGCAGAGAACGGGACCCCTATCTTCGAAGTTGCTTTGAATCTGATGCTTGGATTTTCTTGTGGACTTCAAAGCTTCTTAAGGAGACAAGCTACAGCTTTGTCTTTTCATCTCTACAGACTGACATATAGCAGTCACACGGTCACCGAGTGATTAAGAAGAATTTGTATTCCCTTTGGTATACGAAGAGATGCCCAGGTAGGACTAATAAAGAGCAGTCTAAAGAAAGGAAGTGGTTTGCCCCAGACCAGTATCTGGGACCAACAGTAACTCTATAAATATTGTGAACTGTTGGCCTGCCGGTCCTGGGTCGTACAGTGGACCATGGTGACAAGAGTTAGGCTTTTTGATTTCTTTCCTCATAAGGCTTCATGGTGCCAAACTCAAGTCTATCTGTTTGAATTAATTATTGTGTCTACAAGAAATCTCCTTCCATACTCTGGTATGCTGGGGCATCTACATCATGGGGATGGAAGCGCCTCGGAAGCAGGAGACTATGTTAATTGTTTTAAGCTCAGAACTCTCTTACTCTCTTTGTTGTGAGAAGTTGACATGTCAGAAGTTCAAGAGGAAGACAAGTTCCTTTCCTTCCCCTCCCTTTTCTACCACTTCATTTCCCATGCCTATCTGCTGCAATCTCTGAAGGTGTATACAACCATGATGAAGCCCAACCTAAAGGCAGGATGCTTTTGTGTAGTGCTTCTTCAACGGCTCCTCAGAGCTTTGATCCCCATGTTCTCAGCTGTGGTCTTACACATCATCTCAGTGGTTACATGTCCAACCATCAAGACATAGAAAAAGTAAGTAGCCATAAAACAGTGAGCTCTTTGGTACAGCTCATCGTGGAAGTAGCCTATTAGAACCCTCAGTCCTGCTTACACTATGCATTGACTCCTCTGAGCAAAGCAACCTAATTTGCAACCTCCATCCAAGCTTTTGTAATTCTGAAGGCAATATTCTTTCTTTTTTCTATGCCCCCCCACCTCCAAGAATAAAAACTTTAGATCTCATTTGTCTTAAAATTTGGGAATTTAACAGAATAACAACAGCAGCTTCTATTCTAGGGCCTTCTAAGCATGCTTTATTTTATAACTAGGATTATAGTATCAGATCTGAAATTCTCAACTGCCTTTTAAATATTTGTGTTTATATCCATGGATATAGACAGCTTACAACCTGGTCAGAGAAGCTGGTTTTGTTTGTTTGGTTTGTTTTTTGTTTTGTTTTGTTTTGTTTTTGCAATGAATAGCAGTCAACAAAGATACAGTAAGTGTTCAAAGTGCTAAGAGACTAAGGGCTTGGCCCTAAAAGGGAAACCAATTAAGCCTTCTGTCAAACCAAGGCTCAAAAACAAACACTAAAGAAAGGAAAATAATCTAAGATCTGGATAATGGGGAGGAATGCCATGAAATTCTGTTTCCTGAACATGACATGGTTGTTTCACTCAACTGTGTACAGCAGCTATGGTGACCTATATAAGACCAAGCCAGCCAAAATCCTGGCAGAGACGATTTGGAGGATCTTTAATCCTCAGCCCTTACTGAGGAGCTATTGGCAGCTCATATCAGATAGGGGAGGGAGAATCCTTCTTTATTGAATATACGACCACTGATAGGTTTCCCTCGTGGTACCCCTACACATGTGCACATATGGACAGCACCAACTGGACTTTCTGAGTAAAAAGGAAAGAAAGAAAGAAAGAAAGAAAGAAAGAAAGAAAGAAAGAAAGGAAGGAAGGAAGGAAGGAAGGAAGGAAGGAAGGAAGGAAGGAAGGAAGGAAGGAAGAAAGAAGCCTTGAAGTCATTAGGGGGTGTATTGATAGGAATGTGGAAAAGTAGAAGAAACTTGGGAAAGAAATGATCATATTTCATTGCATTACAGGTACTAAATTCTCAAAACTAAAGAAAAATTTAAAAATTTAAAACTAAAGAAAAATTTGGGGATTGTATCACAAGGTCCTTCAAGAATCCATACAACCTAGCATATCTGAAAAAGCTGTGCAGAAGAGGGTGTCATTTGATTCATGTGCCACACTGTAGGGGTCTTGGCCAATTGGGAATCCAGAAAGCCTGTCAAATGTGCTTAATTAAAATGAAAAGAAAGAAAATCTTCAACGTTCCTAATCAACAGGAGTCAAATGAATCATGTTAGTTCCTGGAGTTGAGACACAGTAGGGTATTTTGGGAGTTAATTTATTTCATTAATATTCAAAGGATCTAGATGACCCAGCATATTCAAGGAAACTTTAGAGCCAAAAATTTTCAGGGGAGAAAGTTTTATTTTGCATGTGACGTTAACCAGATGTTCAACATGGAAACAGCTGTATCATTTAATATGAAACAGTGTCAGTTCAAATAATTTTCCTCGTATCCTGCCTCAATCCCACTTTCAAACTGGATCTGGAACTTTTACCCATAAGGTTATTGCTCTGCCCTGACAGTAATAGTATCAAGGTTAATGTGGCTATCTCTGTCTGTTGGAGATAGTTTGGACTGAGTTGCTCATCAGGGTGGGCTTAATCTCAAGTCTACCATCTTCTAGGATAGATTTATAAAGTATCAATTCAGTTAATTTATATTTTGATCAATATAAATCAAACAATGATTTACCATATTTCCCTTCTTTAGGAGTTCTGTTAGAAAAATAGGAGAACGAAAGTACAAGAAACTTCATTTTTTATATTTGTAGATCTCAAAACTCCATATAGCTAATGAAATAAGAAGAGGTAGAGAGGACATGTGGGTGACAGTAGATCTTCCATCAGTCATAGCATTATCCTACCCCCCTGCGAGATGCACAGAACAGCTAGATCCACACTGGGGGAATGAGATCACACAGCTGTGATTGGGAGCATAGAAGTTTAGAATTGAAATGTGAATTAGAAAGGCCATTCTTTATAATACAGTTAAATGGACTTTCTGAGTAAGACTACGTACCAGACCCCACCATCCCTTTAGACAGGATCGGACAAGAAACTTGTAAATCAAGATCCACAAGTCTAAGGTGTTTTTTTGTTTGTTTGTTTTGTTTTTTTTTAATGTAATTGCCAGCTCTAACTTAAATACAGTTTGACTTAAGTATTTTATGAGCAATATGAATTAGCCAAATAGAAAGAATGAAGTACAAGTTCTCCTGGCAATAATAGTAGTATTCAAGACAGTTCATAAAGACTTGTCAAACTAATCCAATTAATTTCTGCTATGCACACATATTCATGTATACCTACATATATGTATGCAACTGTATTAGTATACACACACACAAAGGCAGGCATACCTACACACTCTGTTTTGTCATAATTTTAGAAAGTAGAAATGTTTAGCAAGATAGTTCTTATACTTATGCACTTTAGGTCATGGTATTCAAGGAAGTTATTGAACAACAACAAAAAAATGAATGGCATGTAGTAAATTATAACGGAAAATGAATTCTCTGATATTTTGTTTTTCTTTCTTTTAATATATTATTTATTTATTTGTGTTATCTTTTGTTTATTTTTTAATTTTTAGTGTTAGGGATGGAATTAAGAATTTTGACCATGTTCAGTATCTGCTGTTCCTTTGAGTTATCCTCTTACACTGCTTTGAAAAATCCGTAAGAATAAGGAAAAATAGATAAATTAGTTTACTATGTGAAAAGAGGAAAAAAAACCAAGAACATGCAGATTTTCTGATGAAATAATCATGGGAAAAGAACTCTCTGAGAAGGTACCATCTGAGGAGAGACACTAATAAACTTAGCAAGCTAGCTTCCACCTTAGGGCAGTAATATTTTGTTTATTTATTTATCCATTCATTCATCCATTCACTTTACATTCCGATTGCAGGCCCCATTCCTTCCTCTCCTCTGAGTCCCACCCTTGTTATTCCCCTATCACATTCCCATTTTTCCCTTTTCCTGAGTGAAGGGGAGGCCCTCCATTGGGTACCAATCTGTCCTGGCACCTCAAGTCACAGCAGGACTAGGCTCATCCTCTTCTACTAAGGCACATACTCAGGGATTCAATAATCCTGCTTCTCATTGTTAACATGGCACTACTGACGATACTGAAGTATTCTCCATTCTCTGCATTTGGGGTACCTGGGTGAGATACTAGACCAACAGGATAACAAGTTGCATCCTGAGACTACAGGGATGGCATCTTCTACTTCATTCTTTGTTTGGTTTGTTTGTTTTCTTTTTTGATGATTTTTTAATATTTTTATTAATTACAGTTTATTCACTTTGTATCCCAGCTGTAGCCCCCTCCCCATCCCTCCCAAACCCACCCTTCATCCCTCTTCTTCTTCTATGCCTCTGCCCCAGGTCAATGATAGAGGAGGTTCTCCTCCCCTTTCATCAGATCCTAGCCTATCAGGTCTCATCAGGACTGGCTTCTTTGTCTTCCTCTGTGGAGTGGTAAGGCTGCTCCCCCCTCAGGTGGAGGTGATAAAAGAGCCAGCCCATGAGTTCATGTCAGAGACAGTCCCTGTTCCTATGATTAGGAAACCCACTTGGACACTGGGCTGCCATAAGCTACTTCTGTGCAAGAGTTCTAAGTTATCTTTATGCATGGTCCTTGGTTGGAGTATCGGTCTCAAAAAAGACCCCTGTGCCCAGATTTTTTGGTTCTGTTGCTCTCCTTGTGGAGCTCCTGTCCTCTCCAGGTCTTCCTATCTCTCCCTTTTTTCATAAGATTCCTTGCACTCTGAAAAAGTTTGGCTATGAGTCTCAGCATATGTTTTGATACTCTGCTGGGTAGAGTCTTTCAGAGGCCCTCTGTGATAGCCTCCTGTCCTGTTCCCTGTCTTCTCCTTCTTCCAATGTCCATCTCATTTGCCTTTCTGAACGAAGATTGAGCATCTTACCAGGGTTCTCCTTCTTGATTAGCTTCCTTAGATTTTAGTATGATTATCCTATATTTTATATCTAACAGCCACTTATAAGTGAGTATATACCATGTGTGTCTTTCTGTTTCTGGGATACCTCACTCAGGATGATAATATCTAGATTACACCATTTGCCTGCAAATTTCATGATTTCTTTGTTTTTAATTGCTGACTAGTATTTCATTGTGTAAATGTACACAACTTCTGTATCCATTCCTCAACTCAGGGGCATATGGGTTATTTCTAGCTTTTGGCTATTACAAATAAATCTGCTCTGAACATGGTTGAGCGGATGTCCTTGTTAGCATTGAGAAAACCATCTCTCTCAGAAAGCATCTCCTATATCCCATGAAAAACTTCTATGAAGAATTTAGGTGATCTGGATATCACCTCTTCAAATATTCTAGCTCATACCAGAACCAAATGCCAGCCATGAAAATGCATCACCTTGGAATTTCTGGTGCCCTGATAAGCACATTTTAATTTAAGATGGAGTAGAGATGTACTCAGCCAGTGCAGAATATAACGGAAGAGGATAACATGATGTTTTCATCTATGGAATGATGAGGTCCATTTGCTACAGAATAACAGATAACTAAAATAGATGAGAACCCATTTGATATGATCTCTGCTGTGACACTAAGCTGACTGTCATACCCCTCAAGAGGAAGGCCTATCATGACCTACCTTTTTAAAGATAAGAACAGAAGTTAAGGAGGACTTACCAAAAGTTCACACAGCAGGTGGAAGGCAGGACCTTAGGTATAGGTCTTCTATAGAGTTCTTCTCCATAAAGGATGGCTGAACAATATAAACCAAATCAAATAGGCTCATATAAATTTCATATATGTAATAGTAATTACAGGTATTCCATGAGTTATAGTCTTGATACACTGAAAAGTTAAATTTGAAGCTGGGATTTTTCTATTATTTGCATTGGAGTATTTACTATCCAGACTTAAAATACTCTGGAGACACAGATGTATAAGTTAACTGAAGGCATAATATCTGTCAGAATATTCTGAGGATATTAAGATAAAGAAATGAACAAATTTGTAAATTCACCTCTGCTTATTTTGAGATTCATAAGACTTAGCAGTAGCCATCTAGGTGCAGGAATTTTACCAGGATCAGAGTTGTTCTTAGTTAAAATGTGAGTGAAGTCATTCCCCAGGGGAAACTAACTCCATGCTGGTGAAAACTGAAAGGTATGAAAACTAGCTATATTTATTCTGTTAAGTTAAGAAATCAACATTCAATTTGTTGGCTAAGTGAGTAAGCTGGATATAAATGGATGAGTGCATCTTTCTTCTCTGTAGGATGTAGAAGAATATAGAAAAAAGCCAGGCACAATTTTTAGCACTGATCTACATAAAGTACCTCTGACATCCCTCTCTCCTTCCAGCAAGAAAGAGAGGGCAGGGTGAACACATATCATGTAGTAATTTACTCAGTGATAGTAAAATTCTATGAAAGACATAGTCCAGCATGATACTGCCCACTGATCCCAGAATCCACCTTAAACCCAGTTCAAACCAGGACCAGAGGAGAGTCTACTGGTCATTTACAATTGTTCCTAGACAAGAAGCCATTTTTGTATCATATTCATGTGTCCCTTAATCCCAGACCTACATAATTCTTCAGAATAATCCAGACACTCTTTAAAAATTTGCCACTATAAAAGAAGAAAACAATTTTCTTCATCGACAACTGTAACCTAGGCTGAGCAGGGTAATTAATTACTTAATTGTTAATTATCACTTCATCCTCTGCTGTGATGTTTATAGCATCTTCATATATTTAGCATGCAGAAAGAGCTTCAGCTCCATTGAGTGACAAGGTGAGGGGAAGCAACTCTCCAATAAAATTGTCGCTATAATTTATCAGTCATAACAAGTCATATTTTTATCTTGACTTTTGAGTCATTAAACTAGAACCTTAAGAGACTTTTAAAAATGGTGCCAGTAGAAGGGGGGGGGTGGACAATAATACTGGGAAATAGCAGCAGGAACACCAGTGTTTCAGATCAGTTGTCCCTTCTTTGTACAGGTGCAGTGTGGAAATTTGAGGGAACATGAGTAAGAGAATGAGAGTGATTATTCTCAAGGAGAACATCGCCTTGATCAGTGGTTCTCAACCTTCCTAATGTTGTCACCCTTTAATACAATTCCTCATGTTGTGGTGATTCCCAACCATAAAATTATTTTGTTGCTACTTCATTACTGTAATTTTGCTACTGTTATGAATCATAATGTAAATATCATCTGTGTTTTCTGATGCTCTTATGCAATTCCTGTGAAAGAGTCGTTTGACCACCACAAAGGGGTCATGGTGAAAATCATTGGCCTAGACAATGGAATCTCAACAAGATAAATACAGACAGCAAACCTTGCTGTTTGATAATGGATGTGTCCCCAAAGATTCAGAGGAGGGAAGGTCCTTGGACTAAGACTCTTAAACCTCAAAGTAAAAATTGTCTGATGCTCTGAATAAAGTTGGCTACTGGTGAGACCAACAATCCTGGGGGCACTGCTTGACAAAGTTCCAGTGCCTGGATGACCTGGGCTGACCCTTCACTGCCTTTGGTGGAAACTCACTACACACCTTTTGCTTGTACATATATATATGTATGTATATATATATGTATATGTATATATATATATATTACTGTTAAAGGCCTCTCTCCAGAGCTAGAGCTGGGATAAAGTAACAATAGCTGGTGTCAACAAGAATAAAATTAATGGAAATTCCCTGGAAAAACAGCTATGCAGAAAGTTGAGTTTTCTACAGAACCAATTGTTTACATATACATTTAGGTTCATATTTATATTATTAATAAATGATATTGGTAAGCATGAGACAGCTGATTTGAGAAAAAATTATTGGAGAAGAAAAACTTAGGGAAATCCTAGAAGCTGACAAGCTGTAAACTAGGTTTTCATGTCCAGCTTCAGAAACAAGGAACCAGTATGGACAGGAAAAGGTTTTGATTATGCTATTATTGAAAGACCTCGGTGCCTTCCTGAAGGCAAAGGAAGCATGAGGAATCCTGATGTTCTTCTATCCTGTACAGAATTGAAATAAAGAGAGGAATTGTATTGAAATGAGTGTTCATGACAAAGTCACAGAGAAGAACATTTGGCTCAGCAAATAGCCTGTCTTTCTGAGCAGACTTGTCAGGTCAGGACTTTTCTGATATTGTAACAAAACAAAGAACAGACTGCCTTTACTTAAGCAAAAGGCTACATTATATTTTGAGACTCAAAGGAAAGGGTGGTGGTGATACCTTAGATTTGGAAGAAAAACAGAAAAAGGAAAGGAAGGATTAAACAAGAGTCAGAGAGATTGGACTTATATAGAAAGATAGTTTGATGTGAAAGAGAAGGAAAGAGTAGGGGTGAATAATAAAATATATACATATATGAAAGTGTCAATTAATAAAAATATTGTGTTCATAATAAAAAATAGACTCAGAGAGGTAAGAAAGTTGAGTTTTACCCTGCCAACCCCTGGGAGCCACAGAAGACAACGGGGCAGAGGGGATAAGAAGAGATTTGCACTTGACAGTGGTCACTTCGGGGACAGCCCCACTGGAAGAGTATGAACTACAGGCAGAAACGACAGGCAGGGAGCAGAGGGAGAGACTGGGGCTGCACCTAGGCATGGCAAGGCTAAGGGAGAAGGTGGCGGAGAGACGCTGCTAAGCAAAGCGCGGATCGATTCTTATTTTCCACTCCTGAGAAAAAGAACTGAAACATTCAAACAGAACCGTTAGCTGGGAAAGGTTCCATTTCAAAGAGTACGGCAAAATCAGTGAAACACGTATTCTGAAAACGATTTACTGCAAAGTAGTGCATATAAAGGACATACCAGGCGCATGTGTATATCTGCTGTCTGTGTATCCTGCCCCGATATTATTTATCTAGATCAATTATTATATAATGAGAAGAAGTACTTTATCCAAACTCATCAATAAGTCCAAGATAGCTTTTCTCGGTTCACATCAAACTCTGTCGATAGCCCGAACATCTAGCGTATCTCAAAAGCAGATATAATTTTACAATTTACTACAAATGAGACTCATTCTCACATAATGGTGCCTCCACAGGCCAGGGTCAAACACAAGGTCCCTGAATAACTCTGAGCCCTTAGAAAAATCAATCTGTTGAGGCCTGATTCAAGGAACTTTTTGCACTGTTGCTATTCAAACTCTATAATTCTCAGGGCAACAAATACAAAAATTGCTTGTTCCCAAGTAGTCAGCCTCAAACTACTACACATGCACAACACTAAGTGGATGAATAAGGTTGGGCATACATACACACACACACACACACACACACACACATACACACACACATATATATATATTCATATATGTATTTATATATTCTCCATGTTTTTATTTTTTTATGTCTCTGTGCCAGTGTATGTGTGTCTGTGTGTATATGTCTGTCTCTGTGTGTCTGTATATTTGTGTGTGTCTGTTTGTATGTGTGTATCTGTGTTTCTGAGTGTCTGTCTATGTGTGTGTCTGTGTGACCGTGTATGTTTATGTATGTGTATCTATGTGTCTGTGTTTCTGTGAGTCTGTGAGTTTATTTCGTGTCTCTGTGTCTGTGTGTCTGTGTATTTGAGTGTGTTTGTCTGAATCTCTGTGTGTGTATACGTGTGTACAACAACAAAATTTGAAAGGGAAAATAGGGGTGGCATAGGAGAAGTTAGAGAGGAAAGATATAGGGTGGAAATCATGTAAATACAGTACTCAAGTATAAATCTCAAAATTTTTAAAAATTGTAATAGATCTGGCACTTTTTCAGACTAGGAATAGAGCTTCCTCAAGATCCAGCCATACCACTCCTAGGCATATACCCAAAAGAGGCTCAAGTACACAATAAGGACATTTGTTCAACCATGTTTGTAGCAGCTTTATTTCTAATAGCCAGAAGCTGGAAACAACCCAGATGCCCCTCAACTGAAGAATGGATACAGAAATTGTGGTATATCTACATAGTGGAATATTACTCAGCAATGAAAAACAAGGAAATCATGAAATTTGCAGGTAAATGGTAGAAACTGGAAAGGATCATTCTGAGTGAGCTATCTCAGAAGCAGAAGGACACATATGGTATATACTCACTCATATAGACATGTAATATAGGATAAAATTACTAAAATCTGTACACCTAAAGAAACTAATCAAGAGGGAGGACTCTGACTAAAATGCTCAATCTCCATCCCGAAAGGCAAAGAGGATGGACATCAGAAGAAGAAGAAAACAGGAAACAAGTTAGGAACCTGCCACGAAGGGCCTCTGAAAGGCTCTGCCCTGCAGACCATCAAAGTAGATGCTGAGACTTATGGCCAACTGTTGGGCAGAGCACATGGAATCTTATGTAAGAAGTGGGAAATAGTAAGATCTGGAGAGGACAGGAGCTCTACAAGGAGAGCAACAGAACCAAAATATCTGGGCACAGGGGTCTTTTTTGAGACTGATACTCCAACCAAGTACCATGCATGGAGATAACACAGAAATTTTGCACAGATGTAGCCCATGGCAGTTCAGTATCCAAGTGGGTTCCATAGTAAGAGGAACAGGGACTGCCTCTGACATGAACTGATCGGCCTGCTCTTTGATCACCTCCCCCTGAGAAAGGAAAAGCCTTACCGGGCCACAGAAGATGACAATGCAGCCACTCCTAATGAGATCTGATAGACCAGGATCAGAAGGAAGGAGAGGAGGACCTCCTCTATCAGTGGGGACAGGCATGCGTGGTGGAGGGGTAGGGAAGGTGGGATTAGGAGGGGAGGAGGGAGGGGCTTATGGGGGGATACAAAGTGAATAAAGTGTAATTAATAAAAATCAAAATTAAAAAATTGTAATAGAGAAATAACATACTGAGTTACAGAGAGTGTTTCTGTTTTCTGATTCTGATTTTTCATTTTTATATTATTGTGAAAGCCATGAGTCCTCTGTAGAATAAGACTAGGGTAAAAATAAGTCAAGTTTCTAGTGCAACAATGTTTATACACAGGAGATTGGATCATAACGGCTCAAGCTCCATGAATGGGTTAAGCTATTGGTGTCCTAAGCTTAATGGGCTTGAGGAAAGGGGCTTTGGTATAAACATGGATCTTCATCCTGGTCGATGAGAGATAAGCAGGAGTCCTTTGCTTATCCTCTCTCTATGATGCTCTGCATCACCATGGGCCTAAAAGCATTCAGGGACTGAAAACTAAAATTTTTACCCATCAGGCTGATTTATTTAAGATATTTTGTTACAGCACTAGAATATTATTATCAAACATTGTACAGGTATGCATTGCGTTTGCATGTGCATCTGTGTGTGTGCACATGTTTTCCATTGATCTGTTAAACATTTGACTTCTTTTTAATTGTTGGGCTGTTGTAAATAACATTGTTACAACAATAGATGTGCAAACACCAGTAGGACAAAATGGGCTTCCTTATTGTGCACTTTTTTATTTTCTTGTTTGTTTGTTTGTATCTTGTTTGTATATTTTAGCTTGTCTGTTTGGATTTTGTTTTTGCTGTTTATAAACAAGATAAACATTATCTTGTTTATTCTTTTGAAGGAAAGAGGAAAAGAACATGAAGTTGGGTAAGTAGGGAGGTGGAAAGGATCTGGAAATAGTTTGGGGAGGAAAAAGAATATTATCCAAATATATTCTATGAAAAACATTTTAAAAAGCTATTGGATCCTGGCTTTGAGTTCTTTCTCAGGATATGCTCCCAGAAGCAGGATTTTCAGGCTGGGTGTTAAGTCTGAGTTTTTCTGCCTTCAAGAGCCACTATCCAGCTTCCTAGCAGCTACTCCATTTTACATCCCACTATCAGTGAACATCTTTCCAGTTTTTCTCCATCTTTATCAACACAGGTGGTTTTATGGGTTTTTGTATTATTTCATTGCATTTTTGCTTGATTTTTAAAAGAACCGTTTTAATTAATGTGATGAAAGACTTCATTGGGGGCTTTCCTTTCATTTTTCCTAATTATTCACAATATAACATATATCTTTTTTCAATTTTATTATTTTTTTAATTCTTTATTAATTACACTTTATTCACTTTGTATCTGCTCTGAGGTTCCCTCCCTCCTCCCATTCCAATCCCTCCCTTCCTCCCCCCTCTGCATGCATGCCCCTCCCCAAGTCCACTAATAGGGGAGGACTTCTTTTCCTTCCTTCTGATCCTAGTCAATTAGATCTCATCAGGAATGGCTACATTGTCTTCCTCTGTGGCCTGGTAAGGCTCCCCTCCCCCCCCCCCCCCGTCAGGGGGAGGTAATTAAAGAGCAGGCCAACCAGTTCATGTCAGAGACAGTCCCTGTTTCTATTACTATGGAACCCATTTGGATACTGAACTGCCATGGGCTACATCTGTGCAGGGGTCTTAGGTTATCTCCATGCATGGTCCTTGGTTGGAGTATCAGTCTCAGGAAAGACCCCTGTGCTCAAATTTTTTGGTTCTGTTGCTCTTCTTGTGGAGTTCCTGTCCTCTCCAGATCTTACTGTTTCCCACTTCTTTCATAAGATTCTCTGTACTCTGCCCAAATGTTGGCTATAAGTCTTAGCATCTGCTTTGATAGTCTGCAGGGCAGAGCCTTTCAAAGGTCCTCTGTGTCAGGCTCCTGACTTGTTCCCTCTTTTCTCCTTCTTCTGATGTCCATCCTCTTTGCCTTTCTGGATTGGGATTGAGAATTTTAGCAAGAGTCCTCCCTCTTGATTAGTTTCTTTAGATGTACAGATTTTAGTAGGTTTATCCTATATTATATGTCTATATGAATGAGTATATACCGTATGTGTCCTTCTGCTTCTGGGATAGCTCACTCAGGATGATATTTTCCAGATCCTACCATTTACCTGCAAATTTCATGATTTCCTTGTTTTTTTTTTTTTTGTTTTTTGTTTTTTTTTTTATTGCTGAGTAATATTCCATTGTGTAGATGTAGCACAATTTCTGTATCCATTCCTCCACTGAGGGGCATCTGGGCTGTTTCCAGCTTCTGGCTATTACAAATAAAGCTGCTACAAACATGGTTGAGCAAATGTCCTTATTGTATACTTGAGCCTCTTTTGGGTATATGCCTAGGAGTGGTATAGCTGGATCTTGAGGAAGCACTATTCTTAGTTGTCTGAGGAAGCGCCAGATTGATTTGCAGAGTGGTTGTAGAAGTTTACATTTTCTTGACCGATTCCACATGCCAAAGCGGAATCAAGACCAGATAAATCACTTAAATAGTCCTATATCCCCTAAGGAAATCAAAGCTGTCACCAAAAGTCTCCCACGCAAAAAAATAGCCCAGGGCCAGATGGTTTTAGCACAGAATTCTACCAGACCTTCAAAGAAGAGCTAACACCAATACTCTTCAAACTATTCCACAAAATAGAAACAGAAGGAACACTACCAAACTCATTCTATGAAGCCACAGTCACCTTGGTACCTAAACCTCACAAAGACCCAACAAAGAAAGAGAATTTCAGGCCAATCTCCCTCATGAATATTGATGCAAAAATACTCAACAAAATACTTGCAAACCAAATACAAGAATACATCAAAGATATCATCCACCATGACCAAGTAGGCTTCATTCCTGGCCTGCAAGTGTGGTTCAATATACAGAAATCTATCAATGTGATCCACCACATATACAAACTAAAGGAGAAAAACCACATGATCATCTCCTTAGATGCTGAAAAGGCATTTGACAAAATCCAACATCCATTCATGTTTAAAGTCTTGGAGAGATCTCCATATCTCTTCAACATTGTTCTTGAAGTCCTTGCTAGAGCAATAAGACAATTAAAGAAGATCAAGGGGATACAAATTGGAAAGGTAGCATATATCTTAGTAGTGTCACTGACCACTTATATGTCTTCTTTGAAAACAATATCTAGATCCTTGCCCATTTTTGATTGGGTTGTCTGATTTTTTTTTTGTTTGTATAAACTTTATTATTTCTTGCTACTTTGCAGGGGCAAGAAGGTGACTGTGCCACAGCGTATGTGGAGACCAGAGGACAACTTCACGGAGCCACTTCTCTCCTTCCACCTTTACATGGTTCTGTGGATTTAACACGGGCTTCAGTGACAAGTGTCTTTACCCCAAAAACATTTTACCAGCCCCAATGCAGTTTTTATAACAAGATTAATAAAATCTTTATAAAAAAAAAGTAAGCTGGGCACAATGGCGCATGCCTGAAATCCCTGCACTCAGGGAGGCAGAGGCAGGAGGATCTCTGTGAGTTTTAAGCCAGCCTGGTCTACAAAGTGAGTCCAGGACAGCCCAGGCTACACAGAGAAACCCTGTTTAAAACAAACAAACAAACAAACAAACAAAACAAAACAAAGAGTAGATTTTGGCAGAGCAAGATAATGTGTTCTCGGCCCATTGTTATAAATAAAGTTTTATTGAGAAGCAGCTACGTCTTCTCAGCGATGCTTTCCATTTCTCACAGTACACATTTAAGTGATTAGAGACCATATTAACTTTAAAGATAAGAATACTTATTAGCCTGCTCATTATGTACAAAATATTAACCATTGCTTTCGAAGAGTGCTCTCAATTGTCTTAACCAGTACCGAACCCTTTCCTATCATGTTACAAATATCAACCTCCCAGGTAAAACCCAGTCATATAATAGTGGTAAAAATGTTTATGGGGATAACCAATGATCTGTTGGTTGGATTTAAGGCCTGCTCCACAGAGGGAAAATCATGTCTGATCCTGCAGACAAGGTCAAAGCCAATAGTTATGGAGGCCCTGGGGGAATCTACAGCTGCTGTTTTGCTAAACAGTTATGGCGCCGAATTGCCTTCAAATATTTATGTGTCACTGTCCATAAATTTGTTGCTCTCAGCCTTGGCCAGAGAAGCTTCCTATGGCAGTGGGTGGCAGTTAATGATGAGTCGTGCTGAGACTGAATAACAGAGTGCTTAGCCATAGACAGGAAATGTATATAAACCTGCTGCTCACGCTAAGGCTCAGGGCACATCGCAGAAGGTATAAGAATGTAAGATCAGGAGAATGGGGAGGAATTCTGTGAAATGCTGCCTTCTGGATGCAATGTGTGGATCCCATAGGCAAACCCACAGAGACCACAGTTACCTTCACAAGACCTGCACACAGCCAAGCAAATCAAGAATTTTAGCATGGATATGGAGGTACTACTGGGACCCCACCCCTATCAGAAGAACTATTGTAAGCTGATGGCTGCTAAGGGGAGGACAGTCACTTTTTATTAGGAGTTCAGTGACTGGTAAGTTGCTTTACTGCCCCAGTAGATGATTTCACACCCCTGTGCGTATGGGTACCACCATTTAGACTCTGGAGTTAAAAAATTAAGATGGAAATGAAATGTAAATGTGTAGAATGAGAAATGAAGTTGGTGGAAACTTTGTTTAGGAGGGACTCCAGGGGTAATTGAAGGGGGAGACTGGAAGATAGATATGATCAGGATACATTATATACATGTTTAATATCTTCAAATGATACATTTTAAATGTTCTCAGGTTACTCTCCTTCCAAATAAGCACACACACAAAGAATCATAACACCACCACCCCCTCTGATGATATTTTCGTATGCAACACCCAGTCCCTGATAAACTCTACAATTAATAGATACTAGAGAAAAATACAACAGAGAGTGTGAGAACGTACTCACACTAAAACAGAGTTGTTTATCTGAAACTTAAGCCTTCTTAAGTACCCTGAAGTTTTTGCACTTGACCTGACAGTTCCCTTACGGTTTGATAAAATCAGGTTTAGCAGCAAGCTCAACCTTTCTAGAACTCATGGTTGATTCTCATACATTTTCCTTGTTTCCTCAATACCTCTGTCATCTCTGACTAGAAGGCCTTTCTCTGTGCTGCTGTTAGACTTAGAGCCCCTAGATGTCATTGCCTGTGACCAGGCAGAGGTTGGATATTTCCTCTCTGACATCACTGACTACCACTGAGAATAATAGCAGTAGTTAAGGCTCAGTTTCTGGTTTCCATGGGTACCGCTTCTGAGAAAATGCCCTGGGTCCTCAACCAACGGCTGATGACTAGAGTTCAACCATGTGGGAGTGAATATGACTTCTAACACTAGTGAGCATCCCTTCTGCCCCTCTGTTATCATCCCGGAATGCTAGGGCTTACTCTACATTATTGAGAAACCAAACACTACTTGCAAAAGCTCTGTCTGCTCATCAGCGCCTTCACTCTTTGCTTCGTAGGCGGTGTTCCTCCATTTGGCTCTGGATCAGAAACATCCTGCCAAAGAGGAGTTCCCCTGGATTGGTACTTACTGCCTTGCATCAGAATGAATCCATCCTGTAGCTCGATTGTTCAGAGTCCTAGCTTTGGCTCTTTAGTTGTAATTGCAGCTGGCATGCTTCGCTTATAGGCAACACTAAGCATTAACTCACTGGTAAAAGTTTCATTGAAAGAATCTCGGAGGAGAACTAATTTTGGCAAGAATTTTATGACTGGGTTTTTCTTTGTTTGTTTAATGTGATGCAAAAGCAGAAACTGAGGCGACTGTTGGAGGGGAGGTGATTGGTAACTCGCTCACTAACGATCCCTGGCCCTTCTTTTGTTCTGTACCTAGTTACAAGCTGTCTCTACAAGCTATGTTTTCTAACCTTCCATACTACAGGTACACAGTTGGGCTTAGCGAGCAGAATGCTAACCGACATCTCCTTCCATCCTGGTTATAAGAGAACCCCCATACAGTACCATGTCTCTGCCTTGGTTCCAGCTCACTCTGGGCAGTCTCCGCTTTGGGCTTTGTGGTACGACCCCTGCTTAAGCTCCATCTTGAGAGCTTCCTTCAGTTACCTTACTCCATGGTCTATTCAGTTTCATTCAGTTTTTCAGCACCCTACTGGATTTCTGCCAGACTCTGTTTTTCTAACTGTACCCGGACTGACAGAGCTGCACTGTCAGGTCTGGAGTCATGCTCATCAGTTAGCAGTGTGTACTACTCTTGCAGGAGATCTGAGCTCAGTTCCTAGCACCACATTAGGTGGCTCCCAACCAGCAATAACTCTACATCTAGGTGTATCCAATATCTCTCACCTCTGCAGGCACCTACATTCATGTTTCACACATCTAACTAAAAATTGAAAATAAGAAAATATTTATTTAAAGATAAGAATAGAAAATATCTCATTGTCACCTAAAAGAAGAGATAAAGGGGGATGCTATGTACTCCTTACTAACCTGATGATCCAATTCAAGCTGTAGAGGGAGCAGAGAAGAAGATATAGGAGGACAGGGATAAATATTAGTAACATTTCTTCTCACCACTTGAATGCCTAGATTTTAAATAAAAATCCATGAAACAGTCCTTCAAGATCAGGCTTTTTGCACCAAGGACTGAAGGACAATCACAAGGTAAGTTGTGTGGGGCTGGGGTTGTGAAAAGTTGAGCTGAATTGCCAAGGCTACAGAGCAGGCTGCTGTGGCTGATTGACATCTAGATAGATCTTCTTCACTCTGCTTTATCAATGGAAATGACACTTTTTTTTCACAAAAACATAAAAATGGAATTCACAAAGATCAAACCAAATAAAGAAAAAAGAAGATATTTTTACCTCTGCCTAGTTTTGAATAATTCCTCATATTTTAGTTTCTTTATGTTAATGGATGATGAAGAAGTTAATGTGCTCTCTACCACACAGATCAGACTTACTTCTGTAGACTTCTTCAGATGACACAGGCTGTGAAAATGAATGTCATATCTAGAAACCTTATTATCCACTACTATTTTATGATGACACTGGGTGACCCAGTGAACTTTCAGCCATGTTCATGAAGCCCCAGAAACCCTCACTCCAGCTAACCATGAAATTAAGCACATTTGTAGCTGACCTCTGAGGACAGGTCAATGACAGACATCAAGACTCCTTCTAACTCCACAAGGACACGGGAACGGAACAGAGAGCCATCTCTCTACCTTCAGCATTGACTGATGTTCTAGCAGGTTAGTAAGGGCAAGGTGCTCAATAATTCTTCTTAGAGACCAAAATAGAAACCTTATTATCTCTTGGAGTTCAAGATAATTCTATAATGATATGACATTTCATAGCCACAGAAAAGTGCAGACACCTTCTTTTGACATGAGTACTCAATTGAAAAACATTCAACTAAATGTGTAAATTAATACCAAACTCTGACAATCTAATGTGTGCTTTACCACATATACACAGAAACATCACACATGCACACACATGTATATAACATATATACTAATATACAAATGTATAAATGAGTACTAATCTTTAACAGTCTAATAGATGCCTTTTCAGATGTACACAGAAACATCCTCACACACATATATACACTAATATAATATACATATGTATACTAAGATATAAATGTAAAAATCAATACAAATCTTTAACAATATAATACATTTTTACTGTATAGACATAAATATTGCCATGCATACACTATACTAACATAAACACACACATACACACACATATATACATATATAAGTATATATATTTGCACATACACTAAGAGTAGCTTTGGAGAGGAGGAGCTAAATGGAGCATTAGAGTTTACTATATATATACCTAGACTTATAAATAAAGACACTTTAATCAAAACAAGTCATGGTTCATAAAATAGTTATAAATGTATGTGTATATATATGTAATATCTGTATATGGATGGATAGATAGATAGATAGATAGATAGATAGATAGATAGATAGATCCTATGTGGGTTTATGCAGATATATATACAGGGTCACATATACAGAGAAAGAGAGAGCATTACTATTAATTAAATTATATGTTGGCGATAAAATAGAAATTACTATTAGAACAGTGGCTATCTGAATTCTGGCTAAAATGGGGCTGTGTAGGCTAGCCTTTTTCTTCGCTGTGACAACATCAGACAGAAGTAACTTCGTGACGAGACACTTTGGCTTATGGTTGAAGAGACTACAGTCCATCGTGGTGGAGCCCAGTCATGTAGATCCCCATATACTGATTTATCTTTCTATCACAGATAGTTACCAACTACAACCTCAGAAAATCAGGACCAATTGTGTCCCACCAACCCAAGGTAGAGCTAAATGCCATGTGCCCCTGAGAGTAGGAAAAGAATAAGGAAGACATACATGCACACTCAGCACGTGATAGGAAAAGTGAAAAGAGAGCATCTTGAATCATCGAATGCAAGGGAGATGGCAGAGCCACCATTTGCATGGCAAGGGCTTAGACACCAGAGCAGGCTCCAGTCCTCGCTCCAGTGCTCATCTCTGTTTTCTTCATGTGATCTGCCTTTCCAGGAGGGGATGGTGGCTGCCAATACTCTCAACTACCATGGCTTAATATCACCTTGAAGAATTAAAAGCCCCATTCTAACAGCCTTTACACATCCACGATGGCCCGCCCCTTGGTTGACATTTGAGACTTAGCCATTCTGTAATTACCGAAATCATAGTCTTCAATGTTCTCAGGCCAATCAAACAAAGCTGGCCCTCTGGCAAAACATGCACGTATAGACCTACCATACTGTCCCCAGAAATGAGGGGAACTGTGCCTGGAACAATCTGGATTAGATAATCACCCTCGAAGGGCCATGATGTAGCATGGACAATGTGACTGATTCCTGATTAGAGATCACGGACTGAAGATGAAGAGCTTGTCTGAACAATCCAGGTGTATCACCCATGCTGAATAGTGGATTCAACATGATATTCCCTCTATGTCTTATCTGCCATCTTCCCCCTTAATAAATTCCGAAAGCATCACCTCAAGGCCACTGCGGAGGTTTGAATGAAAATGCCCTGCCCTACCTCCCAGATTCATAGGGAATGGCGTTATTGGAGGTGTGGCCTTGTTGGAGTAGGTGTGTCCTAGAGGAAGTGTGTCATGGGGAGGGAGGGGGGAGTGGGCTTTGAGGTTTCATAAGCCAGGTCCAGTGTGTCACTTTCTCTTTCTGCCATCCACAGATCTGGATGTAGAACTCTCAGCTACCTCTCCAGCACCATATCTGCCTGTGTGCCACCATGCTTCCCACCATGATGATAATGGACTAAGCATCTGAACTATAAGCCAAGCCCAATTAAATTCATTTTATTATTATTATTATGAGTTGTCATGGTCATGGTGCCTATTCGAAGCAATAGAAACCCTAACTGAGACAGCCACTAAACATTCAGATAGGAAGAGCTACTCATGAAGTTTCCCTTCTGGAACAGCTTTCTCAAGCTTGTGAAAAGAACAAGAACACAATTGCAGAGCAGCAAGGAGAGAATTACCTGCAATCTACAATTCTGCAAACCAGGTAACTGTGTTGGCATCTTGGCAGCTGATTTTGTTTGCATTTATAAATTAAGTTTTTAATAGTCACACTGGTGGAGGAGATTTTGTTTTTGGCATTTGACTTTTGTCTCAGACACAAAATGTCATGGTATTTTTTAAAGTGCATAGATCAGAAGCCAATGAAAAGGAGCTGCCTTCTGGCTTGAAAAATCACCAGCACACACTCATCCTGAGATGAGCAGTCATGGGAAACCCAAAAAGTTCTTTGAGTCTTTTCAACAGGCACTGAACCTTGTTTTACCTGTTAGGAATTTCCAATGGCTTTAGCAGTGCCTACGTTTTGAATAATGCTGGAAACATATATTTCAATGCTTGCAAGTGTTAGGAAACTTTAGTGTGTATAATTAAGAGGCAAGGAAGTTCCTATAGGTGCCAAAATATGTGAATTATATGTGGATGCATGCTGAATAAATACTGTCCAGGCAGGTAAGGTGGTGCACACCACTAATGCTAGCATTTAGGATACTAGGGTTGGAGATTGAGGCCAACTTGGGATACATAGTGAGACACTATCTCCAAACTCCAAAGATACCAAACACAAGCAGGATATATATATCTGTTTGTTTTCCAGATGTCAAAGAAAGCCACCTGGCAGCGGACTGAAGTTAGGAAAATGATGAGGATCATCACTGTATGATTACAGGTGTGATAACCCTCAGCAGCGCGGGACATGCCCTTCTCAGGGACTGCTCCTTCTATCATACAGCTTCGTGTTCACTTCCCTCCTTTCTTTCTTCCTTAACACTCTGACTCATGCAAGGACAGAGGATATTTGTCTCTTACCAGTAAAACTCCAGAACCCAACAACACTTTTGGCCACTAAGACAATGATGCTATGGACACATGACATTCGTCAAGCACTTGTCATGGTCTAGGATCCACATTGAGCAGTGTTAGTGAACTAATTTTTCATGCTATCATTACGTAGATGAGAACAGCTTGCTGGTATCTTAATAATCTTTTGTGGCTGCTGCAGGCCTTGTGGGATGAGGGCATGAACATCCTCTTTCCATCAGGGCATCTCTTTCTCCTGAACCTTTGTCACACACACTCTCATGTCACACTCCTGAGTTATACACTTTAACTTTGTGTCTTTTTGTATATTATATATGTATATTTATAATGCATAGGGCAGGGTTCATTTTTGTGACACTGTGACCACGCTATGGGTGTTTGTTCCTTGCTATTTTTAGAGAATAAATTTCCCCATGTTTCTGGAAGGATTTTTCCAAGAGAGATTAAAGTGTGGAGCAGGAGGTTGCAGATATCAGATTGGCCTTCCTCACCTGAGTGCGAGGTACTCAATAGCTTGGATAGACCAAAAGATAATTCATCAAGAGATAATTCAATCTGTCCATTTTGAGAGAGAGAGAGAAGCTTGTGTGCTATTATCTTATTTCTAAATGACCTTTTTCTAAATGTCCTCATCCTTACTCCTTGTGTGAGTTCCTTTATCATGTTTGCTTTTCCTCAGCATCTCTATAACATCAATTATTTTACCAACTCCCTGGAGCCTTGAATTACTGCTCTGAATTGATTCTATTCAGCTACCATCTTACAGCTTTGCTGTAAACATTACTTTTTTCTGAACTATTTTTCTGGAGATTTGCTCTTCTTTCCTTGACTCTTTCTGTGTTGGTCAGAACAGAGCGCGTTAGGCGAAGGGACCCACAGCTTCACTGATTTAGAATTGCAAGTTCATTTCTCAGTCCAGGTCTATGTCTACTTCAGAGTGGTTGCCTCAGCCCTTCATCCATCTTCATCCTAGTGCTCAGGCTATTCTGAAGCAGCCTACTTCGTGTCAGAGATAGTGTGAACTTAGCCAATTTTTTTTTTTTTTTTTTTTTTTTTTTTTTACTGGTTGGAAATAATTCCATTTGTAACTGACAGGTGTAACTTACACATTTTACCCACCAAAGGGAGTCACATAACTAAGTGGAATATTTCAAGGAAGGCAGATAAACACAATCCTACATGTGAAAGAGACAATGTGATGCTGGTGAAAAGCCCCCTTTTGTTTTCTTGAAGAATATCCTTAAGTAACTTTCTAAGAAATGGTGTGTGGTATGTAAATCCAAGCTCTTAAATGTCTGTAAATTCTCATGGCTTTCATTCTTGTGCAGAATTAGAAATAGGTAGATGACCTGTGTCTGGCTTCAGATCACGTTGGAATCCACAAGGAGGAACGGATTTGAGCTTCAGAGTAAGTTTTGGAAACCTCTGGCCATTGTTATCCCAAATGATCTAAAGACAAAACAAACCTTTGAACTCCTCTTTAGTTGCAGAAAAACAAATTTAAATATTTTTTACACTGAACACCAGTAGAGAGGAAGGTACTGGAGTTGAATCCTCCAAGTTTTCATAATGTTGGAATGTTCTATATCGTGTCCTGAAAGTTGTCCTCTGATCTCCGCATGTATGACATGGAATGTGCATGTATACACATGAGTAAGAAAATCTTATAAATGTCACTTCTCCCTAATAAAGATGCCATCACTCTTCTACTCAGGCAAAAGTACCAGTTCTCAGATATAAAGGGCTAAAATATTGATGACATATAATGGCTGTGCCTGTGCCTTTCTAGAAGGGTGTGTATCTCATTTAAAAAAAATAGATCATTCAATTCAAATAGGTTAGCGTTTCATTGAAGAGCTCAGATGGTTACTACACTGAGAACGGCACTGTTGAAGAATGGGCCTTGCCAGGGCACCTTACAACACACAGACTGACGTAAACCTCAGCAGAGACAGTTTTCTCCCTCATGGCTTTGCTAGTCTCCTAAAATTCCCAAAACTGTAAGTCTTAACATTTGCCAAACATCTGTGTGAGCTGGATCCATGTTTCACAGACTGGGCAATAGGCTTGAACTGTTTGTTTAAATTCAAAGCGCCAGGAAGGATTAGAGCCAGAATAGTAACAGACTTGTATCCTTGAAGTCTGGTGCCCTTCGCACGACACTACAGCCAGGTCTGAGTGGAGAGGCCATTTGAGGAGCATCACTGCAAGTCTCGATGGCATCATAAAACTCACCTTCCTGATGTGAGAGAATCAGTCACACATTCAATCCTGTCAGGCAGTGAGGGTGTACAACTTTAATCCCAGCAATCAGGAGGCAGAAGCAGGCAGATATCTGTGAGTTTGAGGCCAGCCTGGTCTACAGAGTGAGTTCCAGGACAGCCAACATCCTGAACATAGCCATCGATGGTGAAGCACACCCTGGAGCTCAGATGTTGACATTAAGATGTCAGCATCTCAATGGTAATACAAGGCTGAGTTCAGCAAGCCTTTTCATTGAGAAGTTTGGTTTAAAAAGAAACAAAACAAAACAAAATAGTTTCATGAGGTCCCAGATGTGGAAAGAGCAGGGGACGGAGGACAGAAGGCTTACAGAGAGAAGAGAAACTATGGGCGGGGGCATCTCTGAGACAAGCTGGAGGCCTACAACAGGGTAGCGCCATAGGATATGGGGGTGACTCTAGCTGAGATTACTAGTAGCAGGGGTCATGGAGGCTGAGCAGGACATCTTCTAACTAGACAGGACTGCTAGTGGAGGGAGAGAACACCAACCCACAAAAGCTTTGACCCCAAAATTTACCCTGCCTACAAGATGTGCAGGGATAAAGATAGAGCAGGGATTGAGGGAAGATCCAAACAATGCCTGGTCCAATCTAAGATCCGCCCATGGGAGAAAGCCAGCCCCTGATGCTATTAACTATAATCTGCTATGCCTGCAGATAGGAACCTAGCATAGCTGTCTTCTGCGAGGGTCCACCCAGCAATGGATTGAAACAGATGCTGAGACTCACAGCCAAATATTGGGTGGAACACTGGGAGTCTTGTGGAAGGAAGAGTGGGGAGAAGGAATACAAAGATTTTGAAGTGACACGAATTCCTAAAGAGGACCAACAGAGCCAACTAACCTGGGCTCAGGGGGCTTACAGAGACTGATGCACCAACCAAGGACCACGCATGGTCCTTGACCTAGGCCCCCTACACAGATGTAGCAAATAGGCAGCTTGCCTAGTTGATACTCAGGAAGCGGAAGGAGCAGGTGTCCCTGGGTATAGCCTTCAGCTAAGGGAGGGCCATGTCAGGACAGGTGCCACATCCCCTACTTTCATCTCTACTTTCATGTGGGTCTCCTAGAAAGGGGATCCAGGGCTGTCTCTGACACAGACTCTGTTGCCTCCTCTTCAATCACTTCCCATGGGCAGAGGTGCCTTGCCAGGCCACAGGGGAAGAACAAGCACTCAGCCTGATGCAACTTGTGCTGGTGTGGGTTTTGGGGGTGGGGGAACGGGGTGCTCAGATATTGAAAACAAAGAAAACATGAAATTTGCAGGAAAATGGATGGAACTACAAAAGATCATCCTGAGTGAGGTAACCCAGACCCAGAAAGACACACATGGTATATACTCACATATAAATGGATATTATCCTATAGTACAGTATTGTGCTGAGGTGGGTTGGAGAGGACTCCCCTTTCCTGAGGAGTAGGAGAGGGGTGGAAGGAGGAAGAGGGAGGGAGGTTGGGGAGATTGGGAGGAGAAGAGGGAGGGGCTTCAATCAGGATGTAATGTGAATAATTTTTTTAAGATAGCTGTTTGTTTCTGTAGCTGTATCGCCCTCTAGTGGAACAAACTGGCAGGGCAACCAAGAAAGGATTTACTGAAGGAGAGGAAATCAATCATGCCACAGCTCTTTTCACAGGTGCCCCTTCGCCTCACACACAAGCTCCAGGATGTCCGGGGCTAGCCAAGCCCTGTCCCTTATTAAAATGCTGGGTGACGCTATCGTGATAAAATTTTAGGTCCTCTTTAAACCTTGTTTCTTTTTTTGCCATTTTAAAATAGTAAATGTTTCTAACACTTCAGAGGCAAGCAGGTTATACAGTCTGGAGAGAAGGAGGGAGAAAGGGAGATGCGTGCACACAATTACACACACTCACACACATTCTCGAGATGGGGGAGATAGAGGGGGGAGTCTGATTGACTGCATCTGACTGCGCATGCATAAGATTCTGTAAAAGACTGGAAATGGCCAACAAAGATTTCAGCTGTCAGAATATTTTGCACAACAGGCTGAATGATTGCTTTTTTTTTTTTTTTTTTTGTCTAAAACAAACTCAGGTGCTGGGCATTGAATACAGGCCCTCACTCTTGTAAGGCAAGAGTACTGGACAGACTGACCTATTTCCAGAGGTCCTCTTAAGTGAACTTTTACTATCCAGATGCCCACCACATCCTAGAGAGAGATGAGAAACCATGTGTGTGTGTGTGGGGGGGTCTCACTGGGTTCCTCCAAGGCTGAAATAATTCATTTAGCTAATTTGGTAGAAGATCTACAGACACACTAATGGAATGGGGAGAGAGGGTCAGGGAGATAAACGGCAAAGCCGGTATACCGGTTATAGACTGATCATCTCTCCCAAAATTTATACAACTGTTCCTACCCGCGACACCTCAAAATGTATTTGAAGACGGACTGAACTGAAGAGACAGCTGAGGCCATGAACGGGCTCCGCTTCACTCTGACTGACAGCATAAAAAGAATAGATTGGAATGCAGACAAACAGGAAAAAGCCCTACGGAGATGGAGGAGGTGCAGGACGCTGAACTGAAGACAGAGGCTCAGAAGAAAGTAACCCTCTCCACACTTTGGTCTCTGACTTCTAGCTCCCAGAACTGTGGGAAAATCAATTTTTCTCCTTGAAGCCACCAGTCGGCAGAGTCTTGTTAAAACAGCCCCGAGCAAATCAGAGTTCATGGAGAGGGCTTGTGCATCAGTCCGGGCAACTGGAGCTCATCTCTACCAGGGGCCTGCTGGGAGACAGCGGGGAACACACCTCAGTACCCCCTTTCCCCTGAAAGCTGGGGATGTGGCACCTGTCCTGTCCTGGCACCCCCTTAGCTGAGGGCGGTACCCAGGCACACCTGCTCCTTCCACTTCCTGACTATCATACGAATGATGGAATTCCTGAATCAGATAGTTGCCAGCACGGGGATGAGCGGACCCACTGAATTCTGGGGCTTCTGTCCACTTTCCTTGCAGAGACAGAGACAGGCCAAGCAGGTGTAGATACAGGTTGAACGCCAGCCTCCCTTGCTATACTGTTCTCCCACAACTGCCTGCTCTGTAAAGATAGATCGGTCACAGGGTTGCACCACGGTAACAAGGCCTCTATGTGAACATCTGTGCCTCATTCAGAACCTAGCTCTCCTTTCTGGTCTTCTAACTTTAGGCCCAGGGCTTGGGCCAGGGAACCCTCCTCTGACCACACAAGCGACTGCTACGTGCAGACGTTCAATGTGCAATGAGAATGTGGAAAGGCATTCTCAGCCGATTATCCCCAGCCTCTCCCTAGGCCCATGCAGTGGAGCATATAGCACTAAACCTCCCAGGACTTTTGCTCACAGGGCTTCTTATTGGATGATTTACACACATTCTCTCGGCGCTTCTGAATCCTAATGAGAGCAAGATGCTCGCAGCGGCTGCACAAAACAAGGTGCGTGCCATCCATCGCTTTATTTTATTTTTATTGACCGATTTGTCATCTGCCCTTTTAATGGCGTTCGTGGTTTCTCCGGTAACCGAGCGAAGCCGAGGCTGACACGCTGGCGTGGCAGTGCGTCTCTAAACTGGAAGGTGTTCTCAGACACACTGGTACAGGAGGTCCCCCAAACAGGTCGCGCAACGCACCACGGCCAATACAACCTGAGCACTCTGGAAAGCTGGAAAACTGAGGACGGAACATGGGTTCTTTTCAGGGGTGTGACAGGGCCACAGCAGAGTACTGGTTCCTGGATTCCACGCTCTGGGTCCCTTAATTTCCAGGGGCCATATGAAAGCGTCAACGTTCGTTTCACATGCGACACAGCACAGGATGCCTCTGACAGAAAGGCAACGGATCCCATCAGCTGCTGAGGAAATTCTCGTAGGATCTTGACCCCTCCATCGAGAGATCTTTCTCTCGTAATTGAAATTGTTTTGTTATTGAACTAACAATGGTTTTCATCTGCTGCTGTGCAATTAAGCTTCTTGCTGTTTGAGAAAGGAAAGATGTGATAGTAAACTCCAGGGGTTTATTTCTCCTCTCAGAAAGATTTCTCTTTTTTTCCCTGAACTGGGTTAGGTCAGTGGAGCAGCACTTGCCTGGCATACATGAGGGCCATGGTGCCAGCCCCAGCACTGCCAAAAATTCTTTTACTCTATTGCCTTGATTTTCATAGGTTTGTTCAGATTTGAGGCGGACAGTTAAACCTGTAATTGTGACCCCCCGAATTCCCAAAAGTTTAGGGCAAAGAAAAGACAGAAAATGAATGAGTGATTTAAGACAGTGAGGGCCTTTATGTTGGGGTGTATCCTGAAGAGGGAGGAAGGTCTCTTTATGAACCAGAGCTCATCATCTCATTACAAGCTGAGCAGAAGAAGGGGGCCATGAAGGAGGTTTAAAAGTTTACGTTCGGCCACTGCCAGGGCTGAGCTGTGAGTAGTAAGTTGGGCATTAATTTGGTTTCATGGGGCAAGGAATGCAAGAATCTAGAGAAACAGATTTCTTCAGACACCAAATTACGGTACTTGAGATAAATGGTTAATGTCCAACCAAAGTGGAGAAGCTTTACAAAGTGGTGTGTTACTAGCTAACAACCCCAGTTGTTTGTTGTTGTTGTTGTTGTTTTTCTCTGCTCATATCCCACGTCACAAAGAAGCCACATAAGTCCTGTGAAATTACACAAGAGCTCATGTCACTTTCCTGAGAAGCTTCTGGAGCTTCTGGTCACAACGACAGGAAGGGTCAAAATCATGACCAGACCCCCCTTCACCAAATACCTCACTTTTATGGTCCTTTCTCATCCTCTGCTCCCAACTCACAAACAGCCTTCCAATATGTTTAACAGGCAAACGTGCAGTGTGTACGTGTGTGTGTGTGTTCACGTAAGCCTTTTGCATGTGCTGCTCTCTTTGCTATAGTTTTCCGCCAGTCGCATACAGCCTTGCTTCCTCCTCTCTTTCAGGCCTTTTTTTACGGTGTGGTCTCTCAGGCACTACATGATTTGCCTGTTTTGGGGTTTTGTACTGCCCAGCCCAAATCATAGCTTCTAAAATCCTTTTTTTTTTTTTTCTAGCAATTTTTAATTTTTTTATTTATTACAATTTATTCACTTTGTATCCCATCTGTAGCACCTTCTCTCATGCCCTCCCAATTCTGCCCTCCCTCCCTCTTCTCCTCCCCAAGTCCACTGATAGGGGAGGTCCTCCTCCCCTTTCATCTGACCCTAGCCTATCAGGTCTCATCAGGACTTGCTGCATTGTCTTCCTCTGTGGCCTGGTAAGCCCCCCCCCCCAACTCCTTAGGGGGAGGTGATCAAAGAGCAGGCCACTAAGTTCATGTCAGAGACAGTCCCTGTTCCCCTTACTAGGGAACCCACTTGGACACTGAGCTGCCATGGGCTACATCTGAGCAGGGGTTCTAGGTTATCTCCATGAATGGTCCTTGGTTGAAGTATCAGTCTCAGAAAAGACCGCTGGGCCCAGATTATTTGGTTCTGTTGCTCTCCTTGTGGAGCTCCTGTCCCCTCCAGGTCTTTCTATCTCCCCATTCTTTCATAAAATTCCCTGCTGGAACCCTTAATAAATATATATTGGGTCAAAAGAATGGGTTATAAAAAGAAATGTGTGTACTATTTGAGACTTGTGCTTATAATGTCATCAAACTGAATTTAGTTATGGGACCTACATTTGGCAGTGAACTGGTTATGAACCTTTTCATCATGAGTCTGCTACACTGGCCTTAGAATGTACAGAATTGTGTGCTTTATGACATTGGCAGAGAAGGAATGACAACCAAGGTTTATGCAAAAAAAAAAAAAAAAAAAAAAAAAACATGGAATGATCAGAGCAAATGTTGGCTCCTGACTTGCATGCAAAACTTTAAATCTAAGTTTAACAAAAATCTGATGTTAAATGTTCTGTATGCAACTGAAATCTCTCATATTTCCTGTTAGTCAAGAGCTACAACAACTACAAAAGAAACAGGGGTTACTGTTTTGGTCTAAGTTTATTTGGAGCAGATTCTGAGAAGAAAAGTTATTCAATAAATATGGTGTCTGAGTCTGGGAGCAAGAATGAGGGGAAGGGAAGATGTCCTAGTCACTTTTCTGTTGCTGTGACTCCACAACTAAGGCAATGTATACCAGAAACAGTTTATTGAGACCTATGTCTCCAGAGAGTTAAGAGCTCATGATAGCAGCAAGAAGGCACAGTAACTGGGGCAAGGTGCTGAGGACTCACATCTCGAAACACAAGTGAAGCAGAGAGTGCTTACTGAAAATGGCCTGGGCCTTTGAGATCAAACCCCACCTCCAGCACCATACTTCTTCCAGCAAAGCCACACTTTCTAAACCTACCCAAACAGTACCACCAACTGGAGACCAAGGATTCAAACAACTCAGGACGTGGAGCCATCTTCATTCAAACCACTGCAGAGTACATCATGAGGAAAGAACTAGAATCCAGTAAAAGGGACCCAAGCAGACAGAAGACCACTATGAATCTTGGGGCTCAGTCCCGTTAGTGACTGTGGGTATTTTTCTCCCTCTCTTCCCATCAATCTACAGATGCTTCAGAGAGAACAGAGGGAACAAAAGAATCTCTGATCTGGATCCTGAAGCTTAATACTTGGTTTGATGGAGAATTAAGACAGAAGCCAGGCCAGCATCATGCTAAGCAAGCACTCCATCTCTGAGCCATAGCCTCAATCTTGATGGCTACTTTTATGTATCAACTTGGCCAAGGCATGATGGTAGAGATCTGCTCAAATATTGGCCTAGATGTCACTAGGAAGGTCTTGTTTGCTAGACTTTAAGTCGAGATAACATTTAAACCTTTCTTACAATGTACACCTTTAACACACACACACACACACACACACACACACACACACAGTGTTGATCTGATTCTCTGTGGACCCTGACAACAACATTCACTGTCTGTTTGCTTATGAATCCTTAGAGACACCACTGTGTGTTCTGATCTGTGGTCTCACTTTCCTATGACTATTAGCTGTTAAACATCATATAAAGATCCACATCCAGTGTCACCTTGGCAGCATTAAGAATAACCTAGACAATAATACACTTCTAGGCTTGTCTGTAGGAGTCCTTCCAGAGAAAAGTAAAGGATGTGATTTGCACTCAGGTTCCCAGCTGAAAAAGAAGAAAAGGAACAGAGCCAGATCCGCAACATTATTCATTTCTCTCTGCTTCCAGGGGCGTCAATAGCTAACTGCCTTTAATTGTTTAGTTTCAAAAATTTGTGTTCTGTGTCTCCTAGACTTGGTAGTCCAAAAACTCAGAAAGTCAGATACTTGTAACTGAAAGCCTTTTGTCCTCAAAACTCCACCAGCTGCACTGTGTTTCAAAAGTATCTTTGAAACTTAAAAGCCAAAATTCAATTCATGTGTTCTCTGTAATGTACTGCACAGCCCTGTCATGAATCCGGGTTTGTTTCATCACCTGGTAGGACAGTGGATCTCAAAATTACTTACTGAGAAATACAAAGGGGGTGAGGAGATGAAGGGTGGGGAGAGAAAGGAATGGAGGAAGAGAACGTGAGAGAGAGGGAGGGAGATGTGGTAGGGAGAAGTCTAATAATGCTGGCATGCTAAGTCACTGTCTACATAAACAAAGTAACAGGTAACATTTCACGGCTGACACACTAGAGCAGAAGCTAATCATCTTTTATTATGATGCAATGACATTATAGAAAAACAAGAATGAGTATCAAATAAGTCCAAGGACAGCCATGTGGCAAAGCATCTTTCAACCACTTCCTCAGGACCAATCCATCTCACTGCCTGTTCATCCAAGGTTGTGTTATGATTTAAAACAGAGTCGTAAATTTTTCATCCCCACTTGGAAAGGACTTGACTGATAGGACAGATTTACTTCCACGAAAGACATGATAAAATCTGCGATGGTTTTATCCCAGGCAGTATTAGCTAGCAGTCACTAATAGTAAAGATAAATTATATTTATAGCCAACTGCTCCTAAGCTATGCATCCCATTTTTTTTCTCTATCTTAGTGGAGTTATATTTCTCAGCCCTAAACATCATAAGTATATGGTTGACTGGGAGGCAAACTAATCATTTATTGGTGATGATATTAACTCTCCTGTACTAATATTTGATATTTTAAAATGTTAGCTGCTTTCCCTCTGACAACATGAATGTAGATAACACATGCTTCCATTGGTAAATCCTCTCTGAAAAATAAACTCTGAGACACTGTTTGTTTGTGTATGGAGTAACTTTCTTTTATTACTTTTCTGCGAAATACCATAACCTTTCCCATAGAACACATTGCAACTGTTTGTCTTGGGGGTAGGAAGTTTTGTAATGGCCTTCGCCCACAGGAATAACGAGCTGACATTTAGATGGAGTCAAATATATTAAATGGGTTGTTTCATTTTGATTAAAACACACACACACACACACACACACACACACACACACACACCACCACCACCAGGTTGATTGAGCAACTTCAGGCTGCCCAAAAAAAAGGACGTCTAGAAAACATCAGGAGATTCTGTATTCACATATAGACTCTCAAAGGTCTGAATATGCACATTGGGAAAAAGGCTCTGAGACGGTCAAGGTCAAATACAGCACACAGAGTCAGACATCCTGAGGTCAGAAACAGACCCAAGTCTACCAACGTGCACCTGAGTCTGTCTTCTCATGATGAACCTGAGAGGTGTAACCTATACAATGGTCCTTTGATGAGAAAGTCACATACATGAAACACTACACAAACCATGTCACAGATGGTACAGGGTTGGCAGCTGCCACTAACGAACACCACACTTGTCTAAAAACTAGTATTGGGGGACAGAGGAGCTACCTCATCCAGAAAAAAAAAATGGTTGTCTCTAAAGCACAAGGATAACTAATTTGAGCTTGACACCCCAGACAGGTGTAGTGCCCCAGGCTTGAAATCCCAGCACTGGGGAGCTGGAGACTGCCTAGTCCCTGGTAAGGAAAGATACCGTCTTCAAACGCAAGGTTGAAAGAAGCTGAGGAACAACCAGGGGCTGTTCTTTGGCATCCACACATGTGTGAATACACAGGTGCGCATGCACCCCTAACACAAGTGAACCTGATCACACACTAACACCCACACACACCAAATAAGTAAGCAAATAAGTAAATAAACCAGCGCTGGGGCTCAGGAAATGGCATCTCCCAAATTGGCCCTTTGATAAGCTGACAAATCATAGAAGTGACCTCAGATCATGGTTCCTCGGGTCTTCTGTCACTCCATGGCAATGTCACACCTCAGGAGAGGTTTTATGAGAGACCCCCTTATTGATCTGAACTGATCTTTCAAAAGAAAAGCCAAAATGCCTTCTTTGTGTGTCTTCCTGGGACTTCAGTAATCAGGAAGGCTGAACGCATTTTGCAGGAAGAAATGCTGAACCCTCTCTAAAAACCTGGATAGACTTGTCATGCCAACCTTTTCGTCTTCTTTGGGAGAGGGTACAGAGACTCCTTTATAAACTGCTGTCTATTCTACTGCCCCAACAGCTATTTTGCCAGGGCCATAGTAGAGCCTCCAGGCATACCTATTTTCCCCTAAAACTCAGCCAGCTGAATGTTGGGGAGGATTATGTATGCTTCTGATTTATTTGGGATTAACAAGTAAATTATATTTTGCAGTCTCTTCCAATAGCATTAAGAGTTTGTGCAAATTATTCTCTAATTAATCTTGTTTTGAGCAATTAATACTGGGGAGGCTTCAAGTCCACCAGAATGGGGACTTCTCTTCAGGCCTATATCAGATATGAATATTGCATCTCTTGGCTGTGATCAGTTTGTTCCTGAGTTAGGTTGATCATTTCTAGAAACAGAGTTTGAAGCTACAATACATCCTAACACAATTATCACAGGAAATGAGGAAAGAGAATAGATGGATGGAATAGAGTCTAGATGACATTTCTGCTAAGAATGCCCCCATCCTAATTCCTGCAGAGCTCTGCAGTAGGAATAAGAGCAGAGAGACACATTACTTGAGGAAGAGGTGCTCTTTAGATCCCTGCAAAGTTGCATCTGCCACTGGTTCTAGAAGAAGGCTCGGTAATTTTCAGGAGTGGAAATTCTATCTGTCTAGTCCTGCTTTCCTTTAAAAGGGTAGTTTTGTGAGCTGTAAGCAATCAACCTGGCCCTCATGAGAAAGGATTCAGCAACTGGACAAACGGAACCTGAATGTGATACCAACATTACCTGCCATCAAACCTTGTTGTCTCAGAAATACTTTCTGGAATCCATGTCATTCTCAACTGTTTTCCCTGCACAAAAGCAGACCCTTAGCTAATCAACCCAAAGCCTTCAGTCAGCCACAAAACCTTCAGCGTGTTAAGTGAGAGAAGCTAGAAATGAGTTTCAAAGTCATCAGTTGTGTCGTTCAGTACTTCTTTGTACAGCCTAAAAAGACAGAAATGAAAGCAGTATTTGCCAACGTTTACACATCCAAAAGACTTTTACTTAATCCCTACTCTGAACCACTCTGCTGGTTATACTGAAATAGTATGTCATGTTACTCTTACAAAGGTTTGATGAAATGAGCATGTGCCAACTTTGGGACCTCCAGTCCTTATATTTAGAGGATGTTAAAAACCTTCATTTAGAACTTCAAATCCATAAATAGGTAATGTGTCCCTGGGTGTCACACAGAACACAAACAGGAAACCAAGATCACAAGAATGAGACCTGGACCCATGCCCCAAGGACATTCCAGAGTAGAGAGGTTATTGATGGCACCAATGGCTTTTCATTAATGTTTTTACTCCTTAATGGTGGGCAAGATATTCATTTGACCTAACTTTGTCATGTGGTTGGCCTTAGGCTAGCAAATTAGACAGGTGCATGAAGAAATGAGCCAGTTCTCCACATTGGTATGATGTTTAATTGGCTCTAGAATAGACAGGGTGGCAGGCATCCCACAGGCTCTATCATTCCACAGCTCACTCGTGTGCCATGCATCAGTTTCCTGCCAGAGAATAAAGACTGACATCTGCCCTGTCGGGACCACATCAGAAAACATAAGAACCAAATTAGATGGTTTCATTTCAATAACACAGATAGAGCACCTTCCTGAAGAGTGGGGTTAGAAGTCTGCACTAATATGGAATGATTTGGAAACAGATACGTTTAACATCCTGATACAAATGTTTGATTCTTTTTCACTAACATGTGAATTCTGAAATGGAGATATTAATATAATTTCAAATTTTAGTATTTTGCCGGATTCAATCTTGATTCCAAATGAAGATTCATCAGCCCTTAGGGTTTTTTCTTTCTTTTTCCTAAACCAAGGTACAGATTTATCTATTTATGACTACTGCCATTGACTAATTCTGCCTCTCATTAGAGAAATTCTTATATATGCCCCTGAGTCTCATTTTCATCTAAGGTCTAAGATCTCCATCTAGATTTTTCAATGCCGAAGAGAAGCTGTGGTCAAGAAATCATGATGTAACAAATACCTAAGTTATGGTAGACATGTGAGTGAAGAAAGTGACCATCTCTATGAAACACACAATTAATAGGTGGCTGCGTGAAAGTCACTCAATGCAGAAAATAAACAGGGTAAAGCTGGGAGCTAAGACATTGTTAATCGGTGAACAATAGCAAAGGACATAGACCTGGAAAACGGCGTTCAGAATTATTCAAAAACTATATATAAATTGCAAAAATGTCTTATCCTAGATAGGTGGTCTCTCGGCGCAGAGAGCCAAGAAACCAATATAGATGGCAGGACCCTCCATCATTTGAGTTATGGTGCAGGCAGCATTGTCTATCACACTGTGGTTTCACCTCTACTTTATGACATGCCAAGACCTTTCACAGTGAGACAGTAGGGGCTAGCGAGAGGACTCTGTGGTTGACAGCAGCTAATGACCTTACAGAGTACCTGAGCTTGGTTCCCAGCTTCAAGTTATTTGTTTCACAACCACCTGTAACTCCCTCTGGTGCCCTCTTTTGCTCTCTGAGGGGAGCAGCATTCAGGTGTACATAACCCCCAAGACACAGACACAGGTACAGGCACACACACACACACACACACACACACACACACACACACAATTAAGAATAAAATAATATTTAAAAAAATAGTGATTAAAAAATACCTCCCTTGGAGGACCATACTGGGTATTGTTTCAGCTTTGTCTTAGCAACATCTGTATTTCTGTAGGAAGGAACTTCAGTTATCATGTTAGGACACATTGGTCTCCAACTTTAGCCTGTGTCATCTGGACATGTATAAGGTTTCCCTAAGTCCATTGGTACACCTGTAAGAATTAGCTCATAGCAGACAGGCAGCCTGAGACACCCCAATAGAAGCTTTGCCAGGCTTCTAACCCAACTGTTCACTCTCCTTCAAGACTTGAACCTGGGAAGTTAGAAATTGGTGCTGCCTGGCCCACTTCTGGTCTGTAAGTCATGAGCCTTTCTAAGAACAGGGCCACCACCATGTTGGTTCTTTATTGTCAACTTGACACAAGCCAGGGTTGTCTGGGACTTCAATTGAGAAAGTTGCCTCCCACAGATTGGCCTATGGGGCATTTCTTGATTAACGAATGATGCGGAGGGTCCAGCTCATTGTGGGTGGTGCCACCCTTCAGCAGGTGAGACCATGGCCTGTAAGAAAGTAGGCTGAACAAGCCATGAGGATCAAGCCAATGTCCAGAACTCCTCCATGACCTCTGTATCAGCTCCTGCCTCGAGGTCCCTGCTTGAGTTCCTGTCCTGATGGACCATGATAAGAACTTGTTAACAAATTAAACCCTTTCCTCTCCAAGCTATTTATGATTGTCATGTTTTATCACAGCAGTGGAAAACAAACTAGAACAGCCAGCATATGAAAGAACTAGAGAGATAGTTTGGAGCCACAGCCTCTGAATACAATGCACTTGAAGCAAACCTTCCTTGAGTCTACACTTATCGTGCAGGAAATTTCTTTTGGTAGTAAAAGCCATTTTGACTTTGGCTTTCTATCATTTTTGATCAAGAGACAAAACATGGATTACAGAATGACTTGTGAAAGTAGCTACCACCTGACTTGATTTCACAAAAATATTTAAGTAGCTGCAGCTCCCACTGCTGGTAACACACACACACACACACACACACACACACACACACAAACACATACGCACACACACCCCATTGGCTCTATTCCTCCAGACAGAGGTGAAAACTGCAAGTCCAATAGTCATACTCTTTGTTTCAAGAAAGCATGTGTCAGCTTTGAGGCATTACCTGAGCACAGCAGTGTGGACATATCATGAAGAAGACAGAAGGGAATGTGACAACTTCAGCCAAGGGAAGACAGAAAGTGGTCTTCCCTCAGGGGCGACTGTCCTGAGCTGGGATAAGCCATCTGTACTTAGTAAACATGAATGCTAGCTGCCCAGTGTTAATTCATGCCCAGCTCATTTATTTATTCATGCTCCTCCTTCTCAATCATTCTTCACTCTTTCACTGATCCCTGGAATCACCTTGAAGATAAGCCTCTTTGGTTCTAAGCTCTAGCTTGGGATCTTTGTTGTGGACCTCCCAGACTAGACAAATGGCAAGGAAGTGGTTTTAGGGGCAAGAAAAAGAAAAAAACAATAGATATTGCAGTGGGAGCCCATGCCATGTAAGTCAAGAGACATGGAGACACTTATTAATGGAGCAGCCAGCAACACAGAACTTAGAGAAAGAAGCAGGCACTTGCTACCATCGATTTTTTTTTGTTCTCTTTAATATGAAAAATGCCATGAGAGTAAGTATTTAGAAAACATGGCATGAATTTTCAGGGCTAATGCCTCCAGTTGACTCTAGCCTTCAAAAGTGACCAAACACCTTGAAACCTTTTCCTCATCAAAGGAACACAGCATCTGTAAAACCTGTTCTCAGGGGGCTAATCGTGAATGACCACAGTGATTTGCAAACTAAAAAGCACTTGGTGGAGGTACTTACATCTAACTCTGGAGTACAGAAAGGGCAGCATTCCCAGACTAAAGCCACATACGGAGGCTGATGAGGAAATGATACCAAAAGAGCAATCTGGAATGGTTATGCCCCAGGAAAGCACTCAGCAGTGAAAAGGGTTAAGTGTGTGGTTCCAAATATCACTACCAGCTTCTGAGGACCCCGTAAGAAAATTGAGTATTGATATAAGTCCATTCATTGCTATCAAAATCATATCAATTTCAAAGGTTTTCTTTGAGCATATAACAAAGTTCCCAGGTGAGTATTTTAGAGAAGAAAAAAGACAGCCATGAAAGTGTTTTATGGGCTTAGAAACTTAACTAATTTGGAATCTGCAGTTTACTGCTTTACCAATATTTATGGGATTACAAATGTATCCGAGTATGTACTTTTGTCCCACATGCCCAAGGTTATTAATGGGCCAGTTGCTGCTTATTAATCTTAATTTTCTAAAAACAAAACTATAGCCCTGAGCTTCTTACAAACTGTACATCACACACACTAAACCACACTCTGGGAGCCTAATGAGGCTTGAGTCAGAACCCATTATAGCCCAGAATGGAAAGCAAGAGTCTTGTGTAGGACTCACCCTTATGTAAAGGAAGGTTTACAAACATGGTATTTATTCTATTTGTTTTTACATGGCTTTATACCTTAGGGCTCTTTCTACCTTTTGTCTTTAATCCGTGTCTTTTCACACAAATGTTTACTCACCAGAAACCTGGGATTCAAAACTAAGAAAAGAGAAAGGCCCAGCCATACTAGGCCTTAATAGATGAAAGAGACTGTTTTATGAGAGGGAATATTAATATAAAACTCAGCCACAAGTGTAACACATTCTAAGATGCATGCTAAAGGTTTTAATTACTACCTCAATCTGTTTATAGACGAGGAGGAAACTCAGAGAGCTTGAGTGACCCATCTAATGTCACAAAGGCTAAGATCTGAGTGCAGTTGATTGCAAAGATTGGCTTTTTTAAATAAATGTCATTTGTATCACCCACATAAAAAACATCCCATTGACTTTAATAATTCATGCTGGCCAAGAGCAGGGGAGGAATGCACTAGAAAATTGCTCGGACTCTCATTACTCTTTGCCTGGGTAAACAGTATTTTACATGAACATTGAACTTGAATTTCAAACTGACTCATTAAAGCCTGGGTTATGCCACTAGTTGCTAAGCCTTGTATGGCTTGTCACTGAGAGTCTACCAGCTGCTCAGTGAGGACCATCTCAGATCAGCTGAGGTTGAGGATCTGCAGCACTCGACACAGGAAAGGAAATGCCCAATGAGAGACAGCATTACCTTTAGCAGATATGAAATTGCTCAAGATATTTGAGCTGAAGAGAGATGGGTAAGAAGCCTGGAAAGTAAATATCAGACAAAGAGTAACACTAGTCCTAAGCCACCTTCTAAACTCCCACAGCTTTCCCAGCTTTCATCCATAATTTGGTTATTGTAATACTGTTTTCACTTTTGTTTTGTAAAGATTATAATTTTTTTCATTTTATGTAGTGTCCACCTATCTGAACCTAGGTCTATATACCATGAGCGTGCAGTACCTATGGAGGCCGGAGGAGGGCATTAGATCTAGAACTAGAGTTATTGTTACTGTGAGTTATGGTTGTGAGCTTTCATGTGGATACTGGGAATTGCACCAGAGCCCTCTGGAAGAGCAACCAGTGCTCCTAACTGATAAATCATCTCTCTAGCTCTTTTTTAAATTACATTTTTATTAATTTATTCACTTTAAATCCCATTTGTAGCCCCCTCCCTCATCTCCTCCCGGTCTCACCCTCCCTCCTTATTCCCCCTTATCACCATTCCCTAGTACTCAGAAATGGGGAGACCTCCTTCCTTACCAACTGACTCTAGATTATCAAGTCTCTTCAGGACAGTCTGCATCCTCTTTCTCTATAGCCTGGCAAGGCTGCTTCACCAAGGAGAAGTGATCAAAGAGCAGGCAACAGAGTTCCTGTCAGAGACAACCCTGATTTTGTTACTAGGTGATCCCCATGGAGACTGAGCTGCCTATCTGCTACATCTGAGCAAGAGACCTCAACATAAAACCCAACACATTAAACCGGTTAGAAGAAAAAGTGGGGAAGACCCTAGAACTCATTGGTACAGGAGAAAACTTCCTGAATAAAACACCAACAGCACAGGCTCTAAGAGCAACAATCAATGAATGGGACCTCATGAAACTGAAAAGCTTCTGTAAAGCAAAGGGCACCGTCATCAAAACAAAATGACAGCCTACAAATTGGGAAAGGATCTTCACCAACCCTGTATCTGACAGAGGGCTAATATCCAGTATATATAGAGAACTAAAGAAGCTGAAAAGCAGCAAACCAAGTAATCCAATTAAAAAATGGGGAACAGAGCTAAACAGAGAACTCTCTGTAGAGGAATATCGAATGGCAGAGAAACACTTAAAGAAATGCTCAACCTCATTAGCCATTAGGGAAATGCAAATCAAAACGACCCTGAGATTTCACCTTATACCCATCAGAATTGCCAAGATGAAAAATTCAAGTGACAACACATGCTGGAGAGGTTGTGGAGAAAGGGGAACCCTCCTCCATTGCTGGTGGGAATGTAAACTTGTACAACCACTTTGGAAATCATTCTGTAGCTTTCTCAGACAATTAAGAATAGTGCTACCTCAAGATCCAGCTCCTAGGCATATATCCAAAAGATGTTCAAGTATACAACATTTGCTCAGCCATGTTCATAGCACCTTTATTTGTAATAGCCAGAAGCTGGAAACAGCCCAGATGCCCCTCAACTGAAGAATGAATGCAGAAATTGTGGTACATATACACAATGGAATGTAACTCAACAATGAAAAATAAGGAAATCATGAAATTTGCAGGTAAATGGTGGGATCTGGAAAGGATCATCTTGAGTGAGCTGTCCCAGAAGCAGAAAGGCATATGTATTCATATAGACATATAATATAGGATAAACCTACTAAAATCTGTACATCTAAAGAAACTAATCAAGAGAGAGGACCCTGACAAAAATGCTCAATCCCCATCCCGAAAGGCAAAAAGGATGGACATCAGAAGAAGAAGAAAACAGGAAACAAGTTAGGAACCTGTCACAGAGGGCCTCTGAAAGGCTCTGCTCTGCAGACTATCAAAGCAGACGACGCTGAGACTATGGCCAACTGTAGCAGAGTGCATGGAATCTTATGTAAGAAGTGGGAAATAGTAAGATCTGGAGAGGACAGAAACTCCACAAGGAGAGCAACAGAACCGGAAAATTCAAATACAGGGGTCTTCCCAGAGACTCATACTCCAACCAAGTATCAGGCATGGAGATAACCTAGAACCCCTGCACAGATGTAGCCCATGGCAGTTTAGTGTCCAAGTGGGTTACATAGTAATGGGAAGAGGGACTTCCTCTGACATGAACTGATTGGCCTGCTCTTTGATCACCTCCCCCTGAGGGGGGAGCAGCCTTACCAGGCCACAGAAGATGACAATGCAGCCACTCCTGATGAGATCTGATAGACTAAGATCAGAAGGAAGGAGAGGAAGACCTCCTTTATCAGTGGACTTGTGGAGGGGCATGCATGCAGAAAGGGGAGGGAAGGTGGGATTGAGAGGGGAGGGGGAGTTTGGGGGAGATACAAAGTGAACAAAGTGTAATTAATAAAAGTTAAAAAAATAAAAAAAAAGAAACTGCGTTTGAGTGTTCATTTCTCCTGGGCTACCCCTAACAGTTAAAACCTCAAAAACCTCAGCACTCAGACACTCTACATTCAGGTCAATGATCAGACCTTCCGAGCTGCAGAGTTAATGGCTTGTCCAAGTGCTACAAGACCCAGTGCCTTGGTTGCTGCATGGAGGCAGGGCCCTAAGCCACACTCATCTCAAGACCGGCCACCTTCATGTCTCTGCCTCAAGCATGGAAATTCTGAATAGCTATTAGAATGAGGCTGAGCTTTCCTTTCGTTGTAAAAATATGACTTCACTTTTTCCTAAGAGGCCCTTAGAATAAAGCAAAGAAGCTTGGCTCTTGTTCCCTCATGAGTAACCAAAAATAAGGTTAACTTTTCCATTACAGGCTTTGTACAGGGGGGTGTGGATTTTTCTTTCCTTAAACTAATACCACAGCTGTGATGGCTATCACATGTGTATTATTCCATGGTGGCTTGTCTGTATCAGATCTGTTACATGCAGCAACATGGGCTGTGCATTGTATAAATCCAGGCTCAGGTGTCCAGACTTATGGCGGGAATGGCACCCTCTGGATTGTGAACGCATGAACGTTTAGCCTGCACAGAATGGGCAACATGGGTAGTACATAAAAAGCCATTACTATTATTGGACTCAATATATGTTAAGGGATATTTGCAAAGCCTTCTAAAATAAATATGTTAACTTTAAGCCACTCGATTCACAGAAAATTCATGAGACACTGTTACCATTTGAGCCAAACTAAAAATGCAAACTCCAGAATGTTACAGCAGCATTTTCTACTAACAGATTAGCAAATAACATTGCAACAAATTGTGAATTAATCTCCCTTACCACATAAATAGGGTGATGATCTAGTTCATGTATTTTAAGTCTGTTGAAGTAAGTCCCTAGAAAGAAGTCACCAATGATGCACAAGTCATTTAAAAACACTTTATAAAGGGTTTGTTTTTGTTTATGTGTATGGGTGTATGTCTGTGTGCATAGATGCCCAATTTCATCCAGGGGCTTGTGGAAGCCGGAAGAGAGCATTGGATCTCATGAAACTAGAGATACAGGGGATTGTGAGACACAATCTGGGAGCTGGGACAGAACTCTGGTCCTCAGCAAGAATAGCAAGTGATCTTAACCACTGAGCCATCTCTCCTGTCCCAGAACTCTGTTTTAAAAACAGTCTCATGTAGCCCATGACGATCTTGAACTCCTGGTTATTCTGTTTCCACATCCCAAATTCTGGGATTATAGGTAAGAGCAACTACACCTGGTTTATGAGGTATTTGGCAGCGAATTCTATGCTTCCTGCCTTCCAGGCAAGCATTCTTCCAACTGAACCACATCTTCAGCCCCAAAACTCGCAAATGTATTTTATCCTGATAGATTTTTGGAATATAATGAATTGTAAAAAATAATAATAGCAGTGAACTAGTGTTCCTTCAAGCAGTAACTCTATTAGTGGAATAAATCACAAAAAAAGAAACAAAATAAGTAGCTATGTGAAAAACCAATGTTATGTATCATCATCATCGTCACCACAAGCAGGGAACCTCCTAAATGTTCCACAGTGGAGAAACAAGGAAGTTAACTGAGATGTCTCTGACAATTATTAACACAAAACATAAAATCTAGTTTCACTAATAAGAAGATACAAGATGAAAATCAGTTGTATCTTTATTCAGAAATGTTTTCAATGCTACTAAACATTAATTTTAGTATTCATAAGCTGGATTTTTAGTTCTCTGTTCATGTGTATGTCTGTGTGAGTTTAAGCATATGAATACCTTTGGAGGCTAAAAGAGGGTGTCAGATTCCCTGGAGCTAGAGTTACAGGTGGTTGTAAACTGTTCGACACGAGTGTTAGGAACCAAACCTGAGACTTCTGCTAGAGTAGCAAGCATTAATCTATTTATTCAACCTTGACTTTAATATTTTTTAGTTTAATTTTTAATTTTACAGTAGTGTAATTGAAAGAAGTTTGAAATCTAAAATGTCATAAAGGTTTAGGACAAGCAATAGGACAGGAGCCTACTGCAGAGGGCCCCTGAAAGACTCTACCTAGCAGTGTATCAAAACAGATACTAAGACTCATAACCAAACCTTCGGCAGAGTGCAGGGAATCATATGAAAGAAGGGGGAGTTAGTATGACGTGGAAAAAAATAGGAGCTCCACAAGGACCAAATATATCTGGGCACAGGGGTCTTTTCTGAGACTGACACTCCACCAAGGACCGTGGACCATGTATGGATATAACCTCGAAGCTCTGCTCGGATAAAGCCCGTGGTATCTCAGTAACCAATTGGTTTTTCCCTAGTAAGGGGAACAGGGACTATTTCTGACAGGAACTCAATGATAGGCTCTTTGACCTCCCCACTCCTCAAGGGAGGAGCAGCCCTACTGGGCCACAGAGGAGGACTTTGGAGCCAGTCCTGAAGATACTTGATAAAACAGGGTCAGATGAAAGGGGAGGAGGTCCTCCCCAATCAGTGGACTTGGAAAGGGGCAGGGAGAAGATGAGGGAGGGAGGGCTTGGGAAGGAATGAGGGAGCGGGATACAGCTGGGATACAGAGTTAATAAAATGTAACTAATAATAATAAAAAAAACAATTAGTAATAAAAAAAGAAAATACTTTTTCTACCTCACTTGCCATTTCCCAGGGAGGAAAACAATTATTTCAACATTTACAATTGATTTCCCACATTTTTTTAATTATTATTTGCTTAGTTTGTATTAGGAACACTAGTGCGGCTAGGAGTTGTGGCACATGCCTTTAATCTGAGAGGCAGAAGCAGACAGAACTATGTGAGTTCAAATCTAGCCTGGTCAGCACAGTTCTAAGCCAACCAAGGCTACATAGCGAGGCCCTGTCTCAAAAGAAACAAATAATAAACTTTTGTACAACATCCATAAAAGACATGTAGGAGCATACACACACAAGATATCCTTCTCAGTTAATACTGTGCTTGCAATCAATCCTTGTCACATTCTCTGACTCCATTGCCTTCCTTGTGTCCCTGGGTTGCTTTTATTGACGTATTAGTTGCCTCACATTTTCCTGTCAGTGTTTATCTATGTCCTACATTGCTCTTCACACAAAACAGTGCAGTTATTACTACCTCTACTTACTTCCTGCCTGAGATGTTGATATCAACACCCATCCTTTCTTATGAGTTGCGAAATGCAACTCCATCTTACTGACAGAGGTTTAAAAACACCGAGATCTTCCAGGTTCTATGCTCCAAAGTAAGATACTGGACCCTGCCAGCTGTATTCTAAGTCTGTGTAGATAGATAACTCGGTTAATCTTCCTTCCTCATGTGGATCACCAGTTTACGTGCTAGAGAAGCATCGCAGATTACTTTTCAATTTTGTTCCAGGCATTGGTGGCAGGTGACCTTTAAAAATGGCCCTTAAGAACTGCTGTACTCTGGCAATCGCATCACTAGGTAATGCTTTCCCTTTTTTTTTTGTAGATGGATCTTGTAATTTGAACTTAACAAATTGATTATGGAGAACAGAATGGGGAATCTGGCCAAAGGAAGGAAAGAAAGGCCACCTTCCAACCTGCTTATAGCTCCTGTATGGACATGCCTACATATCTTTCTGATGCAGGCTGGCATGTTTCAAACTATACTGCAGAGAAGCTCACAAAGCAGAAAAGCAAAGGAGGGCCCTCCAGGGAACTGAAACCCTTATTTCAAAATCCACAAGTGATAAAATCCCAACAAAATTCCCCAAACAAAACTGAAGTATACCCATACCTCCTTGAGTTTGAAGACATTCATATCTTATTAAGTATTCTTGAAGAGCCCAAGGACCCCCAGAGCCACACGCAAATTCCTAGCCCACAGAAACTATGTACGATCTCAAGTAAAGTAACTACTTCAGAAGGGATCATTGGCTAAACAGCGAAAGATGATGGAGACAGCAATGATCCCACCTAAGCATATCTATAGGCTATAGAAAATCCATATAAAAATAAGTAATGTGGATGTGAAGGTTAGGGATTAAAGAAAGGCTTTCCACAAAGATAGGCGTGACTATCTAGAGTTAAATATTTATGAGAATCCACTTTTGAAACATGAAATGTATGTACTTCCTTGTTCAGTAAAGCATTTGCATCAAGTGTTGAACATAAATAGGGTTTTCAACCACTCTGGAGGATGAGGTTTTTTTTTTAAAGTCATTAGAGGAGAAGAGTGTTCTCACATTCAATGATGACTTAGGATGGTCTTCGGCATTCCATCAGAAAGCTTTCTACCCTTCATAAAGTAATTAGCAAGAAGCAGCGATAATATCCATGAAGTTATGTTCCAGGAATGCATTGCTTTATTTCCCTTTTACGCAATGTCTCTGTCTGCTGACTTCTTTTCACAGGGTATTTGCAAAAACATCATTTCATAATCAAGGAATTAAAGAGAGACCAGTGACAGGTAAATGGCCCCACTAATGTTTTCAAGTACTTCCAGAGATTTTAGCCTGCAAGGAAGATGAGCCTTCATTGGCTCCTAAACAATAGCTTACTTAACGTGGCTGGGTTTCATCCTGACTTAATGAATAGAGAGACACACGCTGGGCAATAACCACTCGCATCTCCCACAAATCGTAATATACAAACTTAAGTATTTTATCACTTTGTTTTCCTACGTTTGCTTCCATCTCATAAAAGGTTCTCTCACACTTACTCAAGATCTTGCTAAAACAAATCAAAACAAAAAAAGCAAGTGGCTAAAACTTTTTTGGCTAGTATGAAGGCTGAGGCTTGTTCCAGAAAGACAATGGCCTGAAATAATTAACATGACTGTTATTTACATATTTCTTTATGCATACAAAGATAGAGAAAATGAGAGAGGCTGAGCATTCACTAACCTAGAGACATGGGAACAATCAAGATGCAGGGTCGAAGGCCAGTGTATTCTCAGTCTCATCTAGAGATGTAAGTAGTACATGCTGAGGTGCCTAGTTTCTCGGCAGCCTTCTACATTGCCACATAAACAGTTCCAGAACTGCCATCCCTTCCATTATGGTGTCACTAGACACGAACAGTTTACTTTATCTTCTATGGGTTTGCAGTCCAGTGGGGGCTGGCATCATGAGCTATCAGCTTTCTGTGAGGCTTGTGGGTTGGCATCTGTCTTGCCCATGGGGCAGGCTATGAAAGGGAATCCAAAGGTTGGCTCTTTGATGAGATGACACACAGAGCTACAGTTCTGAGCACTGTGATCAAACCGTTCCTTTGTTCAGGTCACATTTACAGCTTCTGCAGACTTCGGCACTGGCAGTAAAATAAAGCATGAATATGTATTCACTAGTCAGCCCAAACATGGGGACATGGCTGAAACCAGGCTGGGTCATCAAGAGGAGTAATATTTGTGAGAAAGGAACAATACAGAAGGAGGGTAGAGAACAGAAGAGTTCTCAAGTTCAGAAGACTACCCCAAAACCAAATGCTTTTATGATTTTTTTTTTTTTTTTTTTTTTTTTTTTTTTTTTTTGTCATTTAGTTAAAGGAATTTCTTCTTTGTGGCTTTAGCTCAGTGAATACTCCCGGGGATCCTGCAAGACAGGCGTTTCCCAATTTCCCCTACAGTTTCCAGTTTTATGTAAGGATGCTGAGCCTAACCAAGCTAGGCTATGCAGCCCCTTTATGGAAAAAGATGGATCTATGCTTGGCTCTGCCATCACCTCAGGCTACACCAGGGTGCGACCTGAAACTGTTCAGATTAAGAAGAGTTGGAGGCTGCAGGATACCATTAGGAAATGAGAGGGGAGAGAGGCTGCAAAACTGAGTGAGGAGTGCTGAGCCAGACCATGGTAGATATAACCGTATAAGGAACTTCTGAAACCATAGCTCCAAGGAGGGTCTCCAACTCCACTCAGAAAACAAACATCCCAGCAGGAGCTACTATGTCCCAGGAAACAACACACAAGGGCATTTGTCATTGATTTATCTGGCATCTACCATGTACCAGGCACTGCAACAGACAACTGATATACAAGAATGAGAAGCAAGGGGGTCAGCTCTGACAATTGTGTTCTCTCCCAAAAGGAATGAGTTGGGGGTAGCAGAGGTGTCTTTTTAAAGGATGGCGTCAAATAGTGATAAGAGTTATAAGGGGACAGAAAAGTAACAACATACATTATTGTTCATGTCTTAAAATATCATGTTGAATTGGATGGCAGGGAAGACAGGAGGAAGAGGCTACTGAGGCATGGACTGGGGAATGAATGAACCAGAAAGAAGTAGCAAGTACAAAGTCGCTGATGTGGGAACAGACTTGTCACAAGGAAGCCCTGTGTAAAGAACAGCAAACAAGAGAGAGGCAAACGGGCACATGAAGCCACAGGAGGGTTAGTAGTCGGCCAGTGTGTTAATCACTCCTCTTGTTACTGTGACCAAATCCTCAACAAGAAGCAGCTGAAGTGAGGAAAGATTATTTGGTTCACAGTTCAAGAAGGAATCCTATCCATCATTGTAAGAGCAAGAACATGGGATAGCTTGTCATATCGCATCTACAGTGAGGAAACACACGAGAGACAGGACGTGGACAGGTGTCAGATGTCCATGTTCTCCCCAGTGACCCTCCTCCTCCTCCATCAAGGCTCTACTTCCTAAAGGTTTCACAAACTTTCAAAATGAATCTACCAGAAGAAGGACCAACATTGAACACACAAGCCTATGGAGTTTTCACCTTCAAACCACAACAGAGAGTGACAAAGATCCCAAAGGCAGAGGAAAGGGACTGGAGGAAAATCAGGAGGAGGACGGTCCACCATATTAGAGGAAGAAAAAAAAAATTAGGATATCTTGGTTTAGACAGCAGAGGAAATAAACAAAGTCTGACAGTCAGCAGGAGAATTCCACAGTAGGAGACCCTCACAAGGGATCCGGACCTTGGATTCACTCAGGTCATGCTAAGAGTCTTCAGGAAAAACATAGTTAACTTTACCTTTTAAGAGGGGATGATGCTGGAACGTGAGCTCCGTACTTAAACCACTGCATGAAAACTACACATTCTGTAACTACTATGTTCCACTCATTGCTTTTCAAGCTCTTACGTACCTGAAAGTTTTACTCCAAACTGCTATCTTTGCCTTATCTTGCAAGTAAGGAAACTAAGCGTGGATGAGCTGCATCAACTTGTTCTGGGTTATACTGTTTAGGAGTCGCACAGCATGGACTTGAGCACCAGCATTGATCATGGGCGTTTTGACTACATAAACATCCTACTAACCTAATGCTCTTTTTTATTAAAAGCTACCCAGGGGTGGCTCTATAAAGGGTTTTCAAAGAGGCATAAAGAGCAAGAATGTAGACAGAGTATCTGGACTGCCCTTGAACTTAAGCTTAAACAGAAGCATTTTTTATTTTGTTTTGTCTTTCTCTGTATGCACTTATTGGGAAAGGGTTTGTTGAGAATCTATAACATAACCAGACTCCGTTTCAGGTGGTAAAGCTTTCTAGAACACAGAGACTATCCCTGGCTGTCACTGTCAGTTTGGAGGGCACAGTCTAAAGCAAGTATAGAAATAGTGTAAAACTTAGTAACAAATGCCATGGGAAGAAATAGGCAGTGTCAACAGCATAGTTGGGCAAAGCAACCTAAAACAGCGTCACTGGGGTAAAAGCTATAAGGTGTTGGGATCTTTCACTACAAACATGGCTTTGGATTGGTAAAAGTGTGCTAGACCAGGAAGAAAGCATCAGGGTGGAATCAGTGGCTAGGCTAGCATCAGCAGAGGAACACAAGGATCTACATGCACAGGGGAGAACTGAATCATAACCCCTGCCATTTTTGTTGATTTTCTAGGCCAGCTCAGTCAAGCAAACAGGTGTGGTCATATGCAGATGAAATGCTTGGACTGGGCATACATTTGACATTCATCTGGAGTGCCTTGTAGTTTCCAGCTCTTTTGTTCAACCCGGTTATTCCTCAGGGAGATGAATGAGGAGCCCCATGGGCAAAGAAGAGCAGCATTTGAATCTGTGGCTTACACTGTGCCCTGCTGAGGTCATGGTTTTGAAGCTGCTAAACCAGAAATGATTAGGGTAAAGATGCAGGTGCAGGTAAGAAAACATGGTGGAAGGTTGGTGGAATATTTCCCACCTGGAACCTTCTCCAGAGGCAGACTCGGAAACCCAGAGCATGGCCAGTATCTGGGAAGTAATGATAGGAAATGTCAATCCAGGAGAGGGGGTAAGAATAGAAATGAAGAGCTGATGGACCACTTTCAAACCAATACCACCCAGGAAACTTTGTCCTCATAGAAAATCTTCTGAAGGCATGCACCCTGTGTGAGAAGAGAAGAAAGTAGAGCATCCAGCAGACCTAGGTGGCTGTCAACTCATCTGCTCTGCCCCACAATAACTTATTCACAGGCACAGCAAGCTCAGGAGAGCCCAGGAACTTACAGGGACCCAGCGATATACAGATGGAAGTAAGTAGGAAATGCCAGACATGGAGAACACCAGCGGGATATGTGGAGGTTATCAGCACCCCCCTCTGCAGTGTTTCCCTTCTTGGGACCTTGGTGTTTACATCTATAATTAGAGGACAGTGCAGCCATGTGCCACTGTTGACAAGAAGACAATTGGGGAGTCCTTATGCCATACTAAATGTCTTCCGAAAATGTAATGCTCTGTGCTTACCTATCTCAAGGCTGACCTATCTCAAGGCTGACCTATCTCAAGGCTGACCTATCTCAAGGCTGACCTATCTCAAGGCTGACCTATCTCAAGGCTGACCTATCTCAAGGCTGACCTATCTCAAGGCTGACCTATCTCAAGGCGCCCTTAATGTACTCAGAGTGAATAGAGGACTTGGAAGCTGCTGCTGCTTCTCTAGTACCATGCCTCCTGCTTTATAGAAAACCCTCCTTTGAGCAAGGAACACACCACAGAACAATGATAAACTGCCTAGTATGGGAAAGCACATAAACTAGTCCCAATTAACTTATAATTAATTAATTAACCTTGAAAATTAACTTATAAAGTAAAATAACTTTTATTTTGGCTATGGCTTTGGAAGTTTGGGCACAGGGAAGCTTGGCCCCCATGTGTTGGGACTGTGTTGAGGCCCATCACTGAGGCCCGTCACTGGCAACGCATCATAGTAAGAAAAGTAAGTTTGATGCCCCAGAACTACTCACGTCAAAGTCAGGCCAAAAATGGGGGATGGCATCAAGATCTCACTAACCAGTTTGGGAGTACCCCCCCTAAGATGGTTGCCAGCTCAACAGAATCTGCAGTCACACTGGAGATGGACCTTGGGGAATGGCTGTGTGAGGGGGGCTGTCTTGATTCTGTTAGTTGATGTAAGAGACCTATCTCAACTGTAAGCCAGACCATTCTCTAGACAGGGGACTAACGGAGAAAGCAGCCTTAGCACTAGCCTTCACCACTGCCCTCTGCTCCCGATTATAGTGTAGTATGACCAGCTTCCTCAAGCTCCTGGTGCCTTTATTTCCACACCATGACAGACTGAAGCCTGAACTGCGAACCAAAACTAACTCTTTCTCTCTTAAGTTGCTTTTGTTTTGTCACAGCAGCGAAACAAGAGAACAAGACAACTTCCCAGTATTAAAATCTCCAGCACCTCTAACAGTGCTGCGCTGAGGAACCAACCATGAACACAGGACCTCTGGAGGCCACTCAAGAGCTAACTCCGAGGCATGGCTGGTGGTTGTCAGTAAGTCTCATGAACTGGACGTATTGAAGGAGCTACCTCTGATGCAGTGGGTAGTGCACTGGGTTTATCAACACACGCGCCACCAAACACATGAGAAATGAGTCCCGCCCTGACCTTATGATAGCTACTCAGAGATAGGAACTTTTCAGTGACATCACAGCCTCCTGGGACCACTCCCCTGCATAGGATCCATTGTTGCTCCAAAGGTCATTTTGTGTGTGTGTGTGTGTGCTGTTTTACCCAAATCTCTTAGAGTCCACATTGAAGCCTGCTTTGCAAGAGAGTGTGCTCTCCTGCCAACAGACACTATGACTCACATATGGGTACCACTTGTGTCTGATGAGTGCGTGAATGGATACTTGGAGGCCGTATGCTAGAGCTAGCTCTATGCTGCTGTGTCTCCTCTCAAAAGCAGATGAGCAAATACTCAAGAATTTCACTGGGGCTGATACTTGGAAGCCATGAAAACATGGGCTTTTTGTAAGAGGTGTTTTTCCAAGCACTTGTTTTCCAGCAAATCTGTGAATGTATATGGAACAATTTGTTACAACTACATGCAGCAGGCATTTTGACTTGTGAGTCTTTTCCTTATTAACTGAATGGTCTAGTTGCAAAAGCTGCATTTTGCTTCTGATTTCTGCTTCTCCATATGTGCCCCCTATAGTGGGCCATGAAGCATTATATTTATTTAAAGAAATAAAATGGAAAGGACATAAAGCACGTAGGATAAAGTGCTAAATGTGAGTAATTGGGATGTGGGAGTTTATTATTCCCCATAATTCTCTGAATGCTTAAATGTATCATAGGGAAATAAGAGAAAGGAAAAAAAAACAACAAAGATGCTCTTTAGCTTCAGCTCTGATGTTTCAGCCCCCTTGGGAAGGGAGAAAACACGAATTCTAGCATCAGTGTATACTCATGTGGGATGGGACAGGACTGCAATTAAGCCTTCATCTGCTTGTGAAGTTGAGCACAGCAAATTACAACACCTCATGGGATTCAGAAGGGACCTTTACATCATCTATAATCAGAGGTAATAATTAACACAGATCATATGTATACGCTAAATGCCTCTGCAAAACATGCTTGGAAAATTCAAAATTATTAGCTGCCTTCCCCACAGATCACTCTTCTTATCCCATGGTGATTAATCATGAAAAATCAGTCAAGTCGATGAAGTCTTGACATCTTTTCCATGTTTCCTCTTCTTTTCAGAATGATCAAGTGTAATGTGCAGGAGAATTGTAAAAGCGTTTCCTCTTATGATTCTAACTCATAGAACTCACAAATCATATATATATATATATATATATATACATATATACTTTCTGTGTAATAATAGGCATATATGATATCTTATATACAATATGCATATATGATATATAATAGACCAAATATATGCATATTATTATTACACAGAAAGTTGACTTTGGATTTTCTGCTCTATTTCTCCATCCGGTTCCTAAAAAAATTACCCAAAGACCTACCAAATCCAACACTAGTCAGATGTATGCTTTCCTTTTATTAGGGTTTGATGGGGATACAGCCAAACTCTGCTTCACATTCCCATGACCACACACATGGGCTGGCAAGATGTCTCTTCAGGTACTCATGTACACATGAACACACATACACAAGTGCATGCACACACACATACATGTACACAGGTAAGAGCACATGCATACATACACTGATACAGAGACACACACATGCACATACCCATACTCGCACATACAACAAGAGGGAAAAATGTACTACTCTGTGAATTAAAAAAAAAATAGCCACGACACTTTGGATGCTAATATTGTCAGGCACTGACCTAATGGTTGTCTGTGAGATGCACCATTCTTTACTGCAAATAATAAATTTTATGTTATAAATAAGTAATTTGGGGCTTGACATATATGGTTTGTCTCTGGCAGTGTAGATGAGCTGGAGCTCATCATGGGGCACTGTGACTGCAGTCCAGTGTTCTTAAACATTGGGGTCCAGATGCTTTATGCTAACTTACAGTTTCTTTTTTAGATTTTTTGATTTTTAAAATATATTTATTTTTTAATTACAGTTTATTCACTTTGTATCCCAACTGTAGCTCCCTCCAACACACCCTCCCAATCTCACCCTCCTTCCATTTTCTCCACCCATGACCCTCCCACAGCCCACTGATAGGAGAGGTCCTCCTCCCCTTCCATCTGATCCTAGTCTATCAGGTCTTATCAGGAGTGCCTGCATTGTCTTTCTTTATGGCCTAGAAAGTCTACTCCCCCCTCAGGGGGAGGTGATCAAAGAGGAGGCCACTGAGTTCATGTCAGAGACAGCCCCTGTTTTCCTTATTAGGAAACCCAGTTGGACACTGAGCTACAATGAGCTACATCTGTGCCAGGGTTCTAGGTTATCTCCATGAATGGTCCTTGGTTGGAGTATCAGTCTCAAAAAAGACCCGTGCCCAGATTTTTTGGTTCTGTTGCTCTCCTTGTGGAGCTTCTGTCCTCTCCAGGTCTTACTATTTCCCACTTCTTTCATAAGATTCCCTGCACTCTGCCCAAAGTTTGGCTGTAAGTCTCAGCATCTGCTTTGATACCCTGCAGAATGAATTCTTTCAGAGTCCCTCTGTGGTAGGCGCCTGTCCTGTTCCCTGTATTCTCCCTCTCCGATGTCCATCTAGTTTGCCTTTCTGAGTGAGGATTGATCCTCTTATCTAGGGTCCTCCTTCTTGATTAGCATCTTTAGGTGTATAGATTTTAAAATGTTATCCTATATGTCTAATATCCACTTATAAGTATATACCATGTGTGTCTTTTTGCTTCTGGGATACCTCACTCAGAATGATTTTTTTCTAGTTCCCACTAGAATAGAATGCAGAATAGAATATAGAATGTATAAATGTATATCAATTTATACATTATATATCCCTATTGAAACTTCCTCCCTAAACTCCTCTCAGTTCCACCCTTTCTCCCTCTTCACCCATATCCCCTTCCCATAGTCCACTGAAAGGGGGAGTTCTCCTCTTCTGCCACATAAGCCCATAACTTAATAAGCCATCAGGACTGTCTGAATCCTCTTTGTTAATAGCCTGGCAATGCAACATCACCAGGGGAGAGAGATCAAAGAGCAGGCAACTGAGTTCATGACAAAGGCAGCCCAGGCTCCCCTTACTCAGGAACCCACATGGAGACTGAGCTGCCTATGGTCTACATCTGAGCAGGGGTTATAGGTCCTCTCCATGCATGGTCCTTGATTGGTACATCAGTCTCTGCAGGATCACCTGGGCTCAGAATCTCCACCTTTGTAGGTCTCCTTGTGGGGCTCCAGTCCCCTCTGTGTCCTTCATCCATAAGACTCCCTGTGCTTTACCCAAAGTTTGGCTGTGAGTCTCAGCATCTGCTTCAGTCCCCTGTTGGGTGGAGCCTATCAGAGGACCCTCTATAGTAAGCTCCTGTCCTGTTCCTGCTCTTCCACTGCTTCTGGTGTCTATCCTGTTTGCCATTCTGAAAGAGATTTAAGCATCCTCCCTGGGTCCTCCTTGTTTAGCTTCTTTAGGTCAGTAGATTTTAGTATGGCTATCCTAAATTATCCTAATAGCCACTAATGAGTGTGTACCATGCGTTCTTTCTGTTTCTTGGTTATCTCACTCAAGATGATCTTTTATAGTTCCATCTACCATTTGCCTGAAATTTTCATGATTTCTTTGTTTTAATAGTTGAGTAGTATTCCATTGTGTAAATGTGCCACAATTTCTGTATCCATTCCTCTGTTGAGGGACATCTAGGTTGTTTCCAGATTCTAGCTATTACAAATAAAACTGCTATGAACATAGTGGAGCAAATGTCCTTGTAGAATTCTCAGACTTTTGTGTATATGCCCAGGAGTAGTATAACTGGATCTTGAGGTAGTGCTATTCCTAACTTTCTGATAAAGCACCAAGAAATTTTCATCATGCTTAGTCATCAGGAAAATGCAAAACAAAACAAAACAAAACACTGAAATTCCATCTTATACCAATCAGAATGGCTAAGATCACGAACTCAAGTGACAACACATGCTGGAGACGATGTGGAGAAAGGGAAACCCTCGTCTATTGCTGGTGGGAGTGCAAACTTGTACAATCAGTTTGGAAATCAGTCTGGCACAGTTTCTTTTATCACCACACTGGACAGAGCAGACTGGCTTTGATGTCTTCTTTATCCTGGCCTTTTCAAATGGCAACTTTTTGTTGTATTTTATAAAAAAATGTATTGTCTGAGACTTTCATGCATGTATATAATATGTTTTAACCAAATCCTTCCCCAATCCCTCTCCTCTACCACTTTTCCCTAATTTCATGAACTCTTTAAGCCTATAATGTCCACTTAGTGCTGCCCATGTGTATAAGTCTGGGAACTGCAAAGCCTATCAGGAGTCTAATCCAAGAAGAAAGTGATACTATCCCTCACCCAGCAGCTACCGATTGCCAATGGTGCCACAGCTAGAGGTGGAAGCTTTAAGCCTCTCTAGCATTCATTCTGGCACTTTGGCTGGCTTAATCTTGTCAGAATTCACGTGTGCCAACAGGCCCATCATATAGAGAAAGACTTTTTCACAACAGTCCTTCTGTATTGCCTCTGGCTCTTACACTCTTTCTGCCCCCTCTTTCCTGATGATTTCCTGAGCCTTTGTAGTAGGAGGTATGATATAGATAACCCATTTAGGGTTGGGCACTCCACAGAGTCTTTCTTTCTTCTTCTTCTTTTTTTTTATATTTTAACCAGTGGCAAGTTTCTATATTAATCAAAATCTATTACAAAGGTAAGCTTGTATACTGAGGGATGAGAGCTGCACTAATCAACATATACATATATGTGTGTGTATGCATGTATGTATGTCTGTGTGTTTGTATGTATTAAGGGGCAGTTTAATACTATGTCCATTTAGTAGAATAATAGTAACAGGCTCTCCCATTGGGTGTTTTAGTCACTGAGCCAGGGGTTGTTGATGCAGTAATGACAGGCATGAGCTCTGCCTTGTGGGGTGGGCCTTAAATACAATCAGAAAGTACTTGTTTACATGCATAACGTTTACCAAGTGGCAGCATGTCTGGCACTGCACTCTCTTCTACAGATTCTCTCCAGCTCATGCTGTTCTTCCCGGACATGAACATCAAGCCATTGACGGTAGATAAGGACAAGTGCTCCTGGCACATCCGTACTAGCTTTCAGCCTCTTCCGAGCAAGTGAAACCGCTTAGGGGTCTTCTAAACATGTTCTTTAAGTGACTGTCACTAAAGTCAGCACCTCTGCATTTCTCTGCATTTTATGTAAACTTTTGAGTTCTTCAGATTTATCCTCACCGATGTGTTGGACCTCTGACTACCTCAATACCCAGTATGTTCCTCCTTTTTCTAAGAAACATCTCAACTACAGTTTGGAGTATCTTCTTCACCCAATTGGATACAGTTTGATGAGAGTAAAACCCATGGATCTACCTTAAGTGTACACACCAGAGAAACGTTCTAGGACATGAGATCCCTAAGCACAGAGTCACAGAGAGGAGCTGATGCGTGCAGAAGGATGGGTGTGGAGGGGGTGTTTTCATTTCCATCAACCTGTGTCCTCAAGGCCACCTTCATCAGCCCTACTTCTAACATGTATCTCTTTCCCTCTAATGGCTTCAGTTTTCCCAATGGATTGTCACTCACCGACCCTTTCATTTAAATGTCATTCAGTAAGTTTCCACCACATGCTAGAAACTACAAACACACAAATAGCTCCAAGGAAATTATTCAGATATTTAGATCCCGACTGGAAGCACATAATGCACCTTTTCCATTTTACTCAAATGACTGTTAGTAGGAACTATGTAACCAGCTCTCTTCTGAAAGATCCTACTAAAATAAACATAAAAATCCCTGAGAAGACTTTCCTTCAAGGTGCTAGAGAGATGGCTTAGTAGTTCAGAGTCCTTGGTCCTCTTGCATAGGACCCTGCTGGGTTCGCAGCATACATGAGATGGCTCACAGCTGCCTGTAACTCCAGTTTCAGGAGATCTTATGTTCTCTTCTGGCCTCTGAGAGCACTGTACATACATAGCACCTATGTATCACTCAGGAACATATACATAGGAAAAAACCTTCTACTTAAACTTTTGTTGCACTAGCAAGATTCATAGGAAAATAATAGAAATGCTTATGCATTTCACATATAAAAATTAAACCAAATTCATGCCATTTAAGCAGCATTTAGAATTCATTGCATAATAAGCATGCTTAGTCTGCTGGTTTCCAGGCAGAAATCTCTAGTTGAAAAGCGTCTTTCTGTTGAGTATTTATCGGAGGGTAATATGTGCTTGCCATACTTCACTTAGCATTATCACTAACATTTATCCAGTCAGCCTAGGCTCATTATGTACCTCAGGAGCCTTTTCTGATGCAATTACACCACATTTTAGATGCATCTACATTTGTGCCACCTGGGACTGAATTCTGTCTAGGTTTGTAATTTTTCTGATAAGTGTAAATTGATTCTTTTTCTTACTGTGGCTCTTTTTACACAGTCGTTCATTTCCATACCTAATAATTTTGTTTACCTAAAAAGTGTGTTCTAAAGGCTTAGGTAGATTCAGATGGTTGAGAAGACAAGGAAAGACCTCATTCCTGAACCTCTTTCGGCTCTTGCTTACTGTGTTACCTTGGGCAAATAACTGAACCCCCGTGAGGCAGGTTCCTTCCTATTGTATACAATATCCCAAATTATGTATTTTCTAAGCTATAGTTTTTTTTTTAATTATTTTTATAGGTGTGAAGTATTAAAGCCCAAATTCTGAGGTTAAAGAAGCACAAATCAATGTTTGTTTTGTTGCTGTTGTTTTTGGTTTTGTTGTTATCTCTCTAGTGAATCTGAATCAACTGACATATGTATGACTGTTTAGGAATAACAAAGACACAGCAGGAGTGGCTGGGGGGGGTGTGGCGAGAAGGTGCCACACTCTTTTTCACAATATTAGGACGTCATTTGGCGTTTGCAGCTAAGGAAATTGAAACTCCAGATATTAACAAACTTGGCTTAGTGGACACAACAGGCAAGTAAAGGCCATCTCAGGCCCGCACTTCAGCACCACTTTCAGAGCTGGCTCCTTATTTAATTCTGGATTGTTCCTGGGGCCATTGGTTATGTAGGTTATGTCAAAGAGAATTTTCCCACTGTATTAGCACCTTATGATGCCCCTTTTTTTGTACTTTCAGCCTTTGAACTGATTTGTGAAGGTCTGTTTTGCTTATGACACCTTATGCTTTAACAGTTTTTATTATATTTACATGTGTGCATGTACATTTGTGTGTGTTATGCATGTGTGTGAGCGCACAGGTGCCACAGTATGTACATGGAGATCAGAGGACAAATTAAGGTACTCAGGTCTCCCTTTCCAGCCTGAGAGTCCCAGATATGAGGAATTCAAATCACCAGGCTTACTGTCAAGTACCACTACTGGCTGAGCTGTCTCTTAGACCCTTAGACTAACTTTTAAATAACTTTTACATATGTAAGGAGAATTTCTTAACATTGAGAACATGATTCTAGGGAATATCATCTTTCTCTGCCAGGAATAATTTCTGCCTGGTTCTTAGTACTTTTCTGATATTCTCTAAGACTCCATCAAAATAAATATTAAACGCCCAAAACTTAAAATGGTTACAACCAGAACTGCTTTGGATTTTGTGTGATGGAGTATTTACATATAAATAAGAGAGCTTGGGGTTGGAATTCAAGAACTGAACACAAATTTCACACACACACACACACACACACACACACACATACTACATTCATACAGAAAGGAGTTACGTATGTAAGTTATTTATATAGTTATTTTTAATCATTTTACACATGAAACCAAGTTTCATAATTTGGAATTTTCTACTGGGTATCAGGTTGTTTTGAAGCTAGGTATTTTCAACCTATCTCTACCAATGCCAGCTTATCTAGAAAGCCTAATAATCCACCACTGAGAAAAAGCTGTGGGGGGGGCTATATTGTATTGCTTTTGAAGAAGAAACGGGATGTATTTTTACGACCCAGCATTAAAACACAATCAACACAAAAGAGTTCTATGATACAGCAAATTCCAAGGATGTCTCCCTACCAGCAGGCAAAGCTCATGCCACCTAATTGTCTTGTTTACTATTGCTCTAACACTATCCACTTAAAAAAAAAAAAAAACTAGTTATTTATTTATTTATTTATTATGTATATGTGTGCTCTATCTGCATTTATACCTGCATGCCAGAAGAGGGCATCAGGTCTCAGTATAGACCCATCATGTGGTTGCCAGAAATCGAACTCAGGACCTCTGGAAAAGCATAGAGTGCTCTTAACCACTGAACCATCTCTCCAGCCCAAACTTATCCATTTGAGAGCATCAGATTCAACAGATCCCTCAACTGTCCAGGTGCCAACACATGCTTGAGCACGCACACACACACACCTTTAAATGACAGTATGAAGCCACAAGTCATTCCTGTGTTTCCATCCACTTGCTAGAAATAAAAGTTCCCACATGTTTAACTAATCTGCTTGAGAGGCTTCCAGGATCCATGGAGCCATTTAGATTTACAGGTCTACTTCAAAGGGTATCACAGAGGAGACAGATGAAAAGAAATGACACATGAAATTCTGTCTGTTCTGGGTGGTGTAGTTGAAGATGTTGTGTCTCGAATGCTAACAAACTGTGTAGGGAGGCCCAGCAAGGCCAGTGTGCTTCAGCATGTGTGTGTCGATGTATATCCTTCCTTCTTCCTGAATGCACAGCAAGGACCCTCTTGGATCTCTTTTTAGACAAGGGTGGTCAAAGAAGTGCTTCATGCAGCTAAGTGACAAGAAAAGGCTGGAGAAGAGTCAAATATCTAAGTCCTAATACCAGAATAGAGAAACCCTAGCTTCTACTGCCGAACCTGGAGAGGATGCTATGAGCTAGAAGCCATTGGTAAAAACAAGTACACACACCACAATGGCACCACTGCTCTCTGAAGGAAATTATACTATCCCTGAGCTGTCAATGCTTAGGCTAAAATTATGAATGCTGATAAAGTCATTCCTGGGTCTTTTTGTCTGAAAGCTGCTATGTGGACAAGGCTACCCAAAGGACCAATACAATACAATATGCTTTGTCCCAATCCTCTACTTTTAATAGAAATGTCCTCATTCTTTTCCATTCTAGACTTTGACCACTGTTCCTCCAGCTTCTGTCTATTATGTCCAGTGTGTGAATGTTATAGAATTATTTTCCATAACTAAATCTTTCTTTTTCTCTTTGTCTCAATTAATCATTATCTAACTAGGGAATAGCCTTTGTATGAATTTCCTGTCCTCTTGGAGAATCGTGCAATGTTTGCAAAGTCCAAATTAAAACTCCAAGTTTAAAACTTCATTACAAGTTGTTTCTGGCCTACCATTTCCCAAGCATCTGGACACCCCCCCTTGTTCCCTCCTTTATGTTCAAACTATTCCTCCTCAGAAGAAAACCATCATTCCATCCCAATGCCTCATTTTTAATTAAATTTTTATTTTTTATATTAATTACAGTTTATTTACTTTGTATCACAGATGTAGCCCCTTCTCTCATTCCCTCCCAATCCCGTACTCACTCCCTCACTTCCTTCCTGCCCCTCTCTAAGTCCATTGATAGGTGAGGTCCTCCTACCTTTCTATCTGACCCTAGCTTATCAGGTCTCATCAGGAATGCCTGCAATGTCCTCCTCTGTGGCCTAGCAAGGCTTCTCCTCCCTCAGGGGAGGGTCAATGAGCCAGCCACTGAATTCATGTCAGAGACAGTCCCTGTTCCCCTGACTAGGGAACCCACTTGGATACTCAGCTGCCAAGGGCTACATCTGAGCAGGGGTTCAAGGTTATATCCATGCATGGTCCTTGTTTGGAGAATCAGTCTCAGAAAAGAAATTTGTAGGCAAATGGTAAGATCTAGAAAAGATCATCCTGAGTGAGGTATCCCAGAAGCAGAAAGACACACCTGGTATACACTCACTTATAAGTATATACTAGACCTAAAAGATAGGATAAATATACTAAAATATGTACACCTAAAGAAGCTAAACAAGAAGGAGGACCGGGAGTAAGATGATCAATCCTCACTTAGAAAGACAAATGGGATGGACATTGGAAGTAGGAGAAAACAAGAAACAGGACAGGAGCCTACCATAGAGGGCCTCTGAAAGACTCTACCCAGCAGTGCATAAAAGTAGATGCTGAGACCCATAACCAAACCTTGGGTAGAGCTGCAGGGAATCATATGAAAGAAGGGGGAGTTAGTAAGACCTGGAGAGGGCAGGCGCGCCACAAGGACCTAATATATCTGGGCACAGGGGTCTTTTCTGAGACTGATTCTCCCACTGTCCTATTTTCTTCCGCCTTTGATCTGTTCCTCTCCATAAGTTCTAAGTATGGCGATCTAAAAACTGAAGCTTGAATTTCCACTCTAACACGTGTCAGGAACACCTCATGTCCTAGAAATACAATTCAGATTACTTAACGGTGGAGAACAGGCCATCACAGTGTGGCTGCCCCTGCCTTCTTCTCGTGGCCCCTTCCCTCCAGCCTTGATGATTCTTCCTGGGTTTTCATATATTCATCACATACGTGGCTCTTAGCACATTCTGTTCCTTCTACCTTGCAAACTGCTTCCATCCCACATCCTGTGTTAAGCTACTTTTCTTAACTAAAAGAAAAAAAAAAATGGGTGTAAGCAGGTGTAAATATCTGGGCACCACTTGGGTGCCTGGTGCCCACAGACGACAGAAGAGGGCACAGGATCCCCTGGAACTGGAGTTACAGATGGTTGTGTGTCACCATGTAGGTGTGGGGAACTGAACCCGGTTCCTCAGACAAGCTGCCAATATACTTAACTTCTTGAACATCTACCCAGCCCCTAAGCACCTTTAATTTCCACTTTACTATACAACTTGAGAGCAGTTTTATGCAGGAAGCTTTGGGGCATGTTTTCTTCTCAATCCCCACCAAAAAACTCCAGTGATTTTCCCCCCTATGGTGACTGTCCTTCCTGCTGTCACTCATCATACTCAGATGTCACTGCTGACTGCTATTGTTTTTTCAGCGCATGCTCCATGAGGAAATAAGTGAAGCCCTGGAAACACGCTTCCAACCTATTTAGATAAATGTAGGATCTGAGTTGTGTTGTTTTTAAAATGGAGATATTCTTTCTTTACTGTGGATAGGGCATTTTGAAATCCATGTCTAATTCTGAAAATATGAAAAAGCACAAATATCTTTTCAATGTAATGTTCACTAACTTTCCACAGAGGTAGTTTTAGCAAACATCACATGATTCAGTGTACATCTGAATCCCAATGATCACACACAAAACAGCTTTGTGCTCTCAGAGTAACACAGGACTCAATTGAATTATGATGCTGAAATAACATGAGACAGATTTCGAAACCATTTACTAGATGAAGATTTCAAAGAACATAAACAAAATCTGTTGCGTTCTTTCTCTGTGTTCCTTCCTGTTTGCCTCCCAGAATAACTTGTGAAGGGTTGTTCTAATAGACAAGCTTCTCTGCCATTTCAGGAACTATTAAAAGACAGGATTGCATACCTTGTGTACAGTGCAAAAGAGGCATGCCATAGATTTAAGGTCACTGCAGATAATATTGGACCAATTCCAGTTTCTTCCCAGGACTTATTTGAGGTCTGGACCCTAGCTTATCTCCTCTCCTCTCTTCTCCTCTCTCTCTCTCTCTCTCTCTATATATATATATATATGTGTGTGTGTGTGTGTGTGTGTGTGTGTGTGTGTGTATGTGTATGTATGTGTATATATAACTGTCTCTCTCTGATTATGCAGATGAGTAATGTTAGGATCTCAGTTCATTTAGACCTTAGAAGAAGACCTCATTTAACTCTGTATTTATCACAACAGTTCACACAGAAAAAGGGGGGAGCAGAGCATGGAGAGAAACTCCTCCGCCAAAGCAACTGAATCACATCATAGGCATTACCGAATGAAGAGTTGCAGGAGAGTTCTCATAAACATGGACTCAGAGCACAACAACAAGCCCATGGAGAGGACTCCTTTGACATCCATCATGGCCCCAAAGTACGTCTTCCTCTCATAACCAGTGTTTTGATTGTAGCCTTACCCACTATTAAGATTTACAACTTTCTAACACAAGGTAGGCCTTAATACACTCATAGTAATCCACCTGGCTCAGAAGTGCTTCAGGACATAGCAGAATAAAGAAATCCTGTCAGCCAAATAACAACACCCTCTCTCTTCCTCTCCCTCTTCCCATCCCTCCCCTTCTGTCTTTTCTCTCTTCTCTCTCCCTCCATTCCTCCATCTTTTCTTCTTTTCTTCCTTCCTCTCCCTGTCCTTTCAACTACCTCTTCCCTCCCCTCTGTTCTTCCACCAAGTCAGAATTTCTGCAAAACGTCTACCATTAGAAGTCTCAAAATCTCAACTGCAGCCAAACTCCATGTCATTGTTTGAAAAAGGAAAGAACAAATTCCAAGTTTCTCCCATTTTAATAAATAATGATAGTAATAATAATAGGAATAATAAGGATGAGAAAAGTTCTTTTGGATAGAAAGTTGTACTGGTGCAGGGAAATCTCATTTTTTTACCAGGAGTTCCAAGCCAGTTACTTTTATTTCCCCAGCATAGACAACAGGCCTCTTATCATTATTGATTGTCTAATGGAGTTGATAAAATCGTATTGGAAAGACAACTCATTCTGGTATCAATTTAATTGTTTCAGAGACAATCATTTGCTGCTGATTTTAAGCATATTGAAGATTTTAGGTGCTTTTTCACATACAGCTCCTGTACACTCTTTCAGGTTATTCCTCCAAATTATCATTCTAACCTCACCCAACCCAGAACAATCCCAAGGGGCATGAGCTCACAGAATCTGAAAGCAAATCTAAGAGATGCACAAATGACAAGTTATTTTTAGTTTGTTTTTCTTAATGGCAGCTTCCATTGCCTATCAATACTGCTTCAAGCAGGGTAACTCAGCCATGGTTAGCTACTGAAAAGCAACCTTTCTCTACAAATTCCCATATTCACCATGGGTCCTGGGGATTGCTCCCACTGAAGAGGCTAGAAGCCATTACATTTTACTATCTTTCTTGTCAACAATTACTAAGAAGCATGAGGGGGTTGGATATCTTAGGCATTGGACACATTTATTTATCCACCTCAAGAAGGAATTTATTCATGATGTTTCATTTGAATTCATGCTTCATCAAGCACTAAAGAGCCTTCTACATGCCTTTCATGCCTTGACAAGTCTGTCAGCCTGGCTCTGCCCATGGACATGAAGAGCCAGATCTGTAAAGACACAGGTGAGCAAAAAGGAATCTTGGTTGTTTTGAAATGACGGCTCTAATCACTCCAATTGTGCAGCTGCTGAAGTGGCCTCGTAAAGGAATTCAGAATCCCATGTCCTCTCTAGCCAGGAGAGGAACAAATTCTTCCTCCATGCTATGTCAAGCCAAAGTTACCCACCGAGTTGACATTCGATTTGTCTTTTCAAATCTATAGGATTTCTTTCAAATGAACCAGGAAAAAGAGGCCGTGGGCAGAGAAGATGGCTCAGTGGGTAAAGTGCTTGCTGCACAAGCATTGAAGACCTGGAGCTCAAGCTCCAGCACCCATGTACAAAGCCAGGCATGGCAGCACACGCTTGTTGCGCTATGACGGAGATAGTGAAAACAGAGTGATTTCCCCCAAGGGATTGGTAGAATCAGTCAGACCATAGGTAAACTCAAGATTCAGTGACAGAACCTGCCTCCAACAACAACATCAAAAGTGGTAGATAAGGCTGGAGTTAATGGCTCAGCGTTAAAGAATATGTCCTGTTCTTGTGGAGGACTAGAATTCAGTACCCAGTACTAACATCTACCCATTACTTATAGCTACCTGTAACTCTAGTTCCTGGGGATATAATACTCTCTTCTGGACTCTGAACTTATTCACACACACATATGAACATATCCATACTCAGACATAGACACGGACACAGGTATATACACACACACATAAACACTATAAAAACAAAACAAATAATTAACAAAGAAACTAAAGAGTTTAATAGGCAGACATCATCATCCATTTCTGGTCTCCACATAGGTACATCATATACATGCATAGACATAAAATATACACATAAGAATATATATACATATACCAGGAAGAGGATATGGGGGGAGGGGCGCAAAATAGAGCAAAGCTTGTAGCTAGGAAGAAAACAAGTGGGAATCTAAATCCCCAGTAATTCTCACATTATTAGAAGGTTGTGTGGCATTGATAATTCATGTTGATAAATCTGATCTTATTGAATAGGTAAGAAGTTTGAAAAGAAAAAAAAATCTCTTTGGCAACTGAGATATTTACAAGAATCCCATCAGGACCAGAACATATCAACCTAATGGAGAAGAATAAGCCCTCACTATCCCTCATTGTATTCCCAAGGAACCCCTAAATAAATGGCAACACTTAATCAATGCCCCAGGAAAGAAAGCCTAAAGATAGCAATGGAAAACAGTTGTGGATAATGGCACAACAACAAACCCTGCACTCTTGTGTTGACAGTAAGAATACAGGAAGGAAAAAAAAAAACAGTGAAGAGGAAGATTCAGGTTGAAGACAACTGACAAAAAGTGCTGGGAAACACACAAGATGGTCAGTGATGTCTGTTATATTCATATCAAAAGCTGGAGATGGTGGCACACACCAATAGTCACAACACTTGGGTGGGAGGCAGAAGCATGATGATCAGGAGTGCAAGATCCCATGCTATGTAGTAAGTTCGAGGCCAGCTTGGGAAACTCAGGACCCAGTTTCAACAAAGCTTGAGTAAATGAATAAATTCATTGAGTAAATGAACAGCATCCATGTTTTTTTAAAAAAAATGAAAAAAAAATATCATGCAAAGAAGGAGGACAAGGGGCTGGAGAGATGACTCAGCAGACAAGAGTACTAGCTGGTTTTGCAGAGGCGCCAGGCTCAGTCTGCAGTACCCATATTAGACAGCTCGCCATTGTCTGTAACTACAGTTCTAAGGGATCTGACACCCTCTTCTGGTCTCTTTGGACAATCATACATGTGATACACATATGAACATGCTGGCAAAAACACTCAACAAATAAACAAATGAACAAGCAAACAAATAAATTTTTAGTCAAAAAATAAAAGGACACATGGTAAGAACTAATGGGAAAATTCACTTATGTTTTCTTTTTTCCGTACTCAGGAGAAATGCTAGTGATGATTCGCTTTCTGACACTAAACTTACTCATGACCCACCTGGTTGATTGCATGTCTTTTCCCCTCATAATTCTATGATGTAAATTTCTTCAAAACTCCCTTGAGGATCAAGTACACAGGAACATAGGGTGAAAAGCAGATCTACAGGGAAATCAGAACTGCAGCCACAGAAATCTGAAGTATCATGCAGTGCTTTTCTCTGAGTTGAAATAAGAAAGACTTAAAATATTAAGAGGAGTCAGGTGGGAGATAGAGAAATGCCTCAGCAATTAAGTACACTTACTGCTCTTGCAGAAGACCCAGGTTTCATTCCCAGGACCCATGTGGAACTTTGTAACTGTCCACAAATCCCAGTTTTAAAGGAAGGATCTAGTACCTTCCTTTGGCTTCTGTGGGTATCAGGCATTTACACAGTGTATTTATATACACACAGTCAAAACACCCATGCACATAAAATAAAAATGCATTTAAAATAAATAATAAAATAGAAGAGATGAATTATTTATTAACTTGCTATGGAATAAGTCAAGAGGCACTGCAATAGAGTTAGTTGTAAAGAATTAATGTTGGGAGAGTAAAAAATGTTGGATCATAACTAATATAAAAGATGCTACCAGGCACTACATTACCCACCAAGAGTCGAAGAGTCCACTTTGATGTGTTTCTTCAAACAGGAGGATAAGGCATCTAACAGTCAGACTCTAATGATACCGAGACAATGGGATTCTTAATAAGGGACATCCCCTCCACTGAGAGCAAAGAAAAGGTGAGTAACGGTTTCCATGTGTCCAGATCTTCACACATACACATGAGCAATTATTTCTTTGGGCCAATCCATGCATTCATGATGAGAGTGACCAAAGACAGTGGATAGAGACTGCAGCAGCCATCTGAACCCCATGCTCTAGCATCATCATCTCACCTAGCCCCTCCTTCATCATCAGGTTTTTCCATATTCTAGGACCCCTAGATTTGGAAAGCTCTAACCAAGGCTATGGCAGTATTCAAATACCTTGCTTTAAAAATTATCTGGAGTTCTCTCTCTGGCATGAACTCAGTGACAAGCTCTCTGATCACCTCCTCCTTTGGGGGGGGGGGGAGGTGCAGCCTTGCCAGGCCACAGAGGAAGACAATTCAACCAGTCCTGATGAGACCTGATAGGCTAGGGTCAATTATAAGGAGAGGAGGTCCTCCCCTATCAGTGGACTAGGGGAGGGTCATCGGGGAGGAAGAGGGAGGGAGGGTGAAATTGGGAGCTGATGAGGGAGAGGGACACAGCCAGGATACAAATTGAATAAATTGTAATAAATGACAATAATAAAAATGGACAAATAAAAAAAATTATATACATTAGATTCATGACCCTTAGCCATGGCAGTTTTAATTGATTAAAATTTGGTATATGACCACTCACATTGATATTTTTCAAATTAGATTCTTCAATGGTTATAGAAAAATAGTGCATGGTCCTCAACTAGAAATATGATGACCTAAAGAAAAATAACTTTTTTTCTTTTGGAAATTGTTCTGGCTTAGCTAGCTTATGTTAACTTGACACAAGTCGGAGATCACTGGAGAGAAGAAAGTCTCAACTGAGAAAATGCATCTGTAAGATTGGATGTTAGGCAAGCCTGTAGGGCATTTCATTGACTATGGATTGATGTGAAAGGGCTCAACCCATTATGGGCGGGGTCACCCTTAGACTGGTGGTCTTGGGATCTATAAGAAAACGGGCTGAGCAAGCCATGAAGAACAAGCCAGTAAGCAGTACTCCTCTCTGGTCACTGCATCAGCACCTGCCTCCAGGTTCCTGCCCTGTCCTAACTGTTTTTGATGATGAACTATTATTATATGGACAGATGAATGATATAAACCCTTCCCATTCCAATTTTCTTTTGGTCATCATAGCAACTGAGACATATAAGACAGAAGTAACCCTCTTGGAAAGCCCAAATGACATCCATCAGTCCAATTCTTCTATATATGGATTTTACATAAAGCAAGAGGAAAAAAAAGTTTTTATTGTCCTCCATGTAAATAACATGCAGAATAAGGTTAGAATGTAAGTCCTAAAAGCTGACTCAGTGTGTAGGAGGGCTTTCTCTGCAAGCATGAGAACCTCAGTTCAAACCTCCAGCATCAATTTTTACAAAACAAACACACAAACCCCAACAGGCATGATTGCACATGCCTGCAACCTCAGCTTCGGGTGCCGAGGCTGCTGGATCCTGCATGCTTCCTGGACAGCCAACATGGCGAGCTTCTGGTGCAAGAAGACATCCTGTGCAAAGGGAATTGGGCTGAGAAGATTCAGTGAGGCCATCTAACATCTTCTTCCAATGTTTCCATGTATGTCTACAGGTACAACACACATGCATCTATCACACGTGTGCACATACAAACACAAATATAAATATTTGTTTCTTAAAGATGGATCACCACAGAGTGACTGAGAAAACTGAATATTTCTCAGTGATCTACAGTGATCACTACAAGAGGTCTTGGCCAGATGAACTGGCCATGGGTCCTGGGATCTGCAGTCCCAGCTTCTTAGAAGCTGTTGTGAAGGATCACTTGAGCTCAGGGGTAGTTAAAGGGCAGAATTGCCAACATAGTTAGATCCTATATCAAAGAATTGTATTTTAAGTTCTAAAAAGAAAGAAAGGAAAGCTTTCTTTGATATACCCATTTCTAACAGAACGTGCTTATAAGCATGGTGGCCAAGAAGATTGTTTTCCTCTCTATGAAAAGAAGTTATCTTTGGAAATATAGACAAATTTTAAAGTAGGCCATTTTGTGCTGCTCACAATATGGCCAGCCAATGAAGAGAGTGCCACAGTACTGGAGAAAGGGAGTGATCTGATATTAAAAATTTCCATCCTGTTATCAACCAAGACAAGCTATCCATGCTTAAAGCTTGCACTGTGATTGTCTGATGTAAATTGCTTTAAGGGAACCTAAATCTACCTAACATAATCAAGTACAAAATATATGTCTGTGTGTGTGTGTGTGTGTGTATTTGTTTACAGGACTGTCCCAGATTGCAAAAGTGTCAGTTAGCTATGCAACTATTAAACAATAGAAAGTTAGAACATTTAATTCACATGCTCCTGTTTCTAAATACTAGAATAATTGATTTTAATCTTTCAGAGAAAATTTAATATCCATCCCTCATCTAAAAGCTTCTGTCAACTCAGAAATGGAATTTTTCTCTTACTTCCAAAGCACTGAGAGGAAAAAGAGACGTTTACCAGGATACTTTTAAATTGAGATCTTATAAACAGGAACTCTCCATCCCCTTACTTTTCCATCCCTCTGCCTCTTTTTCTTCTTCCTTCCATCCTCTTTCTTTGTTCCTCTTCCTCCCTCATTTTCCATCTCCCTCCCTCTGTATCTCTCCCTTTTACTATATCTTACACCCTCTCTCTTCCTTTTCTCTCCATCTCTCTCATTCATCCTGTCTCACTCACTTTTTATCACTATCTCCCTCCTCTCTTTGTCACTCTCCAATCCATCTCCCTCTCTTGCTGTCCCTCTCCCTCCTTTATCCTTGTTGCCCTGAGATCCTGTTCTTTGGAGTATCCAGGACTCTGAACTCTCACTGCCTAGTAATTACTTTTCAGGGCCCATAAGAAATATACTCTACTTCTGTGCAGGGGTTCTAGGTTATCTCCATGAATGGCCCTTGGTTGGAGTATCAGTCTCAGAAAAGACCCCTGGGCCCAGATTTTTTTCTCTCCTTTTAGAGCTCCTGTCCCCTCCAGGTCTTTCTATCTTCCCCTTCTTTCATAAGATTTCCTGCACTCTGTCCAAAGTTTGGCTACGAGTCTCAGGATCTGCTTTGATACCCTGCAAGACAAAGTCTTTCAGAGTCTATCTGTGGTAGGCTCCTGTCCTGTTCCCTGTTTTCTCCCTCTTCCTATGTCCATCCTGTTTGCCTTTCTGAATGAGGATTGAGCATCTTACCCAGGGTCCTCCTTCTTGATTAGCTTCTTTAGGTGTACAGATTTTAGTATGATTATCTTGTATTATATGCCTAATATCCACTTATAAGTGAGTATATACCATGTGTGTCTTTCTGCTTCTGGGATATCTCACTCAGGATGATCTTTTCTAGTTCCCACCATTTGCCCATGGCAGCTCAGTATTCAAGCAGGTTCCCTAGTAATGGCAAATGGACTGTCTCTGACATGAACTCAGTGGCTGGCTCTTTGATCATCCCCATGAAGGGGGTGCAGCCTTACCAGGCCACAGTGGAAGATAATGCAGCCACTCTTAATGAGGCCTGATAAGCTAGGGTCAGATGAAAGGGGAGGAGGACCTTCCCTACCAGTGGACTCTAGGAGAGGCAAGGGAGAAGAAAATGAAGGGAGGGTGGGTTTGGGAAGGGAAGAGGTTGGGAACTACAGCTTGGATACAAAATGAATAAACTGTAATTAATAAATAATTAAAAATTAAAAAAAGAAATATGCTCTAATAATGATCAACAGCTGGGTTTATTTTCATTGCATGGCTTTTGTATAGACAAGTACCTTCATCAGTAGCTCAGGAGATCTGAGGAAATAAATGAGTAGCTGCCATCCACTTCAGCCTTAGTGGATCACTAGGAGTTGCTATAAAGACAATCTGACCTTTCTAACTAATCATGAACCAAAGGCTCCAGCTTGGTGGAGACAGTGAGCATGTCCCACAGTGCTTTGATTCCTCTTTTCCATTCGCACTAAGTAATGACCTGTGTCTACTAGAAGAGAAAGCTCACACAGTGAAGACACAGAAGTTTTAAGATAATATTATGCTCAGCATAAGCCTTTAAAGGTAGAACTGGGTTTTGAACTCAGATTTCTTGAGCCAAATTTGAATCATGTGAGCTTTGGCCAAATCAGCACACACTTGTCAGAGTGGTGTTCTGCCAAAATGCCTCATCATCCCCAAGGTCTATTGTTAACTATGCATTTATTGCATTCCTATTATACATTGGTCACTGTTTAACAATATGTCAAGCTGTCTTACAGCAGCCTTACTTGTGCAAAGGGACAAACTAGGTACATTTTCTCTAAAGCTTTTGCTTAGCTGAGATCAGCCTTGTGTCTAATTGTCAATAAATAAAAAAGAAAGATGCATGTTTTCCAGATCATAATTAAAGGTTTGCCTAATTGATTTCCCATTTCTATTTTGAAGTAACGTGGAGCACCCCAGGCATCCTCTCTTGCTCCTGGTGTGTTAATAACTTCTATATAGTATGAAACACGGGGATTCTAATGATGTGACACAGTAAAGAAAGGTGCATTCGTGTTCCAGTCATTTCTCATGGCTTTGACTCTAAATTATTATTCCTTTAAATTTGTTGTTGTTCGGGTTTGCACTAGTTCTCTAACATAAATCAGCGCTTTAAATGGGAAAGTACTCAGATCTCAATTATAATTATCCTCTGAGACAATCCCCACCCCCTGAATAGATACTGTCTAAGCTCCACCTGGACCTCATCTTCTGAATAATTTCAGAAGAAACTGCCCTGACATAGTGCCACTGTGACAATCACGTTCCATTTTATATAAAAAGGAGGTTGAAACAATTTTCTAACAAGTTCCCTAAAAGGAAGTTTTGCTTGTACCTGTTGCTGTAGTAGAGGATCCACGTTCACCAGCGCTCTGTAATTATCAATGACATTTTACTGCTTTCTTTTGAGGAGGTACTGACCACAACACAAGGAAAGAATTGGGCCATAGCTGCCAACAGAGAATTCTATTATCTACATAGAAATACTCTGAAAAGCCAGAAGTCTTATGTCACACTGTCAGTTCCTTTCTCACTTCTGTTACAAGACAGCTGAAGCAATCCATTTATGAAGAAAAGAAAGTTTAGTCAGCTCAGCTCTGCACACTAGAAGTTCATTCAGCATAACAGCGGAGCTGAAGATGTCTTCATAGTGAACATCAGAGTCCAACCCGGAGAAGGACTGGACCTCAAAAGAGGAAGCCAAGGCCCTCCTCCCGAAAGCCTGCTCCTGCATGGCTTAGAGTTCCCGGTAGGTTCCACCTTTTTTTTAAATCTTCCCCTCATGTCTAAGAGTTCTTTGTAATTAATTTCATACAATTTATTTTGATCATATGCACCCCATCTCCCAACTCTCACCAAACCCACCCCCTCTTCCATATCTACCCAACTTTATATTCTCACATATACATGAGAATATGTATGTGTGTATGTATGTATGTATGTATGTATGTATGTATTATTACAATTTGTGCTGCCCATATACCCCTGGGTATATGACCGTCCACTGGAGCATGGTCAACTTGACAAGGAACGCATTCTTAAAGAGAACTGACTCTCCCTCTGGCAGAAGTTATGAACTGCCAATAGTGTCCTTGGGTTCTACTATGTCCCACAACTGCTCTGGGGACCAAGCTTCTAACACATGGACACAAACCATCAGAACCTCAATGACCAGTGAAATAGTAATGACAGAAGACCCCAAACCTCTGACATTTTATCCTCCAAGAAGTATAGGTTTTTCCAACATAGTGGGTATTAATGCAAAGACCCACAATAGTAGTACTGGCCTCTGGGTCTACTCAGGTTGCTTGCCAGGGGCAAACCACCGCAACCTGCAACCATCCCTTTTCTGTTGCCTCTCTGAAGGTGGGCCACTAGCAAGATGCCAGTAAGATGTTTAGAGACTCAAGCAATGCCAGTCTAACGGTACACATTTCAACCAAATGGCAGTCTAAATACTAAATGTGAGAGCATATGAATCTGGTCATGGTTTTCCTAGAATGGCTCTTTGAATGATTGTTTCACGTGCTAAAATTTTCCAGAAAATGTTTTGGAATGGCTTCTTGGTATTAGAAGTACTTTGATCTATGGGGGTGTCAAAATCAACTGGCAACTTGGAAATGAATAATAAAGAACACATACATACACGGGGCGGGGTGTGTATGTGTGTGTGTGTGAAGAAAAGTCTGCTTGAGAGCAGTTGCTGCCTTTCCAGAAGACCCAAGTTTAGTCTCCAGAACTGATGTCTACTGGCTCATAAATACCTGGAAGTCTAACTCCAAGGAATCAGATACCTCTTCTGGACTCTGAAAGTACTCATGTTCACATGTACACACACATTTACACACACACACTCACATGCATACACATGCCACATCTCTTTTTATGCTACCAATAACCAATGTTCACAGTAACGGCCTCTACAAAGCTCGCGTTATCTTGGGTTCCAACAGGAGTCTGTTGTCAAACTGCTGAGGGAAATACTCTTATGAAGAAAATCACAGTAATCATGTGCTTCCCTCAAGGAGTCATACTGTCGATTTCATTTCCTTCCACCAGTGCCAGAAGCCTGGCTGTTCTCCGGAGTCAGAATCATTTAGCTCACAAGTGAGCCTGTCACCATGCTCCACTGCAGTTATTCAAAGTTAACACAAGTGTAAGTTTAAGAGTTTTGATGCTATCTGAGCACAGCTTCCCTGTTGGCAATGATGGTGGTGATTCTGAAGAAAAGAGTCATGTGTCCAATAATTTGGTACTAATATTTGCCTCAAACTGCCAGTGATAAGGGACCTTCCCATTGTGTCCATCAACTCTGGAATGGTTCCTTCCATTTGCAGATGAATTTGAAAAAAAATTAAAATAAACAGGTTACACTTCCAACCAAGTAGTGTCCGGAATGCTGATTTCAGTGAAGACTTAAATCTCATAGCAAAATACACTTGGGCAACAATATATTATCCTGTCCCAACTCTTCAATTAGACACTTAGTTATGAATTGATTTCCCTGATGGTTGTTAATTCTGAACAAAAGAGAGGAGACAAGGTAGTGTTCTGCCACCTTCGTCTGCAGCTTGGAAGTTCTAATCTAGATACACAGCAGCTGGACATAATAGCCCAGTTATGTTTCAACCCCAAGTACTAAGTTCAGCGGAATCATTTACAGTTTACTATGCAAGCAAGCTGCAGTGACAGCAAGCCATTTTCTTTTTAAATAAGCGAGATAATAACCAGGCAGACATTGCAAATAGTAACTTTTGCATATTTTAAGCGGCTGCAGTGTCTCTGCTAAAACAATGTCTTCTTCAAAACTATGTTTCAACTGAGACCCATCGTATCAGAGTGAGCTGTGAGCCATGGCACTTCTTTTCTAATTTCTGATTTTGTGACATCGATGTCAAACACCTACTAGACACGCAGTGGATGACCATTCTCAGAAGCCATTATGTTGCATGTCTTACCCTGAGGCAAGGAGTTCACTTCCTCCTTGGAGTCAGGCCATGGCCACTAGATGGCCTATTGAAATACAAGGTTTTGAAATTGGGGGACCAGGGATGAGCCTAGTATAGCTTCATAGTCCTTCTAGCAAAGAGATGAGCCTTGTACACTTGGTAAAGAAATAGACTATATGGCCCAGCCTCATTCATTTTGAGGCAGGGTCTTGGTATAAAAACTCAGGCTGGCCTGAAATTCACTCTGTAGCATACCGTAGCCTTGAAGCCTCATGTCTCAGCTTCTGATACCCTGGAATTACTGGTGTTCCCTATCATGCCCAAATTTTGACCACATATAACCCTGAAGATTTGTTAATTTTTATTATATATATATAGATGTTTTTGTATGCATGCATATCTGTTGTACCTACTTAGGCCAAAAGAGGGAGTTGAATACCCAGGGATTCTGGGGTTACAAACGGTTGTTAGCTGCCATGTGGGTACTGAGAACCAAATCTGGATCTTCTGGAAGAGCAGTCAGTACTCTTAACCACTGATCTAATTTTCCAGATCCCACAGATAAATCTTAATATCCACTCCAGTATCTATTCTTGGAGCAACTGAACCCATTCACCACTTTGTCACCTCGGCTCCTCTCCCTACTTGTATCCTTCTGCAGGCTTAGCCCTGACCTAAGCAGGAAAGAAGTGGCCATCACCCATCCTCACAGAGAGACTTTTTGTTCCACAGCACTCTTTCCTTCCTGGAGGAAATTTGGTGCTAATCAAACAAGGGCAAAGGACCATGGGGTGGCTCAGTGAGTTAGGGACTGATCATAAAAGCAAAGGGTCCTGAGTTTAAACTCCCCAGGACCCAGAACAAACAGCAGGCACTATGGGATGACTTTGTAATCCCAGTGCTGGGAATTGGGGGAGGCAGAGACAAGAGAATCCTTAAAACTCACTGGGTGACATTCTAGCTAATACATCAAGCTCCAGATTCAGTGAGACGTTGTCCCAAAAATTGAGGTTTAGGATGACAGAGGAAGTCACCCAGTGTCAACCTCCACCCTCCCTCAAACCCACACCCACACCCAATCACACACAAGTACAAGGAGTCTACATTCCAAAAGTTCATTTAAGAAACTTACGTGTCCTTGTGCGGAGCTCTATGTATTTATAACCCAAACTGGACTTACTAATTCACATTGATAGGATTTATGAGTTCCCACCAAACTATAAAGTCATCCACTCTTCTTGCCCTGGACTCCTACCAAGTACCAGCATTTAGCCAGCATGGCCTATGCACTGTCATTTCAAAGGGCAGACCTATCCTTTCAAATCTTCCTCAATCATTAGCCTTTTTTTGCCTTCTGGCAGCTTTCCACCACCCATCCAAGCACCGGCCATCTCCATTGTGAGATGGGGTCAGTAAGAACTGAAATGAGTCAAAGCTCCTGGCTGTGCCCCAGCAAGCGGGCTGCAAGTACAGGCAGTCTTAATTGATGGAACCACTTGCTGAGTCTCTAAATTAAAATATTCGATTTGAGCCACATGACATCCAAGGATCAGCTTGACCTCTCAGTGGAGCTCAGAGGTGGTGACATCAGAATACAGCAGGCAGCTGGGTAAGGACATCGGCTCTGTAATTAAGGTCCTCCCTCGCCCTCCAGGGAATAGTGCCAAAGCCTTGACTTAAGACATAGGGCAGATAAAATGTTAATTGCAATCATGTAAGAGGAGGCACAGGTATTAACTCCTCTGTTCACCTTGCTCAGACTTTTAGAAGGTGGCATCTGGGGCTTGATGGCTCTATTAGCATTCTGACTGTGCCTTTCCAGCCCTGTGTGGAGCTCTCTCTAGAAACATGGATTTAAGAAGTAAAGGTGCCCAGTGGGTTAGAGCATCCGCTCTCACAAATGCCAGCCAGTGCTGTGTGAGGATGTGAAGGGCTGTTATCCACACAGAGGCACTATTATCATGCCTCCTACACTTACCCTGGCGGTGATGGATGCTTATAGCCTAATTATATTAAGCACTAAAAATCAAAAGGCATTCTCTGTCTTAAAATACATTCTCCCAAAAATGTCCATATGAAGATGCCTGCAGTGATAATTGCTAAATGTATTTTAAAATTGTTTTACTAATGCATTCAAGGGTGGGTTCTAACAGGGTTGGGTATGTTTTTTCCGTATGTGCACACAGTGTGCCCTGATCAGACTTAACCATCCTTTATATACCACTCCCTCATACCTGTGCTTTCCCAGTCCCTAGCAATCAGTTCTTTACTTTCAGATGTTTTTTTTTTTTTTTTTTTTTTCACACATGGGGAATGACATGCGTGTCCTGTCTTTCTGTGTTTGGTTTATATCACTTAACGCAAGCCCACTCTCTAGCTCTAACCATTCTGCTACAGATGACAGTGTCTCATGCTTTGGGGCTGACTAATACTACACTATGTGTACACAGCATGTTTTCTTTATCAGTCCATCTATTTACAGCCGTGTGAGGTTCACTCTCGTCAGCATAGTCCCGGGAATATCCGTGAGGTGTTTTCAAGATCCGATTAGTGAAGTAGCCCGACCCACCGTGAAGGTGGGCTGTGACATTCGAAGGGCTAGGAGCCAGGCCTGCATAACAAGCTGACCAGAGCACTCATGTCCCCATGCTTCCTGACAGCCAACATAATGTGACCAGCGCCTGAAGTTCCTACCTCCATGCTCTCTCTCTCCCCATCAGCTGTACCCTAAAACTGTGAGTCAAAATTAATTCTGATTTCCTTAAGTTGCATTCATCAGAGAATTTTTATCACCACAGCAGTGAGACAAGTAACTAATACAGAGACCTAGGCTGACTCTCTTTCTAAACCACCGTGAATAAGGACAAGTATGAGTGTGCAGGTATCTTTCCTAGGCTTTGACCCCCCCCCTCTAAAATATATCCAGATATAAGATCATTGGATCATAAAACAGTCATATTTTCAATTTTAACAACACCCATATTGTTATCCATAACAGCTATTCTAATTTACTATTAACAGTGTCTAAGAGTTCTTTTATTCCTGCTTTCACCAACATTTCATATAGTTTGATATAGATTTTTTATTTTTATAGTAGCCATTCTAATGGTTATAAAATAGTATCTCATTTTTGTTTTATAAAACTGAACATTTTTTATACTTTTGACAAAATGTGTTGTTTCTTTTGAAATATGTCTCTCCAGATCCCTTTCCGAACTTTTAATTAGATGACACTATTGTTAATTTTATTGAGATTTTGTATATTTTGAGATATTCACCCTCTATCAGGGAAATGGCTGGGAAAGACTTTCTGCTCCTCTGTTGGTTGTCTGTTCACTTGTTTATTATTTCCTTGGCTGTAAAACACCCAGTGCGTCCATTTATGCTTTTATTTCTGATGGTTTTAGGGACCTAACCAGAAAAGTCATTCCCTGGCTCAGTATCTTGAAGTGGTCACCTATACTTCCATTAGCATGTTTGATGCTTCTGGTCTAATTGGAAACCATGTTCCCCTTTAGTGTATCAGTAAGTGACTGAGGAATTAACAGAGGCAACTTTGGAAACACAAATGATATATTTATAGCCCTCTAATAATTTGGAGAGGACCAGGTAGAATTAGCCATAGCAATGACTATTGCTGTCCTATTGGTGTGATGTAAAACAGACTTGGAGACAAATCAGTGGCTCCTCATAGTTCTGAAAGTGAAGTCTACATAGAAGTGCCTGAAATAAAAGAACTTCATTTCTCTAATCTCCTCTCTTGTTCTGCTCATCACTCCTGTGTATCATGAGGTTCTTCTTCCTGGGCTCTCACTCTTCACTTCTGCGCACCAACATCTGGCAGTTCTGCTTGAGACCCTGGCTTTTTGCAGTAAGCCAGTAAACCCAGGATGTCTCTCACGGGCTCTTACAGGTTCCTTCATTGCATAGCTGCCAGCCTATGTTGTAACTATCTGTTTCTGAACCTGTCTTCCAGACAGACAAACAACCAGATGGCAGAAACCATGCCTGCTCCTTCCACCGTTGTGTCTATAGCATAGAATGTTATGCTCGGTAAAAAGTAGTGTAGAAATTAGAGCTGAGTGAATCAATGGAGTCAGGGAAGGGTAATAATGTAGCCTTATTGGATCATCTGTATCTAATTTTTTTCAACATAACATTTTTATTGATCCTCTGAGAAGTTCACATCATACAACCACTCACTTCCTAGTCCTTCCACATCCATCTCTCTACCCCCCCAAAAAAAAGTAGAAATAAAAAATAAGAGAAAAGGAAAAATCAAATTTGTGTTATTTATATACTCGCTGGAATATGGTCAAACTCTCAGCGGCCTGCCTCTTTAAAAGAACCCAGGTCTCCCCTGTCTGCCTCCCCACCAGAAGCCATCAATTGTGGAGAACTATACTTTAGCATCTCCATCGTGCTTTTTAAAAGTTCTTTTCAGTAGCGCCCTGTCTAGGCTGTTACTTTTCATGGGGGTTGGGGAGATAGGTGCTGTCACAGAAGCCTTCTATGCCCCTCCCTCTCAACAGTGCATGTGTGAGTCATCCATATCACAGTAAAAGTATCCTGGCTGTAGCCAATTTTTTTTTATAAGAATCACCTTGAAGTGGGATTTACATTGGCTCATGGTTTAAAAAGTCCCAGTCCATCATGACAAGAAGGCATAAGAGCACAGGTGGCTCATGGCTGTAGCAACAGAAGTGTGTGGTAGTTTGCTAGTATATTGGTGGGCCATGAAGCAGAGAACAAAGCCACAAGTGGAGCTGACATACAGCACTCTAGCCCCATTTCTGTAGGCCTACATTTGCCAGCTTAGGCCTCATGCCCCAAAGGTTCCACAAGCCCCTAACACAAGAAACCAAGTATTCAAACATGAGCCTGTAAGGGACATTCATGTCTAATGTCACTCAGAATATATGGGAAGCCCTGAAAGACCACACATGTGGGCTCAGTGACTACATATTTAAAACCCTTCGGAGGGGAATTTCTAGGGTTCTCACACCCTACGGAAGGCACTGAATTCATCCAGATCATATAAGATCCAGGATCCTTTTCAGATATCATTTTAAAGTTCCTTCTTTTCTTAGTGTCTTTTGAGATGGAAAAGGGCCCAGTGCATAGATACTAATCACATTGGACTGTCTGTCACTTTAGTCAACACAACCAGGGAAGCTATGCCCACCCAGCCCTGGCACCTAGCAAACCTGACGACATTACCCTGACAAGAAATGACATGAGACTTTGCCTAGAGAACTGTGCCACCCACTTCTGGATCTCTGCATGAGATTTGACTAAAAGTCACTCTAAGACTGGGAGGAAAGAAAAGCTTTTTCCTAGAATTTCTACTTAGAATGAAATAGAAATGCAGGCTGCCCTCCAGACAGTTTCTTGAAGCAAACAAAATGATGAGCTGGGGTTTTTTTCTTTTCTTTCTTTCTTTCTTTCTTTCTTTTTTTTTTTTTCTTGAGCAACTGAATATATTACTCTGTTCCTGTTCTAAAAACAAAACTTTTCCTAATGCCTAGCACAGGCAGCTCTCCTATGAACCAGGAAGGCATTTGCTTACACTATACAGGAACTGCTTCTACCTTACAGTTTGTTAAAACTTCATCAGTTCATACTATCTAATGTAACATATACATTCAACCCGTCTTTAAATTAGACATTGTGAGCGCAACCAACATGATAACTGCAAAAACTTAGGGAAAATATGTATCCAAACTAGCATGAGCAGATGTTTTTCTTGCCATTATTTCTAAAACAACATTTTTGTTCTATTATTATTATTGTTGTATAACATTGTATATGTTGATATTATAATTATATAGCATTCGTGTTAGATTCTGTACAGTGGTGATTTTTATGAGAATGTCCCCCAAGGGCTCATGTATCTGAATACTTTGTTTCCAGTTGGTGGTATTGCTCAAGGCCTCTGAATACTTTGTTTCCAGTTGGTGGTACTGATCAAGGACATTTAAGAGGTTTGGTCTTGTTGGAGGAAGTGTATCATTGAAGGTGAACTTTCAGAGTTAATACTTGCGCCATTTCCAGTTTGCTTTCTGTACTTCATATTGGTAGAAGATAGGAGCCCTTGGCTTCCTGTTCCTGCCTCCGTGCCTGTCACTAGTCATACCTTGTCATACCTTGATTTTACCATCATGGACTCTATCTGTTGGGAATAATAAGTCCAAATAAACTCTTTCTTCTGTGGGTTCATTCAATCGTGTTATTTCCTCATAGCAACAGAAAATAACTAATGCAGATGTAAATGATCTAGAGATGGTTTAATGTATGTTGGACAATGCACATGCGATATTTATAATCAAGGGGAGTATCTGTAGATAATGTGTATCTGCAGGGCCCTAGAGCCATTCACCTACAAATACCAAAGGCAGTCAGATTTTTATTCCATTATGTATTTGGACATATTTGTTGAGTGCAAAAAAAAAAAAATACTGTTCCTGGCATTAGGGATACTTCGAGGAGAATGAACAGATATCCAAAATTTTGTCTGCTTTTGTGTTGCTGGGACTGAACCCAATACCTGTGCTTGCTAGGCAAGCTACCATGGAACCCAGTATCTTCAAATGAGTAGGACCTCAAATTGATGTCTCAACTAAGACATTTTTCAATGATTAATTCTTCCTTCAATGTTGTAGCTCCCTACCAGAGCTGCAGCATCTATGAAAACCTGAGACATTTTTTACCTGTGTACCTTTTTTTTAATTTTTATTTTTTACAATTTATTCATTTTATATCCCTACTGTAGCCTCCTCGTCATCTACTCCCAGCCCCTATCATCCTTCCTTATTTTTCTTCCTCCTTCCCCTAGTCCACTGAAAGGCAGTGTTCTCCTACCCTGCTGTCTGAGCCTAGCTTATCAAGTCTCATCAGGACTGCCTGGATCCTCTTCCTCTGCGGCCTGGCAAGGATGCATCACCAGGGGGAAGTGGTCAAAGAACAAGCAACCGAGTTCATGACAGAAGCAACCACTGCTCCCCTTACTCAGGAATCCACATGGAGACTGAGCTACCTATTGGCCACATCTAAGAAGGAGGTCTCTGGCCTTGTCCTTGCATGGTTTTTGGTTGATGCATCAGTCTTTACAGGGCCTGCTGAGCTCAGATTATTCTTAGCTTTGTTGGTCTCCTTGTTGAGCTTCTATCCTCTACAGGTTCTTCAGAGATGACGTAAAAGTAACTTTTAGCTAAGAACAAACCTTGCTTCAGAAGATATCACAGGATAATTTCATCTGTTAACCAAAGGTACTCCATCCACAGTCAGCCTGGCTTAGGACATTTTGATAAGAAAAGTAGAAAAAAAAAAGGCACTAAAGTACTAAGCAGTCTTCAGGAGGCTCAACTAATTCACAGAGGGGATGTTAGATGGTCAGATAGTTAATGAATTATTAATGTGTAATAAAGTCAATAGTCATTAGAATCAAAATGTTATTCCATTTTAACACCTGGCTCCAGACATCATCTTAGGAAAAGAATATAAATTGTTGGAAAAGTCATTTGTGATGACTTAACTGGATGATATAAGCCTAAGGATGGAAACTAAAATGTCCAAGGAGGATGAGGGTGGGGTGAGGAAGGGCTGTGAAAATGGCTCAATTGGTAGAGCACTTCCTTCACAAGCACCATTTGAGCTATAGCCTTAGAAACATCACTTAAAAAGCAGGGTACGGTTGGAGTCTCAGCACAGTAGAATTGTAGGTAGATGGACAGGTTTCTGGGACTCCCTGACTTATGAGCTTAGGCCATTTGTGACACCAGGCCAGTGCAAGTCACTGTCTCAAAAATAAGGAGGACAGTGCTCCAACAACCCAAGGCTGTTGTCTGGTGTTTACACACACACACATACATGCTCACACACTTGCACACACGAACACATTTGCATACACACATATATGCACATACACACAAACTTTAAAAAGAAGGAGGGTATTTGTCTCCTCAATGCAGGAAAGATAGTGAGAAGCAAACATGGGGTAGGCAGGCATAGCCCTGGGCTTTTGAGAGAGTCACCCAACAGAAGTTTAGGAAAAAGGAATTGAGAATTAAACCTGGGCCCTCTGCAAGACCAGCCAGCCATCTTTCCAGCCCCAACATTATTTCTCTTAAACTTTTATGTTTGGAATAATTAGACTAACTAGGAGTTATGAAAACAAACAAACAAACAAAAAACAGGCAAGCAGGGATACAAGCTCAGAGGGATGAGGCATGTGGTCGAAATTACTTGGCTCATACTGGAATAGAACTGAGTCATATTCTAGGTTCTAGGATGCCAGAGATGACTATATATATATGGCCTCTCTTCTCTCATCTTCCATCTCACAAGTGCCAAAAAAAAAAGTACAGGGTCTTTTCTGAGACTGACACTCAACCAAAGACCATGAATGGATATAACCTAGAACCTCTGCTCCGATGTGGCCCATGGTAGCTCAGTAACCAATTGGTTTCCCATAGTAAGGGGAACAAGGACTATTTCTAACAGGAACTCAATGGCAGGCTCTTTGACCTCCCCACCCCCCAAGGGAGGAGCAGTACTGTTAGGCCACAGAGGAGGACACTGCAGCCATTCCTGAAGATACCTGATAAAACAGGGTCAGATGGAAGGGGAGGAGGTCCTCCCCTATCAGTGGACTTGGAAAGGGACAGGGAGGAGATGAGGGAGGGAGGGTGGGATTGGGAAGGGAATGAGGGAGCAGGATACAGCTGGGATACAGAGTTAACAAAATGTAACTAATAAGAAAAATAAAATTAAGAAAAAAAAGTACAGAATAGGATTTGAATTCTTTTTTTTTTTTATTGTTACACAGGTTGTTAGTATGTCAATGGCATAAGACAACCCTGTTTTCTGTATCACAGTTTATAAGTAGGAAGCTGTGATGACATCATCTCTGAGTTTTTGTGGGATAAAATCTGGAGCCTGAGGTCCTCTTCAGGAAGGTACCCTGACTCCCCTATTTTCTGTGTCTTCAACATAGATCATAATGTCTAAGTTTCATCATCTTTTCATAGTATGACCATCCCTGACACTGATGAAGGTTCTTAGGTTGCTTCTGAAAGCAGTATAAGCAGCAAGCCCCCTCCCTGAGCCTGGCTCTATAAATCCTCCATAACTCCACACTCCTATGCTCTTGCTACAGCCGTACCTGCCAGATCAAACACCCCTTCTCTCTCTCTTCTATATAAGCTGCAGTCCTCTGTTAGTTTCCCTGATGAACATTTTGGAATGATCCTCCTGACATTGTATGTTTTCTCCTTTGGGATTCCTATAATACCCATATCCATAGGGCCTAGGACACTTTGTTGTGAGAACTCCCATACTCCTGCCTTTAGGGTGTCATCACTTATGACTTATCAAGATGTAAAAACCCTCTGACCTCAATGGCTGGACTGGCCAATCAGATTCACAAGGAGCTGCAGAACTTCCTTGTGGTTGTAAAATTAAAGCCCCAGATTCACTGCTGGCTACCAGCAGGGGAGGGGGTCACCAGTTCTTACAGCTTCAACCAAGGAGCAGGTCTCTCACATGGAATCTTTGCCCGGGTTCAAGTGTCTATCTTTGAGAAGAAAACCAACCGTCAAATCAGACCAAGTCCATCTGGAACAGCCAGCTCCTCATGAGGTCATCTGTGCTGCATGGATGATGTGTACTGTGCCTTCTGTCCATCAGAGTCAGTTGCAGGAGTGGCATAGGTGGTATCTTGGGAAACCCTTAGAATTTCCTCTGCTGCAGGATTTTGGCTACTTTTCCAAATTTTCTATCAATTTGATCCCTTGGAGTATGGAAAAGTCTTCTGCACTCAGACCTCCTGTATACTTTCTACACTCCAGTGTGCTCTTCTGTGTTCCCATCCTGGAGATTCCTGGTGTGTAGACATTTTAATACACAGTGGGAGTCAAAATGAAAGTTCTCATGTGCTGCTGTTTTCTGTTATCACATTTTGACTACATCCAAAATGAACGAATGGATATTTGAGAGAATTCATGAGTTGATAAATAATGTATGGAGATAACCAGGAGGATCCAGACCGCACTTGACTGGCCAGGGGTGGGGGGAGGGGGACACCTCTAATCTTTGGAGGACTTCTAAGGGCTAGACTCTGAACAGAAAATGTTTTAAAGGTTTTTGCTTCAAATCAATTGCTAAAAAGAGAAAGAAGGGGGAGAACACACAAGCATACCAAGATTTCTAGGCTCCTCCCTCCACCAGCATAAACAAGAATACCATCAGCATGTTTCCATGTGCCCCTCACCTCATCTTCCTCTGTGCCCGGGAGTCTCCCTACCTTACATCTGAGGCCACCAAAGCCAGGCTGGCTCTTGGGATGTGTCCATGCATAGTTAGAGAATGAGAAATGTCACGAGACTAAAACGTAAGAAGAAGTAGAAAAGTCCTTTGTAGGAAAAACTAAGAAATAGTAAAAAGATAAAAATGAAAAGCAGGGATGGAGAAATGGCTTGGCAGTTATGAGCACCTGCTCTTAATCTTTGCTCTTCTAGAGGATTTGGATAGATTCCTTGCATCCACATGGTGGCTCACAACTATGTGTTACTCTAGTGCCAAAGGATCCAATACCCCCTGACCTTCATAGGCATTAAGGCATGCACATGGCACGTAGCTAGAGACACAAGCAAAACACCTGAACAGATAAAATTAAAATTAAAAATTAAAGATAAAACCAAAAGGGATTAAGATGGAAGAGAAAACAAGTGTATACAAGACATGTAGAAAAGGGCACATTGGAGGCTGGTGAGATGCTTCAGTGATTAGGAATAATGGCTTCTCTTGCAGAGGAGTTGGGTTTGGTTCCAAGCACCCACATCGAGTGGCTCACTACTACTTGTTGATCCAGCTACAGGGGGTTTGACTCCATCTCTGATCTTCGTTGGCACCAGCACTTATATGGTACTTAGACATACACTCAGGCACGCACACATGAAGTACACATACACAAACACTTCTTTAGAAAAAGAAAATGCATACTCAGGACTGGTGAACAAAATAGAAGAGACATTAAATGTCTATAATGGTTTATCGGATGGTTTCAATTGACACCTGTATTTTTGAGCATTAAGTTAGTTAGAGGTTGCAATTAATAAAGGAAATAATTGCCAAACTTTTAAGTGTAAAATGTTTTAAGTGCAATAATTGTTCTTGCCTATTTGAAAATCAGACCACATGCATACTCTCTGGAGTTCTGTGTAAATTTTTTGTAAGTAACAATTCTTTTTTTAAGCTCTTCTGAAACAAAATTCTTATTTCTCTCTAAGCAAGTACAAGTGTGGCTCTGCATTTCTATCACTTCCACATCTGTAAATTTTACTGTAGATAGACAACATTCTAGGAAAAGAGTAATTGCTTGTACAGAGGGATTTTTTGCTACTCTCAGTACAATGAAGTTTACTGTTGAAAAAAACCACTCACACCATGTTATTATATGTATCCAAGCTGTCATTTAACAGATATGGGCACTGCATCTAGATCATTTTTAAATATTAGGAAAGGGATTTGACATGTGCAGATATTAGTTTCCTGGAGGGAAGGAGAGCTTCTTGAGTCATAATCCCTGGAATGTTATGAGGAAAAAAACTTATCTGAAGTGTGTAGAATTTGGGAATATTTCTATGGACATTACTAGTTGGTTTTTCCTAATCAGAAAATCTGAAATCAAGGTTGGCAAGATGTCTCAGTGGAAAATGACATGTGCCACTAAGCATGGCAACCTGAGTTTGATTCCAGGACCTATGAATTCAGGACATTTTAGATTTGGAAGTGAAGGATGCTCAGACTGTCAAGTAAATGTGTGTGAGAATTTTTTTAAACATATCCACATTATAATAAGCTTGTAAAAGAATCATTTGACTTTACATACATGACTATGACTAGAACGTCAGAACCAAGGTCTATACTCTTGTAGAGAACATAGTGAAAAATTATCACAGTACTAAGTAAATTTCAAGTGTAAGTGACAGATTCTGAAGATGTAAGTAACAAGCCTTCTGGTTATCAATGGGGTTGTACAATTCCAAGTAGATACAGTATTAAAATGAATCCAATTTCCGATGAGTGGTACAGCTATATTTATTCAGTATTCAACTCTCAGGAAGCCTTTGATATAACTCCAGATGGTTCCTATTTTTTTTTTCTTGAATCTTCATGTTCCTTCATATGCTAAACCAATGATTACAGCACACACACACATACACACACCAGGATACGGTAGAAGTAGCTATGCATGGCTAAAAGGCAAAGCCATCAAAGGCTCTGAAACCTCTGCCTTTTGCTTCTATATTGTCATTCTGTTACTATATATATCAAGGGGATACATGAGTATGGAAACACTAATATAGAGAGAAACGTAGGTGTCCTTTAAAGCCAGCAGCAACAGTCATATGAGCCACTCAAGCTGAACCTGAATCTTCTAGCAACCAACTTTTCCATGAATGTAATCCCACTGATAAATAACAGACAGATGTCTAACAAGATATCCTGAGCCCAAATGACACTGCTAAGCCTCTCATGACCATGTAACCCAGGCACATGATCAGAGATGATAAATCATTGTTTTGTTTTTTTTAAAAAAAAAAAAAAAAACAACTAAATTTTGGAGTCTTTTTTACCCAGTGTTGGAGGAGTAATTTCATAGGGCAATGTGATGAATTGGTGTTTAGCCACTAACTTTGATATTAAATTGGAAAGATAGTCAAAGTAAATGTATTTCTGCTCCTGATAGATATCATTAGTACTAAAGCTTCTAAACATACACCAGAAAGCATCTTTTTTTTCTACCACAAGAGGAGAATGAGTTCTATTGAGACAAACAATGGGCATCTTACACTGGTGAGTGGAACCACATGCAGGCACTGTTTCTTTCTAGTTAGTATTGGAAATGACGTTGCCGATATCTGCCCTCGACTTGTGGATATCACAAATGTTCCATAAATCCCCTTGCTACCTCCATACCAAAAAATAAAACCCTTATCCCTTTCACAATATTTGTCTTCCCAGTAACAGAAGAAAAAGCTTATGCTAATTCTCCAGCTGGACTTATAAACAGAACAAACCCATCACTGGTAATATCTTTACTGATATAATAACAAGAATAATCAAATTGGCATTAATAGTCTTGATGGAAATTGTTTAAGTAATGAATTTAAATGTGTGCACTGCACATCTTGCATAACTTGATGTTGTCTACAATCAAAAATTAATAAGCATGGAACTCTACAATGTATTTATTCCTGAAAAGGATAAATATTGTGGTCTCATAAGAAGAATTGAATGGAGGAAGGGGCAAGATGGCAGCGCCGGGAGGACTCTCATTCTGAGCAGCAGCACAGCAGGATCAGCACAGTGACCAGCAATCAGAACTCTCAGCCATAAAACACAGTCATTGTGTTTCCCAGGTGAGAGGATACCCCATGGTGGGGGATTCAATCAGCTTTTAACTCACCAGGCTAAACCACGGAAGAGATCCCGGTTCCGCCAGACGCTTGGCTGCCAGCCCCAACCCCAGCCCAGAGCCACAAGCCAGTGTCTCTGGTCACGGTCCCAGACTGAACTGTGTGCACCACACTATCAGAGACTGGAATTTTCAGTCGAGAGATAAACCCAGGGTACAGGAAAGGATTGGGACCGGCCTTAGGTCACCCAGACATCCCCTGGAAAAGACTCGGGCAGGTTCCACGGGCACCTCAGGAGCCAGCCCGGAGCCAGAGCCAGGGACCCAGGTTCCAGCACAGAGCCCTGCCTGCCTGCACGCCTCATTCGCCACCGGAGATAGAAACGGTGGGTCTGATCTCAGAGCACTCAGCTCACCCCCAACCTGAAAAAGTCCCCGGAAAATTACCCAGCTTAGGGAGGCACTCAGGCTCCCAAAAGCCGCAAAGGCAGACACAGGCAGTTTCTGCACACCAGACAGCTGGCAGAGACCAAGCCGCCATCACACAGCTGTGCTCCAGGCATAGGCAGTTTCTGCAGCCAGCCAGCTGGTGGACACTGAGCAGTGTGCACCAGGGCAAAAAAAGACACTGGGAGTCCGTGTCTCCAGAGAATCCACGGGGAAGGAAGGAAACTGTACTGACCTAAATCACCCAATCCTTCCCTAGAAAAAGTCTAGCAGTCTAGTGGGGCCGAGGCGCCAGCACTCAGCTGTGCTCCAGACACAGGCACAAACAGTTGATGCGCGCCTGATGTCCAACTGGGTCACAGCAGCTGATCATTAAATTTACAACAAGAAACCCAGAAACAGGGCAGCTGCCCTCAGGACTTCCCTGGGTGAGAGGAGAACCCTCTCGACTAACAAAGACCACAGTTACCACTCAGGTCTATATCCCTGAGGTGAGCAACTCCTGAAAAAACACCAGCCATCCAGGGACTATACCCAAAAAGCTGAGAAGACATCCTTCAGGAAAAACCAGCTTTCTGCAAAGGGGATTCTCTCCACCACAGGATCCCCAGGAACCACCAGAAAATAACCCCAAACACCTAAGATAGCACAATGGGTAGAGGTCAGCGTAAAAGCTCAAGCAACAAAAGACAGAGCAATATGGCATCTCCAGAACCCAGTTACCCAGGGGCAAGTAGCCCGGGACACCCCACCGTAACTGAAATCCAAGAAGATGACCTAACAAGTATGCTCATGAAGGTGATAACGGAGGAAACAAATAAGATTCGTAAAGACATAGAGGAAGATAAACTCAAACAGAATATTGCCATCCATAAAGAAATAGAGGAAGCTGCAGCCAAACAGTTTATGGCCTTTAGAAAGGAAATGCTTAAAACACTGAATGAAATGATAGAAACAGAATTGAAGGAACTAAAAGAAAAACAGGAAAGTACAATCAGACAGGTGAAGGAAGTAAACAAAACAACTCAAGACCTGAAGATAGAATTGGAAAAATTAAAGAAAACACAAATGGAAGAAATAATGGAAAGGAAGAATCTAGGGAAGAAAACAGGAACTACAGAGGTAAGCATAACCAACAGACTACAAGAAATGGAAGAAAGAATCTCAGGTGTAGAAGATACAATGGAAGAAATCGATGTATCTGTCAAAGAAAATGTTAAATCCGAAAAATTCCTGACACAGACCGTCCAAGAAATGCAAGACAATATGAAAAGACAAAACCTAAGAATAATAGGTATAGAGGAAAAAGAGGACTCCCTTCTCCAAGGCCCAGAAAATATTTTAAACAAAATCATTGAAGAAAAATTCCCCAAGCTAAAGGAGAGGCCAATTAGAATACATGAGGCCTAAAGAACACCCAACAAATTTGACCAGAAAAGAAAATCCTCCCGCCACATAATAATCAAAACAGTAAGTGTACAGAACAAAGAAAAAATACTAAAAGCTGCAAGGGAAAAAGGCCAAGTAACATATAATGGCAAACCCATTAGAATCACACCTGACTTTTCAACAGAGACTATGAAAGCCAGAATGGCCTGGACGGATATCATGCAGACCCTAAGAGAACACAGATGTCAGCCCAGGCTACTATAACCCGCAAAACTCTCAGTCCTCATAGATGGAGAAAACAAGATATTCAATGACAAAAACAAATTTCAACAATACCTACAAACAAATCCAGTATTACAGAAGACACTGGAAGGGAAAATACAACCCAAGAAAGCTAGCTACATTCAAGAAAACACAGGAAATAAATAACCTCACTTCAGTAAAACAAAAAGCAACCAAGCACACAACCTGATGACCACAGCCAACATCAAAATCAAGAGATCTAACAGCCACTGGTCATTAATCTCTCTCAACATCAATGGACTCAACTCTCCAATAAAAAGACACAGATTAACAGAATGGATACATAAACAAAACCCAGCAATCTGTTGCATACAAGAAACACACCTAAGACACAAAGATAGATATTACCTGAGGGTAAAGGGTTGGAAGACGACTTTCCAAGCAAACGGACCCAAGAAGCAAGCAGGAGTAGCCAGTCTAATATCTGATAAAATAGACTTTCAACCAAAATTAATCAAAAGAGATGGGGAAGGACACTTCATACTCATCAAGGGAAAATTCCACCAGGAAGACATCACAATCCTGAACATCTATGCCCCAAATACAAGGGCACCCACATTTGTGAAAGAAACATTGATAAAATTTAAAGCACATATAGATCCCCACACATTAATAGTGGGAGACTTCAACACCCCACTCTCAACAAAGGACAGGTCAACAAAACAGAAATTAAACAAAGAAACAATGTCTCTGACAGAGGTCATGAATCAAATGGACATAACAGACATTTACAGAACTTTACACCCAAACACAAAAGAATTTACCTTCTTCTCAGCACCTCATGGAACCTTCTCCAAAATAGACCATATAGTGGGTTACAAAGCAAGCCTCAACAGATACAAGAAGATTGAAATAATCCCATGTATCTTGTCTGATCACCATGGAATAAAGCTGGACCTCAACAATAACAGAAATAACAAAAAGCCTACACACACATGGAAACTGAACAACTTGTTACTAAATGACAGCTGGGTCAGGAAAGAAATAAAGAAAGAAATTAAAGTCTTTCTAGAAATCAATGAAAATGAAGACACAACATACCCGAACTTGTGGGACACAATGAAAGCAGTGCTAAGAGGAAAGTTCATAGCACTAAGTGCCTTCAAGAAGAAATTCGAGACAGCTCATTCAAGCACCCTAATGGCTCACTTAAAAACCCTAGAAAAAGAAGAAGCAGACACACCAAGAAGGAGTAGACGGCTAGAAATAATCAAACTCAGGGCTGAAATCAATCAATTGGAAACAAATAAAACAATTCAAAGAATCAATGAAACCAAGAGCTGGTTCTTTGAGAAAATCAACAAGATCGACAAACCCTTAGCCAGGCTAACTAAAAGGCAGAGAGACACCACCCAAATCAACAAAATCAGAAATGAAAGGGGGGATATAACTACAGACACTGAGGAAATCCAAACAATCATTAGGACTTATTTCAAAAGTCTATATGCCACAAAATTTGAAAATCTAAATGAAATGGACAATTTTCTTGATTGGTTTCGCTTACCAAAGCTGAATCAGGACCAGGTAAATCAACTAAATAGTCCTATATCCCCCAAAGAAATAGAAGCGGTCATCAAAAGTCTCCCATCCAAAAAAAGCCCAGGACCAGATGGCTTCAGCGCAGAATTCTACCAGACCTTCAAAGAAAAGCTAACACCAATTCTCCTCAAACTATTCCACAAAATAGAAACAGAAGGAATATTACCAAATTCATTCTATGAAGCCACAGTCACCTTGGTACCTAAACCTCACAAAGACTCAACAAAGAAAGAGAATTTCTGGCCAATCTCCCTTATGAACATTGATGCAAAAATACGTAATAAAATACTTGCAAACCCAATCCAAGAACACATCAAAGATATTATCCACTATGACCAAGTAGGCTTCATCCCAGGTATGCAGGGGTGGTTCAATATACAGAAATCCATCAATGTGATCCACCATATTAACAAACTGAAAGAAAAAAACCACATGATAATCTCCCTAGATGCTGAAAAAGCCTTTGACAAAATCCAACATCCATTCATGTTCAAAGTATTGGAGAGATCAGGGATACAAGGCACATATCTAAACATAATAAAGGCGATATACAGCAAGCCTATAGCCAACATCAAACTGAACGGAGAGAAACTTAAAGCAATCCCACTGAAATCAGGGACAAGACAAGGCTGCCCACTCTCTCCATATCTCTTGAACATAGTGCTGGAAATCCTTGCTAGAGCAATAAGACTGTTGAAGGAGATCAAGGGGATACAAATTGGAAAGGAAGAAGTCAAATTATCACTATTTGCAGATGATATGATAGTATACGTGAGTGAGCCCAAAAACTCTACCAGGGAACTCCTACAGCTGATAAACACCTTCAGCAAAGTGGCCGGATACAAAATTAACTCAAAAAAATCAGTAGCCCTCCTGTATACAAAAGACAAAAGGGCTGAGAAAGAAATTAGGGAAACAACACCCTTCACAATAGCCACAAATGACATAAGGTACCTCGGAGTAACCCTAACCAAGGAAGTCAAAAACTTGTATGAAAAAAATTTCAAATCTCTGAAGAATGAATTAGAAGAAGATATGAGAAGATGGAAAGATCTCCCATGCTCATGGCTTGGCAAGATTAACATAGTAAAATGGCCATCTTACCAAAAGCAATCTACAGATTCAATGCAATGCCCATCAAATTACCAACACAATTCTTTACAGACCTGGAAAGAAAAATTCTCAACTTCATATGGAATAACAAGAAACCCAGAATTGCTAAAACAATCCTCTACAATAAAAGATCGTCCAGAGGTATCTCCATTCCTGATCTTAAGTTGTACTATAGAGCAACAGTTTTAAAAACTGCATGGTACTGGCATAGAAACAGAATGGTGGATCAATGGAACCGAACAGAGGACCCAGAAATAAACCCACACACTTATGGACACCTGATCTTTGACAAAGATGCCAAAACCATACAATGGAAAAAAGATAGCATCTTCAACAAATGGTGCTGGTCTAACTGGATGTCTACATGTAGAAAAATGAAAATAGATCCATACTTGTCACCCTGCACAAAACTGAAGTCCAAGTGGATCAAAGACCTCAACATAAAACCAGACACATTAAATCGGCTTGAAAAAAAAGTGGGAAATACCCTAGAACTCATTGGTACAGGGGAAAACTTCCTGAACAGAACACCAACAGCACAGGCTCTAAGAGCAACAGTCAATAAATGGGACCTCATGAAACTGAAAAGCTTCTGTAAAGCAAAGGACACCGTCATCAAAACAAAGCGACCACCTACAGATTGGGAAAGAATCTTCACCAACCCTTTATCTGACAGAGGACTCATATCCAGTATATATAAAGAACTAAAGATGCTGAAAAGCAGCAAACCAAGTAATCCACTTAAAAAATGGGGAACAGAGCTAAACAGAGAATTCTCTGTAGAGGAATACCGAATGGCAGAGAAGCACTTAAAGAAATGCTCAACCTCACTAGCCATTAGGGAAATGCAAATCAAAACAACCCTGAGATTTCACCTTTCACCCATGAGAATGGCCAAGATCAAAAACTCAAGTGACAACACATGCTGGAGAGGTTGTGGAGAAAGGGGAACCCTTCTCCACTGCTGGTGGGAATGTAAACTTGTACAACCACTCTGGAAATCAATCTGGCGCTTTCTCAGACAACTAGGAATAGCGCTTCCTCAAGATTCAGCCATACCACTACTGGGCATATATCCAAAAGAGGCTCAAGTACACAAAAAGGACATTTGCTCAACCATGTTTGTAGCAGCTTTATTTGTAATAGCCAGAAGCTGGAAACAACCCAGATGCCCCTCAACTGAAGAATGGATGCAGAAATTGTGGTACATCTACACAATGGAATATTACTCAGCAATGAAAAATAAGGAAATCATGAAATTTGCAGGTAAATGGTGGGATCTGGAAAGGATCATCCTGAGTGAGTTGTCCCAGAAGCAAAAAGACACACATGGTATATACTCACTCATATAGACATACAACATAGGACAAACCCACTAAAACCTGTGCATCTAAAGAAACTAAGCAAGAGAGAGGACCCTAACTAAAATGTCCAATCCCCATCCGGAAAGGCAAAGAGGGTGGACATCAGAAGAAGAAGAAAACAGGAAACAACCTAGGAACATACCACAGAGGGACTCTGAAAGCCTCTGCCCTTCAGACTATCAAAGCAGATGCTGAGCCTGATGGGCAACTGTTGGGCAGAGTGAATGGAATTTTAGGTAAGAACTGGGAAATAGTAAGAGCTGGAGAGGACAGGGTCTCCACAAGGAGAGCAACAGAACAAGAAAATTTGAACACAGGGAACTTCCCAGAGACTCATACTCCAACCAAGGACTATTCATGGAGATAACCCAGAACCCCTGCACAGATGTAGCCCAGGGCAGTTCAGAGTCCAATTGGGTTACATAGTAATGTGAAGAGGGACTGCCTCTGACATAATCTGATTGGCCTGCTCTTTGATCACCTCCCTCTCGGGGGGAGCAGCCTTACCAGGCCATAGCAGAGGACAATGCAGCCACTTTTGATGTGAACTGACAGACTAAGATCAGAAAGGAGAGGAGAACCTCCCTTATTAGTGGACTTGGGGAGTGGCATGCAAGCAGAGGGAGGAGGGAGGTGGGATTGGGAGGGGAAGAGGGAGGGGCTTATGGGGGATGCAGAATGAATAAAGTGTAATTGATGAAAAATTTAAAAAAAAAGGGAAAAAATAATTTAAGAACCTTAAATGACTTTCAAAAGTGGAGGAAAACATGGAGTTAGTCAACTGGCATGGAGCACGTCTCGCCCCTGGGGGCAATGGTCTCCTGAACCTACTCAGACCTCGGACACCACCACTGCTAGTTCTAGAACTGACGCAGGATGTTCCAACGAGGGGGTTAAGGCTTCTCATAATATTTCCTATAAGCCCACACCTGTTTGTCTATATCCCCCATTTTTATTCATTATTAGCCAGATAGAGCCAAGTAATTGTGGTAATGATACTTGCTTTTTTGCCCAATGCTGGAATGCTAGTAAAGTTAGGTATGCCCTGGTTACTTGCATGCCTCACTGGGTGCCTGTGCCCGTTGATGCCCCTCACGCTATGACTCTCTTCAGACAGAAAAGGGATCTTGGAACTACAGCCACCATTGTTACTACCATCTCATTGGCGGCTGTTGGAGCTACCACTGGGGCATTAGCCATGAGTCATACTGGGCAGACTGCTCAGACCCTGAACAATCATTTAGCCAATGTAGCTCATGCCTTAGTTGTACATAAAGGAATTAATGCTCAACTAAAAGGAAGCTTGATGGTGTTCAATCAGAGGATTGACCTCGTGCAGGAGCAAATTGATACCCTATGGCAAATCGCTCAACTTGGCTGTCAATGAAAATATGCTGGACTTTGAGTCACTAGCATATAACATGAGAATTTTTCCTGTGCTGCAAATCTGTCTAAACAATTGTCGAGCTATATTTTAGGTAATTGGACTGGAGAATTCGATACTACGATGGAGCAGCTGAGAGTGGCCATTGTCACAGTAAATTCTACCAGAGTGGACGCAGGACTAGCCACAGGATTATCATCATGGATTGCTGCAGCCATGAATCATCTGAAGGAATGGGCGGGCATGGGAGCGTTAGCAGGCCTTCTGGTGTTGGTCTCCTTGGTTTACCTGTGGTATATATGCAAGATTAGAGTCTCACAACAGTGTGATGCAGCCATGATCATTCAGGCCTTTACAGCCATTGAAGCAGGACATTCCCCCCAAGCATGGTTGGATACCATAAAAAGCTAAAATGTTACGCTCAGGATGCGAGGCGAAGCACTGCACTCAGGGTCAGCCGCTTTGGACCCAGAAAAGAGCATGTCTGATTGCATGCGGGTTGATGCCCCAGGTCCCGCCTCTGAGAAAAAGGTATTGGACGGGTCTGATGCTCTTTGGGTGGATGACACCTAAATGAACATCGGTACAAAGTCCTAATTTATTTCTAACATCAGAGATCAGACCTCTACTCTTGCCTGATGTGTCTAAAACAAAAAGGGGGAACTGTAGAGAGCTGCAGAATGCTATGCCTTAAAGATGGAGCTGGTTTCTGCCTTCCACCTTCCCGATGGTGAGTGCTCTCTGTCACGAACAATTCCACATTTGGCTAAGGCTGAGGATCTGGCTTGCTTCCATGTATGTGGACCTATCTGCATTGCCCCCGTGGCATGCCTGGGTTGGCTACCCAGAGGCTATTTAAGCTGTGGGCTGGCTTTCCCCAGGGTCCGAGGATTGTTCAAGGTTCCTGAATAAACTGCATTGAAAAAAAAAAAAGAAGAAGAATTGAATGATCTCAATTGTTCCTCACCTTAAATCTAAAGTAATTAAAGGGTGAACCAACCAAGAAGAAATACAAATAATTACAAAATGGGAACTAGTGAAGAATATCGCACCAACAAATAAGAGGTTATTCAAAATAGATTATTAAATTTTGAAAATTTCAAGGTCTTGCTGACAAAATGAAATACTGCTTCCAACAGGCGTTTGCTTTTGGAATGTTTTGTTAATGTGTATTGTGGAATATTTTGGAAACAAACTTTATATATACAGGAAAAATATATCTTGATTCCAATAATAGGTCCAAAATTAAATCAAGGAGGCCATAGCTAATCTACTTAAAAGGTCTAAGAGTAGAGCAGTAACGAGGGCAGTGGTTAGTTGGGGGAAATGATGTGAATGGTTGTCTGATGTATGAAACACATGCAGATGAGAATGGCTATCTCAGAAACTAATAACTGATGCTGTCTATTCAGAGAACCAGTTTTAATAAACAGTGATTTCAGGTCACATTATCTGACTCAAGATTCACCATAGGCCCTGCTACACTGGGGAATGGTAGATAATATTATTCACCTTTAAGAGGTGAAACCTGAAATACAGAGAAAACAAAGAGTGTGTTGCTTAATGAATCTAGGTAACACAAGTTCTGACCTTGCAGAACTTGGATAGGGTTAGCTGTTGTGTTTAAATTGTCAATTTAGCACAACCTGGAATCACCTGGGAAGAGAGTGTCAATACAGAACTGTCTCCATGGGCTTAGCCCTTAGGTATGTCTATGGGAGACTGTCTTAATTGAATTGATGTGGAAAGAGCCAGTCCTCTATGGGCAGTGCCAGCTCTGAGGCAGCACGCCCTGAACCAAATATATGACCGAAGAAGTGAAGCTGAGCCCACACAAGCAAGCATGGATGTGTCACTTCACTTTGTCTTGACCATGGTTGTGATATGACTAGCTATTTTAAGCTCCTAGCTTGACTGGCCCATAATGATGGATTGTAACCTGGAATGGTAATAGGAAATTAACTCCTTTATCCTATAAATTGCCTTTGTCAGGGTATTTTATTGCGGCAACAAAAATAAAACTTGAACACTGGCTTACTTCTCTATGATTACAGTTATATGGTGCTTGTCTGGTTTTAGTTATGTATAAGCTCTTTTCTCATGAACACATGTTCACTGGAGTCTCAGCTTTACTTTATTCTATAGCTCACTATCCAGAAAAAGTTAAAAGGCTAAGTAGACTTATTGACTAGACATAAGAATGCATCCAATACAGAGATGCTTGAGAAGGTGAAGCCCTGTAATTTAAAGTACTTGCCACAACCCTTGGTAGGGATTGGAATAAAGGTAGAATATTCTTAGATGGAAAAATAAATGATGGAGAAACTAATATTCTGTTCTCTATAGATTCACAAAACGAAGGCTAACACTCCTTCTAAATTAACAGAACCAAAAATTTTAAAACTATAACATCTACTCCATCCCAATGCTACTGTAGCCTCTATCGGGCCTCCTGTTCCCATTTCTTTCCAGACCACTTTACCATATCTCCTCTCATTGAAAAATAAAAATATTCCTGGACATCATTCAGTTTTACAAATTTACCCAACGTTTGGAATGCAGCATTCTCCCCAGCTAAATGAAAGAGTGTAATGTTTGCTTTACAAAAGGATTTTTGACTTTACAAAACGATTTCAGAACTGGACTTTAAATAGTAACCTCTCCCCAAATACACCAAACTATGACACCATTTACAAGTTATTGCTCCTTAATACCTTAAATTCTGTTTCCCTCCACATCTGAACTAGGCAGTGTCTAAGAACCCTTTGATCTAACAGGTAAATGAGCATATGTCCAGAGGCACATGGGGCCAGAGGCCTGTATCTGGCTCTAACATCTCAGGTCTTGCCCCTGACTCTGTCTCTGAGATCCCAGCATTATGACAACGACTTTGGGTAATCACTGAAGCCCCTGGAGCCTCCAGACCCTTTCTTGTATACTTGGTCTCAGGAGATCATCCACCTTGAAGGTTCATGGTAAAGATGAAGAAAACTAATATAAAAAATGGCTATCACATCCCTAGGCACATATTAATTATTTCACCTGCAACTATTTGGGCTCTTTTTCAATCCATTGTGTTCTTCGCAGGCAGGAGCTTGTCTTCAAAATGTAATTTTTCTCCTGCCAAACTGCTGTGCTTAAACTCTCAACAGTTCCCTGCTGCTCTAATCAAAACTCAATAGCCTTGAATGTCTTACTGAGGCCTCCCTGCCTCGTGTCACCCTGGCTGCCATTCTCATTAGTTGCCATACTCACTCTTGGCTTGCACACCACCCTGCAAATATTGGTCCCAATTGAAGCAAAACAAAACAAAAGTAATTTTCCCTGTGAGCCTCAGCCTCATTTCTCTGCTCCCGTTGGCAATGAAACTCCCTTGGAAGCTTTCCCCTTGTCCTCTGTCATCAGTCCCTCTCATCCTAACTGCCTGTTTGGTACCTCTATATGTTCCATCTTCAAAAATAAGTCCTTCATGTGTGTCTCTTCCTTGCTTGCTTTTCCTGGATATATCCTGATGTTATTTCGTGCTGATCTCAAGTTTCTATCACTGAGGCCAGAACTTTGGAGAATGTGTGAATGGTTCTGAGCCATCACCCAATCCACTGAACCAAACCTGCTGCCCTATCCACAGAGTGTGATTGAAAGATGGCTATCTATGATAGTCATATTTCTGTCACTATGACAATATACCCAAGGCAATCAGCTTCTAAAGAGAAAAGTGTGTTTTGTTTTGTGTTGTTTGGAGATCCTGGTCCATGATTGATCAGCCCCATTGCTTCAAGGCTACAGGGAGACACCTTGTTGAGGGAACAAAGAACAGAGCAACCATTAATTTCAAGAGATAGAAAGCAAGTAAAGAGGAGGAAAGAGTTAGGACACTGGATTCTATGATAACCTTTAATAGCATACTGCAGATGATCCAATGGTTTTCTACTAGGCTCTATGTTCTAAAGGTCCCTCCCTTCCCAATAACACCAAGCCCTAAACATGGAGTCCTTTGGGGGGACATTTGACATCTGAACTATAGCACGTTTTCATCTCCCAAAGTGTAGTCACATGTGAATCACTGCAACCTCCTTGTAGTCTTTCCTTCTACATTCATGAAAAAGGACTTAGCTCCAAGTCAGCCATACAAGAGTCCTTTAAAAACAGAAGCCAGAGCCTAGCATAGCTTGACTGTCGTCTTAGTTACTTTTCTATTGCTGTGATTAGACACCATGGTCAAAGCAAACTATGAAAGGAAAAATTTATTGGGAGCTTACACTTTCAGAGGGTGAATCCATGACATCATGACAGGGGTGCATGGCAGGAGGAAATAGCTGAAAGCCTACAGCTTGATTCACAGGTAGAAGGCTGACAGAGAGACAGAAACAGAGAGAGACATATAGACAGAGACCGAGAGGACCAACTGGGAATACTGGGAATGGTATCAGTTTTGAAACCTCAAAGCCTGTCCCCAGTGACATACCTCCTTCAACAAGGCCACACCTTCTAATCCTTCCCAAACAGTTCTACCAGCTGGGGACCCGGTATTCAAACATAAGAGCTCATAAGGGCCATTCTCATTCAAACCACCACAGCTGCTCAGTGCCTCCCCTGCTTGGATCATCTCACTTCACCATAACCACAAACTAATCTATTGTTATATCTGCTTTATATTTATGTTCCCTTCCCAAATACAAACTCTTCGGAGACAGGTGTGTTTGTTTGACATCTCACCCAGAAAAGTGCCTGTCTCCGGGTAAATGCTCAGTGAGTAGCTGGGTGTACTCTTGGCATGCTGGGTTTTTTTGTTGTTGTTGTTCCCATCCCTCTGATGACACCTTTCGCATCATTTCCTCAGAGACGCCTCATCAGCTTCTCCAGCCAGATACCCTAGCTATAGGTCTAATTCCTCTCTTTCAAGTAGATCAAGTGCATGTTTGCTTTGTGATTATATAACTCAATCAGAGCAGGTATAAATAAAAACCAAAAAGGTCTCCATGTTTATCATCAATTCAATATTATCTATGTACATCTGGCACATTGTAAGCATACAATATTTATCAAATACACAAATATGAGATGATAGTTACACTATTGTAAATATATAATATCCCTCTACTTGTTGGTGACCTCCAAACCTGTAGGGGAAAAGTATGATGAAAAGCAGCCTTCTTCACTTGCTATTTGGAAAATTTCCTTCTTGGCTTGAGTAGATCCCATTTATCTATAGGCTTTGTGTACACGTTCTATTTTATAATCATCAGAGCTTCATTACTTTTCTGTTGCTGTGACAAAACTTCATGACCAAAACAATGTATAGAAGAAAGTTTATTTAGGTTGACGGTCCAAAGGGATAAGGCTCTATCATTGCAGAGAGGCATGTCAGGAGGCAGGCAGGGAGGCTAGAGCAGGAAGCTGAGAGATCACGTTTTATACTGCAAGGTCAAAGTAAAAAGTGAACTAGAAATGGCAGGAGGCTTTAAGTTCACAAAATCTGCCCCCAGGGGTATACTTCCTCTAGGAAGGCTATACCTCCTAAACCTCCCTGAAAAGTGCCACCAAATTGGGACAAAGTTTCAAATGCTTGAGCCTATGAGTACTCACAGGCTCATCTACACTAATGTAGTGGCTAAAGAGTAAACACAATACAATTCTCACATTTTTTGGGGAATTCTGCTTTAATATGACTCATTTTCATTTGAAGCAAACTCTTCTGTTCTCATCAATGAGACATGCAACAGTCTTTGTTTCATGTGACAAAACCAAAATTTGTATGTCTAACCCCCAAATAAAACCCAGTTTAAGTGTTTTCTTCTTAAACTCATTTCATGAGACATCAATTCAAGGTACTCATCAGCATTATTTTTAAAAGTAACATGAAATACCCCATCACAAAGGCAATGGTATATGCCTCCTATCATCACACATATCTTGTGTTGTGTGCTTACAGAATTAGAACAACACTGTATGTTTTATGGTTCATTTGATTGTAGCAATAGTTTGATCCAAAAACTGTTTCCACAAATTTAAAAATGGCTGCCTTCTTTATTCAATGGCTATATTTTTACTTGGCCTTGAGAAGAATTGAAAAAGAAGAGGCTTGAGCTAACTGCTTATGTATTCTTTGATCTTTCACTCAAAGATTTGAATAATGTATCCCTTGTAGGACAAAGATTGACTGCTGAGCACTACATAAACTAATCAGCCTCAGTGAAGATATAGAATACAAAGAACCCTGATGGGATTTTTCTAATGCATAGCTCCACCTCTGCTTCCCACCCTGTTTCTCAATAGACACTAAAACTCTTTTTAGGTGGCTGGGACCTTGGTGTCTAGAGTTTCCCCAGAAACTTGAGGGGAAAAGGGAAGTAGATGCTCTGGTGATTTTATTACCAAATATTTCAAGCATATACAAAGTATATAAATTAATAAAAATGAACATCCTTGCAGATACCTCCTAATAGACTAGCTATTACAGCATATTAAATAGTAATAGCAATGTTTCAATTTTACTTTGTTACACTTTAGCATTATTCTTGGCTATATCATATTATTTGAAAACAAGAAAAAATATGTGACTTGTGCCTCTGAGGCCACTATACTGTTCACTCACCTCTTCCTCTTTCCCAGAAGCATCTGTTCTTGACATACATACTTTAGCTATAAACATTAATCTTCATGTGTTCAGAGTATTTGTAAGACACTGAGCCTTATGGAACAAACCTGCTATCCAAGAAACCTAGGAGACTGAGACAAGTGAATGTTAAATTCAAGATCAGCCTGGGCAATTCAGTGAGACTCTGAGCAAACTGAGGACTAAGAATGGAGCCCAATGGTAGAGTACTTTTCTAGCATGCTCCAGGCTCTGGCTCAATCTCTAGTAGATGAGCACAGATTAAGAACAACAAAGTTTATGCATGTAAACAGATTATCTCTACCAGCTGACTATCCATCCCTCAGCTCACACTCAGCTTTGAAATGTTAAGTCTGAGTGAATGGAAGGCCTCTTATTCATGCTCTTTAATCTACTGAAGTACATCAAACATTTAATAATTCATAGCTTATATCCTCACTTTTATGGTACTGGTTTAGATAGTGTCTGCTTTTCATTTGACACAGTCTATTGTGTCTGACAGAGTATCAGCTGATTACATGCCCACATCAGATTGGACTATGGGCATGTTTGTGAGTGATTGTTTCAGTTGATGATTGATTTGATAAGGTCTGATCCATTCTGGACAGCTGCATCCCTATGCAAATGAGCTCAGCTAATATGAGCCAAAAAGCAAACCAATGAACCAGCAAGAAACAATCCTCCATTGATTCTGCTTTAAGCTTCTACCATAAATTCCTGTCTTGACTTCCTTCAGTGACAGTTTGTTACCTGGAAGTTTAAGCCAAATAAATCCTTTCCTCCCCAAGGAGAGGAGAATAAAATGACACTATGGTGATTTAAAACATGGCCCCCATAGGCTCTTACATTTGAATGCTTAGTCACCAGGAAGTGGCTCTATTTGAGAACTACTAGAAATGCAAGGATGAATTGCAGGCAGTCTGGCCCACAGGCTGTGGATATGCCATGCTTGTACTTATGAGCCAACTCCTAAAACTAAATGTTAGATCCATCAACTAGCCAGGCACAGTGATACACATCTGTAATCCCAGCACTCAGGGAAGCATAGGCAGGAGGATGAGCCTGGTCTACAAAGCCATCTAGGACAGCCAAGGCTACACAGAGAAACCTTGTCCCGAATATACAAGAACAAAACAGGATAAAACAAGATAAAACAGGATCAGATGAATGGGGAGGAGGTCCCCCCATCAGTGGACTTGGAAAGGGGCACAGTGGAGATGAGGGAGGGAGGGAGGGACTGGGAGGGAATGAGGGATCAGGACATGGCTGGGATACAGAGTTAATAAAATGTAACTGATAAAAAATAATATTAATAAAATCAAAAAAAGAAAAAAATTATATTATTAATAAAAAAGAAAAAAGAAAAAAAGAAAAAAAGAACAAAACAAAAACAAAAACAAAAACAAAACTGATCAATCAATCAATGACCTATCTATCTACAAAGTAGGAGCCAACAAACAAATATATCAATTTAAAATTACATTTTTAGTATATAATCATCAATTTTTCTTGTGAGGGAAAGTTCTAGGTAATGGGAATTCACAAAGAAATAGAAATACAATGCCCCAAATGGCACCTCAAATTATGACAAAAAATAACCAACCCAAAATACTGAGAAAAAGAAAATAAATGATTAGTATAAATATTTATTAAATTGTAGAAATAATTATGCAAATAAGGGCTAGAGAAGTGGCTTTGCAGTTGACAAACACTTGCTTCTCTTGCAAAGGGTGAGAGTGGTTATCAAATCCTAACTCAGGAGAGCGCAGTCACATGTAATTATAGATTTAGGAGATCTGTAGCCCTCATGTGGCTTCTCTGCACACTACAATCATATGCACATTCACACACAAAGACACAGAGACACAAAATTAAAAATAAATCTCCTATTGTGTACTTGAACCTCTTTTGGATATATATCTAGGAGTGGTATCACTGGATCTTGAGGAAGCATTATTCCTAGTTGTCTGAGAATGCACCAGATTGATTTCCAGAGTGGTTATACAAGTTTACATTCCCACCAGCAGTAGAGGGTGGTTCCCCTTTCTCCACAATCTCTCCAGCATGTGTTGTCACTTGAGTTTTTGATCTTGGCCATTCTCATGGGTGTAAGGTGAAATCTCAGGGTCATTTTGATTTGCATTTCCCTGATGGCTAATGAGGTTGAGCGTTTCTTTAAGTGTTTCTCTGCCATTCGATATTCCTCTATCAAGAATTCTCTGTTTAGCTCTGTTCCCCATTTTTTAATTGGATTACTTGGTTTGTTGCTTTTCAGCTTCTTTAGTTCTTTATATATACTGGATATTAGCCCTCTGTCAGATAAAGGGTTGGTGTCAAATACACAATAAGGACATTTGCTCAATAAGGACATTTATTTGCAATAGCCAGAAGCTGGAAATATCCCAGATGCCCTTCAACTGAAGAATGGATACAGAAATTGTGGCACATCTACACAATGGAATATTACTCAGGAATGAAAAACAAGGAAATCATGAAATTTGCAGGTAAATAGCGGGAAATGGAAAGGATCATCCTAAGTGAGCTGTCCCAGAAGCAGAAAGACACACATAGTATATACTCACTCATGTAGACACATAATATAGGATAAACTTACTAAAATCTGTACATCTAAAGAAACTAATCAAGAGGGAGGACTCTGACTAAAATGCTCAATCTGCATTCCGAAAGGCAAAGAGGCTGGACATCAAAGAAGAAGAAAACAGGAAACAACCTAGAAACCTGCCACAGAGGGCCTTTGAAAGGCTCTGCCCTGCAGACTATCAAAGCAGACGCGGAGACTTATGGCCAACTGTTGGGCAGAGTGCATGGAGTCTTATGTAAGAAGTGGGAAATGGTAAGATCTGGAGAGGACAGGAACCCCACAAAGAGAGCAATAGAACCAGAAAATTTGAACACAGGGGTCTGTCCAGAGACTCATACTCCAACCAAGTACCAGGCATGGAGATAACCAAGAACCCCTGCACAGATGTAGCCCATGGCAGTTCAGTGTCCAAGTGGGTTACATAGTAATGGGAAGAGGGACTGCCTCTGACATGAACTGATTGGCCTGCTCTTTGATCACCTCCCCCTGAGTGGGGAGCAGCCTTACCAGGCCACAGAAGATGACAATGCAGCCATTCCTGATGTGACCTGATAGACTAAGATCAGAAGGAAGGAGAGGAGGACCTCCTCTATCAGTGAACTTGGGGAGGGGCATTCGTGAAGAAGGGGGAGGGAAGGTGGGATTAGGAGGGGAGGAGGGAGGGGTTTATGGGGGGATACAAAGTGAATAAAGTGTAACTAATTAAAGTTAAAAAAAATCTCCTAATTTTCAAATCAGGTCAGCGTTTAGACATGGCAGCGTGAAGTTCTCAAGGATACCATCTTTTTAAAAAAGTCTATCTTTCTCTGTCAATACCCAGTGCGATGTGAATGCAGGGTGGGCCACCCTGCTCGATTTCAAATTTACTGTTTGATTTCAAAGTTTACATCCCTTTCTGGAAACTTGCAAAGCCTCCCAGGAAATGCCAAATAATGAGGCATTGGTTTAGCCAGTGTTTCCAAGCTGCTCACAACAGCAGCCCTGTAACTAGATAGTCAGCTGGATGAAGTGAAGAGAAACATAGATGTCCTCAGCTGCGGCAGTAAAGTCCCTTCACAGGCATGTGTGAGTAGCATCCCTCTATGCTGCCTGCTTTGTGGAAACATTTGTTTAATCAACCTTCTTTTACCCATATGCCTGAGAAATGCAATTCTCTTTCTGTTAGGGGAAATTGGACCCTGGCTGATTTCATTTCTATGTTCTTACCCATTGTGGGCATGCATCAGCAGGGTTTCATCAAAGACAAGAGTGATAGGTGGGTCACTGAGGGGGTCGAGAAGTGACGCATCACCATGAGGTCATAACTTGGTCTCTCTGCCCTCTCTGAAGATGTGTCATTGATCAGCTATCAGCTACAGGTGTATAACCCAAAGCCTCCAAGGCCCAAAAGTGCTTAGAGAAAGAGGACCAGGAAATGGAAACTCCCAAAGCACAGGGAAAGGAGTCATCTCCATCAGAGCCTCAGGACAGCTGCTATGATGAGTGGTCTTGGGAAAGTCTCTTTGAAACTCACTGGCACTGTCGCGTTCTCTGCCTAACCTAGCTCAGTACCCAGGCAAAACATGAAAATAGGTAAAAGTTTCAGGAGATAGGCTTAAATATTATAAAATATATACACATATCCAAATATCACATGGTACTCCAAAATGTACAATTTTCATGTATCCCTTAAAAATAATTTGGTAAAGGAAAATAATTGACGAAAATAACCACAGAAATAAAAACTTAAATGTACGAGGACTATATGGCTGTGACATCTATCACCCCACAGTGGTTAGGCTGATGAGTCCAGCTGAGAAGGCATCTCTTTCTCCCACCCTGTTCCTTGTGCGCTCCTCCTAAAGCATCACAGTAGCTCAAAAAGGATGCTATTCCCAAATGGAGGAGAATCTGTCTTCAGCCAAAGGTATATGAGAAACTGCACTCCCCCGGTAGTACCCCCAAGCAAGCTCTCAAATATTTAAAACTCAGAGATTCCTGTGATACCCTTTTATGGCACACAGAGCTACAATTTAGGGTTTACGAAGAAGAATGAAAGGGTTAGAGGTGATGAGCAGGGTTTAAACCCACCTCCCTCAGAGTCAGGTTTGCTCACACAACCTCAGGCAACTGACCCAAATTTATCTCTAAGTCCTCTTTTCTTAAAAATAAAAATTTCACAGTGTGATTTATGATCAAGTTTGCTCCATAGATAACCAAATTTAACCCTGGTATATCAGAAAAGGCAACTTGTTCAGTGTGAACACTCTACAAATCATGAAGTGTGCAAAGTCCGTTTCTTTATCTGGTATCTACCTTCGTCTCCAAACCTGTTTTCTCTTCCCTTTTCCTCCCCGCCCCTCCCTTCCCCTCTCCTCTCCTGTCCTCTTCTCTCTTCTCCTTTCCTCCCCTCTCCTCAGTAATCTCTCTCTCCACACTGCCAGGTACTATAAAATTTAGACCAGACAATTTTTTTTTCCATATTGTGCATCTAAGGGAACAAACATGGGAAATACAGAAATCTGGAGGGGTGAAAATACTGAGTGCAACATTTTTTGGGTCACCAGGACTGCACTAGAAATAATCCCAGAAATGTACTAGAAATAATCCTAGCTTTATATTTTTAACATCTACTGGGTAAATATTATTTGACATATTTTAATGTGCACAGTCTCATTAAATTCTCAGAAAGCCTTTGCAACATTACTTTTCTAGTTTTTAAAAGGAGGAAAAGGCTTCAAGCTATGACTCCAGGCCAAAATTATACATGCTGTAGGGAACTGGTCATTTCATGGCAAGCTAGTAAGATGTATGAAAGGGAGAAGGAAAGAAGAGAGAGGGAAGACAGAGAGAGAGAAAAAAAAGTGGAAGGATAAGAGATGGGAAATAACCACCAAGAGCCTACAACCTTCAAGTAAATTCCATCTTCTAAGATCCTGTCACCTCCTAATAGCCTGTCAAATCTTAACCCTTTAAAAGATTAACCCCCTGATGATGTCAGAGACATAACAGTCAATCAAGAAGTTCCCACAGTCCTCATCTTTGACCACTGCTCTGCTGGAGACCAAACCTTCAACATATAAACCTATGAGGAAAATATTTTAGTTCCAAAAAGTAAAAGCAACTAAAAATAAAAGCAAGCATTCCCTAGAAAAAGGGAGAGAGTTGAAGCTTTTGCTTGAAAAATTAAATTTATGAAATTTGTTTATGTTCTATCTATTAAAACGTAGGTAATGGTTTCACTATTTGGAAATCATTTAAAAGTAACAAAGAAATAAACTTTTTGAGATCATTTTCCAAAGAAATAACAATAGCATGATATGACTTCCTTCAGTGCTCAGCAATAAAGATGATTATTTCTGTGAAAAAATCCTTGAGATTTCAATTTCCCATAGGCCTCCCCATACCCTTTGATATTCATATCATCAAATTATTCTCTTTTGAAGCTTATGGTGTCATCATCCTCACTGATTTTTCTCGTCTTCAATTATTCATCAGTCTAACACTGTCAGAGCCTCATTTGTCAATTACTTTGCGTGTGATTAGAAAGGTTCTCTATCACCTCTTTCATCTTGGCCAAATTCTGCATCTTTTGCAAGATGTGCAGTTTTCTCTTATAATCAAATAATGTATTCTAACTCTGTTGTCAGGTATTGGAGAGTGAGCCAGCAAATAGCCATAGTGGATATAAAGAAATGCATTAAGTGGCAAGATGTCTTTGGATAGGGATTTTAAGAGCGTTCAGGAGCTGGAGAGAATGCTTAGCTGGTAAAGGTCTTAGCACATAATATGAAGGTCCGGAATTAGGTCCCCAATATCCACCTTTCCCAAAAGTGAGCCAGGTATCGTGGCACACCTATAAACCTAGTGCTGATGAGACAGAGATAAAAGGATTTGTGGGGCTTATTATCCAGGCAATCCAGACAAAGAGGCAAGATCCAGGTTCAGTGAGAGACCCCTGAATTTCCAGCTCTGTGGTCTCAGCTTTTCAGATGTTGGGATTACAGGTGTAGGCCACCATAACCACCTGTCTAGAGTCTTTTGACCATCCTTTCTGTGCACTTGGCCCCACAAAGCTCAAACACCAACCTTGCTTGATCTAGACACATTGTTTTCCGAACCTTTAAGGCAGCACATAAATGAGGAAAAATGACTTCTTCTTCTTCTTCTTCTTCTTCTTCTTCTTCTTCTTCTTCTTCTTCTTCTTCTTCTTCTTCTTCTTCTTCTTCTTCTTCACCCTGCTTTGCCTTTTAAAAGTATTTTTAAATAGCAAGTCCTAGCTCACAACATGTTTTCATAATTCTTATCTCCATGAAAACTTCTCCCTCAAACACTACTGCACAAGAGTAGTCACAACTATTTTGTAGATTTATAAGTTGGGGCATGGCAAGAAGGTGGGACCTGACAAATACACAGCTCGTGAACCAGCGGTCCCTACATGACACCATAAGCTATGTAACTGAGTTGCTCTTGACTGGCACTGCACAAGGTAGGCAATGTGAATGGACAGATGTGGCGTCATGGACCCTTGCAGCACTTCAAAAGGAGTGGAGTCCTCCTGGTCCCTTTGTATCTAGAAGGGTCCAGCTCAGCTCTGCCTCCTTCCATCACCCATCCCTGCTTTATCCTTGTTCTTCCTCTGCTCCTTAACAATTAGAACCTAAAGGGCAGAGAGATTCTTGTTTTGGTCTGTGTAGACAAGCTGTAGTCTGGCTTGCCATCTTCAGGTCCATAACCATGCCTGGATTTCTGCTCCTGGTATATCCTGGAATATTTCAGACCTATGTCTTCCATTCTGATGTTCACGCTCATCCAGGGACAGTGTTCTACAGACTCTCAAGCACCATGGTCTGTTATCTGGTACCCCATTGACAGTTCTGCTCTTCTCCTCTGCCTCCCTCTATCAGTACTTTTCAATACAGTCCTTTTTGAAGGCGTTTATGAAAGCACTATCATATTTAAATCTATATTGATGCTTTCTCAAAATCAATTTTAAGATAGGTTTTCAGTATCTACAAAAGTCTCAAACTATCATTGAACCCATGTTTATAATTTTTCATACACATATCGTTTTAAATTAACATATAGTAAGGTGACCTTCATTTTGGTGTATGGTGATATGAATTTTAACGCATGTGTAGAATTATAAAACTACAATTGTAATCAATAACATTTCATTTCTATCATTGCATAGCTAGACCTTCCCCAGCCCTAACCCCTGAGAGCCAGGGATCTCTTCCCTGGCTCATACAGGAAAGCTTCATATTTTCTACAAGGTCTTAACAATGGAATCATCACATTCAGTCTCTGACTCTGCCATCTTGTACTCAAGCCAATTACTTCAAGATGCCTTTATATGGTTGCAGTGACAGTCATTCTTTGCACTGCTGAGTATATCCCATTGTACCAGTGCTTTAGAGTTTGTGTATCCATCTGCTGAAGGCCACGTTGGTAGTTTCCATATGTAGTGATGATGAACAGAGCAACTGGAGGTATTTCCACAGGGATTTGCATATAACCATATGCTTTCATCCCCTGCGAGTATCCAGAAGAGTTTAGTGGGACATATGGTGAGCAAACATTTAACTCCAAAAGAAAATGTCAAACTATTTTTCCCAGAATAAGAGCTAATTCATTTTCTGGAGCTCCTGTTTTCTACTTGTTTTTTTCTGATTTGGTCCTTGGGTTTGGGAGACTGGTATACTAGGTATACATCAACAGGCTCCCTGTGAAGGGAATTCTGAAGAGGTTTGACTGAAGAGAGCCAGTATCTAAGAGGAGAGGGGAGAGGAGAAAATCTATTCCCCTGCTCCCTTCTCAGTGAGGACCACAACTGCTGGTCTCTGTAGAGTATCCAGTCTGCTCCTTATAAAAGACAGCCCTTGTGACTGCCTCTAATTATGCTTGCCCTGCAGGTCTACACCTGCTGAGCATGGGTAATGGACTCAGTCACCCTGTTCACTGAAACGTTGAGTATCTTATTCACTCTTTCCAAAGTTATTGTGAGTCAGGAAGACATAGGACATCCTGAGGCACCAAATGCATTTTTAAGGTCATACGGCTAGAAGTCCTGAAGTCAAACTAGACTATAACAACCTCAATTAACTCATAAATCTGCAGTTTTACCAAAACACCTGGAGTTTGGCTCAGTTTTTTTTTTCAATGCTTTTACAACAGAGTTTTTCAAACAATTCAATGTATAATCTGAACACATAATAAAAAACAAAACAAAACAGAAGTTGGATCTTGATATTCTGGGTGGAGAGAAGCTTTAAATTTCCTATTCTCTCTATAAAAAGTTTTAATGATTTTAATATATGGAACAATGTAACAACAGACTGAGAAGAAAAATAAAAACGTACAATATATAGAAAACAGGGAGTCAGCCACAAAGCACTAGTCCCACCAGTTGACAATGAACAAGTGTTTTCAACTACAGAAAAAACAGGGTGGAGTGTATGGATGTGCTGATACAAGCTGAGAAAAGGAAGTGGGGAAAGAGCAAGGCATAGAGTTGCCTTATCTTACAGATTCCATTGCCCAGGTCACAGTCAGCAGGAGATCACCACTGTCACCATCCATCTCTAGTATTGAACCTCATCCCCTTCTTATCATGAACGCCTTTCCCAGGCAGATGAATCTACCTGAAAAGCCTCTGCCTGCAACCTGTGTTTACTGATACAGAATCAGTAATGCCTTGGGGGGAGAGGTAGTTAATGTTGTGTCTGCATAAGCCTACAATTTTTCTAAATAGCCAACTAAAATGTGCCAAGAAATGTACTTTGGATGGGACAGTTTACTCCTCCACAGGAACAGGTTACATGGATAAACCTGACTTCTTCTTTCTGTGTATTCAAGTCTTTCAATTTATAATATGAGTATTTTGTGTTTTTAATAACAAATATTCCCTATTAGCTGAGGTATTTGAATGTTTGGTCTCCAGTTGGTGGCGCTGTTTCAGGAAGTGGAATAGCTTCACTACACACTAGGAGATATAGTTAACTAGTTAATGGGGGGGCGGGGAGGGAGGATGACATGGGGACTTGAGAGTCACCTTTGGTTATAGCCTTTTCTTTTAATTGCAGCAACAGCAAAGTAACTAAGACAAGTATCTTTAAGTTTAATAATATGCAGCCACAGTTTCTGAATAAGAAAACATGCATGGGATAGTAAGATGTCACAGGGTTATGACGCCACCTGTCACTAAATTTGAGGAGAAAACTGGCTCCCAAAAGTTGTCCACACACACACACACACCATCTCACTCTCTGAATAAATAAAAATATAATTTTTAAACAACTTTTAAATAGTAAAGCTAAATACTTCATTCTTAAATAAAATTAGCATTGCATAATGTCAATGTGCTCTCGTATTCATTATCTGAGAAATTTCTTAATAATTTCTAAACTATAGATATCTTAAATAAACTCCTACTAACATATAATTACCATTGGTGGGGTTAAACATAATCTTCCTGAAGAAAGTAGCTTGTTTGTTTGTTTGTTACAGAGGGAGGATCTTGAGTGTAGTGACAGTGGAGCCCAACACACTTTATCTGTCCGTCCTCCTGCAAATACTCAGGAGATTATTTAAACCACTACCAGGAGATGCATGTGGGAGCATGTTCCTTTGACTTTCACATCTGGCATTGGTTTCTTGCTTACCTTGCACAGTATTAGCAAGTCACCAGAAGACTAGGCATGTACCTTTTCAAAGGCATGTTAGATGGCTGGATTACTTACCTTTCTTGATGCTTTCAGGAGATGCCAGACAAAAGCATAGGGACGAAGGGTTTATTTGGGCTGACGGGTTTAAGGATCCAGTTTACCATGGCAGGAGCATGAGGTGCTGCTGACATCATATCTACAGTCAAGAAAGAGAAAGAATGAGTGTTGGTGCCTCTGTCACCTTTTTGCTTCTCCAGGGTGGCCACACAGGGAATAGTTCTGTCAGGATGCAGTGTGGGTCTTCCCACTCAATTAACCTCCTTTAGACACTTCCTTACAGACAGACGCAGAGGCGTGTCTGTGACCAGGTGTGCGTTGGTCTAGACTCTTCCAGGTTTCAAAACATCCATCGAGACACCAGCTGTTATTCTTATTGATTTACCTTTATGTGCAAGCTGTGTTTTATTTTTGAAGCTCTCAAAATGCTTTCTTTGTTCTGTACACTTGGTTAAACGCTCCTTTGCAGACATCCTCAGAGGCTTACCTATCCAGTGTCCCTAAACCCTGTCAAGTTAACAATATTAACCTTCAGGGTGGCTTTAATTTAGGATGATCAACTGTTTTAGCTTCCCCATGACCTGAGAGATTTCCAGAGCTGTGGTACTTTCACAAATAGTGACCATTTCAGGGACTGGGGGAGCTGACTCTAACTTTCCCACTTTGTATATAAATCACAACAGGATACAATGACCCAGACATTTATACAATTACAAAGTGTTACTTTAAATCAAGAGAAGCCTGGAAATAACTGAAAATCATAAAGAGGATGCTTTTTTACAAAGTCTCCTACATACACTATTTTTTTACATTTTTTGGTCTCAAAGTATCTTTCTGTAAAATGCTACCAAAGACCCAAGGATCACTTAACACATGGACATAGAGCTTTTAAATTAAAATTGAAAAGTATAAAGTATATATTATTTAAAAATAACAGCCTGTTACTCATTAATATATGTATGAAATTTATATGAAAATGGGAAAAAAAGAAAGAAAAATCCTTAAGCTTTAGGAAGCTGCCAAGCTGAGGTTGGAAGACTCAAGTTCTTCCAAATTTCTAAGCCTGTATGAATGGATGCTCACATTTGTCATCTGCCACAAATGCTGTCTCTTGTTTCTCTTGGAGTGACAAACTGGCCTCATTTATTTTAAAGAAAACATCTGCCAAATTTTACAGTCTGAATAACTGTGTTATGTCTGCCTGCTGTTTTTTTCTGGTAAGAAACAATGCTCAGTGAACAAAAGCTACTCTGATGGAAGCTCAAACAAGTGTCAACGTGTTGCCCTTTAAGAGGAGCCCCCACACTTGCTGTGTCTCCTTTTGTCTGTAACATGAGGTTATAATATTTTACAATTATATACATATATATACATTGTATATATATAATATATACAATTATATAACTGTAGACTGTAAAAATTGTTAATATAATATGCAGTATGAGAACTTAATAAGATTAATTATTCTACTATATCATCAAAGATATTCCTAAAAGAAAGTGATTTTTTTTTTGTTATTAGTGCTGAGTATGAAAACTGCCATAAATGCTAAGAGCTTGGGGCCTTTACATGAACTGATACTACAATGGCAAGAGCTTTATACTATGACTTTTTATCATTAACAAAATGATGATAAAAAAAATTAAGCAGGTCAGGACTTGTAGCCCTACCCTGTAATCTTGGCTACTCAAGAGGCTGAAACAGAGGGAATTCAAAGCCTTCCTGGCCTATAACATCAGTTCAAAGCCAGCCTTGGGTAACTTAGTGAGAGTCTGTCTTTAAATTAAGAATTGAAAAGTCCTGGGGATATAGCAGAGTGATGTTGATATACTTCTGTCATATCATGCATGAAGCCTCACGTTCAATTACAAATACTACAACAGATGTGGGGTGTCAGGGCAGTAGAATTTTTCTGGCCTCTCAGAATCCCCATGGAAGGGATTTTTGGATCACCCAGAAACTATTGATCAGATTTCAATAACACCCATCATAAATTCTTTCCTTTTTAACCTTCTTACTTGCCTTTACCCTTGAACAAAGTGAGGGTAAGTTTGGAGTCACACATTAACGGACAGAAATAGATAAGAAATTGTCTCTCCCAGTTATCAATTTCTTGAGCTATGGCTCTCTTTCTTCCCCATCTCCTATACGAATTTACTCTGCCTCCGGTAAACAGAGTCCTAACTCAAAGCACACTGTTTGGGTTGCATAATTCAACGCTATGGATTTTCCATTCTATACTTCATCTATCATCTAAATCTATAATAAACTATCATTGATTACTTAATTGGTATTCAGATACTCATTCCCTTTCTCCTTCCTATTTTCTAGGAATATCTTGCAATAAGTTCTGAAAATATTAGGATGCAGCCATTTGAAATTGCTGTTTGGAGTAAACCAAAAAATGATTAAATACTGGGCTAGAAAGATGCATCAGTGGGCAAAGCGCTTGCTCTACAAACATGAGGACCTACCTGAGTTTTGATCCTCAGTGCCCATGCAAAAAACAGGCATGGTGTCATGAGACTATAAACTCAGATCTGGGCTCAGAGACAGCTGAACAGCAGGTGCTCAAAGCCAGCTCGTATAGCTGACATGATACAGATGCACTGAAGCTCAGTCTCAATAACTAAAGTTGGAGAAGCAATTGAGGAAGACATCCTGGCCTCAATATCTGGCCTCCAAAGGGGGTCTACAGAGACAAGTGGACCTGCATACACACAGGCACAAATACATACATAATACACACATGGACAAGCTCACGTACACACATTTCACAATAATAAAATAAAATAAAACAAAACAAAAACGGGTAAATATCATCAGCGGTGTGCTGTCATAACCAAAGCATTGTTTTCTATTGCTGAAAGGAAACTCCATATATCATATCAGTTGAAGAAAAATAAACCATCATTGATTACTTAATTGGTGTTCAGATACTCATTCTTTTTCTCTCCCTTATTTTTGTTTTATAAATATTCACCCAATGTGTTCTGGAAATATTTATTAGAATAGAGCCATATGAATTGTTGTTGGGAGTAGACTTTTAAAAATGACTAAATATTAAGCTGGAAAGATGGACCATTTGTTGTCAGTTTGATAAGATTACTACAAATGCTCACTGGTGTTGAATACTCTAAGATGGACAATTGGGCATTCTGGTTGGGAAGTCTGTCATCCCACCCCATTGATTGTCAGGACTGATTCAGCTCATCTGGCTGGCTAGCCTAGTGTTCTCTATCTCCCTTACTGTCCCATAGATGTCCCTCCCAGAAATTCATACTGGGTTAAGTAAGAAAACCTTCCGAAATTGAAGGGGACCATGCTTTGGTCAGGATGAGAAGCTGAGGTCTGCTACTAAAACCTGCTAACAAAATCTCTGGGGTCAGAGGTCCTCCTCCCTTTCCATCTGACCCCAGATTATCAGGTCTCATCTGGACTGTCTGCATTGTCTTCCTCTGTGGCCTGGTAAGGCTGCCCTCCCTTCTTCCTTCAGGGGTGAGTAATCAAAGAGCCAGCCACTGAGTTCATGTCAGAGACAGTCCCTGTTCCCCTTACTAGGTTACTAGGGAACCAACTTGGAGACTGAGCTGCCATGGGCTACATCTGCGCAGGAGTTCTAGGTTATCTCTATGAATGGTCTTTGGTTGGAGTATCAGTCTTAGAAAAGGCTCCTGGGCCCAGATATTTTGGTTCTGTTGATCTCCTCGTAGAGCTTCTGTTCCCTCCAGGTCTTTCTATCTCTGCCTTCTTTCATAAGATTCCCTGCACTCTGGTCAAAGTTTGGCTATCAGTCTCAGCAACCATGTTCTCAGCAGCTTTATTCACGATCACCAGGATCTGGAAACATGGGAAGAGAAGAGGGACAGAGGGAGGGCGGGATTGGGAAGGGATGAAGGAGGGCACTACAGCTGGGATACAAAGTAAATAAACTGTAATAATTTTTTAAAAATAAAATAAAAAAGACCCACCCCAAAGCCAAGAAAACCAATCTCAAAGATTCAGGAAGCCAGATATTTGGAGATTGCAGAGGAAGGGCAGCTGACTTGACCCCAGATACCCAGTTGTTATAAAAAGAGACAACAGAACCTGCAGTTTCAAAAACAGTTTCTCTAAGCAGAACAGCTGACTTCTTCATTCTGCCCCAATGAACCTCTTCCTTCTTGTCCATCCTTAGCTGCAAAATCCCCAGCATGAGCCATGTAATTGGCACTCTTTTGAACTCTACTTATTAAAGAGCAGGTCTTGTGGTCTGATCATGACATGACCAGAACTCAACATTCCACCTCTCTGGCGTTAAATAAAAGCCTGTTTTGAATATTTAAGGTCATCTAAGTGTTCCTCTTTCTTCTTCTTCTTTTTTTTTTCCTACAAATTTAATTATTATTTATCCTTATAATTATTCAGCTATAATAGGTTTGGTTTGATTCTGGGTTTGTTTTTGTTTTGTTTCTTTAGATGAGATTACATATACTATGTACAGGAAAAATGGAAATTCCTTTGACCAGATATTTTAATTAAGTGTGTGAAATATGCCAAGTATTGCAAGTATCATTCTACCCAGTCCTGGCTTCCTCCAGGTTACAGTCCAACGATGGAAGCAGATGCAGCATCAAGCACAAATAACTAAGCTATAGCCAATAATAGTAAGTATTTATAGGACAGATATGTAGTGTGGTAGAGTGGGACATCTTCCTTGTGGCTGGGTTTAGGCATGGTCTCAATGGACAAAGGACATGGGGGGCTGAGAAGGAACACATTAGGGACAGACCTGCAGAGGAAAATTCTACGTAAAAAACAATGAGTGAGAAATACACATGCAAACTAAGACCGAATGTGTAAAGCAGAGGCAGAGGGAATGAAACATGAGAAAGAAAGCCTAAGATGCTGCGAAAGCCTGAGATGTTCAGAAGGTCTAAGATGTTATCTAAAAGGTAGGTGGACTTTAGGGTTTGGGCCTTGAAGACTATAGGAAAGAGTATGGACTTAAAGGTGAGAGAGGGAGAAACTGGTGAGAGTTTGAAGCTGGTGCATCATCAGATTCCTGTTTTAAAATGCTAATAAGTAGTTGGGAAGCCAAGTGAGAATTTGCTCCTGCTAGAGACTCAGACACGGACAGGTGGGGGCAGAGGGCAGAGAGGATGTCAGACGAGTCTGTTTCCAGCTCATTACCTTCACAGTCTCCTGTCTGGAGACCAAACAGGGACATCTGCATCCTGCCTGATCTCTGTGGGAGGAAATTGCTCCTTTTGTGACCTGGTTCACAGTATCTACTTTTTTTTTCATTCTTGGTACAATCAAGCTTCCCTGGGGCCCAGGATGATGATGTCAATATTTTCCCCAGTGGGGAAATAAAATTAACCCTGGAGTTTTATTGATGAGTTTCTGTGATCTGCTTCTCAGAGATAAAATTCCTTCCCACACATTATACAACCAGCCATTTCAACTATTTAATAGTCATTGGAGTCTACTCACCATGGGTGTCAAATGGGGACATGCTACACATTTATCTTTGTGTTTTGTCTGTAAGCGCTTTGTAAACAGACTGAATGGAAATGGAAGGAACATCCCAGAAAAGGCAAAGGCCTTGTAGAAACAACTTCAAGGTCGGTCAGGTAATTTTACTATTTGCAGATGTTTGTGACATCTGCAAGGTTATCATTGCCACTGAAGGAGAAAGATTGCTACCTGCTCAGTCAACTGATCAGCAGGGTTAGTCTTCACTAATTGGGTGAGACATGCTGATGGACATTTACCCAATAGAACCATTGCAAATGGGGCTGAGGATGTTTAACAATAGGGCTCTTCCTATTGTAGGTTCAATCCCTGCTACTAGAAAAAGAGGAAAAGAAACATTTTAAGATTAAACATTATAAGATTAAAGTGAGAGTTGAAGGTAATCGTGACCTTGAATTTATTAAAGTAAGCTTGACAAACTCATGTGGCTCTGTGATCTCAAAGGGAAAGTGAATGAGGAAGCATGTAATCTGTTAACACTTGACCCCACCCCCAGAACAGTCAGCATGCCAGATTTTTATTTCTTCTGGGATTAAAGAGATTGAAATTATCCTTACTGATGAATATCACACAGGGCAACAAACACCCACCAATTCTCTTTCAGCATTGCTCACAGGACGGCTGAATCTCCCTGAGATATATTTGCCTAAAACTTCAGGTGTATAGCTTACCTGCAAGGATGAGATCAGAATCTAATTCTTTAGAAGCTAAATATTTGCAAACACTCATTCACTCAACAAATATTCACTGAGTAGCTGTAGTGCACAAAGCTTTGGAGACGAGTAAATACATCCGATCAAGCCAGACACAGCCTACATTCTCATGAGTATGTACAGACACAGAGAAACAGACATGGGAAGTTTTTAGTATAAGGTGTCATGAGCAACCATGCAGTCTTCTCATCTTTATGTAAATGAGAACAACTGAAGCTTTTCTAAAAAGGGGTGACTTTCCTAACAGTCCACAGGTCACAGGCAGGAGACATGACCTACACATAATTAACATACATATAAAATCAGCCCAGGGGCTTTGGAGCTAGCTTATGGGGAGGTGTCATTACCATGCAAGCACAAGGACCGGACTTGGATCCTCAGCCATTTAAATGCTGGATGAGCTGGCAGCCTGCCTATCATTCCAAAACTCTGGTGGCATAGGCCGGGATCACTTTACAAGTAAAGTAGGTAGACAAGCCTCATTTTCAACTCAAAAAGAAAATACTGCTACAATAAATAAGGTGCAGGGCCATCAAGGAAGACTCTCAATGTCGACTTTGAGTGACCACATGCAACGACCCAGGCATGCCCACACATAAGTGTGCCTACACCCCACATGTATGTAAAAATGCATGCACACATGCATGGACACCAACACAAACACAGATGTAATAAAATTAAATCCATACTATGTTGGTTTTCTTCATTGGCTTTCTTTAAAGACCAGAAGGATCCCAAGAAAGGTACTGAGAGGTCAGGGTCATGAAAACCTGTCTCAGTAGTCATGGGTAAGCCCATCCTCCTACAGAGGAGAAATGGCAGATGAACACAGAGCCTGCCAGTACCCCACATGTTATTTGCATCAGTGAAAGAAGATGTCCTGTGAGAGTACATGCTCAAAAAACCACCAATTCAGGAGCAGAAAGAGAGGAGGTGGCAATGCTGGTGGTATTTCTCATGGCTGGGAACCCTTGGTCTTTCCCTGGTTTCAGGAAGAAGAATGTTTGTGTTCCCAGGGTGTCTTGCTGAGAAGAGTTGGAGATTTGGAAGAACAAGTCACTAGCCCTTAACCTACTGAGGCTCAGAAAGCTCTGACCCAACTACTATCATTAGTACTTATGACAAGTGTCTGCCTCTTGTTTGACATGAATCCACATTCCCTTTTCCACAGTCTACAAATCCAACCCCTCTGAAGACTAAAGAGCTGTAACTTGCTGGTGGCACAATTTTCTTTGATCTGAATACATTGGCAGTGCCACTTGACCACAGCTGGCATTTCTATTTTGATATTCTTATATCTTGATATGTGAAGTTGTATAGGATATTTTTCTGCAAAGAAACTAACACACCTGACTACAGGGTACCCCAAGACAGGCTGCAGGGAGTTTGTCTTCTGAGTAGTATGTTTATCACTTGATCTTTGAAAGGTAAGACACACTCTGAAGTGTGAAACACATCTGGCTCCAGAGTACAAAAAGGTAAAGTGGACCTGATAACTCCCTACTTATTCATCTTTTTCTCCTCTCCATGTTCTTCTTCCTCCTCCTCCTTTTCTTCTTCCTCTTCCTCATTGTCCCCCTTCACTGCCTCTCCTCCTCCTCACCCTTCTCTTTCTCTATCTCCTCTCCTCTTCTCCCTCTCTTTCCTCTTCTTGTTGTGGTATAGGAATTGAATCCAAAGCCTGGTGTCATTCCACTCTTCGCCCTTAATTCCCATTTTAATGGATATTCCAGCCTTGTCCTTGCCTCTACTTGTAAGCACTAAGAACTCTTTCAATGCACCCAGACGTCCTTGAGTTTCCTAGTAACTGGAATGAGCTTGGAGGCCATTAGCTGTCTAATAAGCTGCATCTTGAAGTCTGCAAAAAGCCTTATTCATAGAGTCCCTTCTCAGTGGATGGACAGTCAAGCAGGAAAGTTTCACATCCTGTGTCTACTACTTATTTGGGGGAAATCACCATAATGATGTAAGTCTTAGGATCCCATCCTTACACCGTGTGCAATGCCACCTCTTTGTTCAGAGAAAGAGTGAAGTCTCAGAACAATTACACAAACTCCTACTTGCAGTCTCACATAATTCAAGGATTCTAATATTGCAAGAATTCAGAGGAGGCCTTTGGATTAAAAAAAAAACCTGCAATTTTCTATTAAAAATAATCCTCACGAGGTCCCATTTATTAATTTTTATCTTAGAGCCTGAGTTCTCAGTGTTCTGTCCAGGAGTTATGTCCTCTGTCAATGAGTTTGAGATTCTTCCCCACTTTTTCTTATAACAGATTTAGTGTGTCTAGTTTTATGATGAGGTCTTTGATCCACTTGAACTTTACTTTTGTTCAGATAAGTATGGATCTATTCGCAGTTTTCTACATATAGACATACAGTTAGACCAGCACCATTTGTTGAAGATGCTGTCTTTTTTCCATCGTCTTGGCTTCTTTGTCAAAAATCAGGTGTCCGCATGTGTGTGGGTTTATTTCTAGGTCTTCGATTAGATTCCACTGATCCTTCAGTTTCTGTGCCAGTACCATGCCATTTTTATTACTGTTGATCTATAGTACAACTTGAGATCAGGGATGGAGATACCTTCAGGAGTTCTTCTATTATACATGATTGTTTTAGCTATTCTGGGTTTTTTTTTTTTCAATATGAAGTTGAGAATTGTTCTTTCAAGGTCTGCAAAGAATTGTGTTGGTATTCTGATGGGAATTACATTGAATCTATAGATTGTTTTTGGTAGGATGGACATTTTTCTTATTATTATTATTATTATTATTATTATTTATTACAATTTATTGAATTTGTATTCCAGCTGTGGAGCCCTCTCTCATCTCCTCCCAATCCCACTTTCCCTCCCTCTTCTCCTCAATACCCCTCCCCTAGTCCACTGATGTCCTCCTTCCTATTTGAGCCTAGCCTATCAGGTCTCATCAGGACTGGTTGCATACTGTGGCCTGGCAAGGCTGCACCCCCCAGGTGGTGGTGATCAGAGAGCCTGTCACTGAGTTCATGTCACACAAGAGAAAGCTCCTGCTTCCTTTGCTAGGGACCCCACTTGGATAGCCATTTTTACTATATTAATCCTACCAATCTATGAGCATGGGAGATCTTTTCATCTTCTGATATCTTCTTCAATTTCTTTCTTCAGAGACTTGAAGGTTTTTTTGTACAATTCTTTCACTTTCTTGGTTACAGTTACACCAACCAAAGAATGGATACAGAAATTGTGGTACATTTATACAATGGAATACTAGTCAGCTATTAAAAACAAGGAAATCACAAAATTTGCAGGCAAATGCATGGAACTAGAAAAGATAATCCTGAGCGATGTATCCCAGAAGAAGAGACATGCATGGTATATACTCACTTATAAATGGATATTAGCCATTTTACATAGGATAAACATGCTAAGATCTATAGACCTAAGGAAGCTAAATGACAAGGAGGACCTTAGGGAAGATGCTTAACTCTTATTCAGAAAGGAAAACGGGATAGACACCAAGAGTGGTAGAAGAGAGGAAACATGACTGGAGCCTACCACAGATGTCCTCTAAAAGACTCCAACTAGCAGGGTATTTAAGCAGATGCAGAGACTCACAACCAAACTTTGGACAGAGCACAGGGAGTCCATATAGTTTTCTTTATTCTGTTCTGTGAGTAGTTGGGTACAATCACTATACCATGTATGTAGAGAACAGATTGCTATGAGCTATGCATTCTCATTTGTGGTTTTTGGGAGAAAGCAAATATTTTGGGGAAAGACAAAAAGGTTTTTAATCACTTCACACACCGGGGCAGGTACAAGTTGACAGATGACTCATTTCAAGATACTGTTCTCAGGAGGCAGTCTCTCTGGTGTCTGCTCAGGCTCTCTTTTTTTCTGCTATTTCTTTCTCTCCTTTCTTCTCTTTTCTCTCTTTTTTTTTCTTAGAGAAGAGAGTCAATTCCAGTCTTTTATTGTTAAATCATTTCCTTATACATTTTTCTACATGATCAAAACCCTTTTTGTCTTTCCCCAAAATATTGACTTTTCCAAAAAAAAATCACAAATGATAATAAACAGAATATATCAAGCTGTACTCTACATACATGGTAAAGCCATTGTACCCAAGAACTCACAGAACAGAATATAGCAAGACACACTCTACGTAGATACATGGTACAGTGGGTACAGTGATTACATTGCAAACAAGCAATAGTCTTCAATCATTAACTCAGTGCTTTCCTCAGACAAACCTCTACATCATAGGTCATCTGGGCAAAACCTTACAGTTACAATTGGTGGCACAAGAATAAAGCAGTGCAAAAACAAAAAACAAGACAAAGAAAAAAACCTATTCTTCATTCCCATTCCTAGTTGCTGTTTGTAGCTGAGCAAGTTCTTTCTGAGCCCTTTCTAAACATCTTTTGTCATAGAAATGATCATTCGGAGGGTCTCTAACCCTTTCCTCATAAACCATACAAAGCTCCTGTAATCTCCTTTTCTTATCCCAAAGGAGTCGTATCCATGTGACCACGTATTTCTAGAAAAGGAAGTTAGTATGACTCCAGTAGCTTCTCAAAGGTCTGATTCCTTTCTAACTGCAACAATGTGGGGGCTGAGTGTGGAAATTCAACAATTCCTGATATCGTTGGATATCCATGAGCTGACTAATGTGTTTTAGGAAACACTTAGCACAAAAGGCCTCTATAAATTTAATTTCTTGTTCAGATAATTCAGGGTTCACTGCTTTTACAGCCAGGAGGAATGTTTCCTCCATAATGGATGTTTCAGAGCAATTTCCTAGGAAATCTTACCAGTTATATTAGCTAGGGTTGAATTAGAGGAAAAAGATGGAGTCACAGTAAGAAATAAAGCAGGTAGACACGTAGGAAAAAGCAGCACCATTTGTGGACTGGTAATCCAGAGATGTTTTCTCCAGGGCGATGGTGCTCCAGCAGCCAGAACTGTGTCAAGCAGCTGCTTCCATAACCATGTTGTCCCTGACAGAGAAGACAATTTCTGACATGAACTTGGTTGCCTGCTCCTTGATCATTTCCCCCTGGTGGGCTACCTAGCCAGCCCACAGCGGAAGAGGATCCAGGCAGTCCTGATGGGATCTGATAGGCTAGGGTCCAACAGTAGGGAAGGAGGACTCTCCTATCAGTGGACTAGGGAAGCGGGATAGGGGAGACAGAGGGAGGGATGGAGGGGGGCCCAGGAGGAGATGAGGGAGGGAGCTACAACCGGGATACAAAGTGGATAAATTGTACATAATAATAATAATGATAAAAATAATTCACATAAAAATAATCCTGACTGTTTGCCATACAAAAATGAAAACTCAGAGGCAGTTGTTAACATAAATTAAAAAATATTTCAGAATGTTAAATGCAGAGTACTAATTAACCCCTGTATAATCCCACCATTCCAGAAGCCCTTCAAGCTGGCACTGTCTCTCAATACAAAGTGAGAAAATGTTATTTTAGTTGACTCTCTAACAATAATCCACAGGAAGTTATGTTAAGCAACTAAATCCCCAAAATATCACTGAGTCAGCTCCATGATGTTTCGCCTACATTTGAAACCTACAAACTGTGCATGTGTATGTTGTGTATGAGCAGATATGAACACAAAAACACAGGAGCACAAATGTGTGTTTGTGTGTGTGTATGTGTGTGTACACGTGCTAAATGTCAACTGTCTTCCGTGGTTACTCTCCATGTTGTTTTGTGAGACAGGGTTTCTCCCTGTCTCAGACCTGGTTCAGACCTGACCATTTGTCTAGACTAGCCACTTGTCTAGACAAGCTACAAGGATATCTGCCTCTCCCCATGCCACCCCAGACCAGTAATTGTATAGACACATATTAGTATTTATAGGTTTTATGTGTATGCTAGTGATCCAAGCTCAGCCCTCATGTTAGAGAAGCAAGAATTCTACCCACTGAGTAATATCTCTACACTATGAAATGTTTTGTAATGTGTTAAATGTACACTTCTGTAGCAGATACACTGATAGCTCATTATAGCACTGTGAAGAGCTTATCTGTGCTCAAAGTCACATATTAGTCTCAGCCTTCCCCCCTTTTTATGAACAATTTGGTGTCCTCTTCCAGAAACATATGAACAAGTCCTCTTTCTGAACCTCATGCTTCATTTCTCAGGGATTGGGTAGTATGCCCATTTGTCATGGTGAGGTCCCACTTCTCATCAATGGAGATCCAGTTTATTCAAGTCCTGCCAACTCATGTCACAACAAGCAAGTTCACCAGCTGCTAAGGTCACTGTCTACACAATCATGTCTAATTGGTAGGAAACATTGGTCTCATTACATCCCAGCCAGTGATGTCCAATTATCTGTACAAATGAAAAGGAGAAGTATATAAAATCCAAAATAATGTATAATTCAAAATCCACTTTGGTGACTGTAGAATTTTCTTTGTTCATGTAACATTCCTATCAATCATGGTACGATTATGATCTGTGTGTGTGACAAAGACCCTCTGTACAAGGTACAGATGCAGGGAACTAAGCCAGAAGAACTAAAGACTGCATAACATGCCTCCCTGGATAAGAGCATGTCCACACTTACAGAGCTGGCAGACAACAATCCTGTCTTTCTCCTACTACAAAGTGAGGTTGCAGGGGTACAAAATTCAGAGCTGCTGACTCCTATGGTCCTCTTCAGCCAAGGAATAAAAACAAGAGACTCTCTTCTACACTTGGGGATCAGCCTTTAATATTATGTATTAAAAGCAAAGCTGAGATGTTAAGGAAATTGTTGAAAGCCCAACATCTATTTCATAAATTGGTCTTCAATGTGTACATGTTCATGGATATATATATACATATATATGTGTGTGTGTGTGTGTGTGTTCATGGGTATGGATTTTTATATGTGTATATCTTTGTATATGTACATGTTTGTGTGTGTGTGCAGGATTTTAGAAACCAAAGGTTGCTGTCAGGTGTCTTCCTCAATGGCTTGCCACTTTATTTTCTCAGACAGCTTCCTCACTGAGTCTGAAGTTTTGGATTCAGCTAGGCTCTAGCTGCTCAGTGTAGTCTCCCCCACCCCCACCCCCACCCCCTTCTGGGATCCTCCTGTCTCCCTCAACTTGCTACAGAGATCAGGCATGCACTATCACGCCCAGCTTTTCCTTGAGCACTAAGGATTGCAATCAGGTGCTCATGTTGGCATGGCAAGCACTTCACCAGCACAAGAATTGTGACTTTTGATGTGCATGCTAATCAAGTTCCTAAGAGTGGTCCACGTTAGGTAGTGTCTGTCAGTCTGAGCTACGCACTGCATCAGTAAGTAATGCTTAGCATCTGCACAGAGTTCTGCCAGTCACGGAGAGAGTTAACAACACTCAAAAAATAAAAATAAAAAAATTAAAAAAAAAACAGCCATCTCCCTTCTGAGAGGAGGACACAGCCAATTTGGGAGATAAAAGTTAGTTCCTCTGTGCCCTGCCCTCCTCTGGGGCATGTACAGTCTGTTTGCCTTTTATCTCTGCAACCAGAGTGATCTTTCTGAAATGAAATATATTCACGCTTTTTCCGTGCTGTTAGAGGAAGTGCCATATCCTTAAGGTTGCTCATGAAGCATGGCGGGGAATAGATTAGGGATCAGAAAAACTTTTGTGCAAAGGCCCAGGGAGCAAACATTCCCAGCTGTGCATGCTGCACAATCTCCGGGACAACCCTTCTGCTCTGTCCCTACAGATCTGGAGCAGCCAGCCAGTGAATAGGCCTGACTGCAACCCCGTGATACTTGACACACAAACAGCAGGAAGACAGGCTGGCAGCAAGGCTTCCTCACCCTTGGAACACACATCACAAACTCTGGCCCTTCTCGTGGCCCAAGGTCTTATTACATTTTAATTTAAAAACATACTTTATGCTTAGCCTGTAGTTTACTTATACACATGGTACATAGATGTGCACTCATTCACATAAGATAAAAATTAATCTTAAAAAACTGAAGATATATAGACGCATGGAAATGGATTTCTGCACCTGACTTCTGCTAGCCTAGATGATAAATAAATACACTTAAAATCACTCTCAATTTAAATCTTTTGGCCAAGTCCTCCTGGGGAGTTGGTTTGGCTCTTCAAGACAGACTGCAATGATTAATAGGTCATGTTCGCTCTTGAGAAAGGAGGAGGCATGATTATACAAGTGCCATGTCCTTTCTGTGCCTTCTTTGATACTCATTTACTCAGAGGAGCCTCTGTCTCTTTGTAATCATTTCCTACAGCTTTGGATTAGTTTCTTGTCAGTCCACAGAGCTCTGTAACAGAATAACACAGGCTGTGTGGTTTATAAATAATGGAAATATATTCCTCAAAATAAGAAAGGAGCTTATTTCTTGTGGTTTTGCAGGCTAGAAGATCTGGTTCTAGAAGATTCTGTAACGAGTAAAGACTAGTGTGGTAGTTCATAAACATCGTTTTTCTTGTGTCCTGTCCTTACATAGAGTCAGAAGGAACAAAAGTAAATTCTGAAGACTCATTTTTGATGCCGCCAATTACATTAACCTAGTTACATTAACCTGGAGGCCTCTTGTCCTAATATCATCATCATGGGCTTAAGTATTTTAATGCCTGAATTTGGAAAGAGGAGGTATTCATTCTGTAGCATTTTTCACTTGTGTACTTTACCACTCCCTCCTCAAGGCTTCATGAGACCACAGGAATATTAAGTTAGATTAGGTTTATTTTTGGTTATGCTGCTGCTGATGTTTTGAGACAGGGCCTCATGCTCCTCTGATTGGCCCCAAACTTCCTATGTAGTAGAGGATAGCCTTGGGCACTTGAGACTCCTGTTTCCACTTCCAAAGTGCTGGGGTTAGAGGCACGGGCCACCATTCCTAGTTAGGCAGTGCTACAGGTGCAACCCAGGACTTCCTGTCTGCTAGACAAGCATTCTACCAACAGAGTTTCTATCGCTCCTCTGTTATATGCCAATAAATAAATACAGAATGTTCATTTGTAGACGTTCCTTAGATGAAGTCTAAGATGAAGGTGATGGCAGACTTGATGGATGAGAATGTCTTCTTTGTTCATGCCACTGTCCCCATATAGCTCAAAGGGCAAAGCAGTTCTGCAAGGCCTCTTTGTTATAGATGCTAACGTCATCACCTCATAACCGAATCAACTCTTCCAAAGTCCTGACTCCTCCTACCATCATCTTGAAAGTTACATTCGGTATATACACTTTATGAAGCCAGGAACCTCTAGACCATAGAATGGAGCAGGAGAATGGTTGACAAAGCTTGACTACATATTATCAGTTGTTTAAACTTGGGGTAACAGTATGGGTACATACTGTGTATAACATGATATTAAATGGCTTTCGATACGTAAGACAGCCCCCTCCAAGAAATAATCATCCACATCAGAAGGCATTCCTTTTGATCTTGTCTATTCTCACTCTAATGAACATCAGAACAGTTGCTAGAGCTACCTCTGAGTATGAGAGGCCAACTTCTACTTCCATTTTCAAGCCAAATATTTGTTTTCTTAAAAATCATAGTATATGTGGTTGGGGATGATTCAGCAGGCAGGAAGCGAGGACTGGAGTTTAGGTACGAGAACCCAAGTTAAAACCAGTTGACATGGTATTCTACCTGCTCTTCTAACATGTTTACAGCTACCCTAGAGGAAGCTGGCTAGACAGACAGGTCAAAATGGTTTCACAAAGATTCTCTGGCTCTACAACATTAGGTGGAGAGAGGTCAGGGAAGACACCTGACATCACTTGATGACAAACTCAGAACACAATATTCATACAGGGAAACGCACACGCATATAGAAATAAATAAAAATAAAATAACACTATATTATATTATACAAGCTTAAAGAAAATTTGCCACAGGCTCCATTTCAAGTACCAGGCAAGACAGAAAATAAACTCTCTTTTCTTCCCTTACTATACTCCTGTACTTAGTTCTTTTCTTTCTTCCCACTTTCCTCCTTTTCGTTCTCCCTTTTCCTCTCAAAACCCTGTGAAAGCGGCTTCCACAGGCAACAACGATCTGTGAAGAGAATCTAGCCACCTAATTTATGTTTCAAGTGCACCATGGGAATTTATGTTTCCACACTGGCAGAAGCTGAGGGTGGGAGGCTGATTTTCTCCTATGACATAAGGCAGAAATTTTTTGTTGTCAGAATCACTGAGCTAAAGGATCAGGGGTATTTGCCTAAACTCGGAGAACTTGTCCAATCAACTGCCACTGAGCAAGGACTGCAGATGCGATTATAACCTGCCTCTTGGAGTATAATCTGTTAGCCCTGTTGGCAAAAACTGGAATAGTCAATAGCCCTAAAATGAAATAGCTACAATCTCAGAAACATCTAGTTTACACTGCAATGGGAAGCCAGGGAAATGCAGATAAGCAATGGACACCTCCTGCTTCCTCACAGCCCCAACCAATCATTCCCTCCTTTGTCACAAGTGGTACATGGTAAGTGCAAAGATGAGGCACTGTCCAATACTCTTTATGAAAGGCTCGAACGCACTTGGAACTTGATGGGAAGTAGCAGCAGAAGCCATGCACAAGGGCCTCGAAAGGCCATGTAAGATAGTGTCATCAGGACCAAGAGGTGAGTTGGCTTCAACTGGCCAGTACCAGGAAGGACTTTTTGAGACACTTCATCTGAGGAAAGCTTTTAAATCTAAGCGGGTTCTGAAGCTGGGAGATGGCTCAGTAGATGAAGCACTTAATGCACAAGGAGAATGGTCTGTGTGTGGACCCCCCAGAACCCACATTACAGCAGGGGGCATGTGGTGGTCTCCTACAGTCCCAGGAGGCAGAGATGGGGGATCCCTGGGGCTAGCTAGACTATTGAGAGACGCCCACCCACATATCAATAAACACAGTGGAGAGCTACTGAAGAATACACAAGTTAATTTTGGATCTCCATAAGCATGTGCACAAATATACACGTACACACACACGTGTTTGCACACATGTGAGCATGAATTACACACCCAGGTACGCCACACATATGTTCATAAAAATGAGTAAACTTAAAAAGAGCTTACTTTGGACGCCATAGACCTTGAAAATCAGTCTCTGAGCTTCGACTGTTCGTCTGTGGCGATGACTGTCACTGAGAGTGTCTGAGCTGGAAACCAATATACATTCTCTGAAACTAAACATTGAGGAAGTATAGGACTGAATTGTAGGAGTAAGTAGTTAGAGGCAATGGGACCAAGTGAGTAACCATCAGGTCTTGGTGGAGGCAAGACAAAGGGGAAAGAAAGGTAGGTTAGACAATTCAGGAAATAACCGGTACCATAGGATGTGTCAAAGAGGCAGGGTTCAGGACGGAGTGGCTGGGTTAAAGCTGGAGCAATAACATCGCATGGAATGCAGAAGGGCAAGAGCTACTTTGGGGAAGCAGAGAGGTAAAAAAGCTAACAAGTTCTACTCTGAGCACACTGAACTGAGCGAGGTACCTGTGAAACACCCAGACAAGTCTATTGAACTTAAATGGTTGTGGGGGCACCTGAGTATTATCCTCTACACTAAGATGAATATTTCCAGTTGGTGGAAAGTCCTTCGTCTCAGAAAAACACCAGGGGCATGGAGCCAATAAAGAACTGAGAACCCACCAAAAAGATGTTAGGCATAGATGGCATGAGAGAAAATTGCTCTTATAGTGGAGGGGAGAAAGGGAGACAACAGAAGATGAAAGAAAATATTTGAAGAGAGCTTCCCCACCGAGAAATATTATGAATTCCCTTTCCTGAACATTCTTCAAAGCAGAGAAAAATGCCCTCCTTGTCTTGGTTTAAATTTTTGTTCCAATAAAATTATATAAAAGATAAATTACTATTTGTGTGTGTGCATGTATGTGTCCATGGCAAGCATTTGGAGGACAGAGAACAACTTGCAGTCATTTGCTCTTCTCTCTCTCTCTCTCTCTCTCTCTCTCTCTCTCTCTCTCTCTCGGCTCCCAAGGTTAATCCCTGGTCAGCAGGCTTTGTAGCAATTGCCTTTACATGCTGAACCACCTGGATGGTCCTTTATTGTCTTTATTAATGTCCTGATTTGTATGGGGGTGAAAGGGGAGGGAAACACAACAGATATAGGCATAGCTTGGCCCATTCACAGACTATATGTATAAGTTATGAGAAAACAATTCAGGAGACAGCTACCCAAGGAATCTGCATTTCAATTACCAAATGCAATAATGATAATGATGATGATTCGGTGATAATGGTGATAGGAATTATGGTGATGATAGTGGTGTGAAATAATAGTAATGATAGAGGTGGAGATAAGAAGGATGGTGAGATGGAGATGATGGTGGTGATGATGGTGATGGGAATGACAGTGATGGTGGTAGTGATGAGAGTGATAGGTACGATGATGAGGATAATGATAATGGTTATGGTGGAAATGATAATGACAATGAAGATTATGGTAATAATTAGTGTATATTTCTGGGAAGAGAGGCTTGTGACATGAAAGTTTATATGGCTTTGAATCACTTGAATATTTACATTCCAGTGCCACAATGCTGTGTGCATCAGATACAAAGGACTTAAAATTTTCAAAGAGCTACAGCTCTGAGAATGGGGAGGGTTAGAAAACAAGAGTGGTAGATAATAAACTAATCAAGCAGATGAATCATTTTAAATACCTAGGAAGCCTCATTAGCCCAAGAGGGAAAGAAACCTGAAGCTAAGAGATAAAAATTTATTACAATAAAGAAGGACATTAAAGAAGATTTATAACAGAGTCCCAAAGCTGATTATTAAATTTGGCAGAGCAACTTGGCTACGGAAAGTAGAAGACAAAGAAACAACATGGTAGTCACTGTTATAGGGAAATTGCCATTCGCACTTGAGGCTTAGAGAAGAATATTTCCACTCTGAAAATGAGCACGCATGTGCACACACACACAGAGACACACACACACACGCATGCGAACATGGCTGCACACACACACAATATCCTTAGTGAGCAATCATTCAGAATTTACTTCGTAAAGAAAAAGAAATGTTAAAATACGGTATGGTGAAATGTTCAGCAGATAAAGTGGGTTTTGTGCAAACATGGGAAACTGAGTTCAAATCCCAGCACTCACGTGAAAGTCAGGAACAGGAGAGCATATCTGTAACCACTAGTGCTGGGTGGGGTGGGGGGCAGAATGAAAGAGGGAAATCGGAAGCTTGTTGGCTAGTCAGCCTGGCAGTATTGATGACCTTCAGGTGCCTTGAGAGATCCCATCTGAAAACGGGTGGGGAGGGGGTAATTGGAGAAGATACCTGATTGACTTCTGGCCTTTACGTACACATGCATACACACAAACAAATATATATACTACACACACAAGAGTGCTCATGTGCACACACACATATTAAGAGGGAAAGCATATCAAAAGGATTAAGAAAGCCTCAAACTCCAATTAAATAATTAGTAACACAGAAGTTGGTAGAAATTGTTGCACGAAAAGGAAGCTTGGAAAATAGAAATGTAGCTGAGGAGTGGAGCACTTACCTAGAATGCTCTGTGAATGAAAGCTCCTAAAGCCACTTTTATCTTCCTACAAGGTTAATCTATGTATTGTAACTTCAGTGATTATGGAGAGGTTTAAATGCTGGAAGTCCAGAGATGAACTGTGTTGTGGCATCTTTAGCCCCCACAATAGCCTTTTATTGTTCTTCTCTGTATCTGACCTGACAATTTTGTGACTGCTGGGTAAATCACTTAGAAAATACACTTATACAAATGAAAAACCCTATTAGTGTAAATGATTTGGCATGAATTTTTGACATCACCATTGTCTTCTGTTTCAAGGGGAAAAAAATAAAACATCTTGTTTCATCTTTTTTTTTATCATAGCCTTAAAGCAAGCGTATTACTTAACGAATTTACTCAAGATTGATGATAGAGAATCACTGCATTGTGGGTTACATTTTTAAATATTTGGAGAAGGTATTAAAATGGGCTGTATGTGTGGCAAATTCTCTTAGCAAAGTTTATTTTGTCATCCTTATATTCATTCTATAGCTTTTGTTTATATCCTATTGTACTTTTACTTGGTGATAGGGATGTTTCTGCTTTGATATGTAGGAAGGGATGCCCATCGTCTAAGCAGTCCATTGCTTGCTTAAATATCAGGCAGTATGTGTTCGTACTCTTCAAGAAAAGGGATCTGTGAAAGTGTGATGGGTTGCTGTTCCTGCTTTGGTTTTGTGTTTTCACAAATTCCCTGGAGATGTTGTTTGTTATCCTGCCTGGCTTTGATGTTGGTAACTCTTCAGGGTTACATTGAACTCTTGATTCTCATGTATGAGCTCTTGAGGATGGGTCAAAGGACAGAAGATGTGCCTCCAACGTGTCCTGTTTTGTCAACACACCTTAATAATGTTCATATGAGAATGCTTATGTATGTAAGCATGTATGTATCTAAAACAAGAAAATAGAAAAAAAAACGTAGAAGAAGACCACTAGTTTCCTACCAAAGAGCTAAAAATGCTGTCACCTATCATCTGAGGGCTTAACAGGTTCCCCAGGTTTGCCCCCTCCCCAATGTTTCTACCGATATATTTGAAGTGTGCCTTGATTTATAGATTTTTATTACCACATTACTATAAAACCTTCATGGCACTACCTCCACATCAGAGCAAGAAATTTGAGGTAACCTAATCCTGGTAAGGGACCCTAGCTGTGGTCACTTACATTTGGCTCCAGAATAAATTCACTTATCCCCTTTGATATGAGAGGTGTGTTCTTTGCAGCCATAGTTATAAGGTGTTGTGTTCAAACAAGAATAGCAAAGGAGAAAAAAGAAGAAGAAGAAGAAGAAGAAGAAGAAGAAGAAGAAGAAGAAGAAGAAGAAGAAGAAGAAGAAGAAGAAGAGCAAACAAACGCAAAAAAGACCTTGGAAGGCAAGTTCATTCAAATCCAGAAAGCCACGCTAATGGAATTCTCTCCTCCAAATGTGGCACTCATTCTTTGAGTGTTTGGATCAAGCACAAGTCTTGATTTGGCAGTGAAAGGCTATTTCGTTTAGAGTTTCATTTTCTGGGAGGGGTCATTATTGAGGGGGAGGAGGGGAAATAGGAAGGAGAGAACAAGAAATTGGGTGTATATGGAAGTATGGAGAATCTGGGAGGTGTTGGGGAGAGTGAAAATATGAATAAATATATTGTATTAAAAATTCAAAGGAAGTTCTTCTACCTCCAAGTCTTTCTATCTCCATCATCTTCCATAAGGTTTCAAGCGCTCTGCCTAACGTTTGACTGTGAGTCTCAGTATCTCCTTTGATGCCCTGGTGGGTAGAGTCTTTCAAAGGTTCACTGTGGAAGGCTCCTTTCCTGTTCCTTGTCTTCTCCTACTTCCAATGTCTATCCTGTTTGCCCTTCTGAGTGAGGATTAAACATCTTCCCTAGGGTCCTCCTTATTGTTTTGTTTCTTTAGAACTATAGATTTTAGTATGTTTATCCTCTATTATATGGCTAATATCCACTTATAAGTGAGTACATACCATATGTGTCTTTCTGTTTCTGGGTTACCTCACTCAAGATGATATTTTCTAGTTCCTACCGTTTGCCTGCAAATTTCATGATTTCCTTGTTTTTTAATTTCTGAGTAGTATTCCATTGTGTAATTGTACCACAATATCTGTATCCATTCCTTGATTGAGGGACATCTGGATTGTTTCCAGATTCTGGCTATTACAAATAAAGCTGCTATGAACATGGTTGAGCAAATGTCCTTGTTGTATACTTAAGCATAATTTGGATATATGCCTAGGAGTGGTATAGCTGGATCTTGAGGTAGCACTATTCCTAATTTTCTAAGAAAGCACCAGATTGATTTCTAAAAATGGTTGTACAAGTTTACATTCCCATCAGCAATGGAAGAGGGTTCCCCTTTCTTCACAAACGCTCCAGCATGTATCATCCCTTGACTTTTTATCTTAACCATTCTGATGGGTGTGAGGTGAACTCTCAAGGTCATTTTGATTTGCATTTTCCCGAACGACTAAGGACTTTGAGTCTTTCTTTAAGTGTTTTTCTGACATTCAATATTCCTCTGTTGAGAAGTCTCTGTTTAGCTCTCCCAGGGGAACCTGCAAGAAATTGATACCCTAAAGGCCATGCATGGAGTTGACCTAGACCCCCTTCCCAGATGTAGCCCATATGTACCTCGGTCTCCAAGTGGGTATCCTAGTAAAGGGAACAGGGACTGTTTCTGATATAAACTCAGTGACCAGCTCTTTGATCACCTCCCCTTGGGAGGGCTGGTGGTGGTGGTGCAGCCTTGCTAGACCACAGAAGAAGCTGATGGAGCTAGCCGTGGTGAGACTTAATGAGCTAGATAGAAGGGGAGGTGGTCTTCTCCTATCAGGGGACTATGGAAAAGGCATAGGGGGAGGAAAGGGAGGGTGGGTTGGACTGGGAGGAGATGAGGAAGGGGGCTGAGGTGGGGATACAAAGTGGATAGATTATAATTAATTAATTAATTAATTAAAATTTTTGAAAAGAAAATAAACCTTCCCTAAAAAACCTGAATTCTGAAAACCTACCTTTTGTCTTAAGTTTCTTGTTACTAATATCTTATTCTTTTTACTTTGCTTTGACCTGTAGAAATGTTAAATATATATTGTTCAGCAAAAAGAAAGAAAAAAGATAGCTAGAAAAAAAGAAAGAAAGAGAGAGAGAAAGAAAGAAAAATCTCTGTTACAATGGAGAAAAGTCATTGCATAATTTCTATTCATTCTCTGTCCAGCTGAAGTAATTCCATGTTTTTTGGAGACAAACTGTTCTTAAGATGACAGTAGCATTATTCATATTCAGGAATGTACAATCTGTGCTGTCTGTGAGCTTCTCTGGTCACTGCTGAAGCTTCTTGACTGCCTGTGTTTGAACTACATGAAGCAAGGTCTGCACATATTCACCACAGCCTACTTGATCTCAGTGATGCTCTTCAGAACATCAAATCACTCCGCACATCCCAGGAGAAATGGTGCGAGTGCGGCAGAGGATCTAAGGGGCACCTGGTAAAGCAAGGAACATTCTGATAGGAATGAAAATGGGGTGTGGTTGTGAGGTGGAAGGAGGATGTGTGCAGTTTGCCTTCCAGGGCATCTCTACAGACCGATACACACCGCCTTTCTTTGCAATCTGGAAGGAAAAGTTGCATGTTGTATCTACACTGTATTTTCACAGTGTCTAATTTCAAGTGTGCATCGAGATGGGAGAAATGCAGAAGGGTGAAGCCACTCATCTTCACAGGGGTCTGGGAGAAAAGGCGCTGTGTCATCTCTTACACTGGGGAAGCTCTCCTCAGAGTAAAGAGAGATTAGAACACAGGATCAGGTCCCTAACTGGGAAGGTAAACACCAACAAGGGACATTTGTTCTTTGCTTGATCCCATGGTCCCCCCTCCCCTCATCCTGTGCTGACCCCTGCAATATGAAAGAAAATCTCCACACAGACTAACCAAGAGAAGGACATCAGTAGAAACGTGTGTTCCTTCACAGAAACCTGGATCTGACTTATTAGAAGCTGACTTAAAATAGGCAAGAATAGTAACAAAACTCTAAATCAAAACAATGACTAACCAAAGCCATCCACAGTGGAACAGGTCTGCAATACTAGCACTCTAGATATGAAAGCATGAGGGTGAGGTATTCAAGGTCACTCCTGGAAACATTGAGAGTTTTACAGTTCTAGGCAAGCCTGCGCTGAATAGGATCCTGTCTGAAATTAAATATAAAATGTAATATATAATATATAAAATAAAATTAAACAACAAAAAAACCCAACAGCAATAGTAACAACAAAGCACTCTTTTTGTTGTTTTATTTTTAATTTTTTGTTTTGTTTTGTTTTGCTTTACAGGACAGGGTTTCTCTGTGTACCCTTGGCTTTCCTGGACTCACTTTGTAGTCCAGACTGGACTCAAACTCACAGAGATCCACCTGCCTCTGCCTCTGCCTCTGCCTTTGCCTTTGCCTCTGCCTCTGCCTCCCCAATTGTTGGGATTACAGGCATTTGCCACTGAGATAAAACTAAAAGCATAGGTTTGGGGGGAGAGGACAAATTGAACAGAGCCACCTCTGCCAATGTTTCTGAAAAAGACAAGTTATTTAACCCAAAGCACTCTTAGTTATCTTCATTCTGAGATCAAATGAAAAATGAATTGCAATTTTTTGATCACCAGTAAAATTCTTGCAAAAGAACTCAGCAAGTCATGTAGTACAGATGAAAAACAGATGTTGCCCTGACAGTCTCTAAGTTAGGTCATTGCTAGTTTTATAATCAAGAGGGTACTATTTGGGAGCCCAGCCTTCTACAGGCTTCTTCCATAGGAATCACATGGAGAGCCCAACCACAGCTACTCACTTGACCAAAGGCTCATTGACTCATGCCACTTACCAGACACTGACTGCTAACCAGTCTCTGAATATTGTTTGCTCCAGTCTCTGCCTTATTCTAGTTTGAATGGCAATGAACTGGGGCTCACAGAGATTAAATAACTTGTCTTTGTTCAGAAGCATTGGCAGAGGTGGCTCTGTTCAATTTGTCCTCTCCCCCCAAACCTATGCTTTTAGTTTTATCTCAATATCTCCATGACAGGAAAGAAACACACCAAAGTCACAGGGAAGCACAAGGACATGTTTTCTCAGTAAGGTGGGGTGAGGCACCCTGCTCACAAGATGACATGTACCTCTTCTGGCTATCCAAGAGTCATATGATACCTTACAAGATACCTAATGGTGTCTTCCTTAGTTCTTCTCCACCTTACTTTACTTTCTGACACAGAATCTGGAGGTCACTGATTCAACTACACTGTCTAGCCAGTGAATCCAAGGAGGCACCTGCCCCTCTGCCTCCTACTTCTGTGGTCACCAGAGCTTCGGCCCCACCCAGCTTTCGATGTGGGTTCTAAGGATCTGAACTCAGGTCCTCATGCTTGCACAGTCATTCTCTCCAGCTCTAGGGACTCACTTTTAACAAAGAAATTGTCTCAGGACATGGTGTGACTTCAGAAACCAAGTCCTCAGAATCACCATGGTTTCTGTGTCATGGTCCTCACTCTTGTGCTAGCTGTTCTTTGGAGTGCCAGACACGTTATAAAAATTCCAAGGAGAGGCTTGTGTGACAGGAAGCCAAAGGCTCCTCTCCTGACAACAGCCACACTGCAAACACGCCAGGTGGAGGATAGGGCTCTATCATCCCCAGACAGGCACTACCCTAGATTTTGTCCTTGTAAGACTATGAGCAGGACCTGCCAAATCAGCTTTTCCACACACCACAACTCAATGAGATGCAAGCTGATAAGTGTGACATGGGGTGCCTTCATGTTCAGATATGGGAAGGACTGCTTTAGGGAGTAAAGAGAAATTGTATGTTTCTTGAGGCTTTGTTGAGTCTTACAGTACCATCTCCAGAAGTGATGTAGAAAGAAAAGAACAGTCTGGGAACCTCACCAGGAAAAGAGTGAGGAGAGCCTTAGAAAGGTGATTCCAGAAAACCACTTTTTCTTGGTGCACTTATTACTTGTGTTTAAGTTCTTCCAGATACACAATGAAGAATGTCAAAAGAGTGTTGACACAAGTTCTAAAGAAAAATGTACGTGAGAGTTACCACAGGAACCAGCTATTGGAAAATTACATAATATAACCATAAAAAGTACTGTAAAAATGTGGGCTGTACTCTGTCTTCTTGAAGATGTTGACTATACAAGAGGTAGTTCTTCCTATGAAGAAGACTGAAGACTTGTTGGAGAGTTAAGAGCCACAGATACACCAACTGCTCATCAGACAGCATTTCTACCATTGGAGATTCACATGAAATCAAATTCAGATCAAAATGATAAGATGGTGGTGGCTGGAGAGATTGCCTAGGGACTAAGAGCACTTGCTACTCTTCCAGAGGACCCAAGATCAGTTCCTAGCATCCACGTAGTGGTTAGCAACCATTCATTACCCCCAGTTCTCAGTAATCCAATGCACACTTCTGACCTTTCTGGGAATCAGGCATGCACATGGTATACATACAGACCTACAAGCATAACACTTATACACACAAATAAATAATGAATAATTAAACAAATGAACTAGACTAAACTAAATAGCATGAGGCCACCTGTGATAGAAAATGAGCAAGATACATGTACACACGTGATACACACGTGACACGGACATTCATACAAGACTATGTAGCAGAGTTGGCTGATGGTACCTGGATATACTTGCTCTTTTCTACTTAAGTTTCAACATCTCCATGTTAGAGTCCTGCAGATAGATTTTTTTAAAAAGGACAGGAGGTGATGATACTACTCTACAATAACATAGGTCCTCCATCTGGGGACTATAGGTAACCATGTGAATGGAATAACCCCTCCCCAACCCTCCCTACAATTGGCTTGGCTAATGCAGTCCCATGCACCTTGGTTGAAAGTAGATGTTGAACGGTGCTTGATGCTGGCCTGTATTAATTGAGAGACAGAAGAAGCCCTGAGAATCCATGGCTCTTTAAAGACAACTTAGCAAGCTAGAGACATGGCTCTATGGTTTGAGAATGCTCACTGGTTTGCAGAAGACATGAGTTTGGTTCCCAGCACCCATATTATATGTCTCACAACAATGTGTAACTCCAGTTCCAGAGCATCTGATACCTTCTTCTGGTTCTGTGGTTAGCTTCACACATGTAGGACACATACAAACACACACACACACACACACACACACACACACAAACACAAACACAAACACAAACGAAAAATAAATCTTAGAGACAAGACCTAATTTGGAAGATGGGGAAAAAAACGTATATAACATAGGGTACTTGGTAGTGCATTTAGTGTAAGGATGAGATAAGTAAAAAAGCAATGTCTGAGAGAATCAAGGATGCCTGATCAACATCTAGAGAAAAGAGGAGCTTTCAATATGTAAAGCTGAGAGTCAGGAAGAGTTGGTGAGATTCCCAAAGAAGACTGAAGCACAGCAAGCAAAGACACCTTCTACAAAAGGTAGATAGAGGTAAGGGAGATGAACAAGGTGTGAGAAAGGGATACTGGTGTTTCCATGTGGAAGAAAAGATTCCACAGACAACAAGACAAGGGAAACCATCTTCTCCTGCACGATTATTGTCAAATATGGCCGCATCCACTACAGAATGACTTCAGAATTTTAAAAACTTATGGTGTTTTCTAGTGCTCGGTGGAAGTTATTCTACAGAGCAAGAATGTGTAACAATAGGAATGCTTGGATGTTTAAAAGCTCCAAGAGAAGTACAGCAGCTGGGCTGTGTGCGAAAGACTAATCTGTTATGTGTGGAAATGAGCACCATACGTTTCCTGTGATGGGGGACTCTTAGGAAGCTTCATTGCGGCACCATGACAAATTGGAGCAGAGAACATTTTCCAGCCAAAAGGGAGAGATGTGATGGATTCTTTTAATTTTCTTGAAGCTCAAATGTTCCCTTGCATATGCCAGTGTCACAAGAGGGAAACAAAAGTGGATGAGTATTGGCCTTGTGCTCTTTTGAAAAACCTAAATGAAGCTACTTATTGTACCAGATAAGTAATCAAATAATTTATTAATGAGTGTGTTATGTGTGTGTGTGTGTGTGTGTGTGTGTGTGTGTGTGTGTGTGTGTGTGTGATTTCAGGCCTGATATATATAATAGAGTCTTAACTGAGGCATGGTAACGTGTACCCGTAGGAGAATATTTATGTGCTGAGGAGGATGCACCAAGGTTGACAAGGGCATTCTGTATTCACCATGGTCTCCATCTTCACACATGCTCTATAGAACTGACTTATGCAATGTTTATCTGGGAAACTAAAGTGTACAAATAGAGGGAATGATTTGCCCAAGGCTTCAAGCTAGCCAGACTGCCTTTTGTTATAAATCCATGTCCAAGATTATTCCTATTACATCAAAAAAAATTCTGAGGTGGTTACTCTTCACTGTCAAATTGATAGGATTTAGACTATCAGGGCCTGTCTGTGATGGAGGGTTCAGAGATGCCTAAGTGAGCAAGGAAGACGCATCTCAAATGTAAGCAGCACCAACATCCTATGGTCCAGGTTCCTGAACTGAATAAAAAAAGAATAAGAGCCAAGCATCAGAAGGCATCTTTTTCTGCCTCCTGGCTGTGAGTACAGTGAGGATATCTGTCTCATGCTTCACTGACATAATAGAATGTGCCTCAAATTATGAGGCAAAATAAACCCTTCCTTTCTTAAGTTTCTTTGATCAGATATTTAGTCACAGCAAGAAGCAAAGTAACTAATAAAATTAGTTACCAAAAAAGCCACCCTATGTATGGGAAGGATGGCTCAGTGAGTAAAGAGTTTGTATCCAAGATGGATGGCCTGAGTTCAATAACCCACATGGTGAAAAAAGAACCAACTTTACAAGTTGTTCTCTGACCTTCATATGCACACCAAGGCATACACACATGAATTAATGAATGAATGAATGAATGATTAAAAATCCATCCTGACCTTGATTCAAGGTCTCCAATGGCCATTTATTGTCTATGAGATAAAGATCCAACATTCTTCATGGAGCACATACTTGTAAATAGGCCTTCACGTACTGTTTCTTACCTCAATCAGTCTCTACCCTAACCTTCCACATCACACCCACGTCGTCACCATGTTTTCAGAACCCCATCCTTACAGGATATTTTCTCAGTGATGGGTAAGACAGGGAGAACACCTCAAACCCCAAATTTGGAACTATGAAATGCTCCTAATTCTGGACCTTTGTGAAAGTCAAGTGGACATCATAAATGGAAAACCGTACACCCGACCTTATGCAGTGGCTGCTGTGAAAACGCAGGTGCATTCACAGCTCTGTGCTCAATTATCTTCGACTGTGTGCATTCACGGTATGGAAACAAAACGTGGATTTCACAGTTAGGTTTGGGTCCCATCTTTAAAATTTCTAATTAAGTATTTGCAAATAATACAAGATCGGTGGGAGGAAATACACACCCTGAAAATAATTTTTTCAATGCAATTTTAATTATAGTTTTTACAGCGTTAACTGTATCCTCATAAAAGATATCAGCAACAACACAAGGACATTATGGGGTATAGTGTGCCTGATTTCTTACAGTGGCAATACTCAGTAGAAGTCCAGTATAAAAAAATACCATGAAACAGACTGTGAACACTGACTTAAAAAGTCTTCAGTCTTATGTAGAGTTCCCTAATTCACTTGCTCCCCTTTGCATATGTATGTGTTATGGTATCTACAGCTTTATCCTTTTTAAACTGACATGGGTTTGTGTGACTGTCACAGGAAATGTTTTGCTTGAACAGCTCCAGTCCCATGAGGATTCTTTGTCCCCCTCCCTCTTCTCTTCTCCTCTCCTCTCCTCCCCTCCCCTCCCTCTCTCTGGTTCCTCCTTCCTTCTCCTTTTTGTCCTCCTCATACTCCTTCTCCCTCTCCCACCTTTCTCTGAGATAGGACCTCACTATATAGTCTCAGCTATTCTGAAACTCATTAAGTTGACCATAAAAATCACAGAGATCTGCTGGCTCTGGCTCTCCAATGCTAGGATCAAAGGTGTTCACCATTATGTGGAGTCTTACCTTACCTGTCATAACCTCAACTCCACTAGTCCCACACCCTCACACCTATACTTCTTGTCCTTAGCAACTTTTCATCTACCCTTTGTTTCTAAAATGTTGCCTCTCGCATGTTACATGGACTGGAGAGATGACTCGGAGGTCAAGAAGACTTATTTCTCTTGCATAGGACTGAGGCTAGATGCCGCACAACCACCTTTTTAATTCCAGTTTCAAGAAATCTTGTGCCTTCTTCTAAGCAATTTGGGATCCTACACGCATGTGATCCACATACATACACACACACAGACACACACACATAAACAGAAAAGTATTTCTCAAAGAGAGGGACACATTTTATGGTGTATAGGGATTCACATTTCTCATTCAGCCTACTGATCAACACAACAGTATCTTATGACCAAACTCTATACATTCAAACTAAAATCAAACATACCAAGAAATAAAAATCAGGGCTTTGGGGATGCAGAGGAAGTAAACAAAGACATGATTTTGCTTTGTTTTGAGACAAGGTCTCATGTAGCAGTAGATATCACAAAGTTGTACTGGATGCAATGTAAAGCAGCCAATCCTGGTATGTGAAACACGATTCCATTTCTGACTGTGCTTACTAAAAAGTTCGGATATAAACTTTTCAGTAAGAGGATATTCAGCCTGCTGACTTTTCCCCAAGAAATACTCATTAACTCCACCATTGTATTTTTGTATCTGATTGATGATAGTTTCTTGATAAAGGGTCTCCATTTGTCACATCTAGCAGTAAGTCACTGAAGATAATAAACATAATTTTCTGTACTTAGTACACCCAGCCAACCTAGGGAGTCTCCTGGCCGAGGGACATGACGAACTATGAGTTGGTAGTTCCACTCCTGACACAGTGTTTACTCAGCTTACTGCAGAGAGAAGGCCGATTCTACCCTAGTGGTTAAAGTCGGGTTCTGCTGAGAGTCTATCACTTCTTTACCATTGTCACATCAGAAGGATTGTAAGTAGAACCCTCACAAGGCAGGGACCACCTGTGCACCTGACCCCAGCCCCACACACTGAATGCCACTTAGTCCTTGGTGGACTTATGTGGAAGTCATAGGTGAGGGACTCAAGCTGGGACCTGACCCTGTGTTCCTGAACAGCCCACAGAGCCCATGTTGACTCTTGCTTTCAATTTTGGGGGCATCAATACCTCAGGGCTAGGAACATAGTGCAGGGAGAAGTCACTAGGGAACAAGGTAAAAAAAAAAAACTAAATAAGTAAACATAATTTTCTTAAAACAAATACCAATATACTTACATCGTACTTCCCATTCTAGTTATGTCTCTATGTTTCCACTATGATCATGCTCACTCCAAACTGGTCATGTATTCCACAGCCTTATTTCAGTTTTGCTTCAGAATCCCATCTAGGACTCACATTGGTAGAAACATTTCCTTGTAGCATTGTAAGGCTCACACTTTCATTCCCTTTGTTTATACATTACAAAAGAGAGGCCACAGACTTCCCTTTCCCAAAATCTAACCGGCTCACTCTAGCCACAGAGAATACCTCTCGTGAGACAACTAGAAAATTTCTATCAAGACACTTCCAGAAGGGAAACCAAACAAGACTTTCTGCACCTGCCCTTGGATGCCTGAGTTTACTGTCATATCCAGTATCTGACACTTGGCAACCATTTTCTAAGCTGTGCTCCACCTGGAGGCACTGTATCAGAATTGATGCAGTAAAAGTAAAGAACATATATGTGTTTTCTCTCCAAAGAGCTAACTTAGAGTTGAAATCTGTCTAGCAGAGAGTGTCTGTAATACTCACATCACGGCCCCTAAATGCTCAAGATGGTAGCCAAATTTTTCCCATCTCTGTAGTTTGGATCCCAGTTCAACTGAACTATGGCCTATATGTTTAGTTATTCTAGACTGAAATATATTGTAAATATTTTTATATAGGTCTTCACACCCATTATTCTCCTCAACTGAACTGTGTTGTTTTTAAAAAGTCCTGGTTTACATCCCTTTGTCCTTATCCTGATTAAGGTAGCTCTTTGTTTCTTATCCTCAACACTGTTGGTTGGATCATTGTTCACTGTGTGTACAATGTTCTGGTAACAGCAGCAGTGGTGGCTTCTACTTGCCATGCCAACAACAATCTTTCTCCTCACTTGTTACCACTGAAAATATGTCTAGACTTTGCTAAATGTCCCTAGAAACACAGTCAACTTTTCTATCAAGCACTGTGCTCTATCATTAATTCCCGCAAAGAGCCACATATTGGCATGCACCTCTTTTTTAAATTTTATTCTATTAATTACACTTTATTCACTTTGTATCCCCCCATAAGCCCTTCCCTCTTCCCCTCCCGTCCTACCCTCCCTCCCCCATCTTCACGCATGCACCTCCCCAAGTCAGCTCCTTCCTTCTGATCTTAGTCTATCAGATCACTTCAGGAGTGGCTGCATTGTCATCTTCTGTGGCCTGGTAAGGCTGCTCCCCCCTCAGGGGAGGTGATCAAAGAGCAGGCCAATCAGATTATGTCAGAGGCAGTCTCTCTTCCCATTACTATGGAACCCACTTGGAAACTAAACTGCTATGGGCTACATCTGTGCAGGGGTTCTAGGTTATCTCCATACCTGGTACTTGGTTGGAGTATGAGTCTCTGGGAAGTTCCCTGTGTTCAAATTTTCTGGTTCTGTTATGACCTCAACATAAAACCAGACTCATTAAATTGGTTACAAGAAAAAGTGGGGAAAACCCTAGAACTCATTGGTTCAAGAAACAACTTCCTGAACAGAACACCAACAGCACAAGCTCTAAGAGCAACAATCAATAAATAGGACCTCATGAAAATGAAAAGCTTCTGTAAAGCAAAGGACACCGTCATCAAAACAAAACAACAGCCTACAAATTGGGAAAGGATCTTCACCAACCCTGTATCTGACAGAGGGCTAATATCCAGTATATATAAAGAACTAAAAAAGCTGAAAAGCAGCAAAGCAAGTAATCCAATTAAAAAATGGAACAGAGCTAAACAGAGAGCTCTCTGTAGAGGAATATCGAATGGCAGAGAAACACTTAAAGAAATGCTCAACCTCATTAGCCATTAGGGAAATGCAAATCAAAACAACCCTGAGATTTCACCTTACACCCATCAGATGGCCAAGATGAAAAACTCAAGTGACAACACATGCTGGAGAGGTTGTGGAGAAAGGGGAACCCTCCTCCACTGCTGGTGGGAATGTAAACTTGTACAACCACTTTGGAAATCTATCTGGCACTTTCTCAGACAATTAGAAATAGTGCTTCCTCAAGACCCAGCTATACCACTTCTAGGTATATACCCAAACTTTGCTCATGTACACAAAAGGGATACTTGTTCAACCATGTTTATAGCAGCTTTATTTGTAATAGCCAGAACCTGGAAACAACCCAGATGTCCATCAACAGAGGAATGGATACAGAAATTGTGGTATTTTTACACAATGGAATACTACTCAGCAATCAAAAATAAGGAAATCATGAAATTTGCAGTCAAATGGTGGGATCTAGAAAAGATCATTCTGAGTGAAATATCCCAGAAGGAGAAAGACAAACATGGTATATACTCGCTTATATAGACCTATAAGATATGATAAACATAATGAAATCTATACACCTAAAAAAGATAATCAAGAAATCAGACACGGGATAAGATGACCAATCCTCATTTAGAAAGACAGATGGGATGTGCATTGAACGTATGACAGGAGTCTACTGCAGAAGGCATCTGAAAGACTCAACCTAGCAGTGTTTTCAAAGCAGATACAAAGACTCATAACCAAACCTTCGTCAGAGTACAGGGAATCATATGAAAGAAGGAGAGTTAGTATGATGGGGAAAGGATAGGAGCTCCACAAGGACCAAATATATCTGGGCACAGGGACTTTTCTGAGACTGACATTCAACCAAGGACTATGTATGGATATAACCTAGAACCTCTGCTTGGATGTAGCCCGTGGTAGCTCAGTAACCAATTGGTTTTCCATAGTGAGGGGAACAAGGACTATTTCTAACAGGAACTCAATGACTGGCTCTTTGACCTCCCCACCCCCCCAAGGGAGGAGCAGTCCTGTTAGGCCACAGAGGAGGACTTTGCAGCCAGTCCTGAAGATATCTGATAAAACAGGGTCAGATGAATGGGGAGGAAGTTCCCCCCCATCAGTGGACTTGGAAAGGGGCAGGGTGGAGATGAGGGAGGGAGGGTGAGATTGGGAGGGAATGAGGGAATGGGATACAGCTGGGAAACAGAGTTAATAAAATGTAACTGATAAGAAAAAAATAAAATTAAAAAAAAAGAAATGCTCAATGTCATTAGCCATTAGGGAAATGTAAACTTGTACAACCACTTTGAAAATAAATCTGGCAGGCAATATAAATGTAGAGATATAAACTTGAAGGGTCAAAAGAATATTTAAGAAGAAAAAAAATCTCTCCATGTCTTTGCTGTGTATATCCAAATGCTGGGCATGTCTCAGGGAAGGACCCATAATTTTCAAATGGTCAATAGATATTTCCCAAATTCAAATGTGAAGAGACAATATAATTAAAAAAGAAAACATGGCCAAACATCACGGAAAAACTGTGGCATTTCAAATAGTGTCATAGAACTATAATAGAAAAGGCAAGAAGAAATTACTGAAACAATCACAGTCAGGAATTTCTCCTAAGTTAGCAACTGACCAGAGAAATAAGCTCAGCAAACACCTAGTAACATAAACACCAGAAAAAAAAGTTCACTAAGACCCAAAGGCAATAAATCAATAAAAAGAAACTCTCACATGACATCAAAGTCAAAGGTTCCTCCTCATCTCCTTTTGAAACATCTCTAAAAGTCAAGTCTGCAGTTTATGCAGTTGTCGCCCATTCACCAGCCATTTCTTCTAATTTCTGTCTACCTGATTGTGCTGTTTGCCTCATTTCTACTGATTTTGTTCAATTATCAATTACTGAAGATGAACAAGACACAAAGTGCCACAACAGACGTGGGAACCAAAAGTAAATACACAAGGAGGCCTCAGAAGCATAACAACAACAGGTGCCATTAAAAATCTGGCAAAGAGATGCATTCCTGTATCAGTGGGTTGATAAATAATATGGGTGATCAGTGATACCTGAAGAATTCAGGGAACCAGGTGTGTGGTAGTTCTGTGAGGGACAAAAGAGAGAGAATAGTGGATTTCTAAAAGCTTTAAGAGGCTTTTTTCAATTGGACAGGACACAATTGGTGGTCTGAAACCCAGCTTGACCAAACTCTTCAGGTTGTCACATATTAGAGGAATGATTCATGAGCACCAAACCCAGGACATTCAAGTCCAAAGTCTCCAACCACTAGCACCTGTTGTTCTATCACTTCAACAGCAAGTCCTTGTCTCATTAAGTCTACAATACCAAAGAGCTACTCTATCTGAAAGCTGCATTTCAAAGAAAAGAGCTTGAACTGGGTGGTGGCAATCCTACACATCAGGGATGGCAACACAGTGTGGCCCAGCAATCATGGCAAGCATCCTGGTCCTAGTGCAAGGGAATGCTGGAGAGGAGGATAGATGCGAACAAGAAATCACAGGTGTTTCTCCTTAACGAAGAGACATTGTCTTTTCCTCCAGCCATCCTAAAGCATTGGAGAAACTAATTCTCAAAATCTGTGGACTTTCCTGATACCCTAGAACTTATTAGTATCTGGTCTGATCAACATTCCACTTTTGCTCATGAAACTGGAGAGGATGTGAATGGACTTCTGAATGTGCAAGCACCTAAGTGTTATTTGGAATATCATTTTTAGCAGCAATAACACAGGACCAAAGAATCTACTGGCCTCACCGAGGCCTAGGGTGACCAATTCCACGTCACCTCCTCCTCCTCGGAGAACTAAGGTCCCCTTCTCGATGCATTCTGAGGACTGTACATGAAACCAGCTGACAGATCTGTATGGACTCCCGAAGAAAACCAGTCTCTCAGCTGTGAAACCACAGAGACATGGGCTTTGTTCCTACTGATTTGTGGTTAAATAACGGTCCTTAGGGTCATTAACAAACCTTTTTTTACATAGTTGGATAGTTACCTTTGCTATTGACAATGCCATAAGTAGAAAAGAGACTCCAAATTGTTTAGAAGAGAGGTAATTGGCTCAGATCCCTCAGTAGTAAAGACATAGATGGAAACACTGATGAAGTTTATATCATAACAAAGGGGAGGGAATCTGTGTGAAGATTTTCATTAAAGCCAACATAAAAACTTAGAGACTACCCCAAAAGTGTTATCTGCACACACTCCATTTTCATTACTTGGTCTTATGTTCCACTTTTAGCACAATCATTCCCTCCCTCCTATATTTTAAAACTGATAGCTACATAGTCAATTGTGTGTCGTCTTATTTCATACAATCTATTTTTGTTAGTTTCTCATTGCTATGACAAAGCATTAACCAAAACCAGCTCATGGACCCAAGGGTTTATTTCATATAACTCTGAAACACACTCCATCACTGAGGCAAGTCAGGGTAGGAACTCAAGGTAGGCTCCAGAACCTGGGGCAAGGAACTGAAACAGAAGTCACGAAGGAATGAATGGTGTTTACTGGCTTTCTTTCCATGGCTTGTTCAGCCTGATTTTTCATGCAGCTCAGACCTGCCTACCCAGGAGTAGCACCAGCCACAGTGAGCTGGCCCTTAGACATCAAGCATTAATCAAAAAAATGCCCCACTGGCTTGCCTACAAGCCAATCTGCTTGAAGTACTCTCTCAACGGAGCTTCTTTCTTTAAAGATGACCCTCACTTGTGTCAGGTTGACAAAAAAAAAAAAAAAAAAAAGAAAAGAAAAATTAACTAGCACACAGTTGTTCTAATTATGTCCTAAGAAACACAGGTCACCACAATGAGTTTTTGGTAGGCTTCCTGGTCTCTTATAAGCCACGCCTGAGTCAGCCTCCTCTGATGGAAAATTCAACCCAGCATGTACTACTATTAACAACCTGACAATGAGCTTCTCACTACTAGCCTCAGGAATGGACACATGTGGCAAGCCCAGGTCACCATAAATATTGAATGACAGCACAAATCACTCTATCTGCCTCCCCTTTGTTTCCTCTTGAGAACAAGAGAAGTCATTGCTCTCCAAGGCTTTTCCAGCCAAATCATTCTGTGAGTATGCACTGTTTCTGCTTCCTCCACCTTGGGCAAGAAACAACAAAGCCGGGGGCAGGTAAATGTGCTGGATTACCTGGCCATGAATTATTAAAAGAGACTCCCATATTTCTATGACAATCAAGGCAAGTATAAAAACATCCATAACGGAACAAAACTGAATTTTCTCCACAGACTTGTAACGTTTCTGAATTACCAAAAATCCAATTGAATACAAGGTGTGATAATAACAAAGATAGATATCCAGTGTGCGGCCCTTAAATACTGTTGTTAAAACTGCTTATATCCTTGCACATCATTATTTATTTATTCACTTATTGTTTTAAGAACCATTGATTTCTTGAGGGAGCACATCCCTGAGATAATTACAACTGGAAAGGAAGCTTCCATGTACAGAAATCAGATTTCCAAACAGAGCTGCTCGACTTTGTTCTACTTGCACACAAGCATCCCTTGGTGGCTCAGTGGAGTCAGTACCAATCTCAGAAGTGCCGTACTACCAGCTCCTACCAGCTCCTCACCAGTTCACACCCTTTAGACAAATCACTGGCTGTGTTAGCCAGCATGTCCTATCATCCCATCTTGAATCTACAGATAAACCATAAAGCACCTGCCGATTACGACAGAGAGCGATGCCTAGACACGTGAGCATATCACCTCAGGGTTGAGAAGGCAGTCTTAGACTCAGTCAAAGACCTTGTAAATTGGACTTGGCTTCAAAGAGCCAGACAAACAGAGGACCCCAACTGTCTCTTTTCTGAGCACCCTGTTTTCAGCATACACAAGAAGCCTACACCCCCTTGTTTTCTTCTTTTATTGTGAATATATGCAAAGCAGTAAATTGGTAATTGCAAGAACCATACACCCTCATTGAGCTCATTTGGTTTAAATGCAGAGAGCGGTGATTCTTGTCATTCATTATCCAGAGATAAAACTCTTCCACGTATTTTTGAAAGAAGGAAATGGAACAGCAGAATTAGGAGGAATCGGACCATTTAATTATTGTTTACAAGACTCAGTAGAACAGCATGCCAAGTCCGCTTTGCTACCCAAGCTATGTGCTTACAGAGCCACAGTCTCATCCTTGCCAAGGAGTCTGAGTAGTCCTGCCAGAGTTGGAGCAAGTCAATCCATCAAGAGGGAACTGAGTGAGAAAGAGAAAAAAACCACTCAAGTACACAAATGTGAAAGGACAGTCAGTCCTTTGGCTATTCAAACTAATTAACTGAGTTTTGGAGAGCTCCTGAGTGAGGGCTCAAATCTTAGGGATGCTTAGGCCTTGAGTCAACAAATTCCCAGAATGGTTCTCATGGCCTTTAGAATCGATGGGTGATGATTTCCCAAAGAGGAACACAAATGCTATATAATGCAACAATGATGGAGCCTAAGAAGGTATTAGGACCAGCAAGAGGCCCTTCTAAGTATCTTCCAAATTCCCTTCAAGTCCACTTTATGAATCCTCAAACTAACTTGATCACATACATGCATTTTCAGACCAGCAAGCTCCAAATTGTCTCATTTTGGAGACAATTAAGCTCAGACTCCTTGAGTGTGTCTAAGAGATATGTGGGTTTAAAAAAAAAAAAGTATAATCATACAAGTATAACAACATGTAAAGAGATGGGGTTGGAAATTCTAGTAAACTTGGAAAATATTAATATACAGCTCTCCAAAGATAGTATACAGGCTACAAACAAACCTATGAAAATGTGCTGGATAACGCTTATTTTAGGGCTTAATGAACTGAACAATGCTGGCTATACCAATGTATACCTGTTGTAATTGCCAAATTAAATTTATTTAGTTAGTGTGTGTGCATGTAGGCAGGTACATACGTGTGGAACTCAGAGAACAATATTTATCCTTTTGCTATGTATGTCCTGGGGGTCAAAATCAGGTCATTCTTAACATATGCACACTTGAAATGTCATTGTTCATATTTGAGCTTTTCAACATAATACTATGATATATAAACAGGAGAATGGTTACTAGAGTGAAGTACATTAACATTTCTCTCTCATCCCTTATTGCTTATTTTTTGACAAGGGACCTAAAATAAAATTAATTTTTAAAAGAATCTCAAATCCAATACAACTGTATTCACTATAGTCCTCATACTGTATGCAGAAAATTACTTATGAGGTCAGAGATTCCAAGATGAAACAAAGAAGAGTGTAGGAGCTGACAGTGTCATATTATTGCACACAGTTGAAGCAAATTCTCAGAAGTGGACAGTGAGAGCACTCGGGGAGCTTTGGGAATGAGTGGAGTAGGCAGATTAATGCAAAACAAACTGCCCCATAGTCCTATGTTTTCCAGTTGATAAAAATCCTTTCCCTTGAGTACAGGTTAGCCATCTGGATGTATCAGGATATATACACATACACATACACATACATATACATATATATGCTAAAATGAAACAATGAAGAAAATTAATATAAGGCAAAGGATGTATTTATACTTAATATAATAGGAACTTCCAGATAAATAAGAGAAGAAGATGGAATGGTCCATATGGAAATGGATTATAATTTGATTACTATTAATTCATTTTTAGTTTTAGAGATACATAAGTATGTGTTTATATACAAAATATTTCTAAACACATGTTCATATTCATATACATGTTTTCTTGAACTGTCGTTTCTGCAGGATAGACATAGAAACACCTAACATTAAGAGGCACACTCCACACCCAGGCCCTTGCTTCTTCATGCACTGTCCAATAAAAGCAAAACACGACACACTAGGGAAATAGATACTTCCATTATAGGGGTATAAATAAAATCAAGCCTGGGGCAACATCTTTTAGTAGAAACATATTTTAAAACTTACACTGATGGAGGAAAAAAATCAAAGGGACCCAGGAATAAACAGGAGCCATCAAAGGAACAAAATAAAGTAATAGTGGATTATAAATCATAGAGAAAATAAACAACAAGGGGCAGCATTTCCTAAGAGGTGCAGGGACAAGAGCTTACTAAACACCATCCTCTCTCCTCAATATTTAGAAATGTATGGATGTGTTGCTCTCACCTGAAGAGGTCAAAGTTCTAAGACTAGCCTAGCTGTTCTGCTCTTACAATTGTGAATAAAGAGTCCATTCACTTTATTGCTCAGTAACCCTTGATAAATGACATGTACTTCACACCCAAGACAGTTTCTCCAGCTTCAGTCAGAAGAAAGGAAAGGTATGGAGAAGACTTTCAAAATGGATTGTTCTGGAATTCAGTATATCCACTACATTAAAAAAATGGAATTTTATGTAAGAAGTGGGAAATAGTAAGAGCTGGAGAGGACAGGGTCTCCACAAGGAGAGCAACAGAACAAGAAAATTTGAACACAGGGAACTTCCCAGAGACTCATACTCCAACCAAGGACTATTCATGGAGATAACCTAGAACCCCTGCACAGATGTAGCCCATGGCAGTTCAGTGTCCAAGTGGGTTACATAGTAATGGGAAGAGGGACTGCCTCTGACACAGTCTGGGGGGAGCAGCCTTACCAGGCCACAGTAGAGGACAATGCAGCCACTTTTGATGAGAACTGATAGACTAAGATCAGAAAGGAGAGGAGAACCTCCCCTATCAGTGGACTTGGGGAGTGGCATGCATGCAGAAAGGGGAGGGATGGTGGGATCGGGAGGGGAGGAGGGAGGGGCTTATGGGGGGATACAAAATGAATAAAGTGTAATGAATAAAAAATTAAAAAAATAAATTAAAAAAACAGTAAAAAAATGTAATATGAATGTTTGCACAATCCCAAAATTTCTGTACCAAAATATCACCTCATCCCAAGTGATGGTATTGATATATAAAGCCTTTGTCAAGTGATTAGGTTATGATGGATGATGGTGTAGCTGGAAAAGTCTTTCCATCCCCCATGTGAACATCCAAGAATTCTTCAGCTATGAGCAGGAAGTAAGCCCTCTTCAGACCCTAGATCTCTCAGCAGCTCAATCCTGAACCTCTAATATCTGAAACATTAAGAATAATTTTTCATGTTTATAAATTCATAGGTTATTGGCTTTTGTTACAGCATCTCCACAAGATTAAGACACAGAGATAAAAGCCCTGCCAAATGATTTGATGTTCTCTTTGGCCCTTCAAATTACTTTGTTTGTATTGTCTGCAGAAGCCTGGAAATTACACCTGAATCTCAGCCTTAGAGCTGAATCACCAGAGCTTCCAATGATGCTATAAATATCAAACTCTCCCAATGCATGCCCAGTTAAGACAGAATGATTATTTTCTAAAACCAAACCCTACATTATTCAATGCTGGTAAGAAATTCCTTCTGCGCACTAACTGCTTGAGTCACAGCTAGACCTCAGGAAAGAGCAAAAGAAAACTGCAAATACTGTCTACCCCTAAGACAGACACACCTTATCCAGTCTCTGCCAGTGAGTATAGAGGGAAGGTTTACAAGGTGTTTCTGGCAATATAAAAGAGTTGTTCGTCCCCATTGGTGATGAACAGACTATGGCATTCACAATTAACAGAGCATCAGATAAGTGTGGATTAAATAAACTAGAAAAAGAAGGTGCTCCTTCAGAATACCTCATGTACTATTTCATTGCATATTCAATATCCTGTAAAATAAACTACTCAGAAAAAATCCCCACTTCTCCAAAGAATAAATTTGAACCTCATTTTGTCCAAGTAAAAAGTCTTTCACATTCCTCACTTCACTCCACACACATGACAGCTTTTAAAGAAATACTTGAGTATTTTCTTGTGAAGTAATAAGATAGGTAGATGATGGACAGATGATAGATGGATTGATAGAGATAGATAATTGATAGAGTGATAAGAAGATAGGTAGATGGATGAGTGCTGATAGATGATAAATATAGATAGATAGATAGATAGATAGATAGATAGATAGATAGATAGATGTATTATATATGTATATACAGATAGATATATGTATATGGATAGATAGATGTATGTATATATGTATGGGCAGAAATACACAACCATACGCATATATTTGTTCAGAGTTCTTTTGAAATCTTCTATATACAGTTTAGCACATTTTCAATTTTTGCTTTAAAAGTATTCAATTATACACTTTTGGAAGAAAACTAACAATGAAAATTCACCAAAGAAACTTAACACTAATTTTTTAAAGGTCAAACATTTATATACAAAATATTAATTTATGGGCTGGAAGATGGCTCAGTGGTTGACAGCACTGGCTGTTCTTCCAAAGGATCAGGGTTCAATTCCCAGCACCCACATGACAGCTCACAGCTGTTTGTAATTCTAGTTTCAGGGGATCTGACATACCCATACAGACATACATGCAGTCAGAACACTAATGTGCATAAAATAAAATAAAAATAAATAAATAATTTTTTAAATTTTAATTTATTCTCTCCTATAAGTAAGAAGCCTTCATTGATTTTCTTTGCTCAAAGCCATCAGGTTAATTAAAGGTTTAACGGTGGAATCCAGCTACACTTAGATGAACTCTCTTCTTTCTTTGAACCTGCTGTTTTTCACATTATAAATGTAAAACCTGCTCTAGCAAGTCTGGAAGCAACTTGATTATTGATCTCTTAAAACCCACAACTTAAGATTTGCCCTTTAACTCCATGGTAGAATAGGTAATGTCTCCCCAGGAGTTGCAAGCCCATCCATTTTTTGATATGAGATTCCAGTCATTACCCAAGTGTAAAGGAGAGGAGAGGGAGAGGGAGAGGGAGAGGGAGAGGGAGAGGGAGAGGGAGAGGGAGAGGGAGAGGGAGAGGGAGAGGGAGAGGGAGAGGGAGAGGGAGAGGGAGAGGGAGAGGGAGAGGGAGAGGGAGAGGGAGAGGGAGAGGGAGAGGGAGAGGGAGAGGGAGAGGAGAGGAGAGGAGAGTAGGGGAGGGCAGGAGAGGTGTAAAAAAATGAGGAATTAATAGAAGTATCTTTGAATACTTTTCTCATCCAGTTGAGGTAAAGGGTCCCTTATTTCTTATCTCTATTCCCATTTTGGACAGGGCTTATGTTTTCTTATCTTGGGAAGAAATGTAAAAGCAGAATAGCTACTGCCTGTGCTTTCTGCTTTGCTTATTTCTTATCTGCAGTTGTTATTCCCATTGCAATGTATCACTTGGGTCCACAAAACCCTTAGCTATTTTTGCATCCATTTGCATCCATAATACTCTCAATTACCCATGTATCCCTTTCTGTAACAAGACCATGACTTCTTTCATTAGTGTGTCTCACCATAGCCAATGGTTTCAGGGTAGGTTCTCCCAGAAGCAGGCCCTGAGAAGAGTACTAAGTTTTTTGCAAACACTGCCTAAGAAATGAAAGTGGGGAAAACAGAACTGGGTATAGGGAACAGCCATGTTGCTGCAATGTCAGCTTAAGTCTCAGTTGTTTCTAGGACTGTACACTGGGGTGGTTCTGTAGGGCTGAAGCTTCAAACCAAGGAGAAAGAAAGGTGTGCTTTAGGAAGAAGAAGTGATAGAGAGGGCTAACAATTAAAGGTCTTTGGTCAGCAGGGCTCACAATAGCAATCAGACTTTAACTCTTAAAGGACAGGTGGAGCATCCACTATGCTACTTTGTGTCACACAACTATTTATATTTTTCTATTATTTGGGCTTTCGCAATCACAACACTTCTGTCTTGGAAATTCCAAAATAATTATTGTGAATGAGATGTCATAATGGCGCAATCATAAGGATTTCAAGAAGCAGTAGAGTACATGGAGACTCTCAGACATTATGAGTGGATGGAGAGATCTTACATTCATGCCATTCCCCATGAAGCAAACTCATTCTGTACACAGACTTCATGGAATATGGAAATAAAATTAGAAGAGATGGTAGACTGTATAGAAGGTAGTAGAATAGAAAATAGACATTTCTGGACAATTAAGTCTTGCTATAGAGAGGGGCAGAAAATAATGTGATAGGATCTCATGAGGGACCACAGATTAAGAATGAATAGAGAAATGGAGCTAGAGATACAGATTAGTGAAAAAGTAGAGATAGAGCTAGAGTGATAAAGATGATAGAGAGAAAATGAAAATGACAAACATGCCAGAGAAGGAGAGCTAGAGATGGAGAGGACAGAGGTGACAAAAATAACAGCAATGGAGATGATAAATATGATAGAATGCAGTGACAGAGACAGAGATAACAGAATAGAGATCACTAAATGGATGGAGATAAATAGTGATTAGAGGGACTGCAGTGATCAATATGATGGAGATAGACACAGAGGGAGATTACAGTAAGATTAATGAGATGGAGATAATGGAGATGAAGGTGACATAGGGATGAAGATGACAGAACTGACAGAGATGGCAATGATACAGATAAAGATGATAGATATTACAAAATTGAGATGACAGATATAAGAAAGATAGGTGAGGGTAACAGAGATGGGGATGCTGGATGATGTAAACTCCTGAGCATGTTGGAATACTGATGAAAACAAGCTGCCAATTCCAATGAGCATAAACAGCTAAAACAGTCCTTGATGATCAGACCAACCCAATCCAAAAATTCTTGTTTTCATATCAAAACTGCATTCACCCATGTGGGGAGTATCACAGTTAATTTCTCCTCAAAAAGAGAGAAGAGGAACAACATGCCCTCTTTGCTACCAGAATCAACACTGTATGTTGAACAAATTAAAAACAACTATTTTTAGAGATTCAGAAACATCTGCAAAACACTTAGGACAAAAAAAAAAAAAAAAAAAAAAAAAAACAGACTTAGAATCACAGAAAGTTAGTTTGGCCCTGCTTATACTGGCTTGACATAAGAATGAGATCCCGGGGGCTGGAGAGATGGCTCAGAGGTTAAGAGCACTGGCTGCACTTCCAGAGGTCCTGAGTTCAATTCCCAGCAACCACATGGTGGCTCACAACCATCTATAATGAGATCTGGTGCCCTCTTCTGGCATGCAGGTGTACATGCAGACAGAACATTGTATACATAATAAATAAATAAAATATTAAAAAAAAAGAATGAGATCCCAGAGAAGTCATTCAATCTGTTTCAGTGTCACAACAAAGTTCAAAGACTATGTTGTAATTAAAAGTATCAAATAGTCACCAGTATTCTGTTGTTAAGAAGAAACACCATGATGGAGGCAACTCTTGTGAAAATAAAATTAATTGGGAGCTTGCTTACAGTTTCAGAGGTTTAGTCCACTGTCATCATTGTAGGAAACACGGCAAGAAGATGCTGGAGAAATAGCTAAGAGCCATAGGCAGAGAGAGACAGAGACAGAGAAAAAGAGACAGACCCACAGGTTCTGGAATCTTTTACCAACTCAAAGCCCACCCCATGGACACACTTCTTCCAGAAAGGCCACACCCCCTAATTCTTATAATTCTTTCAAGTAGTGCTACTTTCTAGTGACAAAGCAGTCAAATAGACGAGCCTCTGGGAGCCATTCTTATTCAAACCACCACACTAGCTGTCCATCAATAGATGAATGGATGAGGAAACTCTCTCATCTATCCATCTATTTATATCTACCTTGATCGATCTGTGTATACATATAATAAAACTTTATTAAGTGATATATGAAAAAGAAATTGATAGAAAAGTGTATCAAGTTAGGGCATATATTAAGCGAGTTGTCCTAGCTTCAAACACATATAACATGTTCTCTCTCATATTGACATCAGGCTTACAACATTTCTATAGGAGCAGAGGTGTGTGTGTATATATATAAAATATGAAACTAGAAAAGGGAGACAGAACAAATGAGGAAGGAGGGAGGGCAAGATGACACATGTGAGAGAGGAAAGGAGAATTTGTAGGGGGTGGATAGGGTACAAAGAGGAGCGGTCAGGGGTAAGAAGAGAAAGGAGGAAGAAACTACCAAAACCTTTATTGGAAAATGCTATGATAAAAAATTAGTATGGTATGATTACTAGCTTTTAAATTCTTAATTAAAAATAAAATCACTGATCTTCCAGGGCCAGATGAAACTTGATAAAATATAGGTACAGGAAAATATTTGCAAATATCAAAATGTTCTATATTTTTATTCACTTTGCGCCCCGATCATAGCCTCCTCCCTTCTCTCCCTCTCCTACTCTTCAGAAAAGGGGAGACCCCTCAACCCACCCCAGCATGTCAAGCTGCATCAGGACTGAGTACATCTTCTAGCAGCAGTTCTCAACCTGTGTGTACAATTCCTTGGTGATCAAATGACCCCTTCACAGGGTTTACCTAAGACCCTCAGAAAACACAGATATATACATTACAATTCATAACAGTAGCACTAGTAGAGCTATCAAGAGCAATAAAAATAATCTTACGGTTGGGGGTGTCACCACAACATGAGGAATATTAAAGGGTCGCAGCATTAGGAAGCTTGAGAACTACTGGTCTACGGTTTTATTTACCCTTAACTCAGGAGTTCCACACGTGTATGGTTTTCTGTTGTGCCCATAGAAATTTTATAGGCTCCTGCGTCTCGAGGCAGGGTATACTATTCACAGCTACTTCAGTATGAGTCTCAGTGAATCAACACTGCAGATGACTGGTTCACTGTCCTCTCCTGCTGTGACCACCTTGACCCTCCATGGTGCTTCTTATTCCTTAAAAAGCTTTCCCCCTTGCCCATGTCCTTTGTTTAATTCTTTGAAAAGGTACATTAGGGAAAGTGTCCTCCACCAAAGGTAGAGGTGATTCTCTAGTTCCCTAATAAAAAAGCTACTAAATCAGAACCTCCAGAATGGGGTCCCACATGTGTTGTCAACATGGCCCTACCCTATGCAATGATGTTACCCAACTGTGTTTGAGAACAACTTTTTCTCATCACTAGCTGGACTTTTACATAGGAATGTCTTCCGGCACTATCCCTTTGGTTATCATTACATGGTCCATGCAGCAAAAGCTCAGTTCAATATTTCGCTCTTCCTGTTTAGTTAGCACTGTACAGAATCATGAGTTGGGTCCCAGATGGATCAATACTTTTGAGAGAATCTGAAGAAAGGTGGATACAAAAGAAGTACTTGGTGAACCTTGTAGCCCTAAGTCTGTTGGTCCAAGAAAGAAAGAAAGAAAGAAAGAAAGAAAGAAAGAAAGAAAGAAAGAAAGAAAGAAAGAAAGAAAGAAAGAAAGAAAGAAAGAAAGAAAGGAAAAGAAAAGAAAAGAAAAGAAAAGAAAAGAAAAGAAAAGAAAAGAAAAGAAAAGAAAAGAGAAAGGAAGAAAGAAAAAATGCTCCAGAAAAGAAACTACCCAAGAGCTTCTGCAGCTTAAAAAGCTCAGCAAAGCAAGTGTGCATCATTTTTTAAATCACTTTTCATCCACCTTCCCTACAGGCATATGTTACATTGCCCACATCAAGCCTTGTTAATTCAATTTCCCCATCCCTATTCAAGAAAAGGGAGGTGCTCATCCTGATCAATACTCCTCATCTGATGATAAACAAAGACAGATGAGCCTGTGAGGCTCTTCTGGTATTTGTAATTACTGTCTCAGTAGGCATTCAATTACAGCTAATGAAAAGGTGACAGTCCCTCACTCCCACCCTCAGATGACAAAAGAGCATGAGTTCAGACTCCCTGGCCTGGCACACAGTTGACAGCAGGGCTCATTTCTTTCCTCACCCCAACTTCAGCTCACCCCACCAGAGAAATTTCTTAATGCACAAATGCTCTAATGCCATGATACCTCTCCTAATGGAATTGTCAAAGAATAAGGCTGCCCCCTCATCCTATTTTTTCTCTGGTTGAGCCTCTTCTGGACTTGTATGCATCATCAGCATGATGTGACAATGTTCTGTGACTTGGATGGGTTGTTTGAAAGCAAAGAGGTGAGCTCGGGTTAGCAGAGCTGCCTTCAGTGGTATTAAAAGCTTTCACTCCAAGGCAGGCAGGCAGAAGACTGCTCAGGATACTCCTTCTGTTGGTCATTATTCAGATTAGGACACATGAAGATAGATAGATAGATAGATAGATAGATAGATAGATAGATAGATAGATAGATAGATAGATAGATGTTGGCTTTTCAATTTACATATATTTAGTTAATGGGCAAACAATTCTCTTTCTTCTGGTGAGAAGTACAGAAGAGACCTGTTAAATGATGAACATCTGTTTCCAGTCATTGTTCTTTGGAAGGCAAACTCTTTGGAGTAAGCCAGTCATAGCCCTTGTGGGTCCATACAGCCATCCAAGACTACTGTATTCATTTACATAATTCACAGATGCCCTATTCTATGCAAATGTCCTTATTCAAGTAGATCTGCCCCTCCATTACCAGCAGAGCTCGGCCAAAGATATCCAGCACAAGGGCTAGATAATTGAACTGGATACCTTATCTCACTGAAATTGAACCATACTGAAGCTGGTCTTTAGATGATGCCACATTCTCAATTAGAATTTCTCCACCACTTCATCCCCTTCATCTGAGCATAATCCTTTATCTCCAACTCAATCAAATAAAGAGAATTCCCAACTTCCTGTCCTTTGTCCAGGCAACCACAGTCCTTCCCCAAAATAGCCTTGGATATCAGCAATGGGGTGACTTCACCCTCAGCTTCAGAACCCACTCAGAGTGCTTGCATTCCTTTGAAGCTCTTCTGATTGATTAAGAGACAGGCATGAATGCTTTTAGGCAAATCATAGAATTACCCAGGGAGGGAAGTTCCTGTGGAACTTGCAAATGGTTGTGGTTGTCCACCAGGTCTGAACCTAGGATAAAGAAAGAGAACTGCTCAGGACTGAAATCTAAAGCTTACGCAAAAAACTCATTAATCAAGATAATCATTCAGCCCTTATCCTGAGAAATTTAAAATTAAAAACAAAGTAAAACCTGAAGGTAAGTGGATAGGAAACAAAATAGCAAATGTTTGTACAATACTGACACATCATCACAATGGTGTTTTTTGTTTGTTTGCTTGTTTTGTTTTTTTGACTCAGGCTCCAGTAAGCTCAATATGAAACTGCCGCTCTTCCAGCACTCTGGAGAGGGTGCTAGCAGTATCCAAACCACATAAAATATAAACAGAGCCAAAAGAGAGGAGGGAAGCAAGGAGAGCTCACCTCTGTTGACACAAAAACTACTATCTGGGAAAGTGGCAAGAATTGAATTAGCAAATCACACAAAGCCCTTAACTTGACCTGGCTCACAGTTGCCCTGCTGTAAGTGGTAGCCATGGTGATGATTCCCTCTGCTGCTGAAATCAGGCTCAGCCTTTGCTGAGCAAATATGGTGATCTCCCTGAAACTCTCACACTCTGTTCTCAAGTTCTACTCAGAAATAAGGCAGCATGTGTTGATGCATAGTGACTAGACTAATGTTTAGATAGATAGATAGATAGATAGATAGATAGATAGATAGATAGATAGATAGATAGATAGATAGATAGATAGGTGATAGAAAAAGAGAATGAAAGAGGGGGATACAATGATGGCCTAGTAGTTAAGAGAACTTGTTGCTCCTGCTAAGAAACTGAGTCTGGTTCCCAGAACTCATATCATGCAGCTCACAGTTGATTGTGAACTCTGGCTTCAGAAGATCTGACACCCTCTGGCCACCATGAACACCTGACCTCATGTTCATATACCTACACAAAGATACACAGACACATAATACCCAATTTAAACCTTTATAAAATAAATCATGTCCCTCAAAGTCCCTCTTTCTATGAGGGATTATCAGTGATCAACAAGCCCAGCTGTAATGAGCTTCGCCAAGTGGACCCAACTGAACTCATGCAGATGGTGGCAGTTTGGCTTAGAGGGCCGTCCCACACAAAAGGTCTCTAAACCTCAAATCGTTTTAGAGGCAATTTTCTTATTAATCCTTATGCACTTTTCTTGAGGGGGAAAAAAGGTGGAGAGAATAAAAACATTCCCTGAAGATCATCTGCTATTCAGAGTAAAGCCAAAAGAAAGAACCAAAGGAAAGCTTTCAGGACCCAAGATGCTGGCAGGCTATGTGAATCTAACATGACTGACCCTTGCTCCCTAGTCAATCTGTAGAATGTTATTCTGAGGGAAATACATCAAGCCATTCAATTTATCATTGAAATAAAATGCATGAGGAGGATACAATGGATCTAAGAGTCCAATTCTCTAATCAAAATACCTATTATTCTAAATTTAACTACATGATAACGGCCAACCTGGAAATTATCTTCCATTGAAGAAAAAAAGAACACTTGATTTTGTTTATTGGAGATTTGAATAATAAAAAAAATGGAACAGGAAGACTCAATCATTTGACGCCTGAGATAGCAAAGACAGGGTCTACTACTATTTGTAATAACAACATTGTTTGTTAGAGCATTTTCTTCCCTCCACCTGTTTTATAAAGGGTAAGGTTTTATAGAATACTAGTCGAGACCTCAGCCTGAAAGGGTGAAAAAGGAACCATTTGGGGCTAGTGATTTTGTTGTTGTTAATTTTGTATCCAGACACTTTGCAGGAGGTGTTGATCATCTGTAGTAGTTCTCTGGTAGAATTTTGGGAGTCACTTATCTATACTATCATATCATCTGTGAATAGAGATATTTTGACTTCTTCCTTTACAATTTGTATTCCCTTGATCTCCTTTAGTTGTCTTATTGTTCTAGCTAGGACTTCAAGGCAGCCCAGCTACGGGAAAGTGATCCAAAAGTAGACAACTGCATCCATATCAGAGACAGCCTCTGCACCAATTACTAGTAAACCCACATGAAGACCAAACTGCCATCAACTATATATATGTAGTGGGGGCTAGGTCCAATCCATGCATGCATGCTCTTTGGTTGGTAGTTCAGTCTCTGTGAACCCCCATGAGCCTAGGTTAGTTGACTTTGTTGATCTTCTTGTGGAGTTCTTATCTCCTCTAGGTCCCTCTACTCTTCCCCCACCTCTTCCACAAGACCCTCTCTGAGCTCTGCCTAATGTTTGGCTGTATGTCTCATCATCCAGGCTGGGCGGAGACAGTCCCTCAATCTCTGCTCCATCTTAATCCTTGAACATCTTGAAGGGCAAATTTTGGGTCAAAGACTTCTATTGGAAGTCCTGCCTGGATATAAAGGTGGGCCACTTCTATATCCCTCATTTCTAGGAGTCTCAGCTAGACTCACTCCCGTATCCTCCCAGGAGCCTACCCCATCTCAGGTCTCCAGGTTGTCACAGCGATGGCCCTGCCAACAGTTTTCATTCTTTCACCCAGCCCTCTCACCTCCCACCCTTGCTCTCCCATGCCTGATCCTCTCCCTTGCCCTCTTTCCCCCATCCTCTCTCCATCCTAGTTCCCTCTCCATCCACTTTCAATGTCTATTTTATTCCCTCATCTGAGGGAGATTCAAGCATACATCCTTGGGCCCTCTTTGGTCTTCTTTGAGTTTGTGGATTGTAATATGGTTATGCTATACTGTAATCTAATATCAACTTACAAGTGAGTTCATGCCATGTGTTTCTTTCTGGGCCTGGGTTACCTCACTCAGGACAATATTTTCTAGCTCCATCCATTTGCCTGCACATTTAATGATTTCCTTGTTTTTAATAGCTGAGCCCCCAAAACAACAACAATAACCCACACCAGCAGAAGACTGAGGCTCTGGAGAAAGTGATTGAAAAGAAGTCAACAGAGTACATGTCAGAGACAGTCCCTGCTCCCCTCTCTAGGGGAGCCATACGAAGACCAAGCTGCCTACTGGCTACTATATCTATGTAGGGGCCTAGGACAAATCCATTGCACAGCCCTTGGTTGGTAGATCAGTCTACATAAGCCCCCTGAGCCCAGGTTAGTTGGCCCTGTTTATCTTCTTGTGGAGCTCCAGTCACCTATAAATTTTTCTAACCTTCCCCCTACTCTTCCACAAGACTCCCTGCACTCAACCCAATGTTTGGCTGTGAGTCTCAGCGTCTCTTTCAATCAGCTGCTTGGTGGAGCCTCTCAGAGGACAGTTTTTGTTAGGCTCCCATCTTCAAGGATAGCAGAGTATCCTTAATAGTATCGGCGGTTGACTCTCCCCCATAGAGTGGGTCTCAGGTTGGACCAGGTTTTGGCTGGACATTCCCTGAATCTCTGCTCTATCTTTATCCCTGCACATCTTGTAGGTAGGGTAAATATTGGGTTGAAGTTTCTTTGGGTAGAATGGTGTTTCTCTTCCTCCCCTAGGAAGCCTGTCTAGTTAGAGTCGCCTCTTCAGTCTTCATGATACTTTCAATCCATGAGCATGGGAAATCTTTCCATCTTCTGATATCTTTTTCAATTTCTTACTTCAGAAACTTGAAGTTCTTGTCATATAGTTCTTGGTTAGAGTTATACCAAGATATTTTATATTATTTGTGGCTATTTTGAAGGGTATTGTTTCCTTGATTTCTTTCCCAGACCTGTGGAGGAGGATGTTCTTAATCCTCATGAGACTCAGTGTGTTGGGGAAGGTTGGTTGGTAGAGGAAGGGTTCCTCTTTTCTGAGGAGAAGGAGAAGTGGGACTAGGGGAAGAGGGTGGGAGGACAGGAAGTGATAGGGAGGGGGCTGCAATCAGGATGTAAAGTGAATAAATAAATAAATTATTTAATGAAAGAGAGAAAAAGAACCAGTTGAGGGTTAAGGAGGTGCTTTTGGTAAACGCAGAGACCAAAAGAATGCAGTGCCTTCTTTTACACTAAATATCCATTTTGTCTTACTCTGTGTTAAATGCAGGTGGTACCAAAAGGGATAGACAGTTCCAAACCTTCTCAAATACATCACAATCTTGGTTAAGTCCTTGCTTCATATTCTGTTTCTTATCAACAGTGCCTACTGAGAAGAAATCACAAGAAAGGCAAGCTTTAGGCTGTTAAAGGAACCTAGTCTTAGCTTCTGCTGAGGAACAAACATCCTAAGTTAGTGATTTTCCTGCAAAGAACATTCATCTATCGCTCAGATTATACAAGGACTCAAATCTACACAAAGTTGATTAAAAAAAAAGCGCCACATTCCAGATAATTCCAACCTCCTCCTGAAAGAACACGAAAAGTAAAGCTAAAATGCCTAAACCCACAAAAAGAAAAAGGTGTATCTTTAAAATATATTCATTGTATAGCTCCACTTTTCTTTATGTTTCAAAGGAGGATTTCAATGTTATGCCTTAAGCACAATTACACCTTAGAATTCAAACTATGAATTAATGTCAACTACAAACTGCAACCTAAATCTTCTCGGAATTTAGCTAGCTAAGCAACCATTGGCCTAACTCATTTCCCCCAAACAAGATCTACAGCTAGGTCTAGTAATTTCTTAACTTCAGGCATTAGTACATACGGAGTGAACAATGATAAATCTAAAGTTTGCATCTTGAGCAGAAAATGCTCTAAGCTTTTGAGCAAAAGCAATCATTAGACAGCACACGAAAGAGTCAGCTTTTCCTGTTTTGTGAGAAAGTCAATAAACCTTTGATCATTTAGAGTTCTTGTGCCTCAAATAACTAATTCTAGTATGCCTTACAATTCAATAATATACATTTTAAAAACACATTCTCGCTTTGACAGATGTAGCTTTACATTGAATTATTTGGCATTTTCTAATACTACCAAAACGTATCTTCTGGCTTTATGTCAGACATTTTTTTTTTAATGAAATGGAATTAGCATTCCTTCAACTTACTGGGGAGTTATACAAGTTAATATTTCAACTTCCAAATAACAAATATAGAGTGAGCCATTGACACATTTTTATGTCTAGAGAACCAGTAAAAATGTGTTACCTTCTGGAGAAACAAGGAGCTTGTGGATACCTAGGGACTAACTCTCCAGGCCCAAACTCCATCTACTTTTGCTTTAAAGCCAAGTATTTTGGTACTTGTTTAGAAATTAAGGCATAGGGGGCAATCTGTGCAAAGCATGATGACATCTGAGTCTCAACCCTAAAATATAGGAACCTCTAGGGGAATGGTAAAGTGGCCCTGGAAAATTATCTCACCGAATATTCAAACCCTACGTGAAAGATGTAAATGTGTGTTTACCATAGTAAAATTGAGCCTGGGCTCAGCTAGGCTGGCTCCTGTTGACTTCAGAAGAGCTGGGAGGTATCACCTCAGCAGCTTCCCTGAGTCCTCCTAAGACCCCAATGACAGCTCACAGGGTCTTACAGCATCATACTTCAGGAGCAATTCTGTTTTCATTAACTTAAGCCTCTTCGTACTTCTACAGATAGACTCTCGAGAGAGGGATAAACAGACAGATGATTGATGGACAGAAAGATGACAGACAGCTAGATTATAGTCTTGGATCCAGTTTGTTGACTGGTCATATAACTCTTAGGTTACCTGTTCAATCTTTATTACCTTGTTTGAATTAGACCATTGGAAACAATCATAACAATAATCTTGAGCTGGTTGTCATTTATTTATTACCCTTATTCAAGACATACTACTGAAATCATAAATTTTTCATAGTAGACTGTATACTTTTTATTTTTAAAAAAATTTTATTTATTACAATTTATTCACTTTGTATCCCAGCTGTAGCCTCCTCCCTCATACCTTCTCAGTCCTGCCCTCCCTCCCTCTTCTCCTCCCATGACCCCTCCCCAGTTCACTGATAGGGGAAGTCTTCCTCCCCTTTTATCTGAACTTAGCATATCAGGTCTCATCAAAACTGTCTTTATTGTCTTCCTCTGTGACCTGGTAAGGCTTCCTACCTCTCAGAGGGAGGTGATCAAAGAGCCAGTCACTGAGTTCATGTCTGAGACAGCCCCTGTTCCCATTACTAGGGAACCCACTTGAAGACTGAGCTGCTATGGGCTACATCTGTGTAGAGGTTCTAGGTTATCGCCATACATGATCCTTGTTTGGAGTATCAGTCTCAGAAAAGACCCCTGTGCCCAGATACTCTGGTTCTGTTGCTTTCCTTGTGGAGCTCCAGTCTCTGCCAGGTCTTTCTATCTCCCCCTTCTTTCATAAGATTCCCTGCACTCTGCTCTAAGTTTGGCTATGAGTCTCAGCATATGCTTTAATACCCTCCTGGGTAGAGTCTTGCAGAGGCCCTCTGTGGGTAGGCTCTTGTCTTGTTCCTTGTTTTCACCCTCCTCTAATGTCTATCCATTTTGCCTTTCTGAATGAGGATTGAGCGTCTTACCCAGGGTCCTCCTTCTTGCATAGCTTTTTTAGGTGTACATATTTTAGTATGATTATCCTATGTTGTATGTCCAATATCCACTTATAAGTGAGTATATACCAAGTGTGTCTTTCTGCTTCTGGGATACCTCAATCAGGATGATCTTTTCTAGTCCCCACCATTAGCCTGCAAATTTCATAATTTCCTTGATTTTAACCGCTGAGTAGTATTCCATTCTGTAAATGTACCACAATTTCTGTATCCATTCCTCAACTTAGGAACAACCTATGGATTGGAAAATGATCTTCACCAACCCTATATCTGACAGAGGGCTAATATCCAGAATATATAAAGAACTCAAGAAGTTAAACAACAACAAATCAAATAATCCAATTAAAAAATGGAGTACAGAGCTAAACAGAATTCTCAATAGAGGAATATCGAATGACAGAGAAACACTTAAAGAAATGCTCAACATCCTTAGTCATCAGATAAATGCAAATCAAAATGACCCTGAGATTTCACCTTACACTCATCAGAATGACTAAGATCAAAAACTCAAGTGACAACACATACTGGAGAGGATGTGGAGAAAGGGGAACTCCTCCATTGCTGGTAGAATGTAAACTTATACAGCCACTTTGGAAATCAATCTGATGCTTTCTCAGATAATTTAGGAATAGTATTACCTCAAGATCTAGCTATATCACTCCTAAGCATATATCCAAAATATGCTCAAGTACACAACAAGAACATTTGCTCAACCATGTTCATAGCAGCTTTACTTGTAATAGCCAAAATCAGGTAACAATCCAGATAGTATATTTTTAGGTCACTATTTAGATTCTATTTCATATCTTTTGGTCAGTTTGAACACATTAATAATAAACTGAGAGTCACCAATAATGTTTGGTGTCTCTCTTCCTTGTTTCTTATCCTCCTGTTTGTTGTAGGAGTCTGAATCTGTGCCTGTTTGAATGCTGTCTTGTGTGTCCCTGTGTCCATGTCTGTCTCTAAAACTTCCTGTGTCTGTGTCTCCCCCAAACAAGGTACTTTTCTCATTACTTATTAAACAGCACAAAAAGCATCACATGGGGGTAGGGGAAATTCTTTATAACAATCTTTAACATGCTTTGACAAGTACTCAGTCACTGACTCCAACTGACCCCGACAAACACAGAAAACAAACCATTACAAACCTCATTCTTTGTCAAGTAATATGCATGTTGCTTTGAATATTTATGGTAGATATTCATTTTATAAGATTGCTTTCCATCTATTTTCTATCTCCTCTTTTCAGCAAATGATACACATGGATTACCTGAGTCAGAAGCATGGAAAAGCACATAACTTAAGACTCCAACTATGCATTAGCTTATGTTGTAAAAGTAGATTCCATGGGAAATCCAGTGCATGTACTGGCTGATTGTTAGCTTGTTCTCTGAAAGGTGGGTTAAACAGGCTGGCTGAATACATAGTAGGTGAGCAGCCTTAAGTCTTAAGTGACCTCATGGTGCACTATTAACTCTGGCTATGAGGTCCAGAAAAAGTTCCTGGCCCAGAATGTAAGAGAGATTTTCAGATTATTACGTGAATTTTTTTTTTCTGTATCTGGACTTTTTGTTTGTCTTATTAGTTGTTTTTCGATGCTTTCCTTTAGCTTTCTAAGAATACTGGAAAGAGGTCACCTAAAGACTTTGCTCAATGTAGTCTAGGATTTGCGCTTCCTCGGGGATAGTCTCTTGGTAATTTCCTTTTTGCTGAGCATAAGTCATACTTTCTTATTTCTTTCTTTGTTTTAAATGTATTTAAGCGGACCCTGCATATTTCCTATACAAACAAAAATGAAAGAAAAATTTTTTAAAAAAAAACTAATGACATTCAAAAATTAACAGAAAATGAAACAAAACAAAGGGGGAAAATGGATTGTAGCCTGGCAAGCCAGCTTTGTGTCAAAGGACCCCTCAGTGATAGCTGTGCCATTCAGAACTCTGTCTTAGCTTTCATTTCCTGCTTGCTCTGCATGCACGGCCCAGTCACAGGTGAAAATGTCTCCTCAGATCTTCTGAAACACAGTTCCATCATGAGCATGTGTGTTTGTCTAGGTTCCTTGCACACATGGTAGCTTTATAAGCCCCACGACCTCTACAATAAGTCACCCAGGCTCCCAGAATGTTATTTTTTCTCTTCTTTTTCCCCCAATGGAAAGAACCTTCTATGTGGTTTTCATTGAGTTTCAGACACATGTAGTTTCTTCACCCTTATATAGTTCCAAAATAGTTGAAAGAAAAGGAAGTCTCCTGTGACAGTTCACTATATCAAAATACACAGACATAGTTCCTCAGGGACAAAATACATATTGCTTTCTCTAGAACTAGGTATGCACACTAGGGATGTATATTGCTGTTTCTAAAACTCCTACTATCCCAGAGAGATAGAAAAATCATGGATGCATTAAAGGAGGAAAGGGAAGAGGAGGGAGGGAGGGGAAGGGAAAGAGAGAAGGGAGGGAGAGAGAAAAATGGTAGGAAGGGAAGGAGGGGGAGGGAAACAGGGAGGAGAGAAGGAGGGAAGGAGGAAGAGAAGAAGGGAGGAAGCACCCTGCTACAGTGCTTTCTCTTTGCTGACCACCTTTCTGATTTACTACCTTTCATGGTTCTTGTAAGGCTGGTTCTCTGTTTTTGCAAGTTCTCTTTGGTGTTTTGGGAGAAAGATGGTTCTCAGAAGTCCCTTCCTTGCCACTGACAGAAGTTATGTCTGACTGTACTTTTAAAAGAGATTTCCTTTTTTTGAGAATAATTTTAGGTTTAAAAAACAAACAAATAAAACTGCGTAGAAAAGATAGCCAATCCCCACATCCTACATCATTCCTACCATAACATTCCTACAGCTCACTACCATGTTGCATTAGTGTGGTGTATCGGCTATAAATGATGTGTCAGTGTCAATACAGTAACTTGAATCCATGTTAAAATTAGCACTCACTCTGTATGTTCTGTGGAAGTCAACAAATGTATGCTGGCACATTCCACATTCCAGGGACACAAAGAACAAATAGATTGCTCTAAAAGTTTCCTGTGGTCCACTTATTCTACCCTTCCTATTCCCAAAGTCCTGGCAAATACCTTACAGTATCCTTAGTTTTGAATTCTTCAAAATGGCATGTAGTTGAAATCATATGTACATACTTACATAGGTACATATTGGCTTTTCCCATGTGATAAGATACACTTGAATCTTCATGCTGTTAAATAGTATCCAGGTTATAGACACACCCATTTTGTCCATTTGACTGCTGAAGAGCATCTTGATTGCTTCCAGTGTTTGGCAGTCACAAACAAAGCTGCTGTAACCATCCACGCTCAGGTTCTAACTGTGACGGAGTTGTTATCCAAGTGAGCTGAAACCCAAGTAGTTTCTAGATCTCACAGGAAGGCTTTTAGTTTAGAACCAAAAGTTAAATTGTTTTTCAAGCTTTCCATACAACTTTGAATTGGCACCAGCAAAATCAAGTGCTTCTATTGCTCCATTTCTCTTTCAGCATTTGGTATTGCTGGCATTTTGAATTTCAGTTACTTTAATAAGTAAAGAAGAGATTCATGCTGCTGCTTACATCATAAGCTACTAGCTAAAAGTGGTGCTAAGCATTGTTCTGTGTGCTTATCTGCCATCCGTAACTCCTCTTTGGTAGAATAGTGAATATTTTTACCTATTTTTCAGTTGGGTTGTTTTATAATTTTAGAGTTATGCAAATTTCTGATTTGCATATTTCTGATACCAGTTCCTTATCTGCTTGCGAGTCTGTTCTTCCAATCTGTCTTATATTTTCATTCTCCACACTATGTCTTTTATAGAATAGAATGGTTTTTATTCTAGTAAAGTCTAATTTCTCTGTTTTTTTCACGGGTATTTTATTTTAGGTGCTGCATTACTACCACAGTAACTACCAAAGCCAAAGTCACCTAGGTTTTTTTTATTCTTTTTGCTATCTTTTAGGAACTTGAGATTTGCACACATTTACATTTATGACCCCATTTGAATTTGTTTGTGGGAAAGGCATCAGGCCTACATCTGGGTTCTGGGATTTCTAGGTTTGTTTTGGAGACTGTTTAGCTTTGTTTGGATTTGCTGTTGTCTGTTTTGTGTGTGTATATGCCCATTTGTTCCAATGCTCATAGCACATCCAATTTATCAAAACAACAACAAAAACACCCAGATGGCCTTTGTTCTCAGACATAATTGTTCTATTGAGTTATAGATACGTCATCTGAAGCTTGGGCTTGCCCCAGGCCCCATCTACTGAGAGAGCTAAAAATCAAAACACTACAGTGAATGATCAAAGCAACAAATTAGGGATATGAAGGAGCCATTTTGGTGCTTGCGATCAAGTTCAAAGACATCTTTGTAGGCTTCTGTCTCCTCAAACCAGGAAACAACAGTTAAGCTCAGCAGGTATGTCATGTTCAGAAATATCTGTCCAGGCTGCCAATAACTGGTCAGTAGAATTAATCCATATCCTTGCTTCTTACTATTGTTTGCTTTCTCTTGCTGTGTTAAAGACCAAGACCAAAGCTAACCTTGGAATTTAGTTAGCTTGTAGTTATGAATCACAGTCCATCACTGAAAGAAGTCAGGGCAAAACATCAAGAAAGGAGCCTGGAGTCAGGGACTAATGTAGAACATGAGAGAGCATTGTCTAATGGCTTTCTCTTCCTGGTTTTCTCTGCTAGCTTTCTTTAATAGCCTGGGCCTACACTCCTGCACATGGCAACACCCACAGTATCCTGCGCATTCTTAAATTAATTTGCAATCAAGACAATGTCTTACAGACATGGCCACAAGCTAATCTGATGGTGGCAATTCTTCTGTTGAGGTTTCCTCTTCCCAGGTGACTCTAGGTTTATGTTAAGTTGATAGTCGGATATAATACCCTAATATTTAACTGTAGCAATGCTCACTATATAACTTTTAGGGCTCTCTTCTCTCTACCTAAAAAGGTTGTCCAGAAAGAAGACAACCATCAGTGAAGCCATGAACTTGGCCTAACATGTTTTTGCCACAAAGTCTATGCAAACACACTTTTACAAGATTTATTACCTTAAAGCACACTCATCATGATATTATGAGGCCACTCCAAGATAAAACTCCTCCAGAAAGAGGAGCTAGGGTTAGGGAGACAGGTCATCAATTAAGAGCATACACTGCCATAGAATATGGATATCGCAATTGTAAGCAGATTGTGCCATACAGTTTTTCAAAGCGATTGTATTCACTTAACCAATTGTGACAAGTTTGTAAGAGTTAAAGGGGTGCTATTAACAGAACTTTGGGCTTCGCCGTTTTGACAGAATGTAAAAGCATGACATTAAAGTTGTAATTTAATTTCCCTCATTGCCCTCCCCCCAAAAAACAGCATGCACTGTTCTTGAAGAGGATGTAAATTTGGTTCCTAGTTCCCAAGTCAGATAGCTTATATCCACCTGTCACTCCAATTCAAGTGGGTTTATTGCCTTTGTCTGGTCTCTGTAGGCATCTGCACTCATGTGTACATACAAAGACACAAATATACTTTCACACACACATACACAGAAAGAGGAGATTATGGAGACAAAGATAGAGACAGAGATGGACAGACAGACTTGGAGACACAGAATCACCAAATAAATTTTAAAGACTGAGGAGTCAACATATAAAACAACCTGCAATTTTCCTAGAACCTTCTTTTTTATTAAAGGACCCTTCTTTTTTTCAGACTGTTGAAAACTTGTTCTAAATTTATTCACAAACAGATGTATCCTAATATAATACAGATTCATGGCAAAGAATGGCATTCCTGTCTGTAGCAGTAGAACAAAGCAATAAATAAGCCAACAGCTCCAGCTCATAGCAGTGTCAGTTCCACATTTCGGAATCTGCCTCTGCAATGTTATTTTCTACAGATCTCTTCTGCCTTTAACACTTTACAGCAATATGCTCTGAATGTGTGTTTGAGCACTAGCATGCCGCCTGGAGCTAAGCTGACCTGCATGATATGTGTTCCACTGTGGCCTCACCTAAGTTTGTTGTGTCTAACAAAAGATTGTGGACCACAATGGCTGTCAAGAGATATGCAATCGTAGCCCTGGATTTACTAACGCCCCATATGTATCTCATAAAAATGATAAAGGACAGCTCAAAGAGCCGTTAAGGAAATAGCTGAGAAACAGAGGCTGGAGATCATCAGATCAGTAGGCTGGGAGGGGACAGAGGCAAGCCTCTGACACCGTGAGGATTGATGTGAGCCTAACTCCAGCACACAGAATAGATTCACTACTGCATTAGCAGCAAGTATGTGCACCCAGAGCCCAAGGCAGGTCAGGACCTGACAAGACAGAAGCTAAGTGAAAGAACTGTTGCAAATATATAGTGTTAGGAGGGCTCTCTGCAGACTTGTGCCGCAGACTGTCAAGCACGATCAGTGATGGATGGTTACTACACTCGCGCATGATCTCACAGAGTCTCGGGAAACACTAGTTTGTACTGCCAAGTGGCATGGGAGGAATTATAAGTTGACGACTGAATTAGAGTAATTAACGTTACCTGCTGTGACAAACGGCTCCATAACCTTAGTGGATAAATTGAATAACAATGTATCCTGGATTATAGCATGCCCAGTGGATGTTCTCAACAAGCAGCTCTAGTTCAGGGTTTTCTTCTCAGAAAGGAGACTGAAGAGATTTTTATTTTTTCTTTTGTTTTGTTGTCTTATATATATATATTTAATTTTTTTAATATTAGTTACAGTTTGTTAACTTTGTATCCCTGCGGTATCCCGCTCCCTCATTCCCTCCCAATCCCACCCTCCCTCCCTCATCTCCTCCCTGCTCCTTTCCAAGTCCACTGATAGAGGAGAACCTCCTCCCCTTTCATCTGATACTGGTTTATCAGGTATCTTCAGGACTGGGTGCAAAGTCCTCCTCTGTGGCCTAGCAGGGCTGCTCCTCCATCAGGGGAGCGGGGAATGGAGGTCAAAAGCCTGCCAGTGAGTTCATGTCAGAAACAGTCCCTGTTCCCCTTATTAGAGTACCCACTTGGATACGGAGCTACCAAGGGCTATATCTGAGCAGAGGTTCTAGGTTACATCCATACATGGTCCTTGTTTGGAGAAACAGTCTCATAAAAGACCCGTGTACCCAGATATATTTGGTCCTTATGGAGCTCCTGTTGTTTTGTTTTTTACTTGTGTACTTTGCTTTTCAAGAAATTGCAGCCTATTGCTTCTGGCCACAGAGATGAGAAACATGGGGTTGCTGGACAGGCACGCACTGTTTCATAGCTAGGCATGGAAAGAAGCCTGACAGTCTACATGCTTCTGCTGAGAATTGATAGTGGGATCCGGTCAAGATCCAAATCAGGTAAGAAATATCAAATTTCTACTCTCTCAGTAGGAAATGAAACAGTGTGGAAAAAAACCCAGTGATGTTTCTGCAACAAATCTATCTTTAATTTTCCTTACTACTGTCAAACGCCCAGTGAATTTGGTGCCCTAGAAGTACAAACACTCTCTGGGACCAATACCATAGAAACGAAAAGGACACATTTGCACAACAGGTAAATCCAACTTTCTATCTCGGTTACTCAATAGTAACATCCCTGTTACAGGGAGAAAAACAATAGGAAAAGACTTAATAGAAAAGGAAGGCTGTGGGCTAGTGAGACACAGTGCAAGGTGGAGAACCTGAATTTGGATACCAGAAATTACATAAAATCCCAGGGCTGGAGTGACGGGAGGACACCAGTCTAGTCAAATCAATTAGGTCTAGGTTCATTGAGATATTTTGTCTCAAATAACAAGTGCAGAGTAATAAAGAGAGATTCTTGATGTCAGTCTTGGACCTTAATTTTTACATGGACAGACACACCTATACCCAAGTACACAACACACTAGATAAGAAAACTTAAAAAGTATTGTAATTTCAGTTTTAAGCCATGTGGTACCCAATAGAGATAATCACGTGGAGTTGAAAGTTGAACAAAGATAGAAGTGGACATCTAAATTCAGGAGAAATCAAAAAGTAAATTTAAAAGAAAGAAGTTCAATGAAGTCCTCCAGGAGAATGTGTGGGAGAAGAAAAGTTTTCTCAGGATAGAACCTCACATGTGAGAAGGGCATCCCAGGGGAGCCTCAGAAATCAGCATCTGAGATGGTGTATCCTCGAAACTCCCTGGTGACTCAGGAGAGCAGGTTCAACAACACAAGAGCTAGGACAGGGAGCCTGGGTAGGTGAGTAAAACCCAAGACCTTCAAAGTCTGCCACTCTTTCAAGATCTTAAAATCAAAGGCAAAAGAAAGGCAGACCTGGACCCCAGGGAGCTTGAGAACAAAGGAAATTTAGCTTTGCTTTTCTTTGCTTTTAAGAAAGGCAAGGGTCTTAAGTGTTTACATGTGGATGAGGAAGGTCTCCTGGACTGAGAGAGACTGAAGATTCTGAAGAGAACCAAGAAGCCCTTTAACTTCTGACTAACTAGAGCTAGCACAAAATGAAACTTGCCTGTCTTCCTCCAGGACCCATGTAAGTCTCAGAGGACACTGTCATCCACTCTACTATTTATACTTAATGCTAATTCCTCTTACCACATTAAGTAGTTTCACTACTTATTATATTTCTTGTTCATTCTCCTGCATGAAAATTCAATCCCCACAAAGAACAGATGTTTGGTTTTGAATCCTTTTGTCACTGTGTGCAAGTAGTACATGCTAAATAAATATATGTTGAATAAATTAATAGTGGACATGCTTTCAATACGTGAAAATGGTGTCTTACAATGTACAGTATTCTAGAATGTTCCCTCTCAGCATAACAGAGCTAAATCACTATATAGAAATCTACCTTATTCATTTTAGCAGTTACATAAAAAAGACTGTGGCAAGATTTAAGTAATTCTTTACTGATAAATCTTGCAGCTACTTCTAAACTCTAAGTCTTTACGGGCATTATATTTTATACTTCCTTTAGGGAACATTTCAATAGGATAAAGTTCTGAACATAGAATTATTAAGTCCAGGATGACACATATTAAAATACTGACATATATTTTAATGTTGGCCTTAATCAGCTTATATTTTCCACACCTAGTGTATGTGGGTAGAAAGGAGCTGTAATAGACCAGAACTGAGCAGAACTGAAGAACTTCAGAAAAGAAGATCTGGGCAAGGCTCTAAGAAAGGGACTGAAGAACAGCCAGGACTGGGGATCTGGGTGTGGTCTCCAAAACCAACATTAAAAATGCCAACACGGGTGTACACATGTTTAATCTTGGAATTACAGAGGCAAAGCCAAGAAGATCCATGGGGTTTGCTGGCCATCTAGAATTATCTAATCGTGAGTTCCAGGCTAGTCATAAACCTTGTTTCAATGTCAACAAAAATAAGGTGAGCAGCAGCTAAAGATGCCCAAGGTTGACCTCTGCCCTTGGCATACATGAACGGGCACTCATGCTCACCACCATCTCCTTAGGTGAGGAAGGGATAGACTCATCATCAGAAGGACAGGCACTGAAAAGTCCTCCTAGATGAGCAGACACAGTGCTGCCTTCTAGGAATGCAGGCACTCTCTCTCCAGGGCTGCAGAGAGCTGGCAACACAAACTGGAAAGACGATTCAGTCTTCTTTCCCCTTTCCCACTGCTGTGTGCCAGAAGCCAAGAGGGCTCCCTGTCTCCCTTTAAACACATAATTAACATTCTCAGTGGGGTGAGCTATGCACAGCCATTGCAGATGGCTGCTTCCTGTCTAGTTAGCTCTCAGGCCGGCTCTGGCATGATATGCCAAACAGCAACCAGCTTCCTTTCTTCCATTCGCTTTAATTAAGGGACCCTTTCAACTCCACCACCTTCGAGCTGTGCTACGCACCTACTGTGTGCCCAGACACCACATACGTACAGCAGAGATAAGTTAGACAGGGTTCTGAAACACCAACCATCAACCTCTGTGTAACTGCAGAGCGATGTTTTCAACATGAGACCCAATACATGGACAGGGCTCTGAGGGAAAAAAAAAAAAAAAAAAAAAAAAAAAAAAAGGACCTCTTTATGCCTGTAGAATCGAAATGCTTTTACTTAAGGCTGAAAACCACTCTCCAAAGCTGGTTGCAGGTGAACCTCTCTGGTTCCCAGCAGCTGTGGAGATGGCCTGGTGGCTAAAGTACTTGCTGTACAACTGTGAGGACTGGGAATCCCCACATCGAGAGCAAAATTTGGATGCAGTAGGAAATGAGAGTCTAAATCCTTGGAACTTTGGGATAGTCTGCAATCATTAGCATGTAAAATCAGTGATGCAAGCACTGGTCCTGTTTTGAACATCACTTTGATTTCCAAAGTACTCAGCAGCCTTGAGGAGGAACAGAAAAAAGAAAAAAGGCTCTTATTTTCAGTTATCAGGTAGAAAGACAAAACTCTGCCCAGTGGCTCTTTCCTTTTCTGTCTCCATGAAGAATGGACAGTTCACCAAGCGTCCCAAAGAAGAGATCTACCCTGAGATTGTAATTGAAAGAAAGCATGTCTCCCCCTACTTTAAAATTACAAGTAAGTAAATATAACCACGGAGGAACTAAAAGATGAAGCATGCAACCTACACAGCCATAAAAGCTGCATTATTAGGAACCCCATGGCATGCATTTAGCCCTACACAGACACTTGCAACACATAAATCAGCCACCAAGTATTCATTCACCATCCAAAGGCGGTTGGTCAAATCCCGCAAGGCATTTCCATAATAACGGTTTCCTATACACCTGCTCTCCACCAGAAATTATGGGTTCCATAAAAAGTAATAGCAGTATGATTTTAGTTAAAAACTAATTTACATTCTGCGTTTCTGTTCAAAAGTCTAGCTGATTGAGGCCTTTGGGGGCAACTCTCGTCCTATGGTGCTGGAGCTCGTTAAATAAAACCATGAATTGTGAAAAAAAAATGGTTACACACTTGCTTTATAAGTTCCTTAAGTATTATTTACCTTTCACTCTGGCTTAAACTATTGAGTAGCTGTATCATGACTGAATTTTATACACACCAGGGAGCCAGCTGCCTCAGTTTAACATATAATAGCAATCTAGCCTCTGTTGGGAACCATCAGACAGCACCGCTGTTCCAAGACACGGAAAGTGCATATTTCCAAGAATGGCCACGGAGCTGTAGGAGCGGATGAGAAACATTCAGTGGAGTACTACATGCCAGGGCAAAGGAGAGAAACAAGTCCAGCAATCACCTGCCTTCCTACTGCTCACAGCCATTATTCATTACTTCAAATTCTTTTCAACTCTGCAACATTCCCCCAGCTAGAACTGTTCATCAACTGTGGATTTATCATTATCCCCCTCTCTTTGATCTTCCTCTACTTTTCAAAAGAGAGGCTGAGTCCCTTTTCACAATAATTCCCCTCCCATTAAGTTGAAGGGCCAGACATTTTTAATGAGAAGTAAGGTAAAAGCCTGTTCAAGCAGACACAAGCTGAAATGGAGGCCTTGGATGAGCCTCTTGAAAATCCTGTACTGAAGCTACACATGCTCAGTCCTGGGCCCAGTGTGAATCAGAACACCCGTGAAGCTTGTTGAAATATAGATTGCTATGCCCCGTGACTGAGGCTATTCAACTGTGGAGGCCTGATAAGGGGCTCTGGGTGGGGAGGTTGAACCTGGGGTTACATGAGCCTGGATTCCCAGAATAAAGCAACTTCCACACACCCACAGTGGAGACTGGCCTCAGTTTTCTCAAGGAATATGAACCCTCCTTATCCCATACCCACCACTCTAGCTTATTTCTTTCCTTAGCTTGACTATCTTAGTTATTTTTCTATTGCAGTAATAAAATAACCACGATCAAAGCAACTTGGGGAGGAAAGGACTTATTTCGTCTTACAGCTTCTTACAGCTTCTAAGTCCATTATCCAGGGAAGTCAGACTAAAAACTTAAGGCAGGAGCCTGGAGGCGGGAACTGATTCAGAGACCGTGAAGGAGTGCTGCTTACTGGCATGCATGTCCTCGTGGTGTGCTCTGCCTGTTTTCTTAAACAACTCAGGACCACCAGCCCAGGGGTGTCACTGCTAATAGTAAGCTGGGGAATCATAGAAGGCTTCCTCCTCAAAACACATGCTGAGAGTATCATCATTTGAAAAGCGAAACCAATCTCAAAGCTCCTGGTAACTCCTGGTCTGCATGCTGATGGGTTGCTCTATGAGAAGACGGATGCAGAGGGATGGGGATGTTGTTGGTACAAGAGCATGTGAGAAAATTCAACAGTGCTAGATATACACCTCAAAGCCTGTGCCTGGTAAAGCATTTCTACATTCTCCCTCATTCTTCCTCAGCCTACTAATTCACCTCATCAGTATTCCTGTCAGCCATGATACCCAGTGACTCAACAGCAACATGCCTCCAATTCTCTAGCATAAAATTTTATGTAGAGAATGACACACATTTTGACATTTGTGATTTCTCTTACCGGGATCTGAAATACAAAGGCATGCAGTCGCTGCAAGCTGCTGAAGTATACACACTTACCTCACGTTTGATAATAAAATCTCATCAAGTAATATGGATAGGCAGTGTCCTAATGGAAAATCGTGCCTGCATTTTTAATACTTCTGCCAAAAAGTTTGATGGCTGAAGGAGATGCATTTTCCACAAGTGATTTTTTATTCATCTGAAGTTCTGCCATGCTGAGTAATTGAGGAATGATTAAGTGAATGAACACTTCTGATTTAGGAAATCTTACAAAAAGGGTGTGCTGAATGGTCACTGATCAAAGGCGCCCTGGAGAGGGGGCAATAAGAAGACAGACAAGAACAGTCACCTAGCAAGCACGCAGGGTAGAGAAGCTACAGATCTGACAGAGACCCAGTAGAAGCACATAGCATCTCACTGCTGTCCAGTTTGGCCTCCTTTCCTATTTCCACTCCTTTTCAACTCCAGTATCCTTTGCTCTGAGACAGTCTTTGCTTCTCAGATCATTTTCCCACAGTCCAGAGTTTCCATAGGAGGCTTGTGTGTGATGAGAATGTCGAGGAAAGAAAACCCTCAGAGCTTTTTCTTGGTACCATCTTCGTCCTTGTTTGAGACCCAGCAGTCTACTGGAGTCCTTCTACACATCTGGACTCTGTCTCACGTGGTTCTCTGTGCTTTATAAAAAAAAAATAATGAGGGCTATGAAGAATGTGCAGTGGTTAAAAACACTTGCTACAAAAGTAAGAGGGAGGACTTGTGTTCAAATCCACAGCATGCACACAAATCCACAACTACACCACACATGGCTGGGCATGCCACATGTATCTGTAATGACAGTTGGGAAGCAGAGACAAGAGGATCCTAGCGATCACTAGATTACCAGCCTACCTATTTGGGGGCAGGGGAGCTTCCCTAACACAGAGGTTAGAGGGTCTCTGTTGACAAGGGAGATAGGGAGTTGTCGAGGTGAGAGAATGAGTCAGGCTATGGTCAGGGAAATTTAGCATCTCTGACTTCCAGCAACCAGTCCCTGTCTGTGGCTTTCACCTCTAGCAACTAGGGGCTTCTTTATACACGGTTTACAGAACAAAGACAAACTAATAATTATCAAAGGGGTACAGAGAACGTGTTTGATTTTTCATTACCTGTCCAAGATTACAAGTTCAGTTACAATTAGAAAATACAATCAGAACAGATTTTGTTCTTATTATTAGCCCTATAACTCCAATTTAAAGAATGTAAGAAGTGTCTCTTTGAAAGCAAACACATTTTTTATGTAACAGCCTTTTAGGTTGGCAATGTTTCTTATTAGAAAGCATTCCAGACAAGCAGAAAATAGCTGTACTGGTCCTTCTATGAATAGCAAGTACTAACACCTAACTCCTTTTATTATTTGTGTCATCATCTACACTATAAATTAGCAAAAGCTTATTTTAGTCTACCTTATTACTGAGTTTTATTCCTCCTGGTTTGTTCCCTGTATGATCCTTTATCTTTAAACTACATTTTCAGAGAGCTTTAAGACTATAATAAAAAGAGACCTTGAATCTGTAACCTATTCTCCTGCTAGTCAGGGTTTGTCAATTGCCTCTGTTCACCCTGCACCAATTATGCTATTTGAGTTAGCTCAGGGGCAGATACCCCAAGACGATTTCTGGAGTAATGGCTTCATCTAGCTGTGTGCTTATCTGTGCCTAATGATCTTCAGGGCATAAAGAAGACTTCCAAATACTGGTCAGATAAAGTTAATTTTAAGATTTCCCTTAAAAGACTCAGACATAATTTTTCTTAGGAAAAGATATAAATTGAATCAGAAAGCAGAAAGTTCCCAATAATGTAACACACAGAGACCAAAACCTAAAAGTTACAGATAGAAGGACAGCAATTGAAGCGATCTGCTCAGCTTTGCTGGAACTGCGTTTGGCAGTTATGCTGGCTTCATGACTCTCACTATTTCCAGTGGGTACAGCTGTGCCAGGATCTGTCAGTCACTAAGTAACTATTGCATAAGCAACAGAACCCTGTCATGAGTTAGGAGTGATCAAAGCAAAGTCACCACACAGATTTATACAAGTGTTTTAGTGTTCAGAGGCTTCAAGTACATTCTATTTGAAACCAGCTATAAAAAGTTAATTTCCTATTTAATAATTCTAAAGCCATGTCAGAAGTTTACAGTCCCTTGAGACAACCATGATAAAGTATAACCTGATCCAATCAGTAAGCCTCAAGCCACTGTGGACAGCTATTAGTAGGGTGCCTATGAGTAATTGCTTAGGGTGTCACAGACAGCTCAAAGCAGGACCAAGATTCGAATTCAGTTCTCTCTGACATTTGAACCTTTACCTTTCTCATAACCTCTTGCTGCTTTTCAAAGGCAAGATTAAAGTAATGAAGATCCCTGTACCAAAACCCAAGAAAACAACATGAGCTGTATTAAATGTACACACTTATGCATACACACACACACATACATATAGTTGTTATGTTGTTGCACAGGCAATTCAACTGGCCTGATTTCAGAGGCCTTTAAAGTCCTGACAACATCCTATGTCACCACCTACATCCTTTCACCTAGGCCAGCTGCTCCAGAAATAACCCATCTGCCATTTGCTCTCTCTCTCTTGCCTACTATGCTTTCCCACTATCTCTGTCTCTTCTCCCCCCCGCCAAATAAATGTCTTCATATTTAGATCTGTTGAGTGTGTGGCATTTTTATTTATATCATAAGAATAGGCAAATACACATATGTAGTTACACACATAAGCACATATTTGTTTGTGTGTATATATGCATTTAATAGCCACACCCATCAGCATGATGATAAAGAGGAGAACAATAAACTAATTGCAGCCTTAGACCAAAAATTTTAAGCTAATTGTCTTGTGCATTCTTTCACTTGGTCTCTTCGCCATCAAAGCAACCTCTTCCATGGGGGCTTCTACTACCTGGAAATTCCAGCCGTGCCAATATGAAAATTAATTTTAAGATTAATATGCTGTCTTCTCCTCTGAAGGAGCCATGAAGATTGAAGGGTAGCCTCTACAGAATATGCATGGATGACCAGCAGTGATCGCTCAAGAGGCCGGTACATTTTTAATACTGCAATGACTAGAATGTTCCCTATGGTCTGTCCCAGGATCTGTGAGGGGGAACAGCCATAGTTCATGTCCTTCTAACAGCAGCCCTGTGAGAGAGATCTTTTCATTATCACCTCTTAATGGGTGAGGAAACTGTCACAGACTAACTGAGCAATGGGTCATAGTTAATGTTTGTAAGTGGGGTTAAATTTAGCTGATAAATAGATCAGGCCTGAGAAAAGCTACTTGCAAGATGGCTGTGACGGTTGGTTCAAATGTCAACTTGCCACACATTGGAACAATCTGAGTCGGAATCCTCAACTACAGAACTGTCCTGATTGCTTTCATTGATGTGCATAGCATGGGTCTGGTAGCATCCCACATGAAGAAGGACGTGGCAAAACAGAGCTTATTCACTCTTGTTCAGTTGGCCTTCCTTGTGGCTAAATTGGCCTTCCTTCCTGTTACCAAGTTGATTTGCCCTGTTGCTGCTTCTGATTCCTTCACTGATAGCAGAACCAGTACTGCCAGGTTCCCATTTTAGACTAAAGGCTAGTGACTCTCCAGGAACCTCCCACGTTCTCAACACCAGATTAGGACTAATGTACCCAGCTTCAAGAACCAGCCATATTCTCATATTCTCAGCCTGTCAGGTGTGAGATAACTTATTATTACGTTAACATAAGCTGAGTTAATAATTCTTTGCACATGTGTGAATATTCATATATATATATATATTCATCCTATTTATTCTGCTTTTCTAGAGAACCCTGACTAGCACAGTGGCTAAAAGAGACATTAACATTTGCTGTTACTCAGATTCCTCTTTTTGTTGTTCTGATAAACAGACACAGATGGTCCATAAACTGATGGTTTGATTTACAACTTTTGCCACTTTCTGCTGGTGCGAAAGCAGTATACACATAAAAGAAACCACACTCCAAATTTTGAGTTGTGAACTTCCCTTTGTTAGCAATGTGCAATGTGAGATCCTCTCTGGCAAAACTGGATAGGACAGTGAGCCACCAGACCCACACAGCCACATGGTCACCCAGGGAAATAACCAGCACAACAGTGCTCTCTGTGACCAGCTTTTGAGGGACAGAGGTATCCCACAAATGACATGAACTATAGTCACACATTATTCTGCATAGGATGACTCTGTCAAACTGTAGGATAAGTGAATGTTCTGAGCACATAGGAGGTGTCTGGTGCTCAACTACAAAGTTTGTCGCTATGGGTGCAGTGAATGAATTTGACTTCAGATGACTTCCCACTTACAATGAGTTTACCAGGCGGTAATCCCACCATGAAATAAGGAACACCTGAACAAATTTATATGCATATTGGCAAACTGCCGCAAATTGCAAATATATATATATATAATCAAATAGACAACATATAACTGCATATATACCAAATGATGTATATATTACAACACCCAATGTATAATACAGTATTCTATAAAAGTTCCAGGGGAAGATCTCCTGTGGAAAAGTTGAATCTCTGCAGAACCTTGGTAGAGACTTGGAGGTCTGGGTAAATGCAGCTGCTGATTTTCTATCCAGGTTCCACGGTAGATGGTACTGACAATCCCCACACTGCCTCACTGAACCCCAAAAGCAACTCAGAATCCTGCCTAAAGCCTCACTCTGTCAGCTGCAGTCCACCAAGCAGAGGAACCTTGGCAAGTTGAAATCCATGCGCTTGATCTAGGCCTAGGTGGTTAAGTCTGAGGATTATAGCCACAGGGTGGGCTGTACAGTTATGAATCCCCAAAGGTGGTGTGAATGTTTGTGTCCCCTTCTTTGCTGTATCTGGGAAGGTATAGAAGTGACCCCAGACACAAGAAGATCTTTTGATTTTTTTTCCCAACCAGAGAAGTTCCACCTCCCATAATCCACATTCAAAGAGATAATTTTTTTTTCTTGGCGAAACTTACATTTTTAGCTATAAGGCATTTCCGTTTGAGTAGCATGTGAAAATAGGTGCAAGTCTCAATGCAAAGTTAATTTAATTAGCTCAAGAGGCACTTTATAAAGATGTGCTAATCAGGACATTCAATAAACAGAAACACAAAATAACACTCAGCATCTTGCCTTTAGGGATTTCTCCCTCTCCCACTTAAAATACATAATCAAGCTATTGCGAGCGATGCTGCACTTCTTTCTAGAATGCTGTCTGACCTGTGCTCCTGAGGAACACTGAAGCTGCGAAAGGGAAGGATGTGGGTAGGGAAAGAGGGTCACTTCCTCCTCCAGAGGATGCAACCCATATCCCTTCAAGCATAATGCTGAGCCATCTGGAAGCCCTATTCTGCCACACACTGCACGTTATTCTGCTAATAATTACTTTCTCTTTTTTTACAATTGGCATATAGTTGTTGTACACAGTGATGAACTTCATAAACACATTCATTCATTCATTCATTCATTTACAGTCAGGAAGCTTTCTTGAGTAAAATTTAAATGGCAACAATTACAAAGGGAGATTATAAATTTAAAACTTCTGTCTGACGAAGCATACTAGGAAAGAAATTTTAAAGTAACAGACTGGAAGCAGGCATCTACAGAGCCAGCACTAGACAGAGCAATTGACAAGCCTTGAGAACACTGAAGTGATAGGAGCTGCCCTTCGGAGAAGCCAACTTCAATCCCTTTTCGGTTTTGCCTGCAGGAGAAAAGTCTAGATTTTCACAGGCTTACAGACGAAGAAGGTACAATCCTGCTCATGATGTTAAAGGGTTTGTTCATTGTTCTTCCTAATTAATTAATTTATGTATATGTTTTACATTTCTGGTCACAATAAAGCCCCCCTTCCTTTCCTAATACCTTCCTCCCTCAAATCCTCTCTTCTCTTTCTCTTCAGAAAAGGGGAGACCTCCCTTGGCATATCAAGTTGCAGCAAGATTAGGCACATCTTCTTCTACTGAGGCTAAATGAGGCAGCTCAGGAGGGGGCAAGGATCCCCCAAAAGCAGGCAGCGGAGTCAGAGACAGCTCCTGCTTCCACTGTTAGGAGTACCACTTAAAGACCATGCTATATAACTGTAACATATGTGCAGAGGGCCTGTGTCAGTCCCATGTTTGCTCCCTAGTTGGTGGTTCATTCTCTGTGAGCCCCTATGGGCCCAGATTAATTGATTCTATAGGTTTTCATGTGGTGTCCTTGACTCTTCTGACTCTTACAATCCTCCCTACCTCTCTTCTGCAGGATTCCCCAAGCTCTACCTAATGTTTGGATGTGGGTCTCTGCATCTCTTTTCATCAGGTGCTGAGTGAATCCTCCCTGATGCCAGTTATGCCAGGCTCCTGGGATTAGGGACACAAGGCACATACCTAAACATAATAAAGGTAATATAAAGCAAGCTGATAGCCCACATCAAGTTATATAGAGAAAAACTTAAAGCAATTCCACTAAAATCAGAGACAAGACAAGGCTGTCGACTCTCCACTCTTTCCTTATTTATCTGTTCAATAGAGTACTTGGAGTTTTAGCTAGAACAATAGACAACTAAAGGAAATCACAGGGATACAAATTGGAAAGAAAGAAGTCAAAGTATCTCTATTTGCAGATGATGTGATAGTATATATAAGTGATCCCTGAAATGATATGAGGGAATGCCTATAGCTGATAAATACTTTCAGTGAAGTATCTGGATACAAAATTAACTCAAAAACATCACTATCCCTCCTATGTCAAACAATAAACAAGATGAGAAAGAAATTAAGGAACTAACACCCTGAAAAATAGCCACAAACAACATAAAATATCTTCCTGTAACTCTAATCAAGCAAGTGAAAGACCTCTATGTCAAGAGCTTCAAGTCTTTGAAGAAATTGCAAAAAGATATCAGAAGACGGAAAGATCCCCCATGCTCATGGATTGGTATGATTAACATAGTAAAAGAGGCCATCTTACCAAAAGCAAATCACAGATTCAATGCAACTGTCATCAAAATTCCAACACAATTCTTTATGGACCTTAAAAAACAATACTCAAGTTCATATGAAAAAAACAAACAACCCAGAATAGCTAAAATAATCCTGTACAAAAAAAAAAAAAAAAAAAAAACACTTCTAGAGGAATCATAGACACATTTTAATTCAACTAAATGCATGATATGCACTTTGACCATTTTCACCCCTTCTCCATCCCATATTCCCTTCCTACTATGACCTTTCTTTTCATATATAGTTTCCTGCCTATTTTCATGTTACATGTAAATAAATACAAACAGAAATCCACATATAAGAGAAACCATGGCATTTGTCTTTCTGATTTTGACATTTTGTTTTCTATGATCAATAACTTCAGTTTTCTTTAAGCCAGAATAAATCTTCATTGGGAATATAATGCACATTTTCTTCACACATTGTTCTGTTGATGGACACCTATGTTGATTCTGTAATTTGAGTACTGTGAGTGATTCATCAATAAACATCTATATGTAGGAATCTCTGTGCTGTGGTGGCTGAGGTTCATGGATAGAGGTAGATCGTACAGTCACACTCTCCTTGGTTTGCATTCTCTTCATAGCTGCAATACTGCTTAGGAACCTCCCTTGCCTGGGAAGCAGCCCTACCCAAGGTCACTCTTCTTGATAAGCACAGCCACATATTCTGCTGATCACCACGTTTTCCAGAGTTTAACACATGGCCTCCTGGCCACCTCTGTGCAACTCTAAGACGCTAGGCTTGTATCAGAGTGCTCCCCTGCACTCATACTGTGGCCAAACCTTTTCCCCTCATTCTCTTCTAGTTGTTGATCCCAAAGTACTTCTCATTAGCAATTTCATTTCTCAGAGTCTGAATCTGAGGAGGGAAAAACAACCTAGAAACCCTGGGATCAAAACTATTGAAGGGGCTGCAGCCGCCGCCTCCATTGTTGTTGTGGTCGCTTCGCCAAAGACCGCGGCTCCGAGAGCCAGCTCCGTCGCCTCCCGCTGCCATGAAGTGGATGTTTAAGGAGGACCACTCGCTGGAACACAGATGCGTGGAATCCGCGAAGATCAGAGCGAAGTACCCCGACCGGGTTCCGGTGATCGTGGAAATGGTCTCAGGCTTTCAGATTATTGACACTGACAAAAGGAAGTACTTGGTTCCATCTGACATCACTGTGGCTCAGTGCATGTGGATCATCAGGAAAAGAATCCAGCTTCCTTCTGAGAAGGCCATCTTCCTGTTTGTGGACAAGACAGTCCCACAGTCCAGCCTAACTATGGGACAGCTTTACGAGAAGGAAAAAGATGAAGATGGATTCTTGTATGTGGCCTACAGCGGAGAGAACACTTTTGGCTTCTGAGGGCCAGTGCTGGGCTAGGTGCACCGTTCCTGCTTGTGTATCTTGTTAATAACCGGCTGTTTTCAGTTACTCTACCAGAGCCTTCACATAGACCCACTAGTGCATTTGTAACTGGATTTATTTCTTAATATATTGGAAGGTTTTGTCTCCTTAGATTAGTAAATTATCATACAGAGTTTTATTTTCAGTTTTCTTTTGTGCACTGTCCTCATGGCTATATGCTCCAGGGAACCAGTACTCTGGGAATGATATTTAATGAAGATATTTCTACAATGAAGGGAGGTAGGTGTGGTTTTAAAGTGAAAAGGAGAGGGTGATGCACTGTTTTGGATTATGTTCGAAGTGTTAGATGGCTAAGTATTAAGAGCACCCAAATTAAGTCCTTAGCAATCACAACACTTGCTTCACTAGATTTTGCCAATTGCAAATCATGTTGGACTGAGCTAGTATCTGTTCTTCTTTCTGAGACTATTAAGGTAAATAATTAACAATAAAACTTCCTCTTATAAAGGCAAAAAAAAAAAAAAAAACTGTTGAAGGTATCAGATGAAAGCTGGAGGCCGAATGGTACAAGGCAACAGCAGCACTGTCTAAAGCCATGAGCTGCTAAAAGGCCAAATATGTCCCATTTCATGCCTTTGTTAAATCAAATTTAATTTAGCCTTGCTTTCACCCAACTGGCTAGATATATGTTCAGACTTAGTCATGTCTTAATAATGTTCTGCTCAGAATCACTATACATGAATAGATTCAGGCCTTTCCTGCATAAATGCTCTGCGGACTGGGAAATGGAGAATGGCCTTGTCTATGGAGGTGATGGTGGAAGAGGGTAATCCTAACAGTGGAAGCAGGAGCTGTCTCTTTGTTGCCTACTCTTTTGGGACCCTTTCCCCCTCCTGGGTTGCCTTATTTTGCCTCAGTAGGAGAAGAAGATGTGCCTAATCTTACTGCAGCTTGATATGCCAAGGGAGGATGGTGGATGGTTGTGGATAAGGTCAAAGATATCAACCCCAAGAGTCACAGAGCATCAAGGAGGAGAAGGAGGAGAGAGAGGACAGAGGCTTCATTATTTTGGAATTCCCATCCTAGCAGTGGAATTAGATCATATAATGACTGATGTTTCAAGGCAAATCACTGGAAATGCACTAACAGGATCTCAATGAACAATAAGAAGGAGGTGAGATGAGCTCCCATGGAAGAATTTGAGGTGTTCCTGAGAAAAGGAATGGCCAGAATGGGTCTCAAGGCACAGCTTATTCAGATGATAAATGGAAATCCATCCAGAAGAGAATCCTAGACAGCGAGCCTCACCTTAAAATATGCCAGATTACATTTCCACATTTCCTCTCCCCTGTGTATGAAGGCAGAGGAGAAAGGCACTCTGTATTTGGGATGAATCACAGGCTGGGTACAAGGAGCTTGAACAGTACAGGAGGGGATTGGGGCCAAAAGTGTCAACTGGGATTGGATTGGAGGGACCTCAAATATCAAAGCAAGGGATCCAGGTTTTACCTCATTAGTCACAAAATGCAGTAGAAAGTTAGCTGGGTAGAAATGGTAGTAACATAGCTTGCACCTGCTTAATAAAGCAAGATTTATGGGCCCTCACACAATAAAACTATGAGTATATTTAGATTTCTCAAACACAAATGGAAGCAGTAACCCAGATACCATAAGGACTTACAGGTGATGCTGTCTCATTTCCCCTTCTCATAACCCTGCACCATTATCTAAAAGCATTTATTGAGTTCCTACAATACAAACTTTCAGGTCAGCTTTACTTATCATGGCTTCTTCTATGTCTGGCACACAGCAGACATTCTGTGAATATCTGTTCAAAAACGATGCAAATATGCCAGAGATTTTTAAATGTGCTAGTTGAGTAAACATGACTATTTAATCTCCCTGGGGCTCCAGTTTCCCCATATAAATTCATGCATTTTCAAAAGCCTCAAGTACCTTGATATCTCAGTGGTTAATGTCCCCCAGTGAGTCAACAGCATGAGCAGACCTGTGGGTCCTCAAAGCTGAAAGGCAGAGGCTGGAATTGAGAACCATCCTGCAAGGAGACATGACAGTTACACGCCAGGAGGAGGGAGATTGGCCTCCAGCACCAAGATGCTCTGACAACCCCAGGAAGCTTTTTTGAAACACCTGGGATCTCTATGTCACAAATCCAGACCTGGTCTCCATCCTTGAGCACTCCAAAAGTACAAATAAAAAGGACATTTTTTTCTCACGTATAATGCCACAGTGACATTTTCCTACATTGCCCTCAAAATGTGTCACTGGAGACCTTAGGTAGGAACCTTCATCAGATTACACTCAGGATACATTTGCTGTCCTTTCAGATCTTGGTCACATGCAGCAGTTGCCCTGTCCTTTCTCTGTTGGGGTCCTGCCAGGTCCTCTGGCTGTGCTGAGGTAGATAGGGGGTGACCACATCAGCAAGTTTCACATCTGTTCATTATCTCACATGATGAAAGATCATCATAGCCCTATTTTCTGGCTCTTTGTCTGAAATAGACTTCTCCTATTTTTACTGTCATTTGATCAAAAAACAGCCAGTTATTTCAGGCTCAAGACAAAGACTCACCATCCAGTGTCCTGGGGAGACTGGCTTGGTTTGGGCCACTTTACCCTGACCCATCTTTGACCTGTAATACTGTCACCTTGATCTGCTGCACAGCTTATTCTTTTGTTTTTCTGAGTTAATAAACCAAGTTCCACAGTGTTCTTTGTCATTGTCTTTCCATTTTTATACTATGGCATATTCTTTTTGTTTGAATGGCTAAATACAGCCACAAGTCATAGCAGGACATGGATATATCTTAGATAAGAGTGTGGGATGCTTTGGGGACATTTTAAGAAAGCCTGTTTGAAGCCTGTTTGAATTGAAGCCAAGCAAAAGATTTAAGTCACAAAAGATGAGAGCGGTTCTCAGTTTTGTAAACAGACAGGAAAACATTTCTCAGGAATGTGATTTAACTATAAATTACATTCATTTTAATATATCCACTTACAAAAAACACAAAAACTTTCAGACAAACTGAAAAATGCATCTCATGAAGCACTGGTGGGTGAGGTCATTAGTGGCACCATTTTTCTTGCTACAGAGTCACATAACATCTACGGAGTCTAAAACAGAATCACCTGACACCTGATTTGGGTTATACAATGAGCTTACTGGTGATGGAAAACATTTTTTAGGAAAGACCAGAGGAAGGATTTCTAAACATAAAGACTAGGCTCAGAAGGAAGGAAAAGAAGTCCTCCCCTATCAGTGGACTTGGAGAGAGGCATGCATGCAGAGGGTGGAGGAAGGGAGGGATCGGGATGGGAGGAGGGAGGGAACCACAGCGGGGATACAAAGTGAATAAAGTGTAATTAATAAAGAGAAAATGTAGGCAAAGAATATTAATAACGTGATAAAATAAAAGAAAAATAAAAATAATGTGATAAAATTAAAAAAAAAGAATATTATAATACGTGTAAAAGCAAGGAAGCCACTCCTCCTCCCTTTCTCTGTTGGTGTTCCTTCTATTGGGTAAAATATGCTAGAATACTTCATGGTGATAAATGGTACAATCCTTTAAAACTTTTAGTCCATACCCCAAAGGACAAAATTGTGCTTCACGGAGACACTAACATGTTTGGGAGATACCAATTGCTCCAGATCCTAATTTAAAGTATAGTAGAGAACATAATAATTATGTAAGGAAAAAACTATGACAAACTTTGGGACATTGGAATCTGGAGTCTAATAAGAGGAAAACTCTAATGGGGAATCATTGACTGAGAACATCATGTTGAGCTGGGGTTTGCATAAGTTCCAAAAATTCTGCCAAAGTGAAGAATGACTAATGAGTCTTTGGTTGGGAGTGGGGCAAAGACTATGTGATGTTAAAATTTAATTATCTCTTCTATACTGTGCTGGGTTTATTCTGTCCCCAGATAATTCAGGCATTCATTAAGGTCTACATCACACAATAGCTCCTATATTTGAACTTGGAGGAAGCAAAAGAGAAGATTCTCAGAGAAGTGTAGAGCAAAGGTGCAGAATACAAGTGTTTCAGGATGCAAGATAAAACAAAAGTCAATAATTAAGCACTTAGAAGAAATCCCAAATGAGAAGCAAAACTGCAGAAATATAATATAAGCCACTGAAAGCACTCTTGGATGCATGCCTGGCTCCAACTTTGTAGCTATCCTCAGTTACCCTCTCATTCCTGTTGTGAGAGCCTCCTCCCCTAGCTTCTAAGCGATCAGATGAATGCCTTTTTTGTTTCTTCCTACAGATGGAGGAAGAGCCTGCATTAAAAATGATAAGTACAGAACTTTCTACTCTCCTAAGCGCATTAACTAGTCTAAGGTTGATAACCAAGCTAAAGCTAAATTCTATAGAGTGAGGATGAGTACTGAAATAAATACTGGAAGATCAGCTTTCCTTCAGCAATTATAGAGCTAAGGACCTTCAATAAGTCTAGACATCTCATAAAACATGTTTTCTACCACTCATAGAAAGCATGCCTGAGAACTGAACAAACCAAAGCATAAACAAGCTGTGGAAAATAAGAGGACTCCTAAAATATCCCTTGAACCTTGGTCCTAGCCATAGCTAAGGTCACATTTAGACCTAGTACCATTCATATCCAGACTCCAAAATGAATCCTGTCACTTAAATGCAAGGCTGTCTACATGCTACCATGATTTCATGGGCATCACAATCCACAAAGATACTCTAGAGCAGAAGTCAGCAAATATTTCCTGCAAAGGGCCAGAGAGTGACTGTTTTAGGCTTTGCAACAGCTCGTGTCTCTACTATGCATTTCTGCTATGTGGCACAGAAACATCCATAGACAGCATGTAAATGAAAGAGATGGAATGTGCTTCGATAAAACTTTATTTATAAAAGCAAGTCGAATTTAACCATCATGCTATAGTTGGTACTACAGATGTGTGAGACGGTAGATATGGGAACTGACCAGTGAATTTGTGCTTTATGAAATTTCATAAGGAGAAAAAATTCATAACCGAGGGAAGGCTGCAAAAGAACAAAGAAGGTTTTCTGTCTGCTTCTTTTTGACATAGTGTAAGGTATAATAGAGCGATCATGCAGTGTGTAGTCTTGTCCACTGGTGTGATGAATCAAACATGAAACCTCAAGATTCAATAAAATTTAGCTGTAGCGTGGGATCCAAATCCACTGAAGCTTTTAAAATTAACATTGACTGTGGTGTTGGTTTGAAAGAGAGCTCTTCCCCATAGGCTTAAATTCTTGGAACCTTAGTGGAGGGGTTATGCAAATTTTAGAACATGGCATCTTGCTGAAAAAAAGGATGCCGCTGGGGACAGGGCTTGCAGAGTTTAAAGCCTCATTGTGTTTCCAGTGTGCTCTTGCTACTTTCTTCCTGTGGCTGCGATGTGATCTCTTAGCTTCTTTCTCTGGCTGTCTGTTCCCATGTGTATTCCACCATTATGACTCTCCTTCTGGACCCTTGGATCCAAATAAACCTTTTCTTCCTTATGCCATACCTGGGTGTCAAATTTCTAATGACTGTTGACATCCTGGATAACACCCACCTATACTCATCTCTTTGACAAAAGACATAATGAAAACTTCCTTCCCAGCTCATTAATTATGTCACTTTTCAGTCTCTTGGTTCTCTAAGAAAGCATGCCTCCTCACAGGAGGTCTTAACACTGTACTCCTCACTCACGCAAGTGGAAGATACATTTGTCCAATTGAATGTATTCCTTTCTTGTGAAATATAACCAGCAGCCACTAGAAACATATGTATGAATCAGTTTGAAGAAGACCTTTAAATATCAGTCATGACCTGACAAAAACCAAAGTCAGGCTTTCTATGAATTGCACAGCCATTCAGAGCCCCTAGTGCTCTTATAGAGGACCAGAGTTCTGTTCCTAGCACCCAAGCTGGATGCTTTGTAACTGCCTATAAATGAAGCTCCATGGAATCTAACACCCTCTTCTGGCCTCTACAGGCAGTCACATCCACAAACGTACATGCATACATATAATCCAAAATAAAACATTTTAAAAAATCATGGGTACATGAATCCATCAAATACAGACCGCAGATGACACCAACACAAGTGTATTAATTTTTTTTTCCATGCGGTTATCTTGTGTAGTATTTCCATGAGTTCTGGAAGTACTTCATTTATTTGTTTGTTTGTTTATTTATTTATTTATCTATTTATTTATTTATTCCACTGGCTCTTTCCTCCCTGTGGGTCTCAGAATTCTGACACTGCTGTGTTATTTCTGACAGGGTACCAGTTTATCTGACAGAAAATTTTAACATGCACACTCTGAGATCTCTCTAGCCTCAGATCTTCATATATACATATTTCTTACACCTGAAAGTCTTTCCTGCGTTATATAAATTGCCCACGATGTTCCACATCTCTAGGAAGAAGGACTCCCAAAAGCTTAGTTCTACTCCCTCTCAGTGACACATGATCCCGCTTGCCTACCTCCAGCACATCCGGTCAAGCTGTTGTTTGGTCTCTCACCAGGATCCCAAGACTAACTTTTTCTAAATTCTTCTGTTTGTGAGTTATTATGGCCCCAGTGTTCAGCACAGTGCCTGGCACATAGTAGGAGCTCTATGATTTCTACTTGAATATACAGGCAAGAGAATTTGAACCCTGCAAACACCACTAATGGGAGATGTGAGGTAAAATAAAGTATTGTTATTCAAGTAACAATCCCTTATGTCTGATACAAAGACCAAATTACCAATATTATTTTAATACAAAGTTCATTATTGTATGTATTTATGGGATACAATGTAATATTTGAATATATACATACACCAAAGTGATATAAAATAAAACTAAATACATCTATCATCTTCTTTGCCTGTCAGGGTTTTATACTTGGACATTTGAAATGGACATTGGGATTGAACATCTGACTTTATTTTCATCAAGGACAGGCTCTTTTTTATTATTATTATTTTGGGCTTAGCCATGCAATATGTTTCATCTAAAAGCACACAAACAGACTTAACAATATAAAGTCTAATATCCCCTCTAGGGTGCTTAATTTTGGGTATCTGCTTGACTGGATTGAGGGACTCCAAAGAGCTGTAAAGCGTATTTCTGGGAGTCTGTGAGAAAGTGTTTAAGAAAAGACTGAGTGGAAAAGACATGCCTGGAGCATGACCGCATCAGCTTTTGGAGACTTTCAGCCTTAAGGTAGAGATATGGGGTTCCCAATCTTGGAAAACACCATCAGTCTCTCAATCTGAGGCTCCCAGATCCTTGAAATGAGCTGTTTCTGGATTCACAAACTCTGCACCCACAAGGTCAGTATTGCACTTACCACCCTCAGTTATCAGATAAGCCAATCTAATGAATCTTTTCTTTTAAAAATGTTTATTAAAATAGTTTGGTACCCTAGAGAGATCTGACTGATAGACCATCTTCTACATCCACCGTCACCAAGAGAACCCCCCATTTTTCTATATACACCTACTGCTCCTTTTGTCCAAACTCCAAGACTGGCACAGGAGCCTAGCCCAGCTAGATCAGCACAACCACCCATCCCATCCCAGAACACCAGACCCCAGGCAACCCACTGGCAAGAAAGCAAGGATCAGTGATTGCTATTTTAAATTGGTAAGTCTGAAGGGAATTGTCACACATCATTGTCTCAATAATGGATGTTCTGGCCAAAACCACATCACAGTCATTTTCACTACTACTATTAACTTCTTAAAATAGAATCAAGCATATGGCATGGTCTGTCTTCTCTAGCTATACCTATCCTAGAAAAGCAGGAGCCTGTGGCAGCAGTATCACATACATGAAAGACACCTAATGAAGAGGGAGAAGTGCTCGAGAAGGCAAGCAAAAGCCATGGCTTGTTAAGCTACAGTGTTGTTTAACAGCCTCTGAATCATGAAAATCCTCTGTAACATAGGAGGGGGAAAAAAATCCCTGTCTACAGAGAAAGTGAAGAAATCAATTCAATTCTGTCTCTAAAATTACTCTCTCAAAAGGTTCTGGCTGACTTGATTGGCCACACTGGTTCAGTAGGAGCTTCCAATAATATTAAGATGCAGATGAAAGCATTTATCACAGCCTTTGGCTCTAAGCAGAGATGACTATTAAATAAAAGCCCAAACAGATCTTCCAATCAGCAATGGCTTCTAAACACAATACAGAACCTTGAATATGTATATATATATATATATACATATATATATATATATATATAAACATTAACCTTGCATATATACATATAAATACAGTGTGTATATGCATACATACACAGACATATATGTATATATATATGTATATAAATACATACACACACACACACATACATAATTTGCTTACAGCATTTTTCCTAAGGTACTTTAGTATGCATGTATCTGTGTGTGCATTGTCTCTGGTAGTCTATGTACAGGTGTTGTGTGGGTATGACTACAGGGAGGCCAAAAGAGGACAACAGGTGTCCTGCTCTATCACTTTCTACTTCATTCCTTTGAGACCAGGTCTGTCACTCAGCCTTGAGCTAAGCTGATGGCCAGTGAGTCTCAATGATCCTCTGGTCTCTGTCTCTCCCAGTACTGGAGTTACATGTATGCACACATATATGTCAAGTTCATTGTGTTAGTGGTGGAGATTTGAATTTAAGCCCTCATGCTGAGCAGCAAGTGCTCCTCCTTCTCACCCCCAGCCCCCAACCCAAAGGATATCTTAACAAACAAACATACAAACAACACCAAAAAAAAAAAAAAAAAACAGTAAAAATAGGAATGCAAAAGAAAATGGCTCTTTGAATTCTTTCAAGAGTCATTCACTTTAAAGAAGCATCATCACCTCACATAAACATGCAAAATCATTTAACTGATCTCTGACTGTTTTGAGAAATTGGAATCGGAAACCTTGCAGCAAATTGTCTCAGAGGGCTCACGGAATGTGCAGTGCAAATGATGTATGCAGGAATGTTTATTGCAACCCAGTGAAGAAAACAATTGCCAATGTACTTTAATGCTTTAGACCAGTGCATCTTAGACCTTTACCACTCATGGCCCCTGCACACCCAAGACATTTTGAAGCAACTGTGCAGTGACTGCTGCATAAAACAGGTAACGAATGGAGCTATAGAGATGGCCTAGTGACTCTCAGCGGCCTACAACCCCAGCTTCAGGCTAATTGACACACTCCTTCCTAGTCTCCACAGCCACCTGCACATAGCTGCCCATACTAACACTGAAGTGATGCACACATATAATTAAAATCAAATGAGAATTAAAAGAATATACGTGGACAATTGATATGCCATGGCTGGTTGACATCCATTTGTGGCTGGTTCTTTTCTGAAGACAAACGGAGGAGGAGTGGATGGGGGCAAAGAGGAAAGATGGAGAGAGAGAGACTGGCAGGAGAGGAGGGAAAAATGCTGAGATCAGGGTGTAAAATAAATAAAATTTAAAAGACTAAGTATCTCTATGACAAGCTCACGACCTAAATCAGGGTAGGCTCCTGGGAGGATATGAGGAGCACTCAAGCACAAACTCCTAGTAACAAAGGCTATAGAGACTGAAGAAGACACTTTCTAACTAGACTAGCCTCCTCGTAGGGGGAGGGAAACTTCAACACACCCACAAAAACTTCAACCCCAAATTTACCTTGCCTACAAGATGTTCAGAGATAGACAGAGCAGATGGAGCAGAGATAGAGGGAATGCCCAAACAATGCTTGGCCCAACCAAAGACCCACCACCCTATGGGAGAGTGCCAACCACTGACACTATGAACAATACTCTGCTGAGATTGCAGACAGGAGCCTGACAGAGTTGTCCTGTGAGAGGCTCTACTCAGCAGTGCCTCAAAACCTATGCTGAGACTCAAAGCCAAACATTAGGTGATGCTTAGGGAATCTTGTGGAAAAGTGGGAGGAAGAGAAAAGGACCTGGAGGTGACAGGAGAAGGTCAACAAGAAGGTCACAAGAAGGTCCACAAGAAGCTCAACAAGGCCAACTAACCAAGGCCTAGAGGGGCCTGTAGAGACTGAAGCACCAACCAAGGACCATGCATGGACTGGACCTAGGCCCCATACAAAGATGTAGAAGATGGACAGCTTAGGCTTCATGTGGGTTCCCTAATAAGGAAGTAGGGACTACATCGGACAAGGACTCACTTGCTAGCTTTTTAATCACTTCCCCCTGGCAGGACTGCCTTACCAGACCATAGGGAAAGAGGAAAATATGCTCAGTTCTGATGCAACTTGATGAGATGGGGTGGATGGGAAAGGAAAGGAAGCTTCCCTTTTCTGAGGAATAAGTGAGGGGGGAGGGGAAAAGGAAGAGTGGAATTGGGAAGGGAAGTGAATGGGGCTACAACCAGAATGTAAAGTGAATAAAAAACAAATTAATTAAAAGAGAATAAGTATACAAAATACTTTTTTATACTAAAGCAAAAAATATATATTTATTTTTTGGTATATGTAATACTACCATTTGTTAAAGACAAAAGTAAATCTTTATAGTTATATATGTGTTTTTATATAGATAGATGTGATTGTCTAAGACAATGCAATCTAAAGATAGACTAATTTGATACATGTTAAGGAATGATAGTAGGAATATAAATGGTTTTGTCTTTAATAATTAAACTTACGTTTCAATAAGAGTAGAAAACATTGCATATACAGTAAAAACACCATAATTCTTAATGTACAACAGTCTGAACTCTGAGTGGAGGAGTCTGAAGCAGCGATCCTTGGTGTTGTGTGATATTACAACATGCACAGTGCAAAGTGCCCACATTGTGTGTTCAGAACTAAGGTTTCAATGAAGTTTCTAATGTAACATTGGAAGATGACCTCTGCCAGAAACAGAATTCTCTCTCTCTTTTTTTTTTTAGGATTTATTTATTATGTTGTGTATAGGAGTGCTCTATCTGCATGTACACCTGCATGTCAGAAGAGAGCATCAGATCCCAGTATAGGTGGTGGTGAGCCACCATATAACTGCTGGGAATTAAACTCAGGACCTCAGGAAGAGCAAATGGTGCTCTTAACCGCTGAGCCCTCTCTCCAGCCCCCGCTTTGGATTGTTAATATGTTTAATTCTGACTTAATTTTTGGTCACTGACCATTCAGAAATCTTTTAACATTGCCAAATTTTCATGAGCCCCCACATTCAATTATGGCACTACATATGGATCACAACCCATAGTTTAAGAAGCTTGTCTGAGACCAAGGATCTTATGTGCCATCTATTTTAAAATTTTATTTTTAACGATGGGGGTGTATATGTGCAAGGTGCCTGTGCAAGCCAGAAAAGGGCATCAAATTCTCTGAAACTATGTTACGGGAAGTCATGAATCACCTAACGCTGGTACTGGGAACCAAACTCAGTTCATCTACAAGAGCTGAAAACAATATTAACTACCCAGCCATCTTTCCAAGCCACATTTTACATTTAGATCAGAAATCTTCCCAAAGATGGGGGAAGATGTTGAAGGAACAATTCAAGAAGCTGGGGATGAACAGAGATAAATGGAGAGCAGTAGGCAGAGAAAGCAATCCAAGAACAACACCAAGACCATGTGACTAAATCAGTTCTCATCACTGTTTTCTCCTCACACATCTGCCCCTTTATCCACCAGCCATAATACATGCCCAAAGGAGCAAATTGCAACCAGAATAAGTCTGGCTTGTGGCTCATAATGACTTTCTTTAGATGGGTCTATAAAGGTGAGTATCTTTTATGTGTCTTTCTCCCTGTTTACATTGCTGTCTCTCTGGGAGATCTCATCCACCCACTGTTAGTGACCACCAGTCTTTTTACTTCAACCTGACCTCTTGGTTAAGTAAAGCCCAGATGTTAAACACCTAATCTTAGATGCTGCAGAAGCAAGGAGACTCAGCATGGAGCGGGTGGAACTCATGAATTCCCTTCAGTGTCTCTTCTTCACTCCTTTCATGTCAGGTAAGGCAACAGCCCAGGCCAAGTCAGAGTTATTTCTTACTCTTTTCTTTTCTCCACCCATTTAGTGAGATGCATAGAAGTAAAATTTCTACTTACATCTGTCATTCTTTCCAGCAAACTGTCAAAGATGGTTAATATAATTTGTCATCCTCACAGGATCTAGAATCACCGAAGAGACAAACCTCTTAACATGACTGTGAGAGAGCTTCTAGCTTAGGCTAATTGAAATGGGAAGACTCATCCTAAATGTGGTCAGCTCCATTTTACAGGGGTCACCCCAACACCAAGTAGAAAAGAGAAAGTGTTAGAGGGAGAGGGGACACAGTTCACAGTTCTCTTAGCTGCTTCCTGTTGGTTAGGGTCGTTGAGTTCCTTGGAGCTAGTCAAGTCCTTGTTTCAGTAGATCTTCAACTTCTTGTCTCACAACAGTAACCAGGAGCAGCAAGGGGGAAGCAGGAGCAGCCTTGTTCTTTCTCTGAGCTCCCACACTCTCTGGGCTCTGGCATTTATTCTCTCTTTAGAGAGTGAAAGGGAGATAAGTGACTGAGTACCAACATTCATTGCCCTCTGCTTCCTGACTGTGAACCACATGACCAGCTGCCTCATGCTCCTGCCTTCCCCATCATAATGGACAATTCCCTCAAACAGTAAACAAAAGTGAACTCTCCTTCCTTACATTGTTTTTGTCAAGTATTAGTCCCAGCAATAAGGAAAGTAATTGATAACCTGCCCATTCATTCATTTATTGATCTTACACAGTGAGTCTTGTCAGGCACTCTCCGAGGTGATCTGAGATACACTAATGAGTGAAGAAAAAAAAATTCTTGCAAGTATGAATTTGAGCATGCAGAGATAGACAATTCACAATGATAAAATACGTATGACTATTATACACAGCAGGAAATTATATACACTATGTTACAAGGAAAATGTAAAGAGAGTCAGGTGAATGAAAGATCTTTCTAAGGAAAGGTAGACCTCAAGGTTAGATGCAGGGAACAGGCTCAGCCTCCCTCACAACATGGGGGTGAATAAGGCTGCCATCTGGTTGAAGGAGGGATTTCTGGTAGGGGGACAACAGAAGCAGATTTAACTAGTGCAAAAGCTGGAAGAAAGACTTCCTTATGCACAGTGTCTGCAGAAAACTGAGGGGCTGCAATTGGCAAAGAGAGGAGAGAATGAGAAATTTTATGATAAGCTAAATTACTGGAGGGAAGGTGTGAAAGAGAAAAAAATCAAAGGCAATTCCAAGGGTTTGTTCTGAACAACTACCACTAAATCATATACACATACTTTTTAAAAAAACTCTTTTATTTATATTTCTTTTATCTTTTACTCCCTACTCCACCGCAATCCCTTACAGCACCCCAACACCAAGTAGAAAAGAGAAAGTGTTAGAGGGAGAGGGGACACAGTTCACAGTTCTCTTAGCTGCTTCCTGTTGGTTAGGGTCGTTGAGTTCCTTGGAGCTAGTCAAGTCCTTGTTTCAGTAGATCTTCAACTTCTTGTCTCACAACAGTAACCAGGAGCAGCAAGGGGAAAGCAGGAGCAGCCTTGTTCTTTCTCTGAGCTCCCACACTCTCTGGGCTCTGGCATTTATTCTCTCTTTAGAGTCCTCAGATTTAAACTATCTGAAGCTGGCAAAGAGCTCCTTTCAGAGACCATATGAAGCAAATAGCCTGCTGTTGTAGACCATCTGAATCAGTCCCACATCCCACACCTGGGACCAAAACAAAAACATGTTTATATCTACAATACAGTCACTATGAAATGAGATTAAAAAGGCTGAGGTTGGAACAGGTGAGTAGAAGGGAAGGTGAGGACTTCCATCTAGGACACGCTGTGTTTGAGAGCTCTCTAACAGACACCTAAAAAGAGAGATCAAGCAGACAGGTGAATAAAAGAGGCTGCCATTCAAGAGAAAGAATCAGACTCAAGTTGTGGCCCAAGGCACTTCTATATCACTCAAGTCCGTTTGAAGAAAACTACAGCAATGAGTTCCTGTCCTCCAATTGTCTATTTCTGTAACTGTCCTCCACAGGTGCTACCAAAAAAGCTATTTCTAAAGCCAGAATCAATTCCATGTTTCAACGGCCTAAAAACTTCTGGTTTCCCTTTAAATATAAAATCCTATACGAGTTCAGAGCCTAGCCCCCAGGTCTGTATTTTCAGGGCCTTCCTCGGTAGCACGATGGAGCTTACAACAGTTTCTGAACTAACCTACAGTGCTGCCTGTTGCAGCACTACAGACCCCTGAGCACTGGTTTGCCTTACTACTTGCCCCTGATCTGCCTGACAAATTCACCCAGCCTTAGAGCCCTGATTTACATATCACCTCCATTCTTCTGCCTTGCAGGCGGACTTTAGGCATTCCCCTATGGCTATGTAGCTTTCCGTCCTGGCCTAACATGCAGACTAGACATCCTTTTATCTGCTTCAGAGTTTTTGGCTAGCAGCGTGTAGCGAACATGTGTTGAATTGCAGTGAACCAACATAAACTTCATTAGTACTCCTGTCACACTGGCATGATACAGGATCCTAGAGATGCAAGAACGAACAAGATGGTCTCCAGCGTATGGAGGAAGCTGTGAGTCATGATGGGGCTCCCCCCAGGTGGGTGGTAGTCCTGAGCTTCCTGTAGGTCTGAGCTCCTCCTTCAGTGGAATCATAGCCCAGAGAAGCAAAGGAGGTCATATACTCCAGTTCTAACAGCAGGGGTTTTATTTAGGCATAAAGAATGTCCTCATTAAAGCAAGAAATGAGATGGAACTTTCCAGAGAAACATTAAGGGAGAGGAAAAACTGCTCTGGAAGTTCATCAGGCTCCAGAGACATAAAAAAGCCCCTCAGTTCATAGTCTTTCAAAGCATCTTAGGGGACTGGGGACACAGAGTATGAAGACAAACAAATCTCACTCCTGGGTTCCCATGCCTTTGGCAAATTCACTAATCCCCTAACATTCAGAGCAACCAATGTCTGGGACCCAGGTTGGCCTCACACTCAAAGGCTTTGTGAAAGCTGAGCCCTTTTTAAAACAAAAACATCTTTCAACCAAAACAAAATGTTTTCCTAATTGAGTGGAAGAAGAAATGAAAGACAATTCTCAGCACAACAGGAGAAGAATCCCACCTCCTATGGCAGAAATAAGCCGACCACAAATTCAACTGTGTTTTTTGTGGGAACTCTGGGCCAATTCTGCATAGTTATGAACATCAAACAGAGGGAACAGAGGGACTCTAGGTCTTGAATATGATAAATGAGGCTCTTCAGGAGCCATCGAAAGAAAAGCGACTTGGGTTGGGATTTCATCTTCAGTGGGGTTAGCTCTTAATGGAAAATAGAGCAGTGGGTGGAAATTATTAGGTTTTCCTCTTCTGCCAAAAAGAAATCAAAAGTCGAGAACTGGAGGCTCCAATGGGGCAAGGGAAAGCGGTTCTGTGAGCACAGGCAATGATGTTTGCTCCCCCCCCCTTATCTCTCTTTTCTCCAGACAATGCCGAGAATAAGGAGAGGATATCCAGACTTCTTTGTTTAATACACAATGAATCAGGTGCTTAAGAATTAAAGGCAAATGAAAAGAAGAGAAGCCAAAGTCAGGTGCCATCACAAGAATGAGGAGCCAGGAAGCCATTCTGTCCTTTAACCCAGTTCTACAGATTGTTATTTGTGCAGTATGAATAAGAAAAATGATGTGTTGTTTTCTCGGGCATCTAGCAGCTTCACATTTATTATGTTTGCCTGAAAAGCAGCAAGGTTGATGGGCTACAACAAAAATATTCAACAAAGTCTTGAAAACATTCCAGATTTTTTTCTCCCTATCCTCCTCCCCCTCTGTATGCCTTCTCTCTCCTTCCTTTTCTCCACCACGTATGTGCACTGTTAGTAAACAACAAAACCACTTGTTTCCAGACTCTATTCTGAACCTTCTTACTGTCTTCACCATCTTCTACAATCGTCTCTGAAAGGGTTCCTGCCTCTGGTTTCTTACAGGCTCATCCTTTCTCTGCAGCTGTAGCCTTTCCCTGCTATTGCTCAGGCTATAGTTCTTTCCACTTTGCAAACTACAATGATCCCCCATTGATGCACAATGACAGAGTAGCATCCAGCACCACACTATCTTGGTCTCCAGCTGACTGAACATTCTGCACCCTTTGTGTGAATTGTCACATACCTGTTCCATTGTCTGAAAGAGGAACCCCTTTCCATTCCTCAACACACAATCCTCTTAAGGATGCAATGAAAAGATTTGAGGCCTAAATCTCTGCTTCCTCTCAGCATGCCTGGGAGCAGAAACTCAGATCCTACACGGTTCCCAAATCCTACAGGAACTATCGATTTAAAATATCTAAGAACAGGAACTGGGGAAATGGCTCGATTGGTAAAGGGATTGCTATGCAAGCATGAGGACCTGAGGACCTGGGACCCAGGTTGGCCTCACTATCATATGGGTTCTATCTTCAGCATAGAACCCATATGAAATAAAAGCCAGGCATGGTGACACATACCTGTAATTTTACCGCTGAGGAGGTAAGGACAGAGGAATCCCTGTGGCTCTCTAGCCAACCACTCTATCCTAATTGTTGAGTTCTAGGTGTCTCAGATAACACAGTTGGACAGTTCCTAAGTAGGACAGCTGAGGTTGACCTCTGACTTCTGAATACACACATGAAAACACACGCACGCGCGCGCGCACACACACACACACACAGGATTGATTTTAAAATAATAAACTGTAAAAGAATGGACACATTGGGTTAGAGAGATGACTCAGTGGTTAACTGCACTTACTGATCTTGCAGAGGCTTCTAGTTTGAGTCCCAGCACTCACACTGGGCAACTCACAACTGGCTATATCCCTAGCTCTTAGGGAATCTAACTCTATCTTCTGGCTTCCTGGAGTACCTGCACTCATATGCGCATGTCCACATGCAGACATATACATATAATTTTTAAATAGAAAAATAAATCTTTAAGCCAAGCAGATACGTATGTGAACTCAGGACCAGTGCAGAATATGGACCACAGAGCTATCTGTCACACGTGTGGCCAGGATACCCCAGTGCCTGGGTCCTCCGGTAGGTACTCTGTGTGCCACTTCTGCTCTCCACTTAACCATCTTATGTGGCTCTGTTTTTGTGCAGTCTTAATTGTTTCGTTTCTCGCAAGGATTGAGCTCCCAAATTATGGCTATCATCATGAATTAAAATAACGTATTCTTTCTCCAGCAGGGAGAATTAGAATAATTTAGGATCATCAAATATTATGAGCAGTTTAGAAACCATTTTGCTCCATTTGTTTATTCTCTCAGAAATAAAGATGAGAATTCTTTGAAAGACAATATGCAAAATATTTAGCAATACGTCTCTTTCTATGCTAGAGTCCCATACCAGGTATGATAGGCAGATCAGAAATCCATGCATCAGTTAGCTTTACATCACTCTAACAAAATATCTGAGACAGCTAACTTATGAAGAGAAAAGGTGTGTGGTAGTTCATGGTTTTAGAAGTTCTATTCCAAAACCATGGAAGTTCTATTCTATTCAAGGTCAGGCGGACTCACTGATATGTGACTTTGACGGGATCTCTAGATGTCAAGGGCAGAGGGTGTATAACCAACTAAATTGCTTGCTTAGGCACCAGGAAGCCACAGAGGAAAAGGTCAGTTCACTGTCCTCTGTAAGGGGTCTCCAATGACATAAAGACCTACCAATGGGTCTTTCTACAGGTTTGAACACCACCCTGTGATGCCAACCTGAGGACTTCTAACAGTCCCGTTACAAGTTCTTTTCTTGGTAGCTGGGGAGATTGTTTTCATTCACCTCAGACACTGGCAATGTAAAATAAGTAACTTCATGGGGACAAAAAAAGTCACTGTGGAACTCAGGAACAATGGGTCAAAGGTGGAACTATCTGAAAAGTCCTTCTGTTTAAGTTTGGTCAACGAAATTTCAACCTTGTGGTGGTGGTGGGGACCTGTACGTTTGAGGTAGCTCACTAGTAATATCCAACATGTGCTTGGAGATCTCCTAATTGCTTCAGAATTCCAAAGAAATTTGAAATCATTTGGAGCAGCTGCTAGTGGAGAGGATGTTAGGCAGAAATGAGGGAAATGTGGAGATCGTGTTGCAGGAGTGATAGAGGCTGTGGATGCTCGACAGCAGTGTGCTTGCCTAGCATCTGCGAGGCCTCCAGTTCTACCCAGCTCGGCCAAGGGAGCAACAGCTGAACAAAATATTAATAGCATCTTTTCCGTGTTAAATTTTGCTTACGGAGGGGATCCTTGCAAGGAATCATTTTCTCTCTCACGGGCTCAAAATCAAGCGTGACCAGGAATCATCACAGAGATTTGTGTGTGGAAGCCCAGATAAGGTTCTTGCCCGGGGTCTGTTCATTGAAAAGCCATTGTTAAGGTTTTGACCTAAAATGTCCTCTGGAGACCCCTAAGTTGAAGGCGTGTTCCTCAGCTGAAGATACTGTCTGGAGGGGTGATGCCTTAGTTGGAATAAGTGGGTCTTTAAGGGAGTAACTTTAAGAGAAACTTCCAGTTCCCTGTGCCTTCCTCGTTTTCTGAGTTCTGCCTACAGTGATCTGCCATTCTCACCTCCACATTGTTTTCAGCTTTTCATACATACGAGCTAACCAACTATGTGCTAAAGCCTCTCTGGCAGCAGGCCAAAATAAATGTTTTCCCCCTTGTAAAGTGTTTCTCTCAGGCATCTGGTACCCTAACAAAAAGTCCAAATAACACACCTCCTGGCCTTACTCGAAGCTGCAGGGAAACTCGGAGACCTTCTTTTTTTTTTTTTTTTTTTTTTTTTTTCAGACACAGAGCAAGGGCATGGCTAACCCCAGTCCGCTGCACAAAGCTGGCCAGATTCGGCAGTAACTGCAGCCACGGGAACCACGGGAGGAGAAGCTGCTATTCTCTCGTCTTTTCTTCCCTTGAGAACTTGTTCTGTGCTGAATCACAGCATAGGACATCTGGTATTTTACAAGCATTGAGATAAAGCCCCTGAAAGCACCAGGACACAAGCTGTAACCACAGCGGCTTCCTTACAGGTGGCCTCTGAGAGATTTTTCTGAATGTATTATGTTTCCCGAGGGGACAGCGCTGAACCTCAGAGGGTTAAGGCGAGAACACAGTCAAATTCCAAGCCTGGATTTAGGCTGAAGTTCCCTGTGTTCTCTGCCTTACTTAACGGATGATTCCCGGGAGCATGGATTAGACACAGGAGACAGAAAAACCAGTGAGACACAGACACTCTCTTCACAGGCCTTAGGGTTCAGCTAGCATGCTGCTGAGGCAGCAGAGGCCAAGCTCTTTGATGAAAAAGTCTCTTCTGTGTTATCAGATATGTTCATATTTGCAAGACCTAAAAATCGATTTTGTTTCTGTAGCATTCACTGCAGGAAACTGTGTTTGAAGCTATGATCATCTTTCTTGTTGGGGCTGTTGGAAAAAACACTTTAGAAAAAATAGTCAGGAAGGGTTTTCCTGAGCAGATGACATTTAAATAAAGCAAGAATGATGAAAAGGAACCAGCCAAGTGACTCTCATGAGATATAACTGTAATGTTACCATGGAATTCCATGATGTTGACATAGTTCATATTGGCCAACCCTCAGGAAGACTTCAGGTTTGTAGTTGGCATCACTCAGCAACATTTTCAGGCTTTTCTACCACCTTGGTACCTCTTTAGGTTGAGATGCCAGTAGCATCAGAGTGACTAGACTTAACAATACCAGAAAGACGCAAGATACTAACTATAGTATGAATATCTGTATACAAAGAAAGGTGGAAGGGCCTACAGCATGGTTCATTAGGTAAGGTGCCTACCACACAGTCACGAGGACTCGAGTTCAAATCCCCATATCCCGTATAAAAATCCAGATCAATTTTACTTGTAGAGGGGGAATCATGCAAACAATACTTTTCTTCAGCCAGACACAGTGGCGCACACACACCTTTTAGCTAAGCACTTTTGAAGCAGATGAAGGCATATCTCGGTGAGTTCCTGACCAGCCTGGGCTGTGAGTTCCAGGACAGCCAGAGCTATATACTAAGACCTTGTCTCAAATGATAACTATTATTATTATTATTATTATTATTATTATTATTATTATTAGAATTCTTTTTTAAAAAGAATAATTTTCTCTGCTATAAGATAAAAGTATAAGTGCAACTGGAAATCTCCCCAGAGATGAGCATGTGGACACCTGAATAAGGTTCTCTCCATGGATAAATTCATTGGGAAACCACCAATGTTAAGTCTGAATCTAAAATGTCCTTCAGAGGTTTAGATGTTGAAGGAATCAGAAGCCTCCACTAGTGCCACCATTGTGACAAGTAATATCTTAGTTGGAGTAAATAGGTCACTAAAGGAGAGACTTTAACGGTGACTCCTGGGTCCTCGGCCCTGGGCCTTCCTTTCTCCCTCTGCTTCCTGTCTCCTGTGCACTGAGAATCTCTGTGTCATCACATTCTCCCTTTCATTATGTTCAGCTTCGCTGCAGCTCAGACACCACTGAGCCATGGCAGTACACATCCGTAGACCCAGAGCTGAAGAGGTAGAAACAGGAAGTATGTTGAGCAGCCAGATTAGACAAATTGGTGAGTTCCAGCTTCGGTAAGAGACACTGTGTTGATGATGATGACAACAATAGGTGGAAAAGATATTGAGGAAGATCCACAGCATTGACCTCTGCCCTCCATATGCAAACATACACACAGGGACATGTAAAAATAGCCATATTAGCATGTACATATGCCCACACACACATATGCCCCGCTTGCATATAAAAGGCAGATAACTTCCAGATAGCTTTATTAGTCATCTTTCTATTGCTGTTGAAAAATAACTGAGACCATAGTTTATAAAGACAAAAGGTATGTGTTCACAGTGTTAAAGTTTCCAGCTGACAATTGCCTGGCACTATTATTTTGGGCATTTGTTAAGAAAAGGCAGAGGCTCTGTTATTCTCCTTGTGGAGTTCCTGTCCCCTCCAGGTCTTTCTATCTCCCTCTTCCTCCGTAAGGATTCCGGCACTCTGCCCAAAGTTTGGCTATGAGTCTCAGTATCTTCTCTGATACCCTGGTTGGTGAGTCTTTCATAGGCCCCTGTGAAAAGCTCTTGCCCTGTTCCTCCTCTTCTCCTACTTCTGATGTCTATTCTGTTTGCCCTTCTGAATGAGGATTAAGCATCTTCCCTGGGGTCCTCCTTGTTATTTAGCTTCTTTGGGACTATACACTATGGGGGGGGGCAGCAGAAACTGATATTCCAATTAAGGACCATGCATGGAGAGGACCTAGACCCCATGTTCAAAGGAAGCCCATTGGCTGCTCAGTTTCCAAGTAGGTTCCCTAGTAAGGAGTACAAGGGCTGTCTCTGACATGAACTCAGTGGCTGGGTCTTTTGATCACCTCCCTCTGTGGGGGGGGGGGGTTTCAGCATTGCCAGACCACAGAGGAAGATGATGCAGCCAGCCTTGATGAGACCTGATAAGTTAGGGTGAGACAGAAAGGGAGGAGGTCCTCCCTTATCAGGGAACTAGGAAAAGTGCATAGTGGGAGAAAGGAGAGGGTAGGTAGGACTGAGAGGGCATGAGGGAGGGGGCTGCAGTGGGGAGACAAAGTGAATAAATTGTAATAAATACATATATAAATAAAATTAAGATTTAAAAAAAAGAAAAGGCAGAGAAAAGAAAGAAGAAAACGAGGTCTGGATTCTCATAGTCTCTTTTTAAACATACCCTCAATGACCTAAGGGTCCCCTACAGGATTCACCTCCAAAAAGTCCCATTACTTTTCAGTAGCTATGCTGGAGACTAAACCTTCATTCAACACATCTCTCAGGGATATATTTAATATATGAAAGCCAGAGACATGCATACAAATGACAGCTGAAAATTCACACCAGGACTTTGGGAGTCCTGTTTGATTCTAAGGAAGTAACATACACCTTGTAAGGTTGATGGTCAGATAAGACATTCTCTACTGGCTACCTGTAATCCCAGCATTTAGAAAGCAGAGGCAGGATTATAGTAGATTCAAGATCAATTTATTCTACATAGTAAGCTTCAGGCCTGCCAATAAAAGACCCTTTTATTTTGCCACAACATCTGTGACAAAATGCATAAGGAACAGGACTCAGTTGTGTATGTGTGTGCATATTCAGTCATATCATATAAAACACAGACACATACCTAATAACATCAAACAGATTTAATTAGTCACTGTGGTTTGAGGACTGACTCCTAAGAATAAAAAATAAAAGAACTCCACATGGTTTTGCTTATAAACTTTCCATCAAAAATGGGTAGAGCTAACGGGCTGAGCATAGATCTTGGCAGGGGAAAGTGCTTCTGTCCTCCTGTATCAAGGAAAACATGACTGAAGTAAAGCAGGCCCATTAAGAAAGTACCAGAAGGGTAATAAGGAAAGCTCACTGCCTCCTGTTCTCATCTCCTGTGTAACAAAGGACTGTAAGTTACCCTGTGAAACCAAGTAAAACGCCATCTGTGCCGTGGCTTCTGGAAACGGCTTAATTGAAAGTACTCCAGGAAACCAGTGAAGCTAGCTGCTTTCTAATTCGCACAGTTCCATCCCACCTCAGGGTCTCGGGGGTGTGAGCAGTGGATAGCGTGCCTCATCTGCAAGTTTAAGCCCGTCTTCCTGCACTAAACTTGATGGCCTACCATCAGCACTATCTCACCATCCACTGTTAGGAGCCCCTGTAGAGAGCCTCAGTTACAGCATGACTTAAAAGCCATCCATGCTTTGAGTTCTTTTAGAAATTCTATTTGTGTGCTCGTGTCTGTGTGTGTGTGCTACACGTGGATACATGTGTACACATGTGTCAAGGTCATAGAACAACGGGAGGTACCATCTACCTTTTTATTTTAATTTTGGAAATATGATTCATCACTGGCTAGGAAGAACTAGGAAGCTGGTCTCTGATGTCCATCATCCCCTACCCCCCACCCTACCACCCAGGATTGGGGCAACAAGAAACATACTCCCACCCTTGGCTTTCATTACATGGGTTCTTGGGGTTAAATGTCTTCCTGATTGTAAAGCAAGCCCTTCACCAACTGTGCTATCTTACCGACAGATTGCCTCTGCTCTTTCTCTCTCATCATATTTTCCCCTAGTTCCATCAAGACCCATTTTATAAGAAAGACAGCACGTGTTTCTCCTGGGACTAGAGGGCCAAGTTACACACAAAGAAGAGTTAACAGGGTGGCAGCTACCTGGCAAACTAAATAGGGGCTTGTTTTATTATGGCTCACTCCTGAATTCCACTGTTATCAACAAGCCTGAGATCAATATTCCATCAGCAGAGGCCATCTCAACACTGAGATCCCATTGGCAAGGTGCCACACTTCTATACAATCCACAGCTACTGACCTACGACAGACCAGCAGAGTAACATGGGCCTTCCTGATAACCCACAAGGGCACTGGTCAGAAAAGAGCTCTTATCAGCTCATTATCTACCAGGTAGAAAACTCAATGACATCACAATTGATGCTTCAAGGCAGGTGCCAAGTCATTCAGGCTGAGTTTGTACTCTTAGAATTTCAAAGTTCTTCAGTTGATTCTATTCTGCAAAGCAGTTACTTAGGTTCATGGCTGAACTACTGAGAAATTTAGTATTTGGATTCTTGACTAGATAGATTGTCTTAGGGTTCTGAACCTTGAGCTTTGAGAGAAGATATTTCTTCTTCCCTGTGCATCTGTTTCTATTTGCTGTGTGTATGGTCTCCAAAGGGCATGCCATGGTATAAATTATTCAAAAAAATATATAAAATTGGCAGGAAAATAAACATAGAGTTAGCTATGATAGCTCAAGTTTTCAGAAAAATCATCAATAATGTATGGTAAGGGAACAGATTTAAAGCATTCTCCCTATTTTAAAATAAACTTATGTGAAGCAATGCATATGTTGATTAACTTGATTTAGCCATTTGACATATATATGTATCATAGTATGATTCTGTGAATTATAAAAAAGGATAATTAGGGCTGGGGGTGATGACTGAGAGGATACAAAGCTTACTTCATAAAAAGCTAAGCATGGCCACAGAATCAAGAGCTGTAGAGGGCAGAGATAGAAAGATTTCTGAAGCTCATTAACCATCAGCCTAGTTCCAGAGTCTGGCAGAATAAAAGGTAAAATGATAGAGAAGGACACATGACCTCATCCTCTGGCCCTGACATGCACAAAAGGGTATACAACCACACATATGTGCACACACATCATACACATATATAACAATAACACAAATGGAAATACAGATAGATGATATATAGAATTTATACTTCTGAATTTAAAAATACCTACTGACTCCAATGTGGCGCTCCATGCCTGTAATCACAAAACTGGGTAGTCTAAAGCAGGAGGGATATGAGTTTGAAGCTAGCGTAGCTTATAGAATGAAATAAATCTCTAACAAATAGAAAAGTTAACACGTTGCATCTGTTTGTGGATGCGCACATGTGCATGTGTGTATGGTGCTCGGGACCTTTATTTAAGTGCCACTTTAAGCAGTTTCTATAATTCTACTTATTTTGTTCCATAGCTGCTTCAGTGAGTCAAAGTGGCGGAGCAGTTGTCAGAACTCCTGGTGGGAAAAGGGAAACACAAGGGACAAACACTGCCTCTGTGTTCATGCAGGCTCTGAAAGAACGCTCACAGCCGAACCTACACAGTGGACTATATCACAAAATATGAAGACCCTTGAGAGGCAAATGGAAAGGGGTCCTCGTGCCCCCAGGCTCCCCCATCCCACTTCTAAGATATTTATGTCCCACATACCCCTCGCTTTTGCTCTGTGATCTAAACTTTCCAATGCCCACTGACGGATTGCATTTTCCTTTCTGCATAGCCACGCATATATATAGCTTCACTCTATAGCCTAGGCTAGCTTCAAACCCAAGCAGAAGGATAGCCCTAAGGCTAAGCTGAATGTACACAATCAATGACCATATTACTGCCACTTTTTCTTGGGAATCTCCCGCTTGGTGTTTCTACTCCCTGCTTACCCTCCAGAAAGTTTGAACAAGACTACGCTGACGAGTCAAAGGTAGATGTGAATGACATGATAGGAATAAGCATTTTAGCTGAGTCAGGACATCTGACTTCCAGGACATCTGACTGTGAAGACAGGGCAATTCTTCTCCTCTGTGAAAACAGAGTCCACTAGACTACTCAGGAATTACAAAACCTCCATTAGTGTGCAATTGTGTCAATTACTAGACTCACGGCAGACATTACTAATCAATTTGAACTAACTAAAACAACATGTTTCAAACACCATTAAGAGACTACAACTTGCAAGCCAACATTAGCCTCATCACCCAAATCTGATAATCCCTAAGGTTCTTTCCATTATTCAATTTGTTCTGAACTTGTTATCTCATACAGCATTCCTTTCATGTCCCATACATCTTCAGAGGGTATCATAGGAATGTATGGACAGCTTGTCAAGATCAGGAAATGTGGGAAGGGTTAAGCAATTCATTAGTTCGTGCATTCAAATTCAACGTTAACGGAGGAAAAGTCAAGTATGGGCAAGCTTTCTTCCTTCCTGTTTGTGTTTCTTCTTCTTTGTGTTCATTTAATCATCTTCCCTTCCTTTTTCTCTTTCATTCTCTTTTCTTTTCTATTTTTTTAATAATTTATTTTATTTCATTTTATGTGCATTAGTGTGAAGATGTTACATCCCTTGGAACTGGGGTTACAGACAGTATAAGCTGCTATGTGGGTGCTGGGAATTGAACCCAGGTCCTTTGGAAGAGCAGACAGTGCCTTAACCACTGAGCCATCTCTCCAGCCCTCATTCTCTTTTCTTGTTTTTCATTTTGTTGTGTTTTTTTTGTTTTTATTCTTTGAGAATTTCAAACATGTATATAATAACAATAAATCTTATATACCTCCTATTCCCCTTCTTCAATTTTACCCCAGCACCTCCCTCTCCTTGCTTTATTTTTTTGATTTATTTTTTTAACTCATTGAGTCCTATTAGTGCTTTCTCATAAATGCATGGATGAGGGGCCACTAGAGTATGAGAAACCTACCAATAGCCATTTCTTCAATATATATTCTCCCATCCCTAGGAGCTATCAGCCTTTAATAGCTCCCCAGTAAGGGTGGACCCCATCTGTGCAAGAGTTTAGACTGACACGATCTTTTTTTTTTTTTTTTTCAATGCAGTTTATTCAGGAACATTGAACAATCCTCGGACCCCGGGGAAAGCCAGCCCACAGCTTAAATAGCCTCTGGGTAGCCAACCCAGGCGTGCCACGGGGGCAATGCAGATAGGTCCACATACATGGAAGCAAGCCAGATCCTCGGCCTTAGCCAAATGTGGAGTTGTTCGTGACAGAGAGCACTCACCATCGGGAAGGTGGAAGGCGGAAGGCGGAAACCAGCTCCATCTTTAAGGCATAGCATTCCGCAGCTCTCTACAGTTCCCCCTTTTTGTTTTAGACGCATCAGGCAAGAGTAGAGGTCTGATCTCTGATATTAGAAATAAATTGGGACTTTGTACAGATGTTCATTTAGGTGTCATCCACCCAAAGAGCATCAGACCCGTCCGATACCCTTTTCTCAGAGGCGGGACCTGGGGCATCAACCCGCATGCAATCAGACATGCTCTTCTCTGGGTCCAAAGCGGCTGACCCTGAGTGCAGTGCTTAGCCTCGCATCCTGAGCATATCATTTTAGCTTTTTATGGTATCCAACCATGCTTGGGGAGAATGTCCTGCTTCAATGGCTGTAAAGGCCTGAATGATCATGGCTGCATCACACTGTTGTGAGACTCTAATCTTGCATATATACCACAGGCAAACCAAGGAGACCAACACCAGAAGGCCTGCTAACACTCCCATGCCCGCCCATTCCTTCAGATGATTCATGGCTGCAGCAATCCATGTTGATAATCCTGTGGCTAGTCCTGCGTCCACTCTGGTAGAATTTACTGTGACAATGGCCACTCTCAGCTGCTCCATCGTAGTATCGAATTCTCCAGTCCAATTACCTAAAATATAGCTCGACAATTGTTTAGACAGATTTGCAGCACAGGAAAAATTCTCATGTTGTATGCTAGTGACACAAAGTCCAGCATACTTTCATTGACAGCCAGGTTGAGCGATTTGCCATAGGGTATCAATTGACTGACACGATCTTGTTCAGATCTTCTGTTGTGGAGAAAAAGCTGCTGTGAGTTCATGAGTGCAAAAGCCAAGTTATGTCTAAAGGACAGCATTTCACAACACTCTTCCTCATCCTCCGGCTTTTACATTCACTCTGCCTCCTCTTCATCAATGTTTTTTAATCCTTGTGAGGGGTGAGGAGTTGATAAGTAGGTCTGATTTAGGGCAAAGCACTCAGTACCCTTTTTCTCCACATTCTGACCAGTTATGGGTCTCGGCACTGACTGCATTCATGGGCTTTTCTCTTTATTGCATACCTGCTCGAGCTGACTCCTTCTCCCCATTTGTTTCTCTTCTTTTGTTGAGACAGAATCTCACTATGTAACTCAGGCTGGCCTTGAGTTTGCTATGCTGCCTCTTGAACTGGAGATCCTCCTGCCTTGGTGTGGTGGTTTGAATAGGAATGGCCCCCACAGACTCATGTGTTTGAGTGCTTGGCCCATAGGGAGTGGCACACTTGTTAGGTGTGGCCTCTTTAGAGTAGATGTGGTTTCCTTGGAGAACATGAGTCCCTAGGGGGTGGGCATTGGAATCTCATGTGCTCAAGCTGGGCCTAGAGGCTCGGTTCACTTCCTGCTGCCTGTGGATCCAGACGTAGAGCTCTCAGCTCCTTCTCAAGCACCATGTCTGCCTGGACACTGCCATGTTTCCCACCATGATAATAATGGACTAAACCTCTAAAAATGTAAGCCAGCCCCAGTTAAATGTTTTCTAAGAGCTGCCATGGCCATGGCAATAGAACACTGTCTAAGACACTTGGTCTCCCAACAGGGTTTTTCTTTTACCTTTCCCAAGTCTAACTTCAACTTATAACAATCCTCCTGCCTCAGCCTCCCAAGTACTTGGACTGCAGGTGTGAGCCGCCATGCTTGGCTCTGTTTTTCTTCTAGACAGCTAACCTCCCGGAGCAATGTCCTTTATTTTGGTATTTATTACCTCTTAGTCAGCAGACACTATGCCTAGCTGCAGTTTGGCTGTGGACAATACAGAAGGAGGTAACAGAGCTTGCTATGTATCTAGAGGTGGGCCACCTGAAGAGCGGAGAGGACACAAAAGAGGTTCAACTGGAACTCAGCCAGGCTTGCTTCCTTCCAGTTCTGCCTTTGGTCAAGCACACGCCTATCTATTCCTGGCCCAACTCACTCTCTTAATCTACAATCACAACCAAATGATGATGACAGTTAAATAAGTCAAGGGCACCCAGGCCCTGCCATCAAAGATCTAAAGAATACTCACAGTAGCAGGACTTGCAGGTCCTGGAAGCATGTGGTACAACAGATACAATACTGAATTATAATACTGGATTCTAAAGATGATCGACATCACAGAGCAGAATCTGCTCAGTGTATTGAACATTTGAACAGCCAGGACAGCTGGCAAAAAAAGTAAAGACCCTCCCTATGGATGAAGGATTGGCATGATTTGGGGAGGTAACAGAGCAAGGCTGTGAGAAGGAAAATGGGAAGAACATGGGTATACAGCAAGGGCTCAATAACAAGCCATTTGCTGTTTGATACCATTTCAGTTAAAGCTAACTACAGATATGGTAGTCCAGTAAGAGTATAATGGAGCCTAAAATTCCTGCCAACAAATGCCATTATAGTTCTTCAATGGCATATTTTAACATGTTGTTCACTTGCTTGTGGCAACAATAAGTGAGACTACGGCTCGGTAGTCATATAAAAGTGCACACATCCTATGAAACACAGCACACTCTGCCTGGAGGAAATCAGGTCTACAGTCCTGCCATATGTGTTTATTACATATATTTTATCATTATTTGAATACACACGTGCTAATTATAAGAAACAATTAGTTAACACTAAAATAGCACATCATGATTCCTCAGGAACAGCCTCTGAGATCTCAAGTTTCTATGTGTTTCTCTCTTATATGTGTTTATGTGTGTATGAGAGAGGAGTGTGTGTGTACATGGGTGCATGAATACACATGTAAGCCTGTGGACAGTCTCAGACATGTTTCCTTGAGTACCACCTACCATGTTTTAAGATAGGTTGGGTCTCTCACTTGCCTAGAACTCACCTCTAACCCTGCCCAGTGACCTTCAAGGAGCTTCCCTCTTTGCTTCCCCAGCACTAATCTTACAAGCAAAAGCCATTACACCCCTATTTCCCCTCCCCCTTTTTTTCCAGGAGAATTGAACCCAGGTCCTTTTGCTTGCACAACAAGCACTTCCTACCTAAGCTATCTATCATCTCCTCAGCCTACATGGTGTCTCCAGACTGATCAACAGGCCACAGAGAGTGACTGATTTACACTGCCCAGGACTGTTACTGTTTGTTCCTTTCCATATTTTGCACACAGACAAAAGTGACTGACAACACATTTCTCAGAGCATATCCCTGTGGCTGAACAATACCTGCTCAACTCCTTAGAAAAGGAGAAGAAGAGGAAGGAAAGGAATGGATTGGAAACAAAAGAAAGAAAGAAAGAAAGAAAGAAAGAAAGAAAGAAAGAAAGAAAGAAAGAAAGAAAGAAAGAAAGAAAGGAAGGAAGGAAGGAAGGAAGGAAGGAAGGAAGGAAGAAAGAAAGAAAGAAAGAAAGAAAGAAAGAAAGAAAGAAAGAAAGAAAGAAAGAAAGAAAGAAAGAAAGAAAGAAAGAAAGAAAATAGCCCCAGGCTAATAACCCTGCTTCTGCTGGGAGAGAGTGTCAGATGATTCCAGATGCCTCTCTCTCTTTATTTTTTCTACTAAAATATATAATTTTAATCAAGATATAATCCTATCATTTCCTCCTTCCCTCTCTTCCCTCCTACCCCTCCCATGCCTGCTCTAACTTCCTCCCATGTGCTAAGAAGACAGAAATTCATGCAAATCTAAACCAAGGTTTCAGAGAATGCACAGGAAACTGCTGAGGGATGGCGCTCCCCCTACTGGGCACAAACTTTTCTTTTGACCATTTCATCAGCTGGGATACAGAACAATGCCTGCTCAAACCAGCTGCAAGTCTAAAGGAGCTACTATTCAGTGTGGCCTGTCCTGGTTTGAAGAATGCAGTTAATGAGTTGCCAGCCTGTACTGAACACCTACTGGGTGTCAGACTGTTTAGCACTCAGAAACAGCGGCAAACAAGTAAATACAGATCAGTGCAAAACAAAACGAAACAAAACAAAAACCTGCAGAATGCTATATGTGTATACAGCAGGGGCTTACACCATGTACATGTGGAGGCAGGCTGTAAGAATGGGGACCCAGGGAAGCTGTGGAAGAATTGTTTTCTGAACTGGTGTTGGGGTCCAGCTGAAAGACCATTAGTTCACCAAACATAGAATAGTCACTTCGTAGTTAAAATATAAATAATTGAGACACAGGATCAATTACTCCCATTTCTGTTTATGCTTCCACATGCCTGTTCCTGATAGTTTATGGATGCTTTCTTGACAGGAGCCATAGCATTCCAGATGTCAGTTATTTTTCTCTTTGTCATGACAAAACACATGCCAACAGCAATTTAAGGACTTCAGTCCATCATGGTAGGGAAAGCATGTCGGTGCTAGCAGGAAGCAGCTTGTCACATTGTCCCTGCAGTCAGGGAGTAGAGATGGAGGAACAGAGGTACTCAGCTTGCTTTCTCCTTTTTATCCTAAGACCCCAGCCCATGAGTTGATGTTGACCACATCCAGATGGGTTTTCTCTCTTTGGTTAAACCTTCCTATAAACACCTCCGTAAAAAATTCCCAGGGCATGTTTCCCTGGGGATATTTAAATCCAGTCATGCTGACAGTCAACATCAACAATTTGTGCCCTTAAACTGAGGGATTTAAAGGGCTACTTCAGGCCCCTAGATTGAATCAAGAAAAGATACTATGAACCCATAATTAGCTGTGTTTTTAGCAGTATTACTTTGACTTAGCAGTGACTATGCACTCACCTAAATGTGCCTGCACAGGCCAGGAGATGGTGTTTGATCCCCTGAAATGGGAGTTACAAACAGTTGTGGGTCACCGTGTGAGTGCTGGGTCTTGAGCCTAGGTCTTCTGTAAGAGTAGCAACTGATGAGCCATCTCTCTAGCGCCCGGAAGCGATTTTGATGTGTATTCTTCCTTACCTGTTCTGAGGGGGTGAAGGGAAGCCAGAATCATGCCTTCAAAGATACGGACAAAATCCACTCAAGATAAGGGGTGCTTTGGGTTGAATGTGTCCCATGTAAGTGTATGTGATTGAACATTGTCCTCAGTTCGTGGTGCTGTTTGGGAAGGTTGTAGCGTGGTGCTGGAGGACATGTGACACTAGAGTAGGCCATAAGAAGTCATAGTCCACGTCATGCCTATGTTCACTCTGTTCCCTGACTTTGGATGCAATGTGACCATTCAGCCTCCTGCTCCTGTCACTATCCCAGTCCCACCATGATCAACTATCTTCTCTCAAATTTTAAGTGAGAATAAATTCTTCCTTCCTCAAACGGCTCTTTGTCAGATGTTCTGCCAGAGTGATGAAGAAAGTAAATGATACACAGAGGAAGTATGAACACTCACTGAACACAATCTGTACAATGTGTCCTTGTGCACAATGGCCGGTGTCATCTTCAGATGGGTAGTAAATTGATATATTTCAGCGTCTAGGTCGCAGTGTCTACATATCTTTAATAACTACATTTTCAACAGCGATTGTGATGATATAACAGCTCTGATCTGTCACCATATGCCAAGGTCTGTGCCCACTATGTCTTTCGCACACACTGTGTCACTTAATAATAGTGAGTCCCAGATCACATTTCTATCTCAGTTGCTGGAATGCCAAGAGGTCCCATGCCTGATGAAAAATCACACAGCTGCTAAGTGAAGGATCCAAATCCTTCACTTAGGATTAACTACTCTCATCTATCCAAATCAAAGCCTGGGATCCTGACCATGTGTTATACAGCAACAGCAACACTGGATACCCAGACAGGCAGGTCTACCGGATTCAGAAAGTGGAGATCACATAGGAAATTATTTACAAAGAAACCTCTATTCACACTACATTGTTTTATATCATACTGAATGGTCATTACAAAACAAAATAGCCATCTTTTGCTTGGGTGACAAGCAAAAAGGATACCATCTTCCCAGCCACATACCTCAAGCTTTAAAAATTATCACAGGAGAATTCAAGCTGACTATAGAAAGAGACTGGCTATAAGATTAAGCTCATAACCACCAGAGTATCTCTTGAGCAAGCTATACTAAAGCAGGGCTTGGCCAGGAGGAAAGCTTAAAACAGAACATCACAGACAAGATCAAGAATGGGCTTCAAAGAATAGTAAGAGCTTTCCTCTCCTCCCTTCAACCATCTACAAAGGAGGTGTGACAGTAAAGTCCACCTGAACCTACTGTAGTAGATACTGTCTCTGTTGCTGTCATAAAATGCCATAACCAAGGCAAAGAAGAGTTTATTGGAACTTACAGCTAGAGAGAGGAGAGAGTTCATAACGGCAGGGTGGCACGGCAGCAGGCATGGCAGCAGAAGCAGGAAGCTGTCAGCTTTCATCTTAAACAGTAAGCATCAAAGAAAGTGAGCAAACTGGAAGTGGGGTGAGTTTTTAGATAAGCTAGTAGCATTTTACTCTCAAATACCCCCTAGGAACATACTTTTCCCACAAGGCTGTACCTCCCAAATATCTTCAAATAATACCACCCAGTAGAGACCAAGAATTTGTATACTGAAACCTACCAGGGAACACTTCTCAGTCAAACTGCCACAGTTATTTCCCATCTAGCTTTATTTATTTGCTATATACTCTAGAGCCTGAATTTAGGGTCACCATCCTGGATCCATAGTGTATTGATAGGGTCATGGATCACCACCACTTAGAAACCAGCCATGTCTTACCCTGGGCTCTCTCATACTATGTTAGTTGCTATAGCCACTAAATTACACACCCTGGGATGCCATAATAAAACGCCACAAACTGGGTGGCTTAAAACTACAGGCCATTCTAAAGGAAAGGGGTCCAAGATTAAGGTGTCAATAGAATGGGTTGATTCCTAGTGAGGACTTTCTTCCTGGCTTGTAGACAATCACTTGTCCTCCATAGACAAGCAATTAGATATGATATAATCAGAAAATCGGTAGCTATAGCTTAGTGGTTATGTCTCCTGGTGGTTGACCCTTTGTAGTCTAAAATCCTTGAAGCTGAAACCAGGATCTTTCCACTACATCAGAAACCAAGGCACCAGGAACTTTTCTTATGGCCACACATGCATACTAATGAAGGCTGTACATCCTTGAAGACCTTGGATTCACTATATGGTGATTATCATTGTGGTCTGGCCCCTCCCTCTATGCGCTTTCTAAGATCATGAGGCAAACTACCTTAAAATGCAGATCTGTTCCAACTTTGATTGAGAGTTGGGAGGAAAGGTCACTTTGCCAAGTGAATACACCACCCATATCTTAACACAATAACCTGGAGAGAGGGCTCAGTTGGTATAGCACTTGCTGAGCAAGCATGGGAGCCTGAATTCAGATCTCCAACATACATGCAAAATCAGATACAATGGAGCATACCTATAACCCCAATGCTGGAGAGTGGAGAGAGATGGACAATTCTCTGAGACTTGCTGGCCAGCCACTCTAGCCTAAATAGTACAGTAAGAGAACCTGTCTAAAAACTAACATGTGGAAAGCAATAGAGGAGGATACCAAGTGTTGACCTCTAGCCTCTCCAAGTGCGTATGCACACATACACACTGCACACCACACACACATCCATGCAAATATGCACATACATGCACAGAACATAGATCCCAAGGAGAAACTAAACACACAGTCTTCCACTGAACTACACCCCCAGCTTCTGTCTTTACTTTCATGTCTCTGTATTTTCCTAGACATCATGGCCCCACCATAGAGTAGAAACTCCAGGGAATATTTATTAAATGCGATCTCATTCCATTGCATCCATTTTCTGGCAGTCAGCAGGACCAGCTGTGTGCCATACAGGAACGGAAACATGGGCCCAGAGCTGTGCATGCAAGTTTCCTGAGTCTGGAAGGTGGTAATCATCCACTCATTCAAGCTGAAGATATTTACGGACAACACAAAAAATTAAAATGAGATTTGTCCAAGGAGGGAAAAAAACAAAAGTAAATGCATGGATCCATCAATATGCCAAATTATACCCTAAGATCCTGAGGGTGGAACTGAGGCAGGGGCTAGAGCAAGGGCTGCTGGTACTTCTGCTGGACCTCAACCATACAGACTGAGACACTTGGTGGTGTCTCATTACATAGATTACCAGTCCTCTCACTTAGAATTATAAGACATTTTTCATGTTGATGAGCGTGCTTGCAAAATGATCAGGACAATAGATGATCACTGTAATCAGACTGTAATGCCAATATATGTATATGCACCAAACACAAACACCACTTTTCATACACAATTTTAACCCATATGGTCACTGCTCATAGAAAGATGCGTTTGTGGGCTCATGAGATGGTTGAGAGCAGAAAGGTGTTCACTGCACAAGCATGGGGATCTAAGTTCAAATCCCAAGCAACCACATAAAAACCAGGCACAACAGCACATAGATGTAACTCTGGGTGTTGGGGGATTTACACACAAGCAGATCCTTGGACTTGATATCCAGCCAGTCTATCCAAAATAACGAGATCCCGTGCTTGTTCCCATGAATTCAAACAGCATGCCTGGGCTGAAATTTTCACTGGGAGATCTTTTAGTGTTGAATGCTATCTATACTGCCTTGAGGACACTTGTTCTGTCTACATAATGGCCAACAACTTGAGTCAAAGGAAACAAATTAGTCCCTCATCCAGATGTCTCGAAGCTGGTTGACACAGCAAAACCTTAGGAAGGATGTGTTATGTCATACACTATGTAGATTGGCTGCTTGATGGGGAACTGACTGTTTTTATCTCCAGATGCATTATGTGATAGAAATGGCCACATTGCCTCACTCCTCAAGGAAATGAAATGAGTGAAATAAGATGACAAGGATTATAAAACAAATGTCTGTGACTAATTTGCATTGAATTAGCAGGATTTATTATTAATAACATAATGAGAAGCTTATATTCGTGGAAGACTAATGGCATGTCAAATGATAAATTGGATGTTTATGAATATTGCTGTCACATCTGATTTCAGCATCATGTCAGACTTGAGACACAAGCAACTGGGGACTATAAAAAGCTGACAATATAAAGTAAGAGCAGTGAGGTTGGATCTGAATCTTTGACCACTTCGCTCTAGGGTCCTAACACAACAGTCACATTTTGTCTATTTCCCTGACACCTAATATGAGGGCAGATGTCAGTGTCTTATGGCAACTGGTAGCGTGTTAGAAATACAGGATCTCAGCTTCTTTCCCTACAATGTGTGTCCTTTACTGAGTACTATTTACTCGGTGTTTACAGTTCATCCTTGCTGTAACAAAACACCTGAGTTGATGGCCAATGAGATAGAGAGGTTTATGTAGGCTTATAGTATGGAGCTTCAATGGTACATGGCTGCATCAGCTTCGTTCTCTCTGAAGGTGGAGAATGGGGGTGTTGGGTGCTTATGCCATAGATGTTGGTCACGCCTTTAACCAGGCAATAGAGAGAGTATGGGGCCAGAATCTCACAACTCCTTCAAGGTCACTAATAACTCAAGAACCTCCCTCAAGGTTACTGCCACCTATTAGCACACGCTTAGACCTCTAGAATATACTCATATAAACCCTCATATCCACTAACTTGAAATGACTCAGATATGGTCCATGGCTTGCTTCCTGTCACTGAATACCAAAAGAAAGGTATTCTTCTGGACTCTGGGACACATGTTCTGAGTCTCTGGGGATGGGACTCAGAAATCCACATTGTTAGCAGTCCTCAGACTATCTTGTTGCTGTTCTAAGGCCTGAAAATGCAACACTTACTTCTTGCTTCTTACTTCTTGGATTTATATATGGAAATCCATGACTTCTTTTAAGACTAGATAGTATAACCAAAATTAGGAGAACTTCAAAAAGAAAAAAAATGATCAAGTCAAGTGACTCTAGAAAGATATTCAGATGCTGTTTATTTTAGAGCCTGGGACAGCTCCTGTGCTTCCTTTGAAAACTGTTTCTTCAGGCCCTCCCAAGTCAGATGATTTTGGCTGAGTTCCTCAACCAAGCATTAGAAACTACGGGTGAGTTTGGTTGACATGAATGACAAAGACAAAAGCAAATACAATCCAAGACACAGAATCTTGGCTACACAACTGAGAGACACAGTATCCATGTCAGCTTTCCTAAATATGACTCTGGGACTCTGTTCAGGCAGCTGGCCCCATCTTGCACCAAAGCCATCACATTGCTATATGATGTCCTTCTCCCAAGCATCGCATTATCATCCCATCACCTCTCTGGAGTTGTCATCACTTGGCCACTAGCAACAGCAATTAATTGTACACAGGGAGCTAAGGAGGGGATGGTGATGGTGATGATAATGGCAACAGAGTCACCAACACTTCCTAGTCAGAATGAATAGATGGCACAGTCCCTCACCTGAGATTTCAGCAATCACTCTCTCCTTGCACCACCCCACTTGCAAGCGATGTTGATAAATGTTATAGTATACAAGATGTGGAAGGTCAACTGAAGGAAGGACCTATGACCTATGCAGGAGCTTCTATGAGGTCCTCATTTAGAATGGAGTGGGATTCGTGGTAATGTAGCCATTAGGGTGGTCACACATGCTCCTTTAATGAACCCCCTCATCCATGGCTCTGCAAACCAGCTCAATTTGCTGACTGAGCAAATTGGACTTTGGTAGAGTCATTGTTTCGATCTGTTCTCAGTGCCCCAGATGAGGTGATTAGATGCTTATTAATGTCTTCCCAGGAAAAATTAACACAATAGTAAACAATAAAATATACTTATTGCTTGGCCTGAACTCTGTGTGTTGCCTAAAGTCGAGCTGGAGAGCAAATATTTCCAGGTCTGGGATAAGCCACCAGCATGTCCTACATAGTAAACATGATGACTTGATGTTTCCAACTGGATTTGGGCATTGGTTTCCATCTTTGAGTGTTAAATGAATTACTAAGATTAAAAAGTAAAATACTAAGATTATATCTTTGGGAATATAAACCCTTCATTGACATCTGAATCTGCCAGGTTTGATGTTTTGTCCACTTCATTAGCATATGCCAGTGGTGGAGATGGAAGACGCATGATGTGTCTGTGCTAGTGAATCTTCATTAGAATCAGAGTCAGCGTGGTGAATGTGAGGCGCTGAGCCCAGCAAGAATTAACACTGTGTGTGTTAAATTCAATACAGGGATATACGCAAAGCATTCCTTGGGGCCCAGTACCTTGCTGCAGACTCAAGCGTCCACGCAGAAGTTCAACTGATCTCCTGGCCACCAGATACATGCTACACATTCACCAGAATTTACCCTAACTTCCACTACTCTATAATGTTGATAATTTCATGCGCTGAGTTGAAGACTAAATGTTTGTGTCTTCCCACAAAGATAATGTAATAAGGCCTTAATCCATTGTGTGACTGTATTTGTTGATGGGGTCTCTAGGGAAATAATCAAGTGTTAGAGACACTTCTCCAAAAGAAGAACTATAAATCATGCACACACACACACACACACACAAAAGAGAAGAGAAGAGAAGAGAAGAGAAGAGAAGAGAAGAGAAGAGAAGAGAAGAGAAGAGAAGAGAAGAGAAGAGAAGAGAAGAGAAGAGAAGAGAAAAGAAAAGAAAAGAAAAGAAAAGAAAAGAAAAGAAAAGAAAAGAAAAGAAAAGAGATGACTCTATGGGTTAAAATTCTTGCTACAGCAAGCACAGAGACCTGAGTTTGAATATTCAGGAGCCACATAATCAAGAGACACATGGTACCTGCATGTGTAAATCTCAGGACTCCTACGGGGAGTTGAGCGCTGGAGACAGACAAGAGAGTCCCAAAAGCTCGTGGTCCAGCAAGCCCAGAGTACCCAACAACAGAAGAGATTCTGTCTTAAAGTGGAAGATGATGACCCATATCTGAGGTCATGCACACACACGCATCCACAAAGGTAAATGTACACACGCTGTATAAATACCACAGATTCAAATTCATCTCTCAGCGCTAAGGCTGTTTTGTTTGCTCCTCCTGCTTCATCAGCTGACAGTGAGGAATAGACCAAGTTTCCCTTTGGTGCAGCCTCATAGCCCATGTGTCCCCTTCACAGCACCTACTCTAAGCTAAATATTTGTGGCTTTGTGTTTAGCACCTGTCTTTTCCACCCTTCCCCCAAAATATAAACTAATTCACCTTCTCACTGAACAATATCCTCATACATAGTAGGCATTTACTATATATTTAAAAAAGAAAAGGTGAAGGAGAATAGGAAGAGAAGGAAGGATGGAGAGAAGAAGGGATGGAGGGAGGGAATGAGGGAGAGAAGGAGATATGGAAGAAGGAACTTTGGAGAAGCCAGCTATGATTAACAGGCAACATGTAATTAACAGGATTATCGCTAATAGTTTAAAATGTTCCTTTTCTCTCTGTTTAGACAAGACAGTCCAGACCTAAATTCTCTTCAAACCATCTATCATGTGCACAATTGTTATTTGGGACCCGCTCCCCTACATACACACACAGAAAGAAGAAATCAATAAAGCTTGTGACCTTTAAAGGAAATGACATTTCTTGAGACATGTGGGCAGCAACCTGACATACTTGGAGTCTTCTGCAGCCTCAGCTCCTCTCCAGGCAGGCCAGGCTTCCTCTGGTGAGGCCTGTCTATACTCAGACTTGGTGGGATTGGGGACTAGAAGCAGAGAGAGGGGGCAGCTCTCTCTTTTCCTTCATGTTTTCCTTAATCAAACTGGGCAGAAGGGAAGGGCCCAGAAATAAGCAGACTGTATCAGTACATCTTGTTCCCAGAAAGATGTGTGTGCTCTGCCAGTCCTGGAGTTGTGGGCTGAATGGTACTTGCCCTGCCCCTGTGGCTTCCTTATTACATGAACTGGTTATTCTTCATAATACTGTGAGCAAATACCAGATAAAAAGTAACCCAGGGGAGAAAAGATTTATTTGGGCTCATGGTTTGAGGAGATGCAGAATTCTGGAATTTTGGGTCTTTTAAAAGCACAGAAATATTATCAAATGTTTTTGTTTTCCTAGCCCCAAGTATGGGGCTAGGGAGCTCTTTCGGACTCTCTGCAGCAGCTATGATTTGCCTCCTGATCTAGCAGAGGTATAGTTTTGTCCACTGAAGATAGGTTTTGTCCACTGAAGATAGTTTCCATGATTGTGCAACATTTGGAATTCTGGGAACTTTTTAAAGGATATATAAATGCTAGGGTCCCAAAAGGTGGAGTTCACTGTTGTTGGTTGTTCATGGGGGGGGGGTGTGTGCAGTTTGTTAGTAGTCATGCTCAAAGAAGAAACAAGAAAGAAATGAGATTCAAGGATCTCTCTCTCTCTCTCTCTCTCTCTCTCTCTCTCTCTCTTTCCCCTCTATCCTTCTTTCTCTCCTATCTGGTGATAAGGGGAGAAACCAGGGAAATAAAGGATGGGAGAAAGAAGAACCTACAAAGTAACAAAAACTAGCCATTGTGGTGGAATAGCATGGCCTCAGGGATGTGAATCAGTTGGTCGTGTTGTTTCTGCAGTCAGGAAACAGAGAGGGGTGAATGCTGGTGCTCAACTTACTCTCTCCATTTCTTCTCTTTATTCATTCCTGACCCCAGCCTATGTGCTGTCCACATAAAGGACAGCTCTCCCTTCTGAATTAAGCACTGTCACAGACCAGGCATGTTGCTTATAGGCGATTCCAAATAAAGACTGACCACACTCCCCTCTTCCTGTGCTCCTATCTAGAACACCCCAATCTCTACCACTTACATGCTCCACCATGGTTATGAAAATTTCCACTGTGACTGTAATGGAAGTTTTGGGTTCTTTGTAAACTCAGTTATGTTGTGTAAATATGTTTTTGTTAGAATCCTAAGTGTGGGATTTTAGTGTGCCCACAGCTGTTAATTGTCTCCTGAGGGGCATGGCATTTGACACCTGGTTATGGCCTTCTTCATGTGGCATAGAGAGGAGATTGGTCTCGGGCTCTGAGGTTATAAATATGAGAGCCCAGAAAAAGTGTGGCATGCAGTGTCGGCGTGTGGTGAGTGGCATCTTGGAGAGACCAGAGACAAACAGTGTGGTGATTTGGAGCAAACAGATGAAAGGAAATGCTTTGAGGTACAGTGGCTTGGAGGAGACTGCTGGCTGTTTGTTGTTGATGGAGATTAATATATACACCAAAGACCCATCGACTCTAAACTAAATAGCCAGTAAGTCTGTGCCCCCTCTCCCCACTAACCTTTTCTCTCCTACCTAAGGCTGGGGGGTGGCTGGTTTAAAGAAAGTAGAGGCATAAACTCCCCAAATAAAATAGTTTTAAAAATGAGCACTACATGTGATGGTTAATTGTGGGAGTCAACATGACTAGGCTGTTGTGCCTAGTTTTAGTCCAAATATGAGTCGGTAGTTACTATGAAGATATTTTTAAGACATAAAGATTTAAATCAATAGGCTCTGAAGAAAGCACTCAACAGTGTGAAAGGACCATATCTGACCAGCTTCAAGATAAGATTCAAGAAGGTGGCTAGGTTCCTAAGGGAGGGAAAAATCTGAAGGTTGCCTTCTAGCCCAAGCTGTAGCTCTGCTTCCTACAAAGCCAGCCTGTGGCCCAGCCTTCAGATTCCAGACTGGCCAGCTCTCGTCTCTCTACTCTTTCTACTCCTATGCCCAGAGCATCTGTTAGTCTGATGATCCCTAGCTAATATACAACTCCTCCTGCTGCTGATCACAAATGCCCAGATTTGGACCTGCCTCTGCCTTCCTGGAATAGACAACCATGTGATTATTTCTGCCTGTGGTATCACTAGACATGAACAGGGTGAAACCCCTCCCTAGGGGACACACACTAGAGCTAAGCAACACAAGTGCCTTTGTGGACTGTATGAAACTCTAAGAAGAGAAGCAAGGAGAGCAAGCATCGGTGTATGTGTTCTCAAAATGTGGAAAGAGAAGGTAGGAGGGGTAAAATAAAATTCTTAGATCCATTGAGTATTAGAGTCAGCACAGATCCCAGGTAGGCTCAGTTCTGGGCTCCTCCGTGTATGTTCTCTTGTCCTACCTCAAACCAAACAAATTTGATCTTCGAGTCTTATGCTGGGAACCTGATGAGTTTAAGCTGCAAAATGTGGGAAGAGCCTGGACTTAACTGATGAGACCTGAGCTGAATGTTTCAAATGTCCTGGCAGCATCTTGTAAGAGACAAAAAAAGAGGACAGAGGAGAAAGAATAGATTGTACATATTCATTCCATCTCGCTAGGTCCTGCCCATCCTTAAACAAATGGACACTGAAATTCTGAAATTCTGCATTGGAGAGAAACGGCTCAGGACTAGAAATAAACCAAGCCAAGAATACAATTTTAGAAAATGGGAAGGGGTGGCTGGTGAGATGACTCAGTGGTTAAGTACACTGGCTGTTCTTCTAGAGGTCCAGAGTTCAATTCCCAGAGCCCACATGGTAGCTCACAACTGTCTAAAATTGTATGGGATCTGATTCCCTCTTCTGGTGTGCAGCTATACATACAAACAAAATACTCATACACATAAAATAAATCTTTTTTAAAATGTTTGGATATATGGTTTGTGTGTGTGTGTGTGTGTGTGTGTTATCACTTCTTGCTGTCAGGATAGGATGTGTTTTGAGTTTTTCCACCCTTGATACTGTGTCTGACACATCTCTCCAGCTCATAATGATCTTTCATTCAAGCTACTGATCAATAGCAGGAACCAGCAGGTCTGTCTGCCCTGCTTGTTTTCTCTATCTTCAATCTGCCAAGACAGATTAGGCTATTTCCAAGGTCACTCAATATTCGGAGAGAGAATGGAAAGATATCTAGTGGGCTGTCCACAGAACAACAGCACAAACAGACAAGAGGAGCACTCACCATGTGTTCCGTGACAGATTCGATTCACATCAAGGTCAGAGAGGGTATGTTTTCTTTCTGAACCTTCCCCACCTCAGAGTTGCCAGCTTGTCTATCAGCCACCTGGTGGGGGGTCCTCCGATCAGAATGCCGGCTTATAAATATGGGACCATTCCTGCCAGTTGAGAGGTGTCATGTCATTCCATGATCTATGTGATATCACACTCATCACTCAGGTAAAGAGCAAAGCAGAACACAGAGCCTTTTTCTGTGCCAGTGGAATGCTGATGTTTTTATTGTAATAGCTAATGTCTAATCTCTTGACGGGGCCTATCGCCTACCCAGTCAGCTGTACAAAATGCTTTCAGTGAAAAAAAGAAAAAAAAAAAAAAAACACCAGCCTGTTTAGAGTGCACCTATGAACCCCCACAGAGAAGTTTTCCAGTTCTGAAAAACAATCCCCTTGCAATTATCTGGGAGGAAATGCAAAGAGTAAAACATGGAAGGCTGCCAGGTCAATATAAAAATGAAATCTGGGCTGGGGAGAAGGATGATCGCACAAAGTGATTGCTGTTTAAGCATGAGGACCCAAGTTCAGATCCCCAATACCCATCTAAAAAGACCACATCATGGCATCTACATCCACCTCGCCTCCCGGAGTGCTGGGAGGGTTCACACAGGTATCACTGAAGACTGGGAAGACCCAATATATAAAGGCTTCTAAAACAAGGTAGTTGAGTCCTGAGGAAGGACACCCTAGGCTGGCCTCTGGTACACACACACACACACACACACACACACACACACACACACACGGAGGAAACCTAGCCTGTTACATGTAACACTTAGGAAATGGTCCTGCTTTGAACCTTCCTTATTCAATGTGCTAATGTCCCAAATACTTGGAACTTGACTACATTTGGGGGTAATGTCCATTCAGAGGCAATAAAGTTAAAAATGAGGCCACTGAGGTGATGAATCCCAACCTAAGATGACTTGTGTCTTTACAAGAAGAAACAGCATACATAGCCTGTGAAAGCCACGCATCCTAAAGAAAAAGGATCCTCTATCCCCTAGAAGCCATCAACTGCGCACAGCTCTTCTACTAGGAACCCTCCTCAATCTCAGTCTGTGTTGGTATTTAACTTGGTTTATCCTATGCAGGTCTTGTGCCTACAGTCACAGCCACCATGAGTTCATGTCAGCAAGGGCCCATCGTGTCTGGCAAGTACTGTTTCACTGCAAGCATTCACTACCTCAGGCTCTTGTAATCTTTCTGCCCCACCTTCCACAGTGACCTCTTAGAGCTTAGATTGTCCTACATTTCTATCCAGACAGGTCACACTAAGATAACTCAGAGAGTTTTAGAAATAAAACCAAAAGATCTCATGGAATTAGGAGAGAATCATGGTGGGGAACAAGGGAGAAATTCAAAGAGAGGAAATATGAGGTATATTTCACCAAAATGCACTACATAGATATATAATATTTTCAAACAACAAAAAATAAATAAAAATAAAGCGGAGGAAGTATGGAACCAAGATCCCACACTTACAGCGTCCACATGAAAATATCAGGACAAGATGTCCATTTTATGTCCCAAAGAGAGAAACCTAAGAAGCAACCAGGTTTACCAACACCTTAAAGCTGATTTCTAGCTTCTATAACTGAAAGAAAACTAAATTCGTTGTTTAACATGCCTTATCCCTTGCACCTTTAAATTCCATCCCTAGAAAGCTTAGACATCTCTCTCGAAAGACACCACAGTATTTATCCATGACTGAAGATTTGTCCATGACATGCAGATTTGGATGTAGGGTTCCTTCTACACATGGAGAGGTATGTTCTCATGAGTATGCACAATAACACAAACTCAGTCCTCTGTGGGGTGGGGGGAAGACCTATATACCGTCTAAGACCTGTGTGTAATTGGGTATACATATGATTAAAATCAGATGCATCATGGGAAGAGACACACCCAGTAAGCAAAGCCATAGGTAACCTAAGCCTGCCAACCAAACAGAGCCACCTGCATCCTTTCAGTTTTTCAACCAGTCTTCTCTATTAAATTAAATGCTTCAAAGACCTCCTCCTGTGTTTTAGGTTGGACACTGACCAAAAGATCTCACTGAGGGATCAGAGAGATGATTCTGCAAGTAAGTCCATTTGCTGCGCAAGCATGAGGATCTAAGTTCAAATTCTCTGGTCACAAACGGAGTTAATTTTAGACTAGGAGGGTAATTATATGTATAACAAAATACAGCTCTATTTATTAAATATAGTATTTTAAAGCATACAGAACCTATGTAAAAGGCTGAATGTGGACACAAACACATGTCCCAATCCCCAGTACTGTTGGGGGAAGAAAGAGGAGGATTGCTGTAGCTTGCTGGCTATCAGCCTAGCTGCAGGTGCAGGGGGTAGTGGAGAGTGATAGAGCAGAAGACCCATTGTCTTCCTTGCGCCTCCCTTTACACAGAGGTATGTGGTGTGTACATAACACATGGTCTCACCAAGAAGGTGATTTCAGAGAAGAGAGCTGGAGAATATAGAGTGAAGTCTCCCTCTCTTTCTCAAAAAAAGGAGATAAGGTCAAGGTCTTCGGGAACAACAAGGAGGCTGGGAAACTAAGAACAGATATGAGGGGAGAAACAGATCATAATAGTTAGAGCATGATAGCTTCATGAAACATGGAAATCATTATCACTCCCCAGAACTGCACATATCCTCCACTGACTTCATGGAAAAGGAGAGTCATGGTCCGATAAACAGGGAGCCCTCATAATGCTGAGGGAACATTAGAACCTGCAGAATAGTCTATGTCTGTTTACATACTATGAAAATAATGACATTAATGAAACCATGATATAATTACAGCAGGCATTGGCAAATGTTGGCCCACAGCCCAAATCCATAAATAAAGTTTTATTGACACACAGACATAACCATTCTTCTGTTCACTGCATCTGGCAACATTTCATTTCTACAGTAGTGATGAGACTCAAATCACTCTGAGATAGATCGTGAGAACCACACAGCCTACAGTATCTATTTAACTGATTTTTTTTTAAATAAAAAGCCTCGTTGGTCCTGCTTTACAGGATGAAGATGTCAGCATCCTGTCAGGAATGAAGCGAGAGGTATATTCTCTTTGGTCACCAGACTATTCAACAGTATCCCCCAAGAAACTGGAATTTTCCAAAGAATCTCAGGAAAAGGCTGAGTTCAGGAAAAGGCTGGTTCCAAGAAGAGGAAGAATTTGTCCCACAGGGAGATTTTGCAGTAAAGACTAGAGCCAGGATAATGCTAAGTCAATGATAGGCAGGACTAGACCTCAACCACACCTGCTTGGTTATATGTACCTTTTGCCTTTTAATTCAGCTGAAACCTTGTGTTAGGACCCTGAATATTGGGCTCATTGGGCCACTTTATTTGTTCCTTTTTTTAAATTTGGGTACACTGAATTCATCTCATTTCTTTTTTTTTTTTACCCTAATAGTTTTTTAAATGTTTTGTTGATTATGAGCAGCCCAGCCAAGCTTTTTAGGGTTGTCAGAGCCCAGGCTATTATCTGATTCTAATATTTCCAGTCACAAACGGAGTTAATTTTAGACTAGGAGGGCAATTATATGTATAACAAAATACAGCTCTATTTATTAAATATAGTATTTTAAAGCATTTGATTATATTTGTTAAAATATACTATATATGGGTGGGTGCTAGTGTATGAGAGAGAGGAAAAGTGGAATTCAGTTCTCTTTCCACCATGTTTATTCCGGAGATCAAACTTAGTTGTTCTTATACCAAGTACCTTTATCCACTGAGCTATCTCACTTGCCAACCTCAGAATATGGTTTCAGTATGAATAAGCACAGAATGATGAAACTAAAACAGAGTTTCCTACCTCAAAGGATATTAGATATTGTCAGAAAGATGCCATGAAGTACCAGGCATGGACTGAGGTAATGTGAGGGTGGGGTTCATTCTACCACCAGGCAGTGGGTTACACCTGCTCAGAAGTGATATAAGCAAAACAAGATTTAGTGATTAGAAAGCAGTGGACATTCAGAAAGCCAGACAAGAGATGGTTCTGCAACACTTGGAGAGCTGGTTCTATTCTAAGCACTAAGAAGAGGCCAGGGAAGGGTTGCATCTTTGCAACATTCTTGCATCCTCATCTTCCCCAAACACATGTCCTCCTACTCCTTCTATCCCTCTGTCTTCATCATACCCCATAAAGGTAAAATATACAAGTTCTGCTCCTGGCTTTCTTCAAACATACAGTGCCAGGGACTAACATTTGCATTTCCAAGTCTCCAGATTCCCACAGGCCTTGATGAGGCCAGAGATAGTTAACAGGGGCTTTCCTGATTGGACTGGATTTTCTATTGGCAAAATAAATCTTCTCATATTAAGGTGAAGCTATCATAATCATTTTAACCCATCATATGGAGTGTGATTATAAAAGGGCACATTTGGAAGGAACATTACATACAACTTATGAAGTCCTAAGAGACTCTAAGACGAAAAGTGTTGAAAATAAAGCCAACTGTTACAGAGCTTGCCTCTTTCTGGGACACATGGAAGCAAAAGCCGCATCATAGATGTAGCGAGAAAGCAACGCAAGTCTAAGTAAGTGAAAAGTGGGATGCTTGCCACAGCCCAACCCAGCATAGCATAGTCTTCTGGGCATTGATGCTGAATCTGAAGAGTGGTGCCTACCGCAAACTCGGATGCTGAGCACACTCCCTTCCTTCCTTTTGTGACTGGGTAACAGGAAGGGTTGCCAGCAAACATAAACAATTCCACTTTGTGATGCTGCACTCACTTGCCATTTACCCAAGGCTTCCGGAAAGCATGACTCCATCTGGCCCAGTCTAAATCGTGCTGAGCTTGGTGCACGGCACATTTGCTAAGCAGCACAAGCCTTTCTTGCTTGAGCTTGTTGGCAGACTGTCAAGCCCGAACTATAGTCACAAAGGTGAGGGATACTGAGCATATTTTGGTGGGAGTGCATCACCTCTGAGGGCTACAGTGACTGAGAACGTGAAAGGAGCAGCTAACATCCATTCGCTAAGTGAATGGTAACTGAATCCCTTTCTGTGCCAGATGGTGGTCCAGGTGCTGAAGACACAACTATGAAGAGAGCAATCATGACTCTTCCCTCCTGGAACTTTTTGTGCCTCAGAGATGGGAAATGCTGTAAATATCAGATCAGTGTTTCATGTTAATATATAACTGAACCTGTCTTCCTGGGGCTTGGGAGAGGGCTCGGCTATTAAGAGCACTCATTGTTCTTACAGAGGACCAGACTTTGAATCCAAGGACCTACATCTGAAAGCTCATTATGGCCTTTAACTCCAGCTCTAGGAACCTGGTATTCTCACTTCTGGATCCCCTAGGCACCACACTCACGTGCAAATACCCACACACACACAGGTACACACATACACGCATCATTTAAAAAGTAACAAATAAATCTTAAGCCTGTTTTTTCCACATGCTACTGTTTGAGTGTGGGCCTGGTTGAAGGTCCACACATCACTAAGGGGTCAGACAGTTCTTGTGTGACCTCTTTGTGTTTTTTGAGAGTATTCCTATTAAAAGGGCAAGTCTGGCTGCCCTCTTTCTTCTTCCTGGTTTTTGAGATGTTATCTGCTTGCTACTATACTGGCTTCTACCATTGCCTTATGTCATAGGATACACCCCAAAAAGCAGGCATCACTGAGCCCTGATCTCCTGTTTAGACATTTCTTTTCTCTATAGAAAATTTTATTCTTTAATTAAATTTTTTCCATGAAATCTATTTTGATCATGTTTCCCCTCCCCCAGCCTTTCCAAGACAACCCTCACCTTCCTACCAGTCTAACTCCATGTCCTTTCCCTGTTTCAAAAGATAAAAAGTAAAAGTAAAAGCAATCAAAAAATCAGACCAAAAAAACTTGCCAAAAACAAAATGAAACTGAAAGCTCACAAAAATGCCACTGAGCTAGTTTTGTATTGACCAACCATTCCTAGGATTGAGGGCTACCCTGGAGGGTGGTGGATAGGCCCAAGGCCACTACATTAGAGAAAAGTGATTCTACCTTGGCCAGCAGGTTTTCAATTGTAAACAGCTTCTTGGTTAGGGGTGGGTATCTGTGCCTACTTGCCCCTCTCTGTTCTGGGACCCCATATGGCTTGAGCCCATGTAGGTACCATTTGTGCTCTTTACACTTTTGTTACATGTTTTCTTCTGGGGAGAAGTAAGCAAATATTTATTCATCCCAAAGAGCGTGCCAAGAAAAGAAAAATAAATAAATAAATAAATAAATAAATAAATAGCGACCCTCACCCAAGTCCAGCTTGGTGAAGCGACAAGTCTATTGGGATTGCTTACATAAGCATGTGTGATAAGCTGCTTACAGAAATGGGATGACTCAAGCTTCTGCATCACTGAAAAGCCTACCGCATGAGAACTCAACCATGGAATCCCGGGAGCTAGGGAGCCCTCTGCCCAACTTGCAGGCTATTCAACCAAACAGTCTCCTGTCTCCACCAAAAGTTTATTGTTTATAAAACCTGTACACAGGGGCTCACGAGTCCTGTAACTATCTGGGTTTTCTGAGTCGTGTATGTTTTTATGTTTTGTGACCTTGAGTCTCATCATTTCCCTTTGTTTTCGGAGTCGTCTGAGCCTCGTTCTTCTCCCCAGAGGACTATAAACTGATTTAATCCCTTTTTTCCCAAAAAGAGTGTATCAGCCATTTTCTTAAGGTAGTGAAAAGCTGACAAACATGCACCTCTTTCCAAAAAAAAGAAAAAAAAAAAAAAACAACTCAAGGAAGTTTTATGCAAAACCATCATCCAAATCGTGGGTACTTGAAATGTGGAAATGTGAACTGTATTCATTTCTTCATTGGTTTCTGTAACAAAATACCCTAACCAAACCATCTTAGAGAGGAAGGGTTTGGTCTCTGGTTCCAGAGAAAGCCCACTGCAATAGAGAAGGCATGCTGGCAAGAATATGAGGCAACTGCTCAATCACATCCACCATTTGCTGGCTCGTTCTTCCTAGCCTTCATTACCCATTCTAATGATATACAAGCAAACCAATATGTCCAATTTGGGGCTCTCCTCTGAGTTAAAGAACAATATGATCTAATTTCCTCCCAGATATGTTGTTCAAGCTAGCTTTGAACTCCTGGGCTCAAGAAATCCACCTGTCTCTGCCTTCTGAGTAACTGGGGTTATTGGAGTGTACCAGCATGCTTCATCAAATTCTTAATCTAATACTCAAGCTCATGTTCCCCAAAGTCTCTTGTTCCTGTTAACAGCAGCAGCAGTGAATGACAACCAGAAGTTTCTGAGAAAATCTTTCTAGTTTATTATCCATTGTCCCTCAATGTCAAAACACTTAAATAAACAATCTCAGTTTGCCATCTCTTCTATTTCCCATGTCTAGGATTGATCCAAATTTTCAAATCTGCTTCTACTACTGGAGTCCATAGGAACATTTACTTTCCCCTGGATCACTACAAACACATTTTACACTTTACCCTTTGATGGTACACTCTTGGGATTACACTAAGGTGATTGTTAAAAGCAAGGATCTGATAATGGTACTTTCCTATTTGAAACCTTCTAGACTCAAATCCAAACTCTTACCAGGGCCAATCTAACATGATCTTTGCCTTCACTACTCAGCAAACTTACATTCTAGTCCTTCAAACTGTATATCTTCTGGGGCCGGGGAGGGAGTAGCTCAGATATTAAATTTCCCTGTTGTGTTTGTATTTCTCTTCTCACTCCATTCAGATTTCTGCTTTGATTCAACTTCCTTTTCAGAGAAATACTCACTGACCCACAGATCATTGTTAATGTACTTTTTTAAAAAACTCTTTTAATTACTTTTCTTATATCTTTTTTTCTCCCTACTCCACCGCAATCCCTTCCAAGACCACAACATCAGGTAGGAGAGAGAAAGGGTTAGTGACAGAGGGTGTGCGGTTCTTTTAGCTGCTTCCTGCTGGTTAGGGTCATCGGGTTGCTTGGAGCCAGGTCCAATCCTCATTTCTGTAGATCTCCAATTTCTTGTCTCACAACAGCAACCAGGAGCAGCAAGGGGGCAGCAGAAGCAGCATTGTTCTTCCTCCCAAACTCTCTGGGCTCTGGAATTTATCTTCTCTCCAGAGTCCTCAGATTTAAACTACCTGCAGCTGGCAAAAAGCTCCTCTCAGAGCCCACATGAGGCACATAGTCTGCTACTGGGACCATCTGAATCAGTCCCACATCCCACACCTGGGACTAAAACAAAACCATGTTTACATCCACAATAGAGCATAAGCATCCCTTCTTTCATAGATGCACTCACTGCTTTCCTGTTCCTATCCTTTACGACAACTGGAATCACATGTTCCACATAAGATTCTCATGCAGAAATATGAACTCCCTGAGATGCACAACAGCCAGACAATTCCTTGGAATGATGAATGAGTGAGTGGACTGGTAACTACAAGAACCTCAAAAACACCATCTTATGCATGGAACAGAGCATGTGACCCACAGTCTAAGCACCGCATGCTTCCTTCCTTTGCTGAGTTTTATTGTGCATTTTCAGTCAAATGCTTGGCAAACATGACTGTCTTCCCAGAAAGGTAACCCACCTGATAGGCCACACACACTCCAATAATTCATTCTTAACTTTAACTAGGTCACCATTTACATCCTCCCCTCAGACCTTATTTTCTGTCTTTGTTCCACAGCATAAGCAGCCAAGAATTTGATAAGAAGCACACCTTTATGCTGTTTCAGGCCTTTTCTGTCTATCTACTCCATATTAGGCTGCATTTGTATTACCCGTCCACACAAAAATACGGTAAAGAACAACGTCAGCTTGGCTTCCATTCTGTTTCCCTTCTTTTGACGTCCAATATCTCTTTGATGCCATTTTCCTGTCTCCAACTCCTGATCTCCCCACCTCCCAGAATCTCCTTATTCTCTTCTTCCTGAGCCTTTACTGCATTAGATGTCTAAGTTGAATCAAGTTGTTTGTGATATGTGACAAGCCATTTAAAATTAGAATGGCTGGAAACAAAAGCCGTTTACTGTTGCTCAAGTGCCTGAAGACTGACTGAGTAGGCTGAATCAATGGGAGTGGGAGCCAGAGTTAGTAGTGTTCTGCTTCTACCTCATCCTCCTCCTAAAGTGGTAAATCCTCCTAGCTGTGGTGTCCTCATGGAAACAGTAAAGATGAGGAAAGAAAAAATGCCAAGACCAAGTACAAACTGAGCTGCTGCTTGTTTCATCTGCTCACGTCCCAACAGCTAAAGTCAGTCACAAGGCTAAGTCTGGAGTCAGGCACTAGGACTTGTCTTAGTTACTATTGCTGTGATGAACACCATGACCAAAGCAAATTGTGATGAAATGGTTTATTTTGCTACAGTTCCATATAACAGTTCATTATCCAAAGCAGTGAGGGCAGGAACTCACAAAGGTCAGGAACCTGGAGGCAGGAGCTGCTGGCAGAGGTCATAGAGAGGTACTTCTTATTGGCTTGCTCAGCCAGCTTCCTTATTGAACCAAGTGCTGGTTCTCCTGCCTGGGGCTTGACTCTCAGCAGCCCAGGAAGTCAGGAGAGGCACCAGATGAGAAGCATGCCTGGAATGGCTGGTGAGCACCTTACAGGGATCACACACCCTGGGAATGACCAGATGGCTAATTCAAATTTAATTCCAGAGAACAAAGGTTATATGCACTTTGGGGAGTGTGTGGGAAGCTCCAAGAGTAGGTGTACATAATTGGTTGGAACTAGGCACTTCAAGGATGCTTGAGTGTCTGTGACTAAAGACACTCTCCAGATGAAGTCAGGCAGAGAGCAAGAGGCCCTGCTGTGAAAGACAGAGTCCTGCAGAGCTCAGAGCTCAGAATGGCTATCCTGAGAAGATGAGAACTACAACCTCAACCAGAAGGGTGGCTCTAACACCAAGGACTGCTAACCCAGATATGGCACCACTTACCATATTGAGGCTGGGCCTTCTCAATCCAATCACTAACTCAGAAAATGCCCTTCAGATTTGCCCTACAGTCTGATTTTATGAAAGCATTTTCTTAATTGGGGTTTCCTCCTTTCAAATGACTTTAGCTTGTATCAAGTTGACATAAAACTATCCAGCACAAGACTATTTTTATTAAATTGCAAAGATACCAGAAACAGAATACAGCTATAGAAAGAATTGGGAAACTGAGATAAGGTTCCAAAATACCACCCAGAGGGCATCCTCCTACACAGTCTTACTACTATATGCCACACCGGTTGAAGAGGTTATACTAATTCTTCTTCATCTACTCCCTCTGGCCCTCTATCTGAATCTACTTCTTGAATCTCTTCACAATCCAAAAGAACATTTGACAATAGGGTCAGTGATGACCATTGATCATAAAGACTAATCAGTAATATTTTGAAAGTTCTTCCTATCTTCTGTAAAGTGAGTTGCTATTTCTGAAGAGAGTAAAATTAAAGATAAGGTCAAAGACTATGAGGGCTGACTATTCTCAGTCTGTGTGTGTGTGTGTGTGTCTCTTTCTCTCATGTGTATATCTGTTTCTGTGTATCTGTGTATCTGTGTGTCTGTATGTCTGTATTTGTGCTCCATTCCCTTGCTTGCAGAGTGTGGCCTATGAACTAGCAATAGGGACAGCGCCTATGAGTGTTTCAGAAATCTGGTTCTACTCCAGACCTACTGACTCAGAAGGTGTCTTTTGACAAGAGTCCCAGGTAATTTGCATACATGTTAAAGGTTGAGAATCAATTATCAATGCCACAAATCATGAAAATTATTACTATTGTGATTTTAAGTCACAGAAATAGCATGAAATCACTTTGCCAATAATAATGGCTAAAAAAATACATGGATAGCCCCTACTTTTAAGGAACAGAGAAAGGAACAACAAACATATTTTTTTTTGTCATTAGATTATTCAATTCAAGCTTTGATTTTCAAAATTTCCCATGGGAAGGGGGACAACACATTCCTCAGTGATTAGTCTATTTCCTTTGAAATCATGAAATTCCAAATAAATTACAAGAAAGGTCAGGCCGAAAATTAAAGCTATAATTTCATTGGATGACTTGTTTCCAACAGACAAAGCTGTTTTTCTTCACTTCATCACTCTTATTGAATTTCAGGGTCATTTAAAAGGATAAAACAAAACAAAACAAAACAAAAAAGATACACCCAGAGGGAATGAACACATACAATGTGGTAGTATAAAATAAAAATTATTAAGGGCCCCATTAATTGTGAAATTCTAGCTTAAAACAAACTGTGGGTAGCCATATAGAAAAGGAAACCCACCCAGAAAGGTTTCATATGGAGTAACAATATAGACAGGCTGAAGGAATTGCTCAACAGGTAAATTATGATTGCTACCAGCCTGACAACCATAAGTTTGAACCCTGGGACTCACAGAGTGAAAAGAGAGAGCCAACTCCCACAAGTTGCCCTCTGACCTCCACATGCATGAGCATACACGCTAAATAAAAAACATGTATTCTGACAGAAGATTGGCATCTAGAACATACAAAGAATGTATACAACTGAACACTAATAAGACCAACAACACAATTTTAAAAAATGTGCCATGGAACAAAACAAAACATTCCCCAAACAAGAAATACAAGTGACAAGTAAACACACTTATTTACTTGTTTAATATGTTTAGCTGATAAGGAAATGCAGTGTAAAACTATACAGATTATACTCCACCCTAGTCAGAATAGCCAGTGAAGACCAATGCTGGTGGGGATGTGCTGGAATGGGAGGATTTTTAATCCACTGTTGATGGGATGTAATGTAGCACAGTCACCATGGAAATTGACCTAGGGATTTCTCACATCCAGAAAAGTTTCATATGGGCAGCTACATAGACAAGGGGCGGTGCTTGCTACCAAGCCTGACAGGAATAGAACTACCAGATAATCCAGTCATGGAGCCCTCCTAAGCATATACACAAAGGCCTTTACATCCTACTTCAAAAACATTTGCACGTCCATATTCTCTGAATCTCAATTCCCAATATCCAGGAAATGAACCAACCTAACTATATTAAATTGATTATTTTATTCTGAAACAAACATAGCAAAGGATTTGGGTCACCTTGGTGTCTCCAGTGTGGCGGAAAGACTAGGTACCAAAGAATGACTCTACATTGTACTTCACAAGTACCCCAGTGGAGGTCCTACTGCTCACAGTCACAAACACAAAAGCTTCATCACCGTTCCAGCCCCAGACAACAGTGCCTCCAACCCCACACCTGAAATTCTATGCCCTCCATGACCCGTCTGTTTTACCCTATCCTTTCTCATCAAAACCCCCCCTGTGTTTATATCTTAGTTGTATATCCTGAGTCACAGGACTTTACTCAATGACAAGGGATGTGGCAAAAATTATCATCTGTCTTCTACCTTGGCTTAAGGGCTATGGTATAGTTCCACAAATGGTTCTTCAAACAATGAAAACATATTAGAATTTTCCTTTTTAAGATTTATTATTTATTTATTTGTTTATTTATTTATTATGTATATGAGTGTTCTATCTTCATGTGCTCTTGCTTGCCAGAAGAGGGCATCAGATCTCATTATAGATGGTTATGAGCCACCATGTGGTTGCTGGGACTTGAACTCAGAACTTCTGGAAGAGCAGAGTGCTCTTAACCTCTGAGCCATCCCCCCAGAATTTCCTTTATGGTCATAGCACATACAAAACATCTACACAATGGCTGCAAAGGTGGCTAGTGCTTGCCTAGCACACAACAGTCAGGTGCTAGGTTCAGTCCCTGGCACCACATCAACTGGGTGTGGTGGCATGCCCTGTAAGCTCAGCTCTCTGGAGGTAGGGACAGGAGGATGAAATGTGCAAGATCATTTTCAGCTACATAGTGAGCTTAAGACCAGCATGTTCTACATGAGAACTTGACTCAAGAAACATACAAAACAAATACCCACACTTATCTTGGCCAGCTCTGTCCAACACTGAGCCCAGATGCTTGCAGTGGGGGAGGATTAGAACAAGCCATGGCATAGATAAGACATGCAAGCTTCTTAGATCTCAAGCTCATTCCAGCCTTGAAAAAGGTCCTCATGATGTTGTTTCTTTTCTCTTAGCTCTTAACAAAGGCTTAAGTCAAGCTTTAGTTTCAGCCACCGCCATGAAATGATGGGAAAAAGCGAATCTGAGAATTGCTGCCTCTGCAGAACAAACCTACATTCATTTTAAAGAGGTTTTGTCTGCTTCACACACAGTAATGATTAGCTAACAATTGCTATTGTATTTTGGCAAGTACATTGAGCCTTGTTAAAAAAAATAAAATAAAGTACTTCTATACCTCCAAGAGAGCAAAGCTAAATGTCTGAACAATGATGAATTCACTGGAAGCCACAGAGAGTGGAAAAGTTTCAAAGAGTAACAAAGGCTATTTCTCACATAATCACAGGCTGAAAAGAAGGCCATGTTGGCAAGACAAAGAGATTCGTTTAAAAGAGAGAATCAAAGCAAGCTATTGGGGTGAATCTGTGCTGTTGATATCACAAAGATACCATGTAATTGTCCAGCCCGATTTTGTGAAACAAAGATTAGAGCCTGCAAACCAGGAAAAGAGAGTTGAATTTTTTGTGTTAAATGTATCTCTGCAGTATCGAGTAAGCTCTGATAGTATTGTGGAGTCAGTTTGAAAATGCTTGAGCCACTCCTGACCTCTGGCAGAAATAAACTCACTCACACACCCCACATCTATATAAACGCAGTAAATTTTTGTAAGCATCAGAGCAGCCCACTGAAAATTTGAGGAAGCTGACTTTCAGACAAAATTAGTTGCGGTTCTTTTCAACTTCTTTTGAACTTTTAAAAATTTTTTTTTCTAGGAAAAAGAAAATTCTCAGAAGGGTTTTGATCTTAAAAGCACCTCACGCTTTAGTTCAATTTCTTAATTAGTGTTATTGAGAGGGCAGGTGTGTGTCACAGGACAACTCTCTGGTGTTTGCCCCACAGGCGCTCCAGGGACCTGACTCATGTCACCAGTGAATCGACTTCACTGGTTGTTGAACTGTCTTGATCTGTCTGTGTACATGCAAATAGGCGTGCAGTGCCCACCTTGAGTTTGATTCTAGGTAGATATGCTTTTATACAAACTCAAGTTTACCCTCACATATTGTGGATATAAAATGTGTATCCAATCATAGCTGATTTTTTTTTTTTGCCTTTTATTTTTAAAAGCAGCAACAACATGTAAAAAGATACAGGTACTTGACCCAGGAAGAAATGACCCCAAATTTGTCTTAGTTAAGTTCTGATGGCCTTAAGCAAGGTCGGGCATAAAAACTCAAACTGGTCATCATTTTTCCTTACGTAAATTTTCACATCAAATAAAA